>NC_135888.1:39984356-40618924 GCF_964194155.1 Cetorhinus maximus
GTTAAATTCCACATTCGGGGCAATTGAATGATAACACACTATTATACTGTTTGGAGACTGATGATGAATGGGCTTCTAAGAACAGTCAGTTTCTAAAACAATCAAATGTGTCTTCACCATTCAATGTTTAAAACAAACAGAAGTACTTGAATGTTAGTTCCAGAGTTGTTTTCTAGACTTTTACAACTCATGCCTGTGCCAACTGTCTCAAAGTGAAATCTGCATAGTCACATTCCCCTGTTCCTTTTATCCACTGATTTTTCAAATATTTTCCCATTCTTTTAAAAATAAAATATTCTGGAAACTGCTTCACCATTGTTTTTAATATGGTGTTCCATGTGGTAATAACCTGCTACAAATAAAGAGCTTTCTCCTAACAGCTGAATTTGTCCCTTTGATGACGATCTTAAATTTATTGCTTCTATTCACTAATTTATCAACTGGTGGGAATATTCTTTCCCTGGTTTACCTTATCAAATCTATATCACATTAAACGGATCATTTAGATCTCCTTTAATCTTCTCTGTGCTAAAGAAAAGAGCCCCAAGTCGCTTCACTATCTCCTCCTCATTAAATCCTCTCATCTATGTTATCATCATTGCTTTTTTTTTCCCTGCATGCTCTCTATATCCTTCACTGGGCTGTTTATTGTCTGTTTTGTGCCCAGCCTGCCACACAGAGAATAAAGTAGGAGACCCCCATTATGTTCAGCTAGCATGAACTTGGCACTTTGGGCATGCTTTCACTGTATCCCCAGAAGGCGGGCGACTCCTTTTCTGACATTTTCCTCTACCTCCTTGTCATGGCACTATTTATAAAGAAGCAAGGAGCAGTGCTGGAGCATAAATTGGCTCCCATTAAAACAGTGACTGCACTTCAAAAGTCCTTTAGTGATGGTGAAATGCTTTTTGCATTCTGGAATCATGGAGGGCACTATATCAATGTAAGTTTGCTATTTCTTTATTCTGCATCATCTAAACTGAGGTAATTTTTGAAGTGAATTGGATTTTTAAGATGGGCAAGACTACTGCTGATTTGGTAACACACAGGCATCTCAATAATGAGTGATTGGCATCTCTCTGGATGGCATAATCTATCTTGATTGGGATAACCAACACTGCTTGCTCAATGATCTCAGAGCATTGATAGAGTGAGGCTGCAAAGACTCCACAATATAGATACAGCAGCCTGAATACAGAAAACAGTTGGCAACAAGAAAGAAAGGGAGGAAGACAAAAGTAAGTGCCTCAAAATGCAGGCTCCCTTGAACACGATCAAAACAGAAAAAGGAGGTCAGGCAGAACCTGTGGTAAAAAAAGCAGTCAACATTTCAAGTCGTTGGCCCTTTAACACGGTGCGATAGTCTCATGGCTTGAACCAGTGATTGGTGTTTCTCCGCGGATGCTGTCAGACCCGCTAAATGTTGCCAGCCTTTTACTCTCTTATTTCAGATTTCTAGTATTTTGTCCCAGTTTTTTGTTTTCCCTTTAAAATGAGCTGAGTGCAGGTGTAAAATCCTGACAAAGGAGCTCTTAGCCAGTACAGCAATATACAATTCTTCCACCTTTCCTCTCCTTCAGAAGACGATTATAAAAAGGTGGGTTAGATACCAACAACAACTCAAATTTATGCAAGGCCTTTGGCATAGTAAAATGTCCTGGGGTGCTTCATAGGAGTGTGATCAGACAAAAGTTGACACTGAGCCAAAGATGGAGAGACTAGGCATGGTGGTCAAAGAGGTAGCTTTTAAAGGAGCGACTTAAGAAAGGATAGAGGGGGAAAGAGGTTTACTGGAAGAATGCCAGAACTTCAGGCCTAGACAGTTGAAGACATGGCCATAAATGGTGCGATTAAGAAAATAGAGAGTGCACAAGAAGTTGGAGGAACACTGAGAATCTTAGAAGGTTGCTGGGCTTGAGGAGATTACAGAGAAGGAGAAAGGTGAGGTCGGAATTTGAACAGAGAGAGGACCCTCCTTTATTATCTTCAAATAGTTCAGTGGCAAACATATTAGGAACATGGCAAATAGTTTCAGTGTCTTCAAATCCAAGGTAACCCAAACCCATAATTGTGCAAGGTTTTGCCAGTATTTCCACAATGTTACATTGTAGGATTATGGTGTTTTTGACATAGCAAGGGTTAATGTGGAACTGGAGAACAGTACCACCCACAGTGTGATGTAGAGTCACATGACAGTAGACAGAGTTGTATGGAGAGACTCGAGCAGAGATCAACATGAAGATAGCTCCTAGTTTACTTCGATGGGCAGACACAGCGAGCAGGCCTGGGAGCGGCTGCGAAACTGACCACCGCCCACAATCGGACCCCGAACGCGATTTCATGCTAGCTGGCCAATTAACAGCCAGCTAGCATGAAAGGTGCACTCAGAGCCTCAGCACTACTGGGGTGGGGGTGGGAGGAACACGAGCGCTGAAGTGTCTGCATGCGCAGAGGTGTAAAGGCTGCTTGGCCTATTCGCCCACCTGCCAACCGTAAGGGTGGATGGCAGGGAAAATTTCAATTTATTTAATTAATTAATGGGCTTAACAGCCCTCCTGTCGGCAGGCGTGCTGCCAATTCCTGCACATACCTGCCAACTGAAATATCAAGTGAGTGCGTGATGATGTCGGGACGCTCGCTTAATGTCATCGCGCTCTGTTTCACAATTGTGTGTGTTGGGCGCGCGCCTGCACGCGGAGCTGAAAATCCTGGCCACGTAAATAGCTACGTGTTACCAATAAATGCCAATGTTCAACCTTACAGGCCTCTGAACCTCTTTGTAAGACTTATTGAACATGCCCTTAAACAGAAACATGGCAGACTGTTGCATGGCATTTTGTAGGCTGCACCCAGAAAAAGTTGTCCAATTGCTTTGGAAGTTATCACAGGGAACAATGTGCTGATAGAAAGGAAATTGCAAGAAGCCAGTTGGGTGATGTGTGCTGAGTTATAAAACCTTAGTTTCCAAGTTAAATTTAATTTCACCCGTGTCTGTGCACACAATGAGCAGATTTGTTTTGCTGACAAGCACTGAGGGTCTTCTTGAATTTGGTAAAGTAGGTCACAGATGCTGCTTCTTAGATTTTACAGGATAACCAAACCTGTATTTTAATGGGATCAAGATATTTCAATTTCCACAAACTAGATTGCTACAGGTCTCACTTATTAAAGCTTTTTTAAAACAAAGAGACTTTATTTTGCATTACTACTGCCATTAAGTCCGTCAACGCTCAATTGTTCGAGTTGTTCTGCTTTGGTTGTTTTGCAAAACCATCGGTTGGAATTTTCCGTGCCTGCTGGCGATGGGCTTGATTGGTGGCGTGAGTGGACAATGTGGCACAATCGGTTTCACAACGGCAGGAAGGCAGGTCATGATTGTCCACTCAGACCTCTGGCGGCAGGCCGCGTTTCCCACCATCGGCCATCGGGAACCTCTTTGTAATACATCAGCATAACATTATCAGGCCATCCTGCCAGGCTCTTGCACCCCCGCTGAATCGTCTGTCCACCTCACCGACGTGTTTCACAACAGCACAGAGACAACGTGCACTTGGCGGCCTGCATTTTGGACGAACTGGAGTTGAGCGCACAGCAACATCCTGCAGAGCTCGCCAGGGTCGCCACCCTGCCTGACTGATGTTGAGGGGGAGGGGGAATCAGGGGGCAAGTGCAGCCCTGCCTAAGAGATGACTTCTGAGGGCAAGGGGGGAGCGCTGTGATGGGACTTCAGTTAGGGTGCCTCCAGATCCCTCTTCAAAAGGTTTCTTCGGGGCTTGATTGGAGGCCCTGGGTCATGATCTCTGTCGGCTGTTTGGCAGGTGTGCCTGCGGAAGCAAGGAGAGATAATTAGTGCATGGCAGTGGCCTGTGAAACGGGACACATCACTCACAGCATGGTTGTCTGATGGATGTTGCACTGCTGGATCCTCACTTGGTAGAGCAGCGCTGACCTCACCATCTGCACAGAAACGGTCCAGATCCTCACCAACCATCTGGATGGCTGTTTTCAAAGTCAGTGAGAACCTTGATTTTGGATGTTCTGTCACTGGCCTGGGACCTCTCTCCTTTGTGTGTGTGTCAGCTTGTCCTGCATGGATATAATTTGAGAAAGTGTAAACAGGACACCTGCCAGGCCAGATGATAAGTATGCCTGGCCTGTGTTGGTATTGAGTGGTCCCACGGATGGGTGGAGGACAATGACGGCAAGTGTGAGTGGTGATGTCCCTTGAACTGGCAGTGAGTGAGGGCCTTCTGGATGTGTGATGGGTTTGAGTGTGTGTGAGTTGAGTGACTTTCCCTGGTGGAACAGAGGAGACCATTCATCCTCTTGCGGCACTGGGTGGTTGTCCTCTTTTGCAGGGCACTGGCACTGACCACTGCTGCCACAGCTCCCAAGCCAGGTTAGTGCTGTTGCTGTCCATCCTGTGGCAAGAGCGTGGGTAGAGGACATCCTGGCGGGCTTCTACAGCATCCAAAATTGGCTCGAGATACGTGTCGCTGAACCTGGAGGCTGCAGTCTTCTTCAGTTTCAGGGCCATGTCTTCCATGCACCAGTGGTGGTCTGGAAGCGCTGAGATGCGTGCTTGTGACCGGACTTTAAACATGGCACCCAGCATGATGCATCGGTGGGGTGATGGCGGGCGGGCAAATGAGAGCCCAATCGCCATGGAAATGGTGAGTTTCCCGGGAGTGCATAAATAATGAGGCGGGTTCGGGACAATGTGGCGTGAAAACCCACATCAATTTAGTAAATTAGTGCAAATTTGGGAAAATTCTGGCCAACATGTTCCTGGAGGAATAATCCACAGATAGGGGCTGGTGATCCAGTGACATCTGTTCAAATCTCATCATGACACCTAAGGAATTTAAGTTCAATCAAATAAATCTGCAATAAAATGATGGCCTTGACCATTTTTTCCCCATAAAAACACATCTGGTTCACTGTGTTTCAGGGAAGGAAATCTGTCACCCTTTTGTGGTCTGGCATACATGTGACTCGTAAAATCATAAGTAATCACCGCACAATGTGGTTGACTCTGAAATATTCTTAAAAAACACTTGATTATAAAGGGAAGTGTAGAGTAAAGGGTTAACATCAGGAGCACCTAATACTGTTGTAACTATGATACAATGACACGTGAATAAGAGACTGAGATCTGGAAGGAAGCAGAAGTACAACCTCATGTAGAGTACTGAAATGTATATAGATCGTCAAATAAACAAGAATAGTTTTTACAAATAACAGTCTATGGTAGCATTCTTTCGGCAACAAACAAACCCTAAAGAGATCCCATCTAGACCCAAAAACAAAGATGAACATGATGGCAGCTGGTGGTTTCTGTCAACTACCCTTGACGTCAAGGCAGCATTTGACTGAGTGTGGCATCAAGGAGCCCAAGCAAAACTGGAGTCAATGGGAACCAGGGGGAATATTCTCCGCTGGTTGGAGTCATAACTAGCACAAAGGAAGACGGTTGTTGTTGTTGTTGGAGGTCAATCACCTCAGTCCCAGGACATCACTGTAGGAGCTCCTGAGGGTAGTGTCCTCATCCCAACCAAGCTCAGCTGCTTCATCAATGATCTTCCTGTAAGGTCAGACATGTGGACGTTCGCTGATGATTGCACAATGTTCTGCACTATTCACTACTCCTCAGATACTGAGGCAGTCCATATCCAAATGCAGCAAAACCTGGACCATATCCAGGCTTGAGCTGACAGGTGGCACGTAACATTCATACCACAAAATGACCATCTCCAAAAAGAGAAAATCTAACCATCGCCCCTTCACATTCAATGCCATTACCATTGCTGAAGCCCCCTCACTATCAACATCCTGGGGGTTACCATTGGCCAGAAACTGAACTGGACTAGCCATATAAATACTGTGGCTACAAGAGTAGGTCAGAGGCTAGGAATCCTGCAGTAAGTAACTCACTTCCTGACTCCCCAAAACGTGTCCACCCTCTACATGGCACAAGTCAGGAGTGTGATGGAATACTCTCCGCTTGCCTGGATAAATACAGCTCCAACAACACTCAAGAAGCTTGACACCATCCAGGACAAAGCAGTCCGCATGATTGGCACCCCATCCACAAACATTCACTCCCTCCACCACTGATGCACAGTAGCAGAAGTGTGTACTATCTGCAAGAATTTACCAAGGTTCCTAAGGCAGCACCTTCCAAACCCACAACTACTACCACCATCTAGAAGGACAAGGGCAGCAAATAGATGGGAACACCACCACCTGGAAGTTCCCTCCAAGCCACTCAACATCCTGACTTGGAAACATATCGTCTTCCTTCACTGTTGCTGGGTCAAAATCCTGGAACTCTCTCCCTAACAGCACTGTGGGTATACTTACAACACTTGGACTGCAGCAGTTCAAGAAGGCAGCTCACCACCACCTTCTCTAGGGCAATTAGTGATGGGCAATAATTGCTGGCCTAGTCAGCGATGCCCACATCCCATGAATGAATTTAAAAAAAACATTGCTTATGCGCACCATCCAAAACATGGTGGCAGCAGACAGAGAGTAAAGAGCCAGAAAAACTCAGAGAAGACTGCTGATCTGGGAGAGCTCTGAATCCTTAGAAGAGGACAGGAGAATAGATTGAAAACTCACCTGAAAATGGGGCATCGTAGGTGCTGCAACCAGACATAGACCCAGAGACCAGGCAGCAATGAGTACAGATCACAGTCAAACAGTCAAACTACTGAAGCAGCAACAGATCCAGAGCATAGGGTAATCATGGATTCTACATTGCCACTCCCAGAACCGTTCTGAAATGTAGAAAGCTCACAACAGTCTCAACACTGGCACAATTAGAGGAAGAGATTCTATCGATACAGAACAGCTTCAAGTATGCATAAGAAGGAACAGAAAAATTAGGTCAGTACTTCACTTTATGCAGTAAGGGCCATAGCAGATTGTTATTGTAGGATAGGGTGTTGATGAGGCTTTGAGCTCATATGAGGAAGTCCTCCAGGCATTTGATTCGTACTTGTGTTCAAGAAGAAAATTGATCATTGAGCAAGCAAAATTTAAGAAGGGGGAAAACCAGGTGAGTCCATGGATTCATTTAGAAAATGATCTGTACAGACTCATGGAGAATTGCAACTAAGGGATCCTCAGAAATTAATTAATACACAATCGCATATAGTGGTTGGGGTCTTAGATGAAACCCTATCAGATCTTTTGCAAATGAGAGAAAGTTTAACTCTCAAAAAGACAGTACAAATAGCATGACAGACTGAGCTTAGGAAGCAAAATAGGAGTGGGTGTTTATGGGGAAAGTGATGTCCCTTGGACTAAAATGAGTGAAGCCATTCAATATTGGAGACAGTAAAGAAAAAGCGCACCGAAGCAAAAGCCTGTGAAATCTGGAAAAAGCGCACCAACTGCCATTGGCATGCACTCGGTGTGGCGGGAAAACCCTATACAAGGAAGAATGGCCGGCAGGGGGAGCTGAGTGCCACAAATGTGGAAGTTTGGACATTTTAAAATAGTTCCTATAGCTCATTGGAAGAAAGGGATAACAATGAAACCAAATAAAATTGAAGATGTGGAAGAGTCACAAAAAAATAAATTAACTTCTTAGGCCAATAAGCAAGATTAAGATACAAGGATAAAGAAATTGTGGAACACTTGTATGTGATAAAGAACCAGGAGTCATCATTACTGAGCAGAAAAGAATGCTTGCTGCTGAAGCTCATTTACAATGTTGATGAAATTGCTGTCGAGCATCTAGTGAGTTATTCAGGAATGAATTACCATCCCTATTTTGAGGATTTGAAAGCTGAAAACAGAATATCACAATACCCTAAGGACAGAAACTAAGCCTATAAGTCTCTTCACAGCAAGGAAGGTCTCTCATCCACTCTTAGACAAAGCCAAGAGTGAGATTGAACACATGTTATAACAAGGGATCATCTCTTCAGTAACCATACCAACACAGTGGTGTTCTGGAATGGGCACAGCACCAAAATCTAATGGTTCAATCAGAATCTGCGTTGACTTGACTCAATTAAACAAGTCAGTAGAGTGCAAGGTCTACCTGATGGCATCAGTGGGTTAAAATCTCATCAAATTAGCAAAAAAGCATCCTCTTCACAAAATTAGATGCAAACAACAGCTCTTGGCAGTTGCCTCTGGACAAAGAATCCCGATTGTTAACTATTTTTGATCTAATTTTGGTCATTATTATTTTAACAGGTTACCATTTGAAATTGTTACTGTACTGGAGATATTCCAAAGGTCAACGTCTCAGGCCCTGGAAGGAATGGAAGGAGTAATATTCCATATGGACGAAATTCTTGTACATGGCTCATCGAGGGAAGAACATGACCATTGTGTAAGAGCAGTCCTCAAAGTCCTATAAGAAGCAGGTTTGACATTAAATGACAAATGTGAATTTGCAAAGCCTATGTCAAAATTCTTAGAGCACATTTGTCCAAACTTTGGGAATTATGGACGACCTGCTGAAAATCTAGGTCATTACAGAGTTCCCACAGCCTAAAATCATCTCAGAATTACAAAAATTCCTTGGGATGGTCAATCAAGTCAGTAAGTTCCTACCAAACTTGGCAGAAATCAACGAGTTGCTATGACAACTGTTAAAACAAGCTCAATAGTGCTGCAGGTACATGAACCAGCAAAAGACTTTTGACAAGATCAAGAATCTCCTAATTTCACCAGAAATTCCTGCACACTATGATCCAGAATTGGAAACAATTATGGCAGATACACTATCTAAAAGCTTGGGCGCAGTGTTGTTTCAAGGTCATAAAAATGGACAAAGACGACCAGTTTATTATGTCTCAAGATCTCTCACAGGCACAGAGAAGAGGTATGCAACCATTGAGAAAGAAGCATTCACAGCCACATGGGCCTGCGAGAAATTCCAATTATGTCATGGGATTAAGCTTTAAAAATTGAAACTGACCACAAACCTTTGGTTATTCTCCTTAACCTAAGGGAAATTGCAAAAATGCCACTTAGAATTCAACATTTCAGACTGAGACTCATGACATATGATTCAGTAACCGAGTACATTCAAGGGAAGTACTAGCCAACAGTGGATGCATTATCAAGAATTCCAGTGCAAGGAGCTAAAACTGGAAGATTTAAATTTTATTGAGGTAGTGAAAGCATACACTTCACTCATTACAAAACATTTACCAGCCACTTAGAAAAGATTATAAGAAACTGAGCAAGCACAATAGCAGAATGATGAGTGCATCAAAATAAAAGAGGATTGTCAGGATGGATGGACAGAGTACACTTCAAATAATCCAGTACGTCACAAATACTTCAAACAGAGACAACATCTCACAATCACTGATGATTTCTTAGTTTTTAACAACAGACTAGTCATCCCTCAATCACTTTGACTCGACATTCTTCAGAAAACCCATCAAGGTCACTTGGGAAAAGCAAAATGCCAAGCAAGAGCCCAACAGTCAGTTTAGTGTCCAGGCATCAGTCACTCTATGGAAGAGTTAATCACAAATTGCCTTACAATTAAATAGCCAGTAGCAGTTCGAACCACTTGCACCATCTACCTTTCCTTTGAGGCCATGGCAGTGCCTGGGAATGCCTTTGAACTTGAATAAATCCAAAGTTTTCATCATTTCTATTGATTACTACTCCCACTGATTTGAAGTGGGTAGACTGCACCGCATCATGTTGGAGACAGTTATCACACCGCTAAGAAGAATCCGCGTGACACTTGGCATCCTGGACATTGTGGTATCAGACAATAGTCCTCAGTTTGCTAATGAGCTATTCCAAAATTTTGCACAGGAATACGGTTTCATGCATGTGACTAGTTCACCCAGATATCCTCAGTCAAACGAAGAAGAAAGAGGAGTTTAAACAATGACCTTTTTCATTAATTCCTTCAAAGATATTAACTTGACCCTTGTTAACTACAGAACCTCAGCACTAAGAAACATGTTCTCACCATCAGACCTATAGATCAGAAGATGGCTACGAACATAACTCCCTGTTCTACAACAAACACTACAAGCTAACATTACCTCAGATGATCGAGAGACAGTTAGGAAGTGTGAGGAAAAACAAAGGAACAATCAAGCTCATAATTTCAACCTCAGGCACAAAGCACGAGACTTGAAAGTGCTACAGCCCGGGGAGAGAGTGTGGATAAGGGATCAACAGAAAGAAGGCATTGTAATAGACAGAGCTTCACAGCTGAGAGCTGATAGAATTGAGATGGAGCAGGGAAATATCAGAAGGAACTTAAGGAGTTTTGATATTATTGGGCAGGAAGCCATTGGAATCATAGATATACTATTTAGATCAGGATAGAGACAAGGAACCAGAAACAAGTAGAACCTCCACAACCACCCAGGTGGAGGACACGCCTATTGAACGACAAGAGAGTGCAGTTCATCCGCAACATTGAAACAAAGTCAGGTCAAGATCAGAGAGGTTGGTCAAGGCACCTCACCCTGTGAATTCTGAGACTTGAGGAGGAAATGTAGGGGTGTGTATATAGTTGGGATAAAGACTTGGGAGGGGGTGGGGGAGATGTACCGTGAAGGTTTATCAGGAGCACTTGATACTGATGAAACTATGATGCAATGTCACATGACCAAGAGACTGAGGTCTGGTGCAAAGCAGAAGTACAACATCGTATAGAGTAATGAGATGTGTGTAGAAATGTAAATAAACCAGGAAGATTTTTACGAATGAATGGTCCATGGTAGCATTCTTAGGGCAACAGGCAAACCCTAAAGAAATCCCATCTAGACCCCAGCCCCCAAACAAAACAGGATGAGCCACACCAGTACCAACCACGCCACATGAATGAATTTTTAAAAAAAAATCAATCCTGCTTACAGGCCGTTAATTCCAACCATGCTCATCTTTAAATGCAATGGACATGGATATTTATTCAAAATGTTCCAAAAACCATAGTAATTTCCACTGGTTTTTCCAGGTAGATGCCCTTGAACTTTTCAGCCAACACCTTACATCAAAATCTCCCTGACCATGATCCCGGGACATCAGCTGTTGTGAAACAGGTAACCAGAGAGGTACAAGGGAAGCTAAAATAATCCTAAACTGCACCCAGGAGCAGTGGCTACCAGTAACATTACTTGGCCTAAGACATACCATTCTGTTTAGGGACCATCTTGCTTCTGCCACTGATGAGTCTCTGGTTCATAAATAAACCCAGTCACATGCAAATCTGAATCTGGGGATTAAAGCAGATTTGTAGCTCCTTTCTCTGTATTTGAAACAGCTTTCCCTTCCAGAGGAGGGTTTAGTTTTTTTTTAAAAGTGTCATCGATATAGAAAAACAAAGTTGCCTGGGGTTGTGTTCTACAGGTCTCTTCTTCCATATTCACACTCAGCTGAAGCTGTCTCATTGCATTATATAGCCTGGAGATCCCTCATCTTGCACTTCATTGGCAAGACATTGAAAAAACAGAATATGATTTCACAACAGGAAGAATATAATTATGAGTCAACTTTTTTGACCTGTCATTCCTCTCAGGGAGCCTTACCCACAATCAGCATATAATGAAAATTCTGGTGAGTGCTTATTTTCTGTTGATTAATTTTAATGGATGGATAACCACCCACACACAAATTTCAAATGTGCAGCCTGTGGGTTCATTTTCCTGTTGGGAAGGTGATCTCATCAATTTATTCCCATAACATCAAATGTTGAAAGATAAAGTGCACCGTGTTTTCCTAAAGCACGCTTCATCACCCTACAAACACCAGGGTCATGTTTTTGAGGCTGTTTCTGTGGCATTTTGTTATCCGTGACCTCCCAACACACCTACGCCATTGCTCTTAGCCACGCTCCCATCTTACACCTACAATAAACTTCAGCTCATCCCAAAACTCTGCAGCCAGTAACCTAACTCGCAACACTTCATGTTCTCATATCCCCGTGCCTGCTGTGTTCCTGGTCAAGCATTCCTTGAATTTAAAATTCTCATCTCTGTGATCAAATTCCTTGATGTCCTCCCTTCTTTCCCTGAGCCCTCCGAGATGCCTGCAATCCTCCAATCCTGGCCTTTTGGGCACTCTCCACTCACTTCCTCCTGCCCACCATTGGAGGCTGTGCCTCCAACTGTCTAAGCCATAAACTGTAGAATTCCCTCCTGAAACCCCTGTACCTCCTTGCCACTCTCTCCTTCAAGATACTCCTTAAAAGATACCTCCTTGATCAAGCTTTTGATGATATGTCCCAAAGTATCTTTTTGGTTTTGTGTTAATTTTGGTCTGATTACACTCCTGTGGAGCGCTCTAGGACATTTAACTGCATTAAAGAGGTTATATAAATGCACGTTGCTGCTGTTGTTATTTTCTCTAGCCCTGACAACTGATTGTTAACACACACACACACCACATTCCCACTTCATTTCTGGATATTTTAACTTGATATCAGCAATATTTACCACAGCTGTACAAGAGTGCAGAGGTAGAGCAACCATACTCCCAGGAGTTGACCTCAATAAAAAAGAACCATTTTGGCTCATGTGCACTTTTCAAAAAAAAACTTGTCTCACTTTATTGTCCATAAAGATTTAGCTTGCCTGCCTGAGGAAAAGAAAATATTTACAGCAAGTTTTCTTATTAATCTCCTCTGCAACTAAATTTATCTGTTGGCAATAAGGCCAAGGCCAGAACCCTATGCTGGTTGTGTGGGTGCGTGCCCGACCCGATAGCACGTGAAATCGAGCAAGATGACATCGGGCGCCCGCCCTGACGTCATCGCGCACTCACATGCTTTGCTTGGCGGGCACGGGCAGCAGTCGGAAGCACGTCTGCCGACAATTAAGCAGGCAATTAAGCCCATTAAGGGAGCAATTGAAATTGACTTTACGTGGCCCATCCACTTATACGGTTGGCAGATGGGCCAATTGGCCTTTGCATTTTCGCTGAAACCTCTATCCCGGGCGGGACGAAATGTCCGGGGTAAAATATAATTTAACAAAAAAGATATCTGGGGACTGATGTTTTTTTGAGTTCTGCTGTCATGTGCTTGAATGTACTGAATAGACAGAGTTTGGTGAATTTTTTTCTTGCCATTTAACCTGTAGAGGTCTGCAGCTCCCTGAGGCAGTGTTGAATCGGCTGGCTGCCCTCACGGAGCTCGCCAGAAGTGCCCACCCGCACCCTCACACTTGTTGGCACCTGCCCTCTTCTCGCTCCCTATTTCCCACCCCCAGCCGATCGGCGGAAGCGCACTTAGCGTCTACTTCCAGGCCTGCCGATAGTGCGCGCCTGACAAACGAAAGATTCAGGCCCAAGAATTTGATGTTGGGAGTCTTCTTATTAGCCATGGACTTTATTTCTGAATGCTTCAATTCTATTTTTATTATGTTTATTCAAAGATCATATTCGTGCAGTCCTGAAGACAACAAATACTAATGCAGAAGAAATGAATACTCTTCCACTTACTGTACCAAGTGTCAGCATTATGAAGTTTGATATCATTTTCTTCTCTATCGAATATATAGCATGGCCCCACTTTCAAAAGAGCCTTTTTAGCAATTTTGTGATCTCTAAGTGGGAACCTGGTAATTTTCTGCAAACGGTTGTGGAGCGTTTTTAGTCTTGTGCTGTGAACCTGTGTGTACTACAGCATAGAGTATTTGACAAAATGCTAATAAAAGGCTGATTAACAAATTGAAGCTCATGGAATACAAGGGTCAGTATCAGCTTGGATACATTGCTTGGATATTGAAATACAGAGTGAAGTTTCGAAATTTGCTAATGAAACCAAACTTGGAGGAATGACAAACGGTGAGGAAAATACCAATCAACTGCAGCAGGGTCTAGAGGCTGGCAGAATTGTCAGAAAAGTGGCATATGGAATTTAATACAGGCAGGTGTGAGGTGATGAATTTTGACAGAAGTGATATGAGAGGCAGCACAGATTATATGACAGAGTTCTGAAGAGTGCACAGGGACAAAGGGACTTGAGGGTGCATGCGCATAGATGTTTGAAAGTGGCAGGATATATTGGGATAGTGGTTAGCAAATCATTTGGAATCTTAGGCTTCATAAATAGAGGCACTGAGTGTGGAACTAGGAAAGTTATGCTGAACCTTTCTGGAGCTCTAGTCAGGGGCACAATTAAAGCATTGCTTTCAGTTGTGGTCTCCACATTTTAAGCTTGTGAGTATACTTGAGAAGGTTGCTGAGGAGTTTACCAGAATGCTTCCAGCGATGAGAGATTTTAATTACAAATTAGACTGAAGTAGATGGTGTTGTTTTCCATGGTGCAAAGGGGATTTAGGGGAGCTTTGATGGAGGTGTATATGATTTTGACAGGTTTAGGTAAGATAGACAAAGAAAAGTTGTTCCCATTGGTTGATGGTACAAAAACTATGGGACACAGATATACGTTTTTGGGCCACAGATGCAGGGAGGATGTGATCAAGTGGTGAGGCCCTGGAACTTACTGCCTATAAGAATGGTGGAAGGGGAAAAAAAATGTGCCTGAATTTTTGGCTCAGCGGGCGGTTGCAATCGGTGGGCTTGGAAAACGGACTGCCAACTGCAATTTCACGCTGGCTGGCCAATTAACGGCCAGCCAGTGTGAAGCGTGCACTGAAAAGCCCAACGCTGCCGGGGTGAGAGCGAAAGGTTGTGGGTGATGAAGTCAACAGGGGCATGGCCGAACACTGAGAGAAAGCTCCCTGAAGGCAGAGAGCTGCCTCGGAGAGCTGCAGACCCGAAAATGTTCCAATAAATTTTAAAAGCAGAAAAAAAAAATGTTCGAGCATCACAATCAGGCACCTGAAAACGTAAATGATGAAAATGCTGCCCACAGATTTTTATTTTTTATTTTATTTCATATGGGAACCTCATCCTGCCCTTGGGTGAGGTTTCATGAAAAAAAATGAAGGCAGTCTGGTCGATTCGCCCAACCGATGAAAACGAGCAGACAATTATGCCACTAATGTGCACGTGAGCGGGCATACTTCGAATTTTTGCATGCGCCCGCCGAGGGAAATACTGCGCGAGTGCGTGATGACGTAGGGACATTTGCCCAACGGGCATGAAACGCACACGAGAACGATCAGGTCGGGCGCACGGCTGCTCAACGTAAAATTCAGCCCATGATTTCAAAAGGAAATTGGATGGGCCCTTGAAGGGAATAAAATTGTAGGACTACGGGAATAGAGCAGGGTAATGGGGTTGATTGAATTGCTCTACAGAAAGCTGGCATGGAATCGATGGGCTGAATAGCCCATTCTCTGTGTCATAATGACCCCAAGGCTCATAAAAAGTGTATGTGTGTGTGTGTGTGTGTGTGCGCATTTTCATGTGTGTGCAAATGTATGTATGATTTATAAAGCCATGCTTTATATTCAAAATGATTTTATTCATTTATCGGGCTGAAACAACTGATCGAGTTTTAAAAGATTGAACAATAGCATTTCAGTGACTTAAAACAGCAGCTTCTAAGGTGGCCAAACATTTGCATGACTATACCTTACAAATTCTAAAACCATTAAAATATAGAGCCAGCCTGTCTAGGAGAACCCAAAGACAATGACATTTGGTGAGTGTGAATGACCACATCTCTTGGCTCATTCACAAAACATCCAAACATCACCTGTTTATTCAACTGGATGGGAACACACCATTACACAAAGTCACATTTAACAATGGACCCTGATTGGCAAAGGAACTTGTCTAGCCACAATCTACTCATGTCTAAACTTTGGACCTGGAATCAACATGCTATGACCACGTTTGGGTAACTGGTCAGTTGGTGAGAGAGGACCAATGTGATGAGCAACTAACCTTTGAGTTTTAAAAAATACTGCTTTCCTCCAGGCTACAAGACAGGAGAATCAAGAGACACAGAAGACAAATGTTGCTGAGTGGACACACTCTATCTCCATCTATCCTGCAAGCTCAAGCCCTGTATGTTGTTTTACCATCCACATGTCACAGGCAGTGTTTCAAGAATCAACCCAGCAGTTGCAATGTGTGTAATATATGTAGCTTCCAGTATATTATTCAACAGGTCCCGGTTCTTTGCAGACAGAAAAAAAACACGTACTCACATTGCACCTGTTACAGCTAAACAAAATACATGATAAACATTCGCTGGTTCATTCCTCAGGGCAATGCCTTGACCAGACTCAAGCTGCCTGGTTTAAATTTCAAACAATGCTTGGAAGTTAACTGCCAGTCACCATAAACTGGTGCATTCTCCATGGCAACACCTCTACCAGAGTCTACTTGCCAACCAATCAGCATTCTTTTCTCATATAACATATAAAGTTGTTGCTTTCCCTGACATTTGTATTTTGTGATTGTCCTGATGGTTGCAAGATGAAAAGTTCTGACAAATTGTCTTTCATCAGCATCTTTATCAGCATCATGCAATGCTGTTAATTTGACAGGAAAAATCCTATTGGTTACTCATAACACTGTGGATGGTAACACTGATTTCAAACACTGCCTCAGCTCTCATTAACATGTTCTGTGTTTTGCACCATATGAACAGTGACAGTGGGCAGGATTTTCCCATCGGCGAGCTGGGGGTGGGGCCTACTCACCAATGTGTAAAATGGTGCGCGGTGATGTCAGGCGGAACTCCTGACGCCACTGCACTCCACTTAAATTTTCTGGTAGGCGGGGCGCAGCAAAATCAGCTGTGCGCCCACTGATCTGTCAATGGCCAATTGAGGCCATTGACAGAGTCATTTAGCTAATTAATGGACCTGCCTGTCCAACCTTAAAGTTGGCGGGCAGGCCAGGAGCCCCGGCGGGAATTAGAAAAAGCCTGAAACCTCATCCATGAGCAGGCTAAGGTTTCATGTAGGTTTTAAAATTTTTTTTTAAAGATTTTGTAAAAATTATGGACATGTCCCAACTCATGTGACAGTGTCACATGAGGGGACAAGTCAGGAATATTTTTTTCTATTTTTAATTTTGTCACAGAACAGCCAATCTCCCTGAGGCAGCACTTAGCCTCAGGGAGATGAGTGCGCTCTTTCATGCGCATGTGCGAAAGAGTGCACTCTCGATTTAGGGGACCCGCCCCCTGCTCGCACAGGGAGCGCATAGCACTTCCGTGCGGACATCGTGCTGGGTGGGCCTTAATTGGCCTGCCCATGTAAAATCACGCCACGTCCCTAATTGGGGGCGCCGATTGGAGGCGCACCTGTGTGCGCTCGCCCTTCAACTTTGCCCCCGACGGGGGGGTGGAATTTCCTGCCCAGTAACTTCAAAACTGCACAAGATCTTTTCCATTCTGTAGAAGACTTTCTCCTGCCTAGGTGCATGATATTACCCAATATAATTATTTCATAGAAGGAGTGCAATTGGATTCTATTTTATCAGTAATCTCACAGGGTTGAAAGACCAAATGACTCCCAAACAACAAAGTGGAATGATTGAACATCATAGGTCTTCTCCATCAGTGAGAAACATTGGAATGTTCAGGTGTTCCTCTGTGCCATAACCTTTAAGAGGCCAGAAGGCAAAGGCTGAATGAACCATAATTGTATCTGTGTTTTCTCGATCAGCATATCTGAAGACTGCTGATTGCTGATCACCACAACAATATATTTTCAATATCTACCCTGCAACACAACTTTATTATGATATTCGAATACCTCAAAAATCTCATAACAGCATCAATAGAGTTGATAATAGAGTAAGTAGACTAAAGGACAAGATTGAAGTCAATGGAAAAGATTCTTCAGAATCATGTGTAGGATAAAACAGGTTATATTTCACAATGAGCCCATTACATACTCCTGTCCTAGCAATTTCACCCCACAATGCCTGCTCACAATAAACTTCTATCAGCAACAAAATAAACAGAACTCCAGCCATGATTCCAACCTCTGTCCTCAAGACAATGGATGACAAAGGCTATCTAACCCAACTCATCTCACCCATCCAGAATGGCATATGTATAGGAGCAGGAGTAAGCCATTCAGCCCCTCAAGCCTGCTCCGCCATTTGATAACACTCCCTACATTTATCATTGGCTACAACTCAAAAGTAATGCTGTAAAGCAATTTGAGACATCATGAAAGGTGCTGTATAAATGTAGGCTCTGTCTTTCTTTCATTGCACCTGCATGCAGCAGGCAGAGTGACTGTAAAAGTGGTGAAATTGGAGCCCCAGTGCTGAGTTCCTAAGGATAATTAATCACAGAGCAACCAACTGATGTTAGAAAAGCAGCTACAAAGAAATCCCTATATTTATAAAACAATTCAAATATGTAGCTAATACAACCTTACCACTTCTCTGGCACCAACCCACAGTATACCATACATGGCACCTGCTCCTTTTACACTAATGACGCTATCTCCAGGATTTGCCAATCAGGCATCTACAGCAGATTAGGGAAAGTGCACCATAGATTGAATTGCCCATAATGATATCTGACATTCCCAGTGCTGTGCTCCCTCAGCATTGTACAATCAGAGAAGTTATCTTATGGATGAGATTTTACAACTGTGGTCTTGTCTGTATTTAAGAGATCCTGTGACATTATGAAAAAGGGGGTTTTCCCCAATATTTTGGTCGATGTTTATCCAGCAAGAAACAGCACTAAATCTGATTTTGCGGTATTTATTTAATTGTTTATGGGATTTTGCTATGTACAAATTTGCCACTGTTTTTCCCACCTTTAAAAAGGAGCAACTACAATTCAAAGAGTACTCCTTTGACTGTAAAACTTTGGGGCATCCCAAAGTCATGAAAGGCTCATTATAAGCACAAGTGTTATGCCCAGTTACAGACATGCCATATTAGGAACTTTCAGTCAATATGTTCAAAAATTGAATGCGAGCCAGCTGTTAAGTTGGCTGCCACAAATCATGTGACTTTTGGCATTGGAGTACAAACAGTATTGAGTCTCCAGCAGATACCTAATTAAATATGGACATAGGTGAGGATTCCTCACAGCCATTTGTGGAATTCACACATCTCATTGTTTAAAGATGGGCCATCATCTAAAAGACTATGGAGTTTCCAGACTGCCTATCTCCATGTTTCATACTGGACAAAAAGGGAAAATTGAAACTTAATGGCCATTATCAATTTTGCATTGAATCATAATAGCCTCCCCGATCCAAACTAGACTGGGTAAACCTCAGAAGTGTTAACCCAGCAGTCATGTGATTGAAACTAGTTTCACAGTCTGCACCCTGCAAGGGCAGCAGATAGATGGGAATACCACCACCTGGAAGTTCCCCTCCAAGTCACTCACCATCCTGACTTGGAAATATACCGCCGTTCCTTCACTGTCGCTGGGTCAAAATCCTGGAACTCCCTTCCTAACAGCACTGTGGGTATTGTACCTACACCACATGGACTGCATCGTTCATGAAGGCAGCTCACCACCACCTTCGAGGGCAACTAGGGATAGGCAATAAATGCTCACCCACCCAGTGTAGCTCACATCCCATGAATAAATAATAAAAAAAAAACCTTTATTACCCCATGATGCAGCAGATCCATCAGAACCATCAGTCGCCAGTCTGAGAACCAGGCTCTGAAAATAGCTATGAGTCATCAAGGAGCCAAAGTACTTAACCAGTTCCAGTTTCAAAGTTCATCTGAGAACCAACAACCTCCTAGATTTTCAACTACAAGAAGCCTCACAACCTGCTTTGAACCCTTTGCTGTACAAGACCCTCACTTCAACTTTAAGTCATCAAATCTATTCAAGAAACCACAGGCCTGCCATGTGGGAGACTGAAAATTGTAAATCAGAGACTGAATTAAATATAATCTGTAAAAGAGCAACATCTTTATCAATATTCAATCTTGTGTGGGTGTGTGTGTGTGTGTACACAGGAGATCGAGTGTGTGACATTGCATTAATTTGGGGTAAGTGTGGGAGAGCTCTTGATTTTTTAAACTCATGAAAGTTAGCTGCTGAATTATTTAATTGGAATACAAAGTCCAAGGGTAAGAAAAAACACGTCTCTTTCCATACAAAACATTCTGATTATGGGCAGTAAGAGAACAAATACATTCTGTCCATAACACAAGTCTTTGTTAGAGCATGCACAATTTCTGTCACACAGTTACCTTCACTCTGCGTGCAGCAAGGCCTTAGTTATTAATTGCTCTGCTGACTGCTGGAAATTTTGCTAATGCCTGCAGCTCAGAGGCAAGTGAACAAATTAAAACGAAAAGGAAGGCCTTGATGGCTTTTCAAGTATTTGAAACGTCCCCTTAGCCTGCACTGTTTACTGAGCCCCTGGTCGTTTGCTCTGCAGTTTTATCATTAGGTCTGCCCACTGCCATTGAGAACTACATGTGTGTTAAGACTCTAAAGACTTAATTAACCACATCTGAGTATGAAACAGGAAGTGTCCCAGTGCACTCAAGCTTTCAGCTCAGAAAAATAGACTTACATATTTCTATTAGTGTCTTTGACGGTGGTGTACAATTAAAACCACTTGTAGTTAAAAGGACATTGGACATCTTAAAGACTTTACAGAATTAGGTTTAGCAATGCTAAATGGGGAGATGGTGGTGTAGTGTTAGTTGCTGGATGAGCAATCCAGAGGCCCAGGCTAATGCTCTGGGGATAAGGGTTCAAATCCCACCCAAGGCAGCTGGTGGAATTTAAATTAAATTAATGAAAGAAAAACTTGGAATTGAATGTTAGTCTTAGTTATGGTGTCCATGAAACTATCATCAATTCTCATGAAAAAAAAAAACCATCTGGCGCATTAATGTCCCTTAGAGAAAGAAATATGCCTTATCTGCCCTGGGCTACATGTGATTCCATATCCACAGCAATATTGTTGACTCTTAACTGTCCTCTGAAATGGCCTAGTAAGGCACTCAGCTCAAGGGCAATTAGGGATGGGCAACAAATGCTGCCCACATCCCATGAAAGAATAAAGTTTAACAAATGCATCGAGCTATGCTGGTAATGCGTTACTGAAGTGCAATGAAGCTCGGGAACCCAGCTTTGACTTTGACAGTAATTTACACCGGCTGCAAGAATCAAAGCAAAAAAATGATAAATTGGCCTTAACTCTCAAGATTCAAATTTCTGCAGACAAGCTTCATTTCAGTCTGCAGACAAGGTCAGTCAGCAGACTCAAAGAAAGCTCCTAGTATGACGATGTTCACAGCTAACAAGATGTAGCATCAAGTCTACAATCATGTTTTCATCCCCCAACTCTCGCTGAAAGGCACGCCACCCACAGAATGATGCTATAAGACTGACTGCTTCAAGTGATTGACTTAAATTTGCTCCATTGTGTCAGCTGGATTCTGACCAGAGTTTAAATTTACCTAGAGCAGATTAAAAGGGGGAAAAAAAACTAGGCTACACACACTCCTCATTTATATAAAGACCATTACAAAAATCAGACTTCCTCAACTATTATTAACGGTTTAGAAGATCCATATTGCCAGAAATCCCTATGTATAATTGAGCCATATTTGGAGGAGTGGGTATTAGCATTCTTTCAGAGCACTGTCGGTGTACCTACACCACAGTGACTGCAGTGGTTCAAGAAGGCAGCTCACCACCACCTTCTCAAGGGCAATTAGGGGTGGGCAATAAATCCTGGCCTAGTCAGAGAAGCCAGTAAATGAATAAACAAAAAAAAAAAATTATTTCAGAGCAGAGTGATGTACATTTGATTTCCTTCATCAGTTACATGACACACAATATTTGTACTGCAATATGTTGGCTAATTGCTGTCCACCACCTCTTTATGTGCAAAGGCTGTTGTTCCATGTGCCTCTCCTCTTTGAAGCAGTCCATCAGGACCGAGGATAATTTTTTTCCACTCCAGGGCTGTGGGTCCAGAGGTGACTAAAAAAGCCCAGTACTGGATCCGCACACTCTGCCATAAGTGGGGCAGGTAGTATTTGATGAGGCGGGTGGGTTGGGTGCTCGGATTTTGGGACGCTCCTTCTGCTGTTTGCGCTTGGCCTTCACCTGGGCCTGTCGGAGACGTTCAAAATGGTTGGCACCTTCGTGGATGCTTCTCCAGTTTGGGTGATCTCAAGCAAGAAATTCCCACATATCAGTGGGGATGTCGCAATTTTTCAGGGAGGCTTTGAGTACATCCCTGAAACATTTCCTCTGCCCTCCTAGTAACCCCTTGCTGCATTAAAGCTTGGAGCAGAGAATTTGTTTTGGGAGTCTTCTATCAGACATACAGATGATGTGGCCCACCCAACATAGCTGATTAACCATGCCCAGCACCTCGATACTGGGGATGTTGGCCTGAGAGAGGACACTGATGTTGGAGCACCTATCCTGCTATTGAATTTGCAGGATTTTGTGAGGCATTGCTGGTGATATTTTTGCAGGGATTTTAAGATATCTGCTGTTTGTTGTCCATGTCCCTTTAAGGTTCACTTTGTAAGCAACCTGCTGTCCACCGAGCTGAATTTCAGTCCTGTTTCCTTTTCTCCTGCTCAGCGGTAAATGAGTGTTATTATGATCTCGGGTTATCCCACCTTCCACTTACTGCAGGAAAGCTCCCTATTGTAATACAGATATTGCTCCTATGATTTTTTTCCCTTCCTGTGGGAATGTAGGCAGCACCTTGTAAATTGGATTCTATGACATGATTAAAATGATAAGCTTGTTATAACTTGGACTCTCTCCCTAGTTACATTTATGGTAAAAGGCAGTTTACAGAGGCAATCTTGCACATCCTAAAACTGGAAACAAGTAACAAAACAAACCAAGAATACAAGCACCGCATCATAGGATCAACAATGACTCCTTAACAATGACATTTTACATATGAAAGGTGACAAAGAATTCCCACCATGTATTGCTGGTGATGGTGGAAAATGCTATGCTTTTCAAAGTGAAACAAGTAATGGAATTTATTAAGGTACATCATTTCATAGAAGCCAAAGAAAACATCAGCATTACAATGTTGGACTTCCGCAATGTTTGAAATGATTTGCAAAAAATACAAACTAATAACTTTCACAGTCTAAGCCCCAAATGTAACCCGACTTGTCCAGTCAATAAAATCAGGTGTGGTGTAGAACAGACTTCCAGCTGAAAACCTTTCCAATACTTACCAGGCTGTTGGTTTAATGTCGGGCTACAGTTTCCTTTTCAGGACCTTCAAACTGAAACTCGAATAAACATAATAGATTGTTTCTTACTTACATGGAATGACATCTTATTAGTGGAATGCAGAGGTACAAACAGCTGAACTATGGAAACAAACAACTGAAGCAGAATGGGGTGAACAATGAAGTACTTATGCTATTCAATTGGTAATTTGTCATCAGGGATCAAATTAGTCTTTTGACATGCAAACATATTATTCATGCATTTTATTTTTCAAGCAGAAATGTGAGATTCACAAACTTTTGGTATTCAAAGGAATTAATTTGCTTTAAGCACCCAACTTAAATATCAAATAGCATGGCTGTTTTTGAACAGATAGCTTGACAACATTCAGAAGCACAGGCTCATATACAATAACATTTCTAAAACATGTGGGAATTGCTGATGCAATTAACTTTGAAGAACTGACAATCAACAGCACTATGGGACCTAGTTAACAGCTTCTCCATGACACTAATAGTTATCTCTGGACATATTTGTGCCCTGTCTCATTTCTCACAAAGACAAAATAATTATTTTTAGGATTCAGTTAGCAAAGTTCCATTTTAAATTCACAATATGCAAACATATAACAAATAAAGCTCAGCATCTCCATCAATGCTGATTTATTTATTTATTCATTCATTCACAGGATGTGGGCTTCACTGGCTGGGCCAGCATTTATTGCCCATCCCTAGTTGCCCTTGAGAAGGAGGTGGTGAGTTGCCTTCTTGAACTGCTGCAGTCCATGTGGTGTAGGTATACCCACTGTGCTGTTAGGAAGGGAGTTCCAGAATTTTGACCCAGCGACAGTGAAGGAATGGTGATATATTTCCAAGTCAGGTTGGTGAGTGACTTGGAGGGGAACTTCCAGGTGGTGGTATTCCCATCTATCTGCTGCCCTTGTTCTTCTAGATGGTAACGGTCGTAAGTTTGGAAGACGCTGTCTAAGGAGCCTTGGTGAATTCCTGCAGTGCATCTTGTAGTTGGTACACGCTGCTGATACTACCATTCACCAGTGGTGGTGTGAGTGAATGTTTGTGGATGTGGTGCCAATCAAACTGACTGCTTTGTTCTGGATGGCATTAAGCTTCTTGAGTGTTGTTGGAGCTGTGCTCATCCAGGATTATTCTATCACACTCCTGACTTGAGCCTTGTAGAGGGTGGACAGGCTTTGGGGAGTCAGGAGGTGAGTTACTTGTCACAGGATTCCTAGCCTCTGACTTGCTCTTGTTGTCACAGTATTTATATTCCAGTTCAGTTCCTGGTCAATGGTAATCCCCAGGATATTGATAGTGGGGGATTCAGTGATGGTAATGCCAGTGAACATCAAGGGGCGATGGTTGGGTTCTCTCTTGTTGGAGATGATCATTGCCTGGCACTTATGTGGTGCAAATGTTACTTGCCACTTGTCAGGCCAAGCCTGGATATTGTCAAGGTCTTGCTGCATTTGGAAATGGACTGCTTCAGCACCTGAGGAGTCATGAATGGTGCTGAACATTCATCAGCGAACATCCCCACTTCTGACATTATGATAGAAGAAAGGTCATTGATGAAGCAGTTGAAGATAGTTGAGCTGAGGACACCGCCCTGAGGAACTCCTGCAGTGATGTCCTGGAGCTGAGATGACTGACCAACAAGCACAACCATCTTCCATTGTGCTAGGTATGACTCCAGCTAGTGGAGAGTTTTCTCCTTGATTCCCATTGACTCCAGTTTTGCTAGGGCTCCTTAATGGCATACTTGGCCAAATGTTGACTTGATGTCAAGGGCAGTCACTCTCACCTCACCTTGGGAGTTCAGCTTTTTTGTCCATGTTTGAAGCAAAGATGTATTGAGGTCAGGAGCTGAGTGACCCTGGCAGAACCCAAACGGGGCATCAGTGAGCAGATTCTTGCTAAACAGTGCCACTTGATAGCACTGTTGATGACCCCTTCCATTACTTTACTGATGATTGAGAGTAAATTGATGGGGGAGTAATTGGCCAGCTTGGATTTGTCCTGCTTTTTGTGTACAGCACATACCTGGGCAATTTTTCCACATAGCCGGGTAGGTGCCAGTGTTGCAGCTGTACTGGAACTAGCTTGGCTAGGGGCATGGCAAGTTCTGGAGCACAAGTCTTCAGTGCTATTGCCGGAATATTGTCAGGGCCAATAGCCTTTGCAGTATCTAGTGCCTTTAGCCATTTTGATATCATGTGGAGTGAATCGAATTGGCTGGAGACTGTCATCTGTGATGCTGAGGACCTCCGGAGGAGACTGAGATGGATCGTCCACTCAGCACTTCTAGCTGAAGATGTAGCAAATGCTTCAGTCTTATCTTTTGCACTGATGTGCTGTGTTCCCCCATTATTGAGGAAGGGGTATTTGTGCAGCCCCCTCTTCCAGTGAGTTGTTTAATTGTCCATCATCATTCACGACTGGATGTGGCAGGACTGCAGAGCTTAGATCTGATCCATTGGTTGTGGGATCGCTTAGCCCTGTCGATCACTTGCTGCTTATACTGTTTGGCACGCAAGTAGTCCTGTGTTATAGCTTCACCAGGTCGACAGCTCATTTTTAGGTATCCCTGGTGCTGCTCCTGGTATGCCCTCCTGCGTGCTTCATTACACCAGGGTTGGTCCCTTGGCTTGATGGTAATGGCAGCGTGGGTGATATGCCAGGCTATGAGGTTACAGGTTGTGTTTGAGTACAATTCTGCTGTTGCTGATGGCCTAAGGTGTATCAGTCTTGAGTTGCTAGCTGTGTTCAAAATCTATCCCATTTAGCATGGTGGTAGTGCCACAAACCATGATGGAGGGTATCTTCAATGTGAAGGCGGGACTTCATCTCCACAACAACCGTGCGGTGGTTACTCCTACCGATACTGTCGTGGACAGATACATCTGCAGCAGGCAGGTTGGTGAGGATGAGGCCAAGTATGTTTTTCCCTCTTCTTGGTTCCCTCACCACCTACCGCAGACCCAGTCTACCAGCTATATCCTTTAGGACTTAGCCAGCTTGGTCAGTAGTGGTGCTACTGAGCCACTCTTGGTGATAAACATTGAAGTCCCCCACACAGAGTACATTCTGCACCCTTGCCACCCTCAGTGCTTCCTGCAAGTGGTGTTCAACATGGAGGAGCACTGATTCATTAGCTGAGGGAGGGCAGCACGTGGAAATCAGCAGTGGGTTTCCATGCCCATGTTTAACCTGATGCCATGAGACTTCATCCAGAGTCAATGTTGAAGACTCCCAGGGCAACTCCCTCCCGACTGTATACCACTGTGCCACCCCCTCTGCTGGATCTGTCCTGCCAGTGGGACAGGATATACCCAGGGATGGTAATGGTGGTGTGAAATCTAAAAGATATCTTACATCCCATCGGAATCATATCTTACCATGACGTCTGTAAGGCTAAAAACAAAAAGCTAAAAGCTACTGCGGATGCTGGAAATCCAAAACAAAAACAGAATTACCTGGAAAAACTCAGCAGGTCTGGCAGCATCGGCGGAGAAGAAATCAGTTAACGTTTCGAGCCTTCATGGCCGTTCGGCAGAACTGAAGCATAGTTAGGAGAAGGGAGAAATATAAACTGGTTTAAGGTGGGGGGGGGGGGGGGGGGGGGGGTGGGGGTGGGGGAGGGGTGGGGGGGAAGAGAGACGTTGAGGGTGTGGTGATTGTGGAGATATGCAGTGATAGGCAAAAGATGTCACAGACAAAAGGGTCAAAGAGGTGTTGAAGGTGGCGATATTTGTCTAAGAAAAGTGCTAATTAAGAATGGAAGACAGGATATTCAAAGTACAGCTCTAGTGGGGGTGGGGTGGACAGACTAACAAGGTTTTAGTTTTAGATTTAAAAATAATGGAAATAGGTGGGGAAAGAAGAATCTATATAAATTATTGAAAAAAAAGGAGGGGGGGGAGAGAAACGGGGTGGGGATGGGGGGAGGGGGAGTTTAAGATCTAAAGTTGTTGAATTCAATATTCAGCCCGGAAGGCTGTAAAGTGCCTAGTCGGAAGATGAGGTGCTGTTCCTCCAGTTTGCGTTGGGCTTCACTGGAACAATGCAGCAAGCCACGGACAGACATGTGGGCAAGAGAGCAGGGTGGAGTGTTAAAATGGCAAGCGACAGGGAGGTTTGGGTCTTTCTTGCGGACAGACCGCAGGTGTTCCGCAAAACGGTCGCCCAGTTTGCGTTTGGTCTCTCCAATGTAGAGGAGACCGCATTGGGAGCAACGAATGCAGTAGACTAAGTTATGGGAAATGCAAGTGAAATGCTGCTTCACTTGAAAGGAGTGTTTGGGCCCTTGGACGGTGAGGAGAGAGGAAGTGAAGGGGCAGGTGTTGCATCTTCTGCGTGGTCTGTAAGGCTGTTGCTTGACTAGTCTGAGAGACAGCACTAGCCCCCAGATGTTAGTAAGGGGGGCTTTGCAGGGTCAACAGGACTGAGTTTGCTGTTGTCATTTCAAGTGCCTAGGTCGACCTGGGTGGTCCGTCTGGTTTCATTCCTTTTTTGAGACTTTGTAGCAGTTTGATACAACTGAGTGGCTTGCTAGGCCATTTCAGAGGGCATTTAAGAGTCAACCACATTGCTGTGGGTCTGGAGTCTCATGTAGGCCAGACCAGGTAAGGACAGCAGATTTCCTTCCCTAAAGGACATTAGTGAACCAGATGGGTTTTTATGACAATCGGCAATGGTTTCATGGCCATCATTAGACCTTTAATTCCTGATTTTTATTGAATTCAAATTCCACCATCTGCCATGGTGGGATTCGAACCTCTGAGTCCCCAGAGCATTACCCTGGGTTTCTGGATTACTAGTCCCGCCACAATACCACTACGCCATCACTTCCCCATTTATGTTGAAAAAATGTAACCTTGTACACCATCCTTCCAACTGCCATTAATTTCAACTCTTGGGATGATAGAAATAAGCAAAAAGAACTATTTCCAATTGCAGGGCAAGGAAAAAAGAATCAGAGAATGCATCATAGACTCACTAGAGCAAGGAAGCATTCTCTAGGAGACCGTAGTCTTGTGTGATGAATCACAAGACATGATCTACCTGTTTCCTCACCCCAAATATATGCTCCATTCTCCACAGAAACTGAAAGAAACAGCATTTCTATTCATCAGCTCACTGGAAAAAGTCAGAGACTTCATTCTCCTCTTTATCTCCCATATTCACCAATGGCCCAGTATACCCAAAAGGTAAAGTCACTTCCTTAAAGTTTCTAATAGCATCCTTCCACTGGGTGGGCTATTTCATGTCTTTAGCATCATCCACTCAAAGAGGTTACATTCAATTTGCATATAAATAATTTCCCATCTAACATTGAATATGTCTTCCCTTGCTCTATCTAGAATTTTAGTTGATATTGGATATCGCTTTGAGACCTAGTTCATTGAGTCATTTTAACATCACAACAACTGTAATAATATATCTTCAATTCCACTCAATTCTCAATTTAAGAACTCATAAGTGTCCACAGTACAGATTTGTGTAACCTACTTACAAACTTACTTAACCTTTGTACTGCCTCCAAGGTTGGATGTCTTTCCTGTGATACAATACTTCGAGCTCTCCCCTGTTAACAGGGTTCAAGCCAGTTGGTGAAGCTGAAACCATGGCACAGAACTTTTCTTTATTAAGAGAGTTTATTTACTTGTTCAGTTGCACAGCTCTCCTCCCACTCCTCCCAGTGTCCCCGCTATCCCCTACGTATATGTGCTCAAAGTCAATTAATACCAATCTTAACCTTAACAATATAATTGATAAGATCTTAGCATCCCCAACACTCAAGGTTATACTGAATTTATAGCATGGAAGTAGTCAGTCAGCTCAACTATGCCGATTTTAATGCTCCAAACAAGCCTGCTGCCACTGCAATACCTCTTCATACCCAACACCTGCATCCTTTTATTCCCCCTTCTCTCATGTGTGCATCAAGCCTTCCCTTAAGAATATAAATGAGCTCTATTTCAACCATTCCACATGACAGGAAGTTTCAGATTCTCATCAATCTCTGCGTAAAGAAAATAGTCCTACATTCTTTATTTGATCTGTTAGTGGTGATCTTATATTAATGCCTTGTTTTGGATTCACCTAAAAGTAGGAACAATTTCTGCACATCTACCCTGTCAAAACCTGGTATAATTCTAAAGACATTTATCAGGTCTCCTTTCAGGATTCAATTTTCCACAGAAAAGAGCCCCAATCTACTCAATCTTTCCAGCTAGTTGCACTCTCTCAATTCTGGTAATGTCCTTGCAAATCACCAATGTTTCCATAACCTTTTTGTTTTATGGAGACCAGAACCCAAAGTGATATAACAAATATTGGAATTCATTGGATCAGTAGAGAAATTAAAATTAAAAAGAGACATGCGATAAACTGGAACTGAAAGACAGAAAACATAAGCCCAATATAGAAAATACAGAGAAATCTTTGAAGAAAGACAGGCTAAGAGAGGTTATGAAAGTAATCTAGGAGGTAACATAAACAGGAATTGTCAAGAATTTTCGAAACATAGAAATCAAAGTAATAATTAATTGGATAAGTCAATTATTCTCACTGTACTATCATGGAGAGTGCTGCCACAATATTAATTGGTAATAAAAAAGTGTTTTTATTTTTGACAATAATTATTGTTGCATTGGATGTTTTAGACTTAAATCTGAAAAAAAAGACATGACACTATTGCTACAAGATATTGTGAGAAATTTTCAACTCCACCACCTGCTGCAGCAGAAGATCCACTCATTGTCGAACCCATCCAATTTCAACCCAATGAAGTCACTCCCAATATTAAGCTGATTAGTCTAGTTACCCCATTTTTTGCTTTCTCCCTTTGTGAGCATGGTGTGATGGAAAATGGAACAATGCCAGACATACCAAGTGAATAACTTGCTTTGTTATTCATAGAAGACACTGCTTATGGAATGAAAGTGCACATGAAAAGGAGCAAGAGCAATTAAGGAAGACATATTGAGAAAATATAGTGAACTGGAGAAGAAAAGGCACCTGGCTGTGCTGGCATTCATCCCAGAAAGCTGAAACAAGCCAGAGAGTAGTTAGTCAAACCTCTAACCACCTCTAAAACTGGTCCAGAGAATTGGAGGGTTGCCAATTTCACACCATTCTCACAAAGGGAGAAAGCAAAAAATGGGATAACCATTTTGGCATGACAAGGAAGGGTACAGACTCTTAGGTTCAATCCCTTAGTGTGTGTTGAGTTGACTGCCTTCAGTCAAGGTGGCGGTAGGAGATCTCAACTGACATAATTGTCCCTGGCTTAGGGAAGAGGGGCAAGAAAACAGCTTTCCCATTCCTGATCATTATTACTTTCCTTTTGAATGGTATACGAATGTGGAGCTGGTGTTGGTGTTAGGACAGGACTGACTTTGATATACTCAAATAGCCTGTAAACATTAAAGAACCATTACTTTAGTGAAGAGTTGGAAGGCTTCTGCGATCTGTGGGGCTTTAACCCAGCAAGAGTCAACACTTTAGGAGAAGAGAGGAAAAAAAGAGAGTAAAAAACATTGAAAATACATGAAAGCAAAGTTTGACAATAAGGATAACACTAAGCCAGTATAAAGAATAATACAAATATGTTTGTTGCACAACTGTTCTTTAAGCTGCTCAGTGACACTCATTAAAGCTGAACATGCCACTGCCATTGTTAAAAGTAACATCCTATCACAGGATTGAAGAATTGTTACAGCACATGTTCAAATGAGTTTGCAATCTTTGTCCCTGTTGCTGGTCATAGGTTACACCCCCATGGCCATTCTTATGAGAGTCCCTACTTAAAGGAGTTAATGAGCTTAATTATGAAGCAGCAAAACTAACATCGGTACCGAGTGCATGGCTTCACTAGGATTACAGGTTTCCCAATAGCACAATGTTCCATTGACTACTTACTACATCCCTTTTGGGCACATTGTATGTAAACTCTGCCTTGTAATGGAACCAAAAAGGGTCTGATTTCCTCAATGTCCAGTTGATGTAGGATGATAGAGCGCAAGTCTTCCAGGTCAGTGCTCGATATCGTGGCAGCAGTCACAATGTCTTCACTCTGCGGCAGTCTGTAGGACCAGCTGCATTTAAGCCACCATAGCAAAGAAAAAGGTGCCTCCTAAGTGACAAGGGCTATCCGTTGATATGGTTGATGACTCTGGTGCACAACCCACACACAAATGTGCAACATGCTTACAATGAAAGCCATGGAGTCACACAAAATGTGATGGAGCAAACCACTGGCTTGCCGGAGCGATGCATCCGCTGCCTGAATCGCTCCGGAGGAGCTCAACATTACTCAGCTGACTGGCTGTCAAGATTCACCATGATCTGGCACATGCTGGACAACCTCGCCACTATGAGGGATCAGCCCTTAGAACCATGGAAAAGTTACGGCACAGAAAGAGGCCATTCAGCCCATCATGTCTGTGCCAACCGGAAAAAAAAAACTGAAGAAGAAACTAGTTGCTCATTTCAAGCCCACTTTCCAGCACCTGGTCCCTAGCCTTGCAGGTTACAGCACTTCAGATGCAGATCCAAGTATTTTTTAAATGAGTTGAACGTTTCAGCCTCAACCGCCAATTCAGACAGTGAATTCCAGACACCCACCACCCTCTGGGTGAAAACATTTTTCCTCGTGTCCCCCCTAATCCTTCTACCAATCACCTTAAATCTATGCCACCTTGTAAATGACCCCTCAGCAAGGGGAAACAAGTCTTTCCTGTATACCCTATCTAGGCCCCTCATAATTTTGTACACCTCAATGCGGTCACCCCTCAGCCTCCTCTGTTCTAAGGAAAACAACCCCAGCCTATCCAATCTCTCCTCATAGCTGCCCTTGCCAACAGCTAAGCGGTGAGCAGCTGAGGAGCAGGGGAAAGAGGAGGAAGAAGAGGACAACCAGATAGCCCCTCACTGCCCACCCTTTTTGTGAAGAGCTCAGCCGAGTTCCATAAAATTAAAAGTGACCCCAATTCTGCACTCATCAAAGGTACCAGCCCTTACCTTCCCTGTGCCACTGGCAATCACAGCCTCTGCTTGTCACACTATGTGCAGATCCTGCCTCTAATCTATTTTCTAAGATCTAAGCAATATCTGTATCTTAGCTGGTGGCTGCAAATGTGAAATTAAATGAGCAGGCTTTGTCTTCATTATCAGTCCCATATTTTTGTTCCTCCACTGCCTGGCCAATTTGCAGCTCTTAGGTGTCTGAAAGGAAAGAAAAACATAAGAATAAGATAGGGGTGCAGGGAGAGGGAGAAAGCAAGAGGTGCATGCTTATCCCATTGGCCATAAATCAAAGAGATTATGGGTTGAAATGGAAGTGGGATGAAAGGAGGAAAATTAGGTATGAGGATTCCATTCTCACCAGCCCAACCACTGGCAACAGATTCAAAAATAAGTGCTCCCATGTAGTGAAGAATTGTTTGCTCCACAGAGCTTAGGACATGCAGATGTGCTTACCCCCTCCAGTTAGCCCTTGTTTCTATTTATTTTCTATTCATTCATGGGATGTAGGTGTTGCTGGCTAGGTCAGCATTTATTTCCTGTGGCACTTGAGAAGGTGGTGGTGAGCTGCCTTCATGAACTGCTGCAGTCCATGTGGTGTAGGTACTCCCACAGTGCTGTTAGGGAGAGAGTTCCAGGATTTTGACACAGTGACAGTGAAGGAACAGCTATATATTTCCAAGTCAGGATGGCGAGTGGCTTGGAGGGGAACTTCCAGGTGTTCCCACGTATTGCAGCCATTGTCCTTCTAGATGGTAGACGTCGTGGGTTTGGAAGATGCTGTCTAAGGAGCCTTGGTGAGTTCCTGCAGTGCGTCTTGTAGATGGTATACATTACTACATTACGTGTGTTGGTGGTGAAGAGAGTAAATGTTTGTGGATGGTGTGCCAGTCAAGTAGATTGCTTTGTTCCTGGATGGTGTCAAGCTTCTTGAGTGTTATTGGAGCTGCACTCATCCAGTCAAGTGGAGAATATTCCATCACACATCTGACTTGCTCCTTGTAGATGGTGGATACACTTTGGGGAGTCAGAAGGAGAGTTCTCGCCAGTTGTCAGCCCAAGCCTGGATATTGTCCAGGTCTTGTTGCATTTGTACATGGACTGCTTCAATATCTGAAGAGTCGTGATTAATACTGACCATTGTGCAATCATTAGTGAACATCCGACTTCTAACCTTATGATGGGAGGGAGGTCATTGATGAAGCAGCTGAAGATGGTTGGGTCTAGGACACTACCCTGAGGAAGTCCTGCAGTGATGTCCTGGAGCTGAGATGACTGACCTCCAACAACCACAACCATTTTCCTTTGTGCCAGGTACAAACCCAACCAGTGGAGAATTTTCCCCTGATTCCCATTGACTCCGGTTTTGCTAGGGCGCCTTGATGCCACACTTGGCCAAATGATTCCTTGATGTCAAGGGCAGTCACTCTCATGTCACCTCTAAAGTTCAGCTCTTTTGTCCATGTTTGAACCAAGGCTGTAATGAGGTCAGGAGCTGAGTGACCCTGGCAGAACCCAAACTGGGCATCATTGAGCAGGTTATTGCTAAACAAGTGCTGCTTGATAGCACCATGGATGACCCCTTCCATCACTTTACTGATGATGGAGAGTAGACTGATTGGGCGGTAATTGGCCAGGTTGGATTTGTCCTGCTTTTTGTGTACAGGGCATAACTGGGCAATTTTCCACATTGCCGGGTAGATGTCAGTGATGTAGCCGTACTGGAACAGTTTGGCTAGGGACGCGGCAACTTCTGGAGCACAAGTCTTCAGTACTATTGCTGGAATCTTCTCAGGGCCCATAGCCTTTGCAGTGTACAGTGCCTTCAGCCATTTCCTGTATCACATGGGGTAATGAAATTGGCTGAAGACTGCCATCTGTGATGCTGGAGACCTCCAGAGGACACTGAGATGGATCATCCACTCAGCACTTCTGGCTGAAAATTGAAAAACTGATGTGCTGGGCTCCTCCATCATTGAGGATGGGGATATTTGTGGAGCCTCCCCCTCCAGTGAGTTGTTTAATTGTCCACCACAATTCATGACTGGATGTGACAGGACTGCAGAGCTTAGATCTGATCCGTTGGTTTTGGAATCGCTTAACTTCATCCATCACTTGCTGCTTATGTTGTTTGGCACACAAGTAGTCCTGTGTTATAGCTTCATCAGGTTGATACCTATTTTTAGGTATGCCTGGTGCTGCTCCTGGCATGCCCTCCTGCACTCTTCATTGAACCAGGGTTGATCCCCTGGCTTGATGATAATGGTAGAGTGGGGGACCTGCTGGGCCATGAGGTTACAGATTGTGTTCGAGTACAATTCTGCTGCAGCCGATGGCCCACAGCGCCTCATGGTTGCCCAGTCTGGAGTTGCTACATCTGTTCAAAATCTATCTCATTTAGCACAATGGTGGTGCCACACAACATGATGGACGGTATCCTCAATGTGTAGGTGGGACTTTGGGCAAAATCGAGCCAGACTTGCACTAAGGGCGGTAGCGGGCCGGTAAAACAATGTTTTACCCGCCGGCCGCACTGGTGGGTTCTCACACGTATCGTCCCAAACCCACCGCCTTGGTTATGCATTCCCAGGAAACACGCCATTTCCATGGTGGGCAGGCTCTCATTCGCCAGCCATCACCTCGCTGTTTCATCACGCCTGGTGCTATATTTAAAGTCCAGCCATGTGCACAAATCTCAGTGCTTCCAGCCCACGACTACCGCGGGGAAGCTGTCCACAAAAAGCAAAAAGACTGCAGGCCCCAGGTTTAAAGGCACGTCACTGGAATGGCATTTCGACGCTGCAGTGTCCTCTACTCCCGCTCTGGCTGCAGGTTGGGCAGCGACATCACCAATTCAACATGGGAGGCAGTGGCAGCGGTGGTCAGCGCCAATGCCCTGCAAAAGAGGACAGCCACCCAGTGCCACTACAGGATGAATGGTCTCATCCATTCTGCCAGGGTAACTCACTCTTCTCATCACTCTCAACTCACACACTCACGAACCCATCACACATCCACAGGGATCTCACACCTCAAGGGACAACACCACTAACTCTCACACACATCCTCACATCTCCATCAGGCTCATATCCTCTGGAGTTCACGTCCTTATCCTGTCCCTGGCTCCGCTCACCACGTAAACATTCCAATCAGTGCCATGTGTCCTGCTCACACTCTCTCTAACCATTTTCATGCAGGAGAAGCTGGCTCACATCAGTAGGAAAAGGTGCCAGACCAGGGTGGAGTGGCCTACATTAGGCCCCTCACTCGCTTTGACGAGCGTACCATTGCGCTGATTTGTGAGAATGGTGGATCGTGCCTGTGGTGACGGTGAGATTGGCGGCAAACACACACCTGAGGATCCTGCACCTCCTCATCCCTCTCTCAACACAACTGTGAGTGCTCTCTCTCCTGCTTCTGACTCTGCTGACATGCACTAATTATCGCTACTTTGGTTCACAGGGAGCTCTGCCAAGTGACCGACATCCTCAGCCAGCCAGTCCCCCAGCTCCATCCACACCCTCACCTCCAGTCAAGAGGACACCTCCTCCAGTGAGGAGGTGGAAATAAGCAGCCTGGAAGACCCATCATAGCGCTTACCCACACCCTCCACCAGCGCAAAGACACATGCCTCAGCGGGACCTAGATCTAGAGCAGGCTCGGGTACACAAACAAATGGTCACTGCACATACACATTCGCAAGAAGGAGGAGGCAGGTTCAGCCGAGTTCCCTAGCACTTGGAGCACTGCTGGGAAGAGGCATCCGTGAGTCCGAGTCAGATGATGACCCTCTGGATTTGGCCTTTTAACTCATCGTGGAGAGTCAGCAGAGCTGTTGGAAGCCCTCAACAGTGTGGCACAGGAGTCGGAGCAGTGCGTCTGCCTGCTCTCTGATGCAGTGGTGCCCACATGTGCATCTATGAAGGTCTCCATGAGAATGATGGCGAATGCCATGGACACCCTGTTTCAGCAGAACGCAGAGATGTGTGCAGACCTGCACTCCATCGCGGGATCCATGGGTGAGTTCCTGCAGTGGCAATGCGAGAGGGAAACGGGACACCTCAACACCCCTCCAGGTACTCCTTCCTCTCAAAGAGTCAGGCCAAGGCCCTCGGGCATCCAAAGGGAGGAGGAGCAGCAGCTGGACACCCGTGGGCCATCCAGTGAGGAGTCTCAGAGGCTGTCCTCTCCCTCCCAGTACCCTTTGCCTGTGAGCCCCTCAACCTCATCCTCTGTCACCGCAGAGGTAGCAGCTAGCCAACGAGTGATCCTGGAGGGAGATGTGTGTGTGCCAGGGCCTTTCGGAGCCTCATGCAAACACCCCCACACTAATGCAGATCCTTCACGTATCACACTCACCTCAATGCCCTGAGCATTTTCAATGCTGCCTGCTGGGGTTTGCTTTCAGTTGTCCATCTGAGCTGACCTGCATCTCCATCATCCAATGATCACACTCCCATTCAGCACCTGATCTCGCCCACCACGATTCTCGTTTCACTTTCGATTTGGACAGCATGGTCTGGATTTGGTTTCTTGTGCGCTCCCCCATCTTTTTCCTTCTCCCAGTCACCCATTTCCTTTTCCCCCATCACTGTTGACCCCCCCTGGCATCACCTTCCACCTCCCCTCCATGACCTACCAGCCACAACCCCTTTCCTTTGAGGATGCCCAGATGAACGTGTACGTTCCCTTCCTCCCCAAAAATCCCACCCCCATTCACATTCACATCCCTGACCTCGTCCTTCCCACTCCCAGGCTCCATGTTTGCCTCCAAGTCCCCACCAACCACCCTCAATGTTCCTTCTACCACTACCGTCGAACCCTCACCCTCCCACCCTGCTGCCAGTCTCTGTCCTCGATCATTCTCAACATTTCCTCATACCATGCCCACCCTCAGTCTGCCCCCCAGGAGGCAGACATGGACCTATCAGACCCCTCCCATGCATGTTCACCTGCACATCCCCTCCTACGTACTTCCCTTACACCTTCCATCCCCCTTACACCTACCTCCCCAGTTGCCATCTTCTCCCCCATTACCCCTTCCTCCCCCAACCCCCTCACTCCACTCCCAACCTCCCCCCGACACCTTCAATCCCCCCACTTCGAACCTCAACTCCCTGACACCTCTCCCTCTCCCAGATGATCCTCGATCTTCCTCTCCCCCCTCTCGACCATCATCTGTTGTGAGCATCAACGGTCACTATCCAACATCTGTGAGCTGCCTCGCTAGACATGCCATGGACATTCCCCCAGTGTGCCATTGGTATCGGGCTCCAGCATCTTCTGCTCCTCGGATGTCCATGGTGGAGCGAGGCCCTGACGGTAAGTCCTGACTTCCGCATGTCACGCTTGTCAAGACGTGTTCTACAACAGCATGTTTTCCAACCAACATGCAGACCATACAGCGGGAGGGAGATGAGTCCGGCGGGCTGGCCTAATAATGATATGCTGATGTATTACAATGTGGTTCCCGACGTCCGATGGAGGAGAACCCGTCACGCTTTTGGCGGGCTGAGCGGACAATCGCAAACTGGTTTTGTGCTGTCGTGAAACCAAACACGCCATCTTGTCCGCTCATGCCACCAAACTTGCCCGATGCCAGTGGGCATGGAAAATTCCAGCCTTCGTCTCCACAAGGAGTGTGCGGTGGTTACTCCTATTGACACTGTCATAAATGGGTGTGTCTGTGGCAGGCAGGTTGGTGAAGATGAGGTCAAGTGTGCTTTTCCCTCATGTTGGTTCCCTCACCACCTGCCGCTGATGCAGTCTAGCAGCTATGTCCTTTAGTACTCGGCAAGCTTGGTCTGTGGTGATGCTACTGAGCCACTCTTGGTATGTGCCACTTTGCCCTGCAAGACAGTGGCAAATGTGTTAGTAAGTGTCATGCAATGAGTTTGGGTAATGTGGTTGTCATGATAAAATAGCTGGCAGTGTGTGATTGATAGAGATTACTCTAAAGTAAGGGATGTGGGTATGGTGCATTAAACAATGTCCGTATGGTTGGTAGGATATTGCATTTGAAGATCTATTCACTGAGCTTGACCACTTGTGAGAGGGCATTGAACTTCTTGTGGCTGCATCGAGCTACTCAAAGCATGATTCCTAGCAATGACCTCCACAATTATCTGCTCCCCTTGCCTTTTGACCCTGTGCCTGGAGGGCCTTCTAGCCACCTGAAAATGCAAGACATCTTTCCTCCTTTTCACCTCCTCCACCATGACTATCTCCAAAAAGGGAGAATCCAACCATCTGCCTTTGACCTTCAATGGGCATTCCCATTGCTGAACCCCTCACTATCAACATTCTGGGGTTACCATTGACCAGAAACTGAACTGGACCCGCCATATCTATACTGTGGCTACAAAAGCAGGCCAGAGGCTGTGAATTCTGCACAGATTAGTACACCGCCTGACTCCCCAAAGCCTGTCCACCATCTACAAAACACAAATCAGGACTGTGATGGAATACTCTCCATTTGCCTGGCTGAGTGCAGCTCCAACAACACTCAAGAAGCTCAACACCATCCAGGGCAGAACAGCCCACTTGATTGGTGCCCCATCCACCACCTTGAACATCCACTCCCTCCACCATCAATGCACAGTAGCTACAAGATGCACTGTGGCAAATCACCAAGGTTCCTTCAACAGCACCTTACGAACCCATGACCTCTACTACCTAGAAGGACAAGGGCAGTTGACGCATGGGAAAGCCAGCACCTGCAAGTTCCCCTCCAAGCCATGCACCATCCTGACTTGGAAATGTATCGTCATTCCTTCACTGTCGTTGGATCAAAACCCTGGAACTCACTCCCTAACAGCACTGTGGGTGTACCTACACCGCATGGGCTGCAGCGGGTCAAGAAGGAAGCTCACCATTACCTTCTCAAGGGCAATTAGGGATGGGCAACAAATGCTGGCCTAGACAGCGATGCCCACATCCCGTGAAAGAATGAAAAAAAAGACCTCTGGTGCAGTATCTCAAAACCTTGTTACTCACTTTCACTTCCTTTACTGACTCTTCACCAGGTCAGATTCTCATTACCCATGACTCCCAACAACAGCTCCAGCCATAATACACCATCCCTTTAAAAGCTGCAAGATATCTTTAAAGCAGTGCAGGCTAGCTTTAAGTTTTGTTAGCCACTCAGTGTATTTGCCCTGTTACTGATGGTTCCAGTCAATCAAATGCGTAGTTAGCACTGACAGGGCAGAGAGGTCATTCAAATGCGCAGGCAGCACAAATTTGGTGTGCTGCCTGCACTGCAATCATTAAGTGTGGGTTATTCCAGATTGCAACCCCCAACATGTTTTTGTGGGCTATCCAATTTTGTCCCCATGGGATCAAAGACAGCAGGACCAACAGCGATCTCTGTAAAAGAAAGTGTAAAACATGAATGAACTTGCAGGAACAGTAGAAACTGCTGAAATTTCTCTCAACTCTATCAACAGACTAAAAATTATGTTTTGTGCAATATTGCGACATAAACACCAGAGTTGTAGGAAATTACTTTGTCAGCAACTTTAACAGGTTGGATTATCTTAATTGAGCTGTGTCAGCCAATAACATACTGAGGGAAATGTTTCACCCCCACACACGCCAGGAGTATGTATCAAGCAGATCACCATCAACCTCATATTTTCTGCATCGAAAATCACAGATGGAGTTTGCAGTTTCCAAATATCTGGCACAAATTGATACACAAAATCTCCCGATACCATGACCTTGCTATGTACGTCTGCTATTTTCCCTTTCCAATTAACTCAACTTTTTCAGAAGACATGAATAAATGCACTAGTACTGATTGCTCCTTAATCTAACTCACCATTGGACCTTACTTAGCAACAAAGGAACTTAGCATCTTTCAAATCTCACCAATCTGCCTTGGCAAGTACAAGTTGAAGATACAACAATACACAGGCAAATATGGACATCTCCACCTAGCTTTAGAAGGTCTTTGGCCAAGAGTTGGCAGCAATAATTGCAAACTATTTTCCTTTCTTATCTTACCCACTTTGAGAAAACAACAAGACAAATAACTAGAAAAGACCCATGAAGGCATCATGTGTATTCCTTTCACAGATCGTACACAAATCTCGACAAACATGGACGTCACTTCATTTTTTCTCTTTTGAAAACAGTTGTTCTCAACCTAAAAAGGTAGTTATACAAAAGTTCATGTTACCTTTCTTGACCTAAAAATCAATTGTGGCGTGTTGTTTTTCACAAGTGACATCAGCACAAGAATCATGGAATTCCAAGGTGTTTTTCGTTTCTCTGGGCCTGTGACCTTGAACCAGTTAAAATCTGTCAAAAGTCATCAAATCTAACTGTTTACATTGTAACATTACTGTCCTTGCACTGGGACCTGAGTTTTGATTTACGACAAACTTGTCATTCCTTCATAATAGCAAAGGCTCAATGTGAAATCAGAGTCATCTGAACCCAATTGCGAAATAGGAATAGGACTCCCCACAATTCAGTGATAACAATTTGCAATATTACTGGAAGAGGCCACAAAAGTAGCTGAGGTGATAAATAATGTCAGATTGGCAGGGTCAGGTGAACTAGTAGGACACAGCAAATGAAGCTTCACTGTGCACTGAGCCTGATACAGGGGTCTAAAGGCGTCATCTGCAGCTCAGTGGTCACATTCTTACCTCTGAGTCGATCGTAGTTTTGGGTCCCACTCCAGAGGCTCAAACACAAAATTTAGATTGAGAATTTGATACAGGACTGAGGGAGGGGCTGTTATTCAGATGAATGCTTAGCTGCTGAGGCTGCATCTGTTCTTTCAGATGGGCATAAAAAATCGCATGGCACTATTTCAAAGTGCATGATCGCCTGGCCAATATTTAATTCACAACCAACATGACTAAAACACATTACCTGGTTATTATCGCTATAAGCTTTGTGAAACCTTACTGTGTGCAAATTGGCTGCTGCATTTCCTACAGTGACTAGACTTCAAAATGTCCTTCATGGGTTGTATTGCCCTTTGGGGTATTTTGTGCTTTTGAAAGGCACTGTATATATTCAAGTCTCATTCTCTCAGTCATGAGCCAAAACATTACATTCCCTTACATTGACACAACAGATGAACAAGAAATCTACCAGCGCAATTTTTTTTTTGACAAAAAATTTATGAGGAGCGCAACAGGAATTGAATGCATTAATGAAACGTGGGAATTTTATTTTTGCTGAAAGATTTATGAAAATGGTTGACAAAAAGCAAGAGAAAGTGGTGGTGATATTATTTGAAACACAGACTATTTCAGGGTTCCCAGTTCTTAACAAAAAACATAACCCAAGAATTAAAAATCTATTAAAAACTAATCTTCAACATTTGGGTCCTAGTGGCTACATTTCCCTTTGTAATTGTTGCTTTGATGAAAACAAGGGGAATGAGAAGCCCTCTTAAAATAATTATGATAAAAAAACAACAGTGATTCGTCAATCTAAAGGCAAGTGGCTGAAAGATAACTATAGAATACTTAAGCATTTTTTAAAAGATTCATACTTCTCATGAATTCATTTGCTAAAACTGTTACGTTTTGGCAAATGAATTGAAAATAAAATGAGAAATAGCTAGCACTGGAAAGTTGGGTTCTTAGGAGACATTATGGGAATGGTATTAGATTAGTATAATGGATTTATTTACAATCATATTTCAGTAATTGATGGCATTCTTTGATATATAATGGTGTAAATGAAGTGAGAGATCCTCAATTTTCTGCCATTTCCTAGAGATTGAGCTAGATTTCACTCATTCGGCAGCAGCTGTATAGAATAAAATCTACAATACCCTTCACAGTGATTTCATTGACAGGAAAGTAAAAAGACATCAAACCTAAATGCGCTTTAAGAGCATTTTAGCTGGCAGCTTATGAACAATTTCCAGGTAGGCACAAATACTACACTCAGAAGAAACATTTCAACAAAATGGAATGATTGGAGCAACTTACTTTGCACTTTCATAAGTCGAACTTCTTTCGTTCCCACAAGCTGCTGATCTAATGCCCACCGAGGTGCTGGCATCTGTGCTGGTGCCTGCTTGGCTGAGAGGGTGTGACTCCGGTGCGTTTTGATCATTGCTGTCCTCTGGGGTCAGCGGTGGGCCTTCAGGTTCCTCACCCTGATGGGCTGCTGGTGAGCCTGAAAGGAAGAAAAAGGACAATTCATTAGCTGAAGTCATTACACTGTTACTGTGCATGCCTGGCAGCCGGATCAGGGTGCCCTCGTCTTTCCATTAACAATGGGGATCCCATATCCGAGGCTCACACCAATACAGAGATTACAGTGGAATGGTTGCTATTACAGACATTCTGATCTCAGTGCACTGCACTCCTACCTCCCTGTGGCATCCTAACCTCACCACGGCTAGTTGACCTAGGTGCATGGCACCTCTCCAGCTCCAGGGCCTCCTGCTCATATCGAGTTAGGATTAGTAGGTGGGGAGGTCCTCCGCCAGTCCGCAACCTCTTGGCATTGTTATGGTATGTCTTCTCCTGAAAGGACAGTGGAGCATTGATTAGTCCACCATGTACCTGCATTGCCATTTGCAGCCTGGCCAACTCCACCTGAGGAATACCTCACAGAGCTCAGCCGATTCGTGACCATAGAGCCACAAAACACTCATTCCAAGCAGCCAGGGCTCAACCCCTTGCCCAGATGCTGCCTCATTGACATTTGCCACTCACACTCAAAGACCTCTGAGGTCCAAGCAGGGGGACGGGGTGTGCAGATCCTAATTGCTGTGCTAAGTGACCCATACCAACACGGTACTCACCCTTCCTGATCACAGGAGATCATTGAACCGCTTACGGCACTGCACCCATGTGCGCCTCACCACATCATGGGAGCTCACCCTGGATGTCACCTCCTGCCAGGCATGTTTGGTGAGATGGGGGGGGGGGGGGGGGGAGGGCGGGGGGCTTCCTTCTCCCATCCCTAGGGACAAGGATCTCTCTCCGTGCTGCCACCTCTGCCAGGAAGGCAGCGAGACACTCATCAGAAAAGTGCAGTGCCGACTGCCTCGCCGACCTGCCCTCCTGCCTACCGTGTCCACCAGTAATGAGGTGCTTGTGATTCACTGGCAGCCTTCATATTGCTGCTGTGGCCACTTTTGAATCAGCTGCTGGGTCGCCATTGGACCTGGCAGGCATTGAGCTCCCGCCCCCGCCCGTCCCTTCTCGCTGTTGCTGCTGTCGCGTCTTATGCTGGGCAGGCCTTAATTGGCCCACCCGCGTAAAATCACGGAGCGGAGACAATCACGGGCGGCAGTCGGCTTCCCGACTGCCCTCACCCGCTCCAGCCGAACCTGCATGCCAACTGTAATATTCTGGCCTATGTGTTTTTACTGTTGCCTTAACGGAAATGTAGCTGGGAGTTAGATTAACTAGGAGAGCTAGGCGTTATCACAGTAGTAATTTGTAAAAGTGTGTATGTGCTTACAATCATTTTTTTATTAATAAATGCTTAATTTAGTATTGTGAAAAAAAGCCTCTAAGCCTTGGTGGCCTTCTTTGCACTGAATTCAAAACCTGCATCTCAAAATAAATACAAATTGCAAACAGTTGTGGCAGCTGCTTCAAATTTCTCGCTGGGATTTGGGCAGTTTGGCATTTACCATCCACCTGCCACAATAATGTTGCTCAAAGGAACATCGGCTCGAAAAGCTATAAGCATCATTTATTTGCTCCTCACTCATGAGAAAGTATTCACCATTTGCAAACCGTTGGGAGAATAGCTCAGGTAAACCAGTGAACTCTTATGGAAGTGTCTATGCAACACTCGATGAGCTCTTAACCTGCTGAAAAGAGAGCTGCTCTTACTTTTTTCTAAGAGCCAATTGCAATATCTTTAATTCTACAACAAATAGGCTGGAAATTCCTGGTCCCATTGGCATCGGGTGTCATGGCGGCGAGGGGGTGGTGGGGGAGGCGAGGTAACAATATGGCTAGAAGGGCAAAAATCGGTTTCACGGCAACATGAAACCACAGCGGGGTCACCCAATGGTGTCTGTCATGGCGGAATGCAAATCTCACTGGAGGACTGCATGAACCTGATTTGCATCCTGCTTATGGGATGCAAAGTAAGGTCCAACTGGAATCGTCCCCTCCTCCCCCCTCCCTGCCAGATTTACCTTTATGCCGGCGGGAAAACACGCCAGTCCAGAAAGCATCTGGGCAAGTGTGACGTGCAGAAGTCAAGACTTAATTTATGGCATGCTCAGATCACGGACATCTGATGAGCAGAAGATGCTGGAGCCCTACAGCTACCTGACCCTGGAGGAAGGCATGCATCACATGCTGGGTGGATTCTCATGGACATGACTCTGCGCGAAGCAGCTCTCGGAAGGTGGGAGGTCTCTATTGGTGCTTCAGGTCTACTTTGGAATATCACAGTCTTGGCCATGGACTTCTACAGATGATCGGCTAGGCTGGGGGAGAGGAAGGTCCAGCTATGAGTGCATGAGGAAGGTGTACTGGAAGGGGCCGGAGGGTGGTTATCAATGGTGCAATTGTGGGGAGGGGGAAAACAAAGGTATCAGGGGAGGTTGGGTAAGGTTGGAACGGGGGGACGAATGTGTCAATGGGGGTAAGCTTGTGAGGGGGAGGAGGAGTGCAAGGGGAGGAGAGTGTAATGAGGGAGAATGCAGCAAGTGGGGAGGTAGGTGTAAGGGGGGAGGAAGGTGTAAGGGAGAGAGTTCGGAATGGGGAACCAGTCCAGGGGAGGAAGGTGTCCAAGAGGGAGGAAAGTGCCCAGGAGGAGGAGGTAATTCGGAGGGGGGAAGGTGTCTGGGGAAGGAAGGTGCCCGAGGAGAGGAAATAGTTTGGAGGGGAGGAGGTGTCTCAGGGGGACAAGGGAGTAAGGGAGAGGAGGGAGTTAAGATGGGGGAGATGGTAAGAAGTGGGAGATGTCCAGATGAATTTGCAAGGGAGGGGTCTGTGGAGTCATTGACTGCCTTCTGGGGAGCGAACTGAGGGTGGGCATGGTAGGAGGGAATGGTGAGTATGAGAGGAGCATGAAAAAGCTGGAAGAGTGAGGGTGCGTCAGTAGCAATAGAAGGGACGGCGAGAGTGGTTAATGGTAACTTGGAGGCAGACATGGATCCTAGGGGTGGGAAGGAGGTGGTCTAGGAGGTCAATGTGGTTGGGGGTGGGATTCTCAGGAAGGTAGGGAGTGTGTCCTCTGGCGAGCCAAGGACTTTTGAGCCCTGGCTTGCTTTGGCTGTCCTCCTGTAGGCCTGCTGCTCCCTCTGACGTGACAAGGGACGAGGTTGAGGGGGTCACAGGCAAAGGGGACTCGGAGGGAGAGGACAGCCTCTGAGATCCCTGAGTGGATGACCCAGATGTGTTCAGCTGCCGCTCCTCCTCCCTTCAGGTGCCCGAGAGCCCCAGCCTGATTCCTTGATGGGAAGGAGCACCTGGAGCGATGTTGAGGTGCCCCTATTCCCACTCACATTGCCACTGCAGGAACTCACCCATGGATACCATGATGGAGTGCAGGTCTGCATGCATCTCCTCACTCTGCTGGACCAGGGTCTCTATGGCGTCCGCCATCCTTCCCATTGAGATCTCAATACGCGCACAGGTGCGGACCACTTCATCAGAGGGCAAGCGGACACACTCCTCCAACTCGCCAGCCACTCTGTTGAGGGCTTCCAACATTTCCGTGTGATGTTCCCCTGCCTTCTGCTGACTCTCTAGGATGAGTTGGAAGGCCGAACCCAAAGGCTCGTCATCTGACTCAGACCTCACAGATGCCTCTTCCCCAGCAGTCCTCCGAGTGCCGGGGAGTTCGGCTGAACCTGCCTCCTCCTGCTGTGGACACATGTCTGTGCGGTGACTGCCAGATTGTGAACCCGAGCCTGCTCTAGATCTAGGTCCCACCGGGGTGTGTGTCTCTGCTCTGGTGGAGGGTGTTGGGTAAGCGCTGTGATGGGTCTTCCAGGCTGCTTATTCCCAGCTCTTCAACAGAGGAGGTGTCCTCTTGGCTGGAGATGAGGACCTGAATGTGGCTGAGGGACTGACTGGCTGAGGGCATCGGTCACTTAGAAGAGCTCCCTGTGAAGCAAAGTAGAGATAATTAGTGCGTGGCAACAGGGTCAAAAGCAAGAGAGAGAGCACGCACAGTTACATTGAGAGAGGGATGATGGGGTGCAGAATCCTCATGTGGGTGTTCACCACCGACCCCACCATCGCCACAGGCACGATCCACTGTCCTCACCTATCAGCGTGATGGCACTTTCATCAAGGTGAACGAGGGGCCTAATGTAGGCCACTCCAGCCCCAGTCTGGGAGCTCTCCCTGCTGATGTGAGCAGGCTTCTCCCGCATGAAAACAGATGGAGAGAGTGTGAGCAGGACACATGGCACTGAGTGGAAAGTTTGTGTGGTGAACGGTGCCATGGACAGGATGAGGAGGCAAGCTCGAGAGGATATGAGCCTGATGGAGATGTAAGGGTGGGTGTGAGAATTAGTGGTGTTGTCCCTTGAGGTGTGAGATCCCTGTGGATGTGTAATGGGTTTGTGAGTTGAGAGTGATGTGGTGGTTGACTTACCCTGGCGGAAAGGATGAGAGCATTCATCCTCTTCCTGCACTGGATGGCTGACCTCCTCTGTGCTCGGGTGATACTGACCGCTGCTGCCACCGCCTCCCAAGCTGGATTGGTGACTCTGGTGGACATCCTGTGGCCAGAGTGGGGGTAGAGGACATCGCGGTGGCCTTTCTCTGCGTCCAGCAGGCGCCCCAGAGAGGCATCACTAAATTTCGGGGCTGCTGTCTTCTTTGCTTTCAGGGCCATCTGTCACCCAGAGCAGTCCTGGTCTGTAGGCATGAAGTAGGCTGCGCCCTGGGTACGCTTTAAATATGGTGCCCGGAGCAAGGAAGCGCTGAGGTCATGGCGTGGTGGGCAAATCTGAGCCCGACTGTCAGTGATCTGGTGTGTTTCCTGTGAATGCATTATTAGTGAGGCGAGGCGAGCCAGGAATGGGACAATACGGCGTGAAAAGCTGCCATTGCGGCTAGCGGCCGCAATGTTCTTTTTCCCGCCCACTACCGCACTTTGTGCAAATCTGGGATGATGCCGCCCTTAGAAACTGTGCCTTCTAATGCCCCAAAATGGTGGCTGGAAGTGTGCACACATTTCCAACTGGAATGTGGAGGAAGTCCACGGGCAATATCCGGAATTATTCATGTGAGGGTTAATCTCCTTGCATAGGGAGAGTACCCAAAACCTGAATTTCTAGGCCTAAGTAGCAAAAGCTTTTTTTTCATACAGAGTAATGCTAGTGATTTTGATTACTGAGTAATTACATCCAGAATGTTTGTATATGTGTCATCAGACCCGCTACAAATTCACCCTAATTTGTACAGATAGCAGTGGAAGCTGGGTCATTGAATATATTCAAGGCTAAAGTAGATAACTGTTGATTGACCAGGGAGTCAACGGTTCTGGAGGACAGGCAAGAAAGTGGAGTTAAGGCCACAATTAGGTCAGCCATGATCCTATTAAATGGCAGAGCAGGCTCAAGAGGCCAAATACTACTGCTCCTCTTTCTTATGACCTTATTATGGTTACCCAGGGTTACTGCTATTTTAAGGGCTCTGAAGGTGGGCATCTTTTTAACTTTGTACGTTCAATATTTCAGGAGTTGATTTGTGTAATAGTGAGGAAAATAAGGCTGAAAGAATTTATCCGGTGGGTAACAGCTCAGCTTAGCTGCTCTTAGCCTTGGTAGTGGCACAACAATTGATCTTTGTTCTCTGAGATAAGGCAGAGATAAATCAACCACAGTTCATACCCCCAATCAGCTTTCTTGAACTGCTGGAAGTACACATCTGTCAAATCAGCTTTCTTGAACTGCTAGAAGTACACATCTGTCAAATGAGTCTAAGGCCAGACTCTGCTCTGATGTCCCATGACCATGCAACCTGCTAATGCTCACTTTCAAGTAGCAGTGGGCAACTCACATTCGTGCAACTCCAGTTGACGAAGGGGAGAATTTTTTTCTGGAAGAAATATGTGTAGAAAATATTAAAGTAAGTTACCTGCTCTTGAAAATGCATTCCCAACTATACGTGAGTTCGTACTGACTCTATGTGCTTATAATACCTCGTAGAAGAACATTAAAATTTCATCAACTCTGATGGGCTGTCCAATTTGTACCTGCTTCTTAACTTGAGACCATCGAATGAATCAATGCGACACTTGGATGTAACTCCAGAAAATATGAGCAGAATCATCAGAGATTTGCACAAAGTGCAGTAGCGGGCGGCAAAAAAGTTGTTTGACTCGCTGGCCGCAATGGGGGCCTTTCACGCTGTATCGTCCTATTCCCAGCGCATCCCACCTCATTAATAATGCATTCACGGGAAACACTCCAGATCACTAGCGGACAGGCTTGGATTTGCTCACCACGCCGTGACCTCAGCGCTTCCTCGCTCCATGCACCATATTTAAAGCGCGCCAGAGCATAGCCTAATTCATGTCTTCAGACCAGGACTGCTCCAGGCGACAGGCGGCCATGAAAGCAAAGGAGATGGCAGTCCCCAAAATTTAGTGATGCCTCTCTGGGGCGCCTGCCAGGCACGTGGAAGGCCGCGCGATATCCTCTACCCTTGCTCTGGCCACAGGATGTCCACCAGAGTCATGCCTAATTGTTCAGAGGCAACATGATGAATCATAGAACAGACTGTCTCCACCCCTGCTGCAGATGTCGGGGCAGCACCTGGGAGAAGTCGTAGGCCTAGAAAAGTTAAGAAATTCTGATCACAAGTGGTTGCACGGGTGAACACATTTTATCACTTTATCATCTGAAAATATTTTCACTTTAAATGAATAATGCGTAATGTCATCTTTCAGCTTCATTGACATGCTTCACGAGTCCTCCCCCTGCATTCAAGCCCCCCCCCCCACCCCACAAGCAGTTCAGCTGCATGCAGCCAGCCCACGAGTGATACTGGAGGGAGAAGTATGTGTGTGTGTCAGAGCCTGTCGGAGCCTCGTGCAATCACTCTCCCACACATGTGGAACTTCCCCCCATTACACTCATCTCAATGTCTTGAGCATTTTCAATGCTGCCTGCTGGGATTCTTTCAGTTGTCTATCTGAGCTGACCTGCATCTCCGCCCACCCACTGATCACACTCCCATGCAGCACCTGTGCCTGTTCAACACGAGGCTCCGCTCACTTTCAATTTGATAAACATAGTCATAGTCAAGTTTCTCATAAGTTCCCCCATCCTGTCCCTTCCCACAGTCACCCCTGTCCTTTCCCCCATCACTCTTGATCTCCCTGGCATCACCATCCACCTCCCCACCATCACCTACAACGTGAACCCTTTTCCCCTTTGCTTTCCAGGATATGCAGGCGAACGTGAATATTCCCTATCTTCCTGAGGATCTCACTCCCATCAACATTAACCTCCCCAACCTCCTCCTTCCCATGCCTAGGATTCGTGTCTGCCTCCGAGCCCCCATTAACCGCCTACGCTGTTGCTTCTACCGCTATCAACACACCCTCACCCTCCCACCCTTCCTGTTACCTCTGCCCCTCCTCATACTCACCATTCCCCATGTGCCTACCACGCCCACCCTCAGTTCGCTCCCCAGGGGAAATTCATTGACTCCACAGACCCACCCTTTGCACGTTCACCTGGATATACCCCCACTTAGCCCCTTCCTCCATCCTTAGTCTCTCTTCCACCCTTACTCTCTCCTCTCCCAGATTCCTTCCTCCCCCTCAGACTCCCTCCTTCCTCTGGACTCCTTCCTCCCCCCGTCTGAACTCCTTCCCTTACACATACCTCCACACTTGCTGCATTTTCCCCCGTTACACCCTCCTCCCCACGTACTCCCTCTTTCCCCCTCCTAACCTCAACTCCCGAAACCTTTATTCCCTCTCCCACCCTCACCCCCCCCTCCCCCCCCGACAACTTGTTCCTCCCCTCCCAACCTCATTCCCCTACCCCAACACCTTCACCCCCACCCCCACCACAACCCTCCCGACACCTTCACACCCACCTCCAACGCCCCCTACCACCCTCCTCACCCAACCTCACCCCCGGTACACTTTCCTCTCTTGGTCAAACCTAGACCTTCCCCATCCCCCCTTGCCGATCATCCATAGCAGCCCATTGGCCAAGACCGTGATGTTCAGAAGCAGACCCGAGACATCAACGGTGACTTCTCACCTTCTGTGATCTGCATCATGGCCGAGTCATGCCCATGAGAATCCACACAGCGTCCAGAGTCCGGTAGCTGTAGGACTTCAGTGTCTTCTTTTCCTCAGATGTCCGTGGTCTGAGCAAGGCCCTAATGGTAAGTTCCGACTTCTGCACAGCACACTTTTCCAGATGTGTACTGTGCTGGTGTGTTTTCCTACCCGGATGCAAAGCAGATTCAATCCAGCCACCAGTGGGATTGGCGTTCTGCCATGGCAGACACCATCGGATGATCCCACTGTGCTTTCACAAGGGTGTAAAGCTGATTTTTGGGCTTCTCACCATATTGTCCCACTCTGCCCCATCCACCATGACATCTGACGCCAACAGGGCTGGAAAATTCTGGCCTAGGCCTTAGTCTCAGCTGTTAACCTCACACCTTCCTCTTTCTGCCGAGTCCTCCTAAACTCCAAGAGGACACCATCAGGCTTATAAGTCTCCAAATGATCAGCTCCAGAGTAAATCCCACAAAAAAATTCAAAACTTCTTACAAATTAGCATTCTTCCCCGTTAAATATTTTTAGGCAAAATTTTATACAGAACATAAAATACAAAATTATTAAAACAAGGGGAAGTAAAGGAGGGGACCACTAAATCAAGAGGAAAAACAATAAAGGGGAGGATTAGGTGATTACATCAGATAAACTGGCCACACAAATCTCAGAGATGGACTCCGCATCTAATGCGCTGAGCCAAACATGAAGGTAGAAGGCCACAGCCTGTCCACATAGCTTAGAACATAGAAAGAGAACAGATCGAGCAAACTACTCATCCATTCCATAAACAGACCTAGCAACTCAGTGCCATGTACCAATTCGCACTTTATCAGAAAGAATGACAATCAAGAAGCAATGCATGTTTTTATCTGTTGTGTGAATATTGCTGAACGTTTTCTTTAATCCGGGCACTTCAAGATTGATTATTTGCTTCACTTGACACGGAGTCCACGAGGGAGAAACTTCTTGTTTTCAGGCCCATAACTGACAGTATGAAAGAAGCATACTCCCCAACCAGAATGACAGATGCCAGCCTCAGATTGAACCTCGGGTCTAATTTCAATCATTTAGGTGAACTTCTGGCATTCGTTGGATCTCCACACTTGAACAGGTTGAAATTCTGTCAACTTGTCCTGATGAGGAGAGTTGTAGCAGAGAGAAGGTAACGAGAGGGCTGGGCAACTGTAGGTTGGCAGCAGCTCCAGGGGATGCTGTAGAGCCAAAGACCCTCCCTTAAAATAATATATATTTTGACGGTGGTCATTTGCTAGGCTGCATCTATGCTTGGAAAGCCGAATGGTCCTCAGGGTAACTCAATTTCTCAGAGAAATCCAAAGGCTGGCATTAGGCCCTCATTAACATAAGCAAGGGGCCTAAAAACTTGTGCTTACATAATGCCTGATATATCAACCTGGGATAAGGGCTTACGATAAGACACTGATCAATTAGGATTGAGCAGAGGAGAAAGTACTTCATGCAAAGAGTTGTGAATTTTTGGAATTCTCCAACCCAGAGCATTGTGGATGCCCCATTGTTGAATACCTTTAAGGCTGGGATGGACAGATTTTTGGTCTGTCATGGGATCAAGGGACGTGGGAAGCAGGCAGGAATGTGAGGTTGAAGCCCAAGATCAACTATGATCATAGTGAATGGCAGAGCACGCGTGGCGGGCCATATGGTCTACTCTTGCTCCTATTTCTTATGTTCTTGTATGTGTTGATCTTTGGGCTCAAGTCTCTAGAGTGGGACTTGAGCCCACAACCTTTAGATTCATAGGTGAGAGTGCTAACAACTGAGCCATGCTGGGTATCTGACACTTGTTTTATAAGACTGCCCCAGGCAATATGGCATTGGCATTTTTCAGGGGTGCCTGGTATAGCCCGTGGGATTTGGTTATTCTTGCCCATTGCTTTCCACCCAGGGAATGGGCACTGCAATGAACAACATCTACCCCTGCATCTTTATAATGTTATAGCCAGTGCTGTAGAAAATGTAAATGCCTCTTTTTGTTTTCAACATAAATCTTCCCCGTGATTCATTCAGTATGGAGTGAAAGAGACTGCAGCAGAATCAGACAGTTTATTTAACATATTTATTCCAAATTCAGCAGGTGTTGCTCTCTGAAGGCAGCACAACATGTAAAAAAACTGTTTACACATTCTCATTTCTGGGCAGGCAGCCTGGTTAAACCCCGTAGGGTTTTGCCCTGAGCTTCTGTCTACATTCTGTTAGCTCAATTCATTGCTCAGATTTGGTCAGGCTCCTAACCAATTATGGCTTAAATCAGCATAAATACCCCTTTTTGCAATGTTTCTGAAATAGCAATCAATGGGGCCTGAGTATTGACAGGACCTAGCTGGTGGCAATGTCGCATCAATGCATTTACACTTATTTTCCCATGGTGTGTCACTTAACAAAGTAGTATGTAGGGGCAGAGATAATAACAAAATGGTTCAGCTGATATTTTCTTTCCACCTGCTTCAATAAGACTGCATCCGAACCTGTTTAACTGCAAACTACATACCTATTTCTGGAAATAGCCAGAAGAGCAGCTTCCATTATTCTCTAATGAAACTGTTGATAAAGAATGCCAATCAGTCAAGGCAAAAGCCATAGATTTTGATTTCCTACAAACATCTTGTAGTAACATACAGTAAAAAATTCATCTCTTGCAATTTACACCTCAGGAGACAGCAGTAATCATAATGGCCTTGTAGGTAAGAGATTTCACTTGCTTCTTTCATGTTTTAATCTGAAGGAGATAATCTGAGCAGGGCATTGAAATTGTGTCATCATCAAACATTGTGTCATAGAATGGTTACAGCACAGAAAGAGGCCATTCAGCCCAATGAGCCTGTGCCAGCTTTCAGCAAGCGTAATTCAACTTGTCCCATACCCCTGGAACCCAGCCTTTTGGACATTCAGGTGATTATCAAATTCTCTTTTGAAAGCTATGCATAAATCTTCCTCCACCACACCCCAGGGCATTACATTCCAAATCGCAACCATTTGCTGCGTAAAATAGTTTTTCTTCATGTCACCTTTCATACTTTTGCCAATCACTTTGAATCAATGTCCTCTGGTTCTTGACCTGCTGCCAATCGGAGCAGTTTCTCTCTAACAATTCATGATTTTGAACAGCTTTATCAAATCTCCTGTCAACCTTTCCTTCTCTAAGGAGAACAAGCCCAGCTTCTCCAATCTATCCTCATAACTGAAGTCCCTCATCCGTGGAACTATTCTCGTAAATCTTTTCTGCACCCTCTCCAAAGCCTTTACATCGTTCCTAAAATGCGGTGTCCAGAATTGGACACAATTTTTTTAGTTGAGACCAAACCAGTGTTTTATAAAGGTTCAGTGTAACTTCCTTGCTTTTGTACTGTCTGCCTCTATTTATAAAGCCAAGGATCCATTTGCCTTTTTAACCTCTTTGTCAACCTATCCTGTCACCTTTAGCAATTTGTGCACATATACCACAAGGTCTCTTTGTTCCTGTGTCCCTTTTATAACTGTACCCTTTAGTTTATATAATCTCCCCGCATTCTTTCTACCAAAATGTATCACGTTGCACTTCTCTGCATTAAATTTCACCTGCCACCTGTCTTCCCATTCCACCAGCCTGCCTGTCTAGTCCCCTGTGACAACCTTTGACCTGGAAGCAGTACAGTAAGGCAAATTTGTCATTTCTTTAAAATGTCTGTGAAATTTGTAATTGTTTTTAAGAATGTTTGAAATAGGACGTTTAAGAGTTTGCATCAATTGTAATGGGATCAATTGCAATTTTCTTGGATAATAAGAAATATTGGTCCATGTGACCTGGTGACTCTTGACCTGTAAGAACTGCCAACAGGTAGGAATTTAAGGCCAGAAGCCATGTGGCTGGCAGGCACAAAGGAGAGCTCCAATCAGAGGAGCTGGAGGGTGAAAGCACAGATGCAGACACAAAGGGAAAGCAGACAGAGACATGGGGAACACTGATAGTTCTCAGGAAAGGGTCAGTTTTTCTGTTGGCAGAAGAGGAGATTAGAGCTCTTGAAGGCAATGTGTGAGCTGGTTATAGGTCTAGAACCTGAAAAGCTGTGTGAATAGCTCAAAGGCCATAAAAAGCAGGCTGTTTTCCCAGGATTGGCCAAACCATGCACCAGGAAGTTATTGGTTGGTCAGTTGAAAAATAACTCTATAAAGATGCACCATCAGGACTGCCGTGACCTGAAGGAGAGAGGGTTAGTAGGAGTGTACCTTGCTGATGATAATTGTACTTGTGAAACTTAGAGGTGAAAGCTGTTGTTAGGTTGGACTTCTGAACTGCTCTGCATATATAAAGAACAGCATATTGCGGAGCTGTGTAGCTATGTAAAGCCATACATGCTGAAGGGGAATAGTTGTGTAAGATGTATCATTGTTGTGTCCAATATTTAAAATTAAATTTACCTTTTTATTTGATATATCATTTGCCTGTTTAATGTGCATTTGTTCTGATTCATGTTAAAGTAATAGTTACAGGAAGTGACATACTTTTGGTAATTTCTTAATTTGGGGGTGTTCAGTAAATTTGGTAATTTTGGTTTAGTTTCCCTACAGGGATTGTAACACCTCTTCAAGTTTATCCCTATCTTACTCACACTTCACAATACTTCCAAGTTTAGTGTCATGTGAAAATTTTAAAATTGTGCCCTGTATACCCAAGTCTAAGTTATTAATATACATCAAAAGAAGCATGGGTCCTAGTACTGACTCCTGGGAAACACGACAATTCACCTTCCTCCATACCGGAAAACAAGCATTCACCACTACTCTTTGTTTCCTGTCACTCAGCAAACTTTGTATCCATGCTGCAGCTACCCCTTTTATTCCATGGACTTCATTTTTCCTGGCAAGCCTATTATGTGGCATTTTATCAAACACCTTTTGGAAATCCATATGGACCAGATCAAATGTATTACCTTCATCAGTCCTCTCTGTTACCACATCAAAAATCTCAATCAATTAAACATGATTGGCCTTTAACAATTTTCCTTAATTTTGCTGATTTTCCTTAATTAATCCACATTTGTCCATTAACTGTTAATTTTGTCCTGGATTATCATTTTCCCACCACCAAGGTTAAACTGACTGGCCTATAGTTGCTGTATTCATCCTTGCATCTTTTTTGGAACAGGGATGTAACAGTTGTAATTCTCCAGTCTTATGGTACCACCGCTTGTATCTGAGTATGATTGCAAGATTATGACCAACACCTTTACACCTTCCACCATTACTTCCTTCGGCAGCCTTGGGTGTATCCCACATGGTCCTGGGAACTTTCTAAATTTAAGTACAGTCAGCCTTCCTAATACCCGCTCCTATATCAACTTTTAGCCCAAGCAATGTCTCAACTACCTCCTCCTTGACTCTACCTTTGGCAGCATCTTCTTCCTTGATAAAGACAGATGGCAATTACTCATTTAGTAACTCAACCATGTCCTCTGCCTCCATGTGAAGATCCCCTTTTTGATGCCTAATTAGCCCCACCCCTCCACTTTGTGCCCATTTACTATTTGTATGTCTATAAAAGACCCTTGGATCCTCTGAAAGAACTGGGGTTGCTTTCAGACAGCCCTGTAAGCAGAACATAAATTGAGGATATAGCAATTGCACATAAATGTTCTGAACATATTGTAACATAAAGTTTTTTGGGAAAGCTGTGGGTAAACAAAGGGTGGAATTTTCCATTTTGGAGACTAAGTGTGGTGGCCAGTGGGTCTTGCGGCATGTTTCCTGCTGGGCAGCGTGGTGGGAATTCAAGCCTAATTTTGCGCTCGGAAGCTAATTAATTATGCATCTGTGAGTAGCTCTCTGAATCACATGGGAGGGCAGGAATGGATTCGCCTGCCCTGCCATTACCTAATGGGGTCGAAGGCCTGGCGCCATATTTAAATACCACCCGAACACACACATTCACTCTTTCCAGCCAAGCTGTGTTCAGGAAGACCCTTGAGATGTCTGAACCCAAGAAGACCCTCCTTCCATCATAAGGTCAGAAATGGGGATGTTATCTGATGATTGCACAATGTTCAGCACCATTCACAACTCCTCAGATACTGAAGCAGTCCATGTCTAAATACAGCAAGACCTGGAAAATATCCAGGCTTGAGCTGACATGTGGCAAGTAACATTTGCGCCACACAAGTGCCAGGCAATGACCATCTCCATCCAACAAAATAGAATCTAACAATCGCCCCTTGACATGCAATGGCATTACCATCACTGAATGCCCCACTATTAACATCCTGGGGCTTACCATTGATCAGAAACTGAACTGGACTAGCCATATAAATACTGTTGCTACATGGGCAGATCAGAGGTTAGGAATCCTGTGATGAGTAACTCACCTCCTGACTCCCCAAAGCCTGTCCATCATCTACGAGGCACAGGTCAGGAGTGTGATGGAATATTCTCCACTTGCCTGGATGATTGCAGCTCCAACAATACTCAAGAAGCTCAATACCATCCAGGACAAAGCAGCCCACTTGATTGGCACCACACCCGCAAATAGGCACTCCCTACACTACCAGCGCACAGTGGCAGCAGTGTGCACCATCTACAAGATGCTGTGCAGGAACTCCCCAAGGTTCCTTAGACAGCACCTTCCAAACCCATGACCATTATCATCTGGAAGGACAAGGGCAGCAGATAGATGGGAACACCGCCACCAGGAGTTCCCCTCCAAGTCACTCACCATTCCGACTTTGAAATATATTTCCGTTCCTTCACTGTCGCTGGGTCAAAATCCTGGAACTCCCATCCTAACAACACAGTAGGTGTACCTACATCACATGGACTGCAGCAGTTCAAGAAGGCAGCTCACTACTACCTTCTCAAGGGCAATTTGGGATGGCCAATAATGCTGGCCTAGTCAGTGGTGCCCACATCCCATGAATGAATAAATAAAAGAAGGCTACACCAAGGTTCAACAATGACTCCCTTGAGGCCCTCATCCATGGAGTCCGCCAGCACTGGGATGTCCTCTACCCGAGGGGTGGCTCCAGGAAGTCCATCAGCCTCAGCTTGCCAGCCTGGGAGGCAGTTCCATGGGAGGTCAAATTGTCAGGCACCCCCTGACAAACGCCATCCAGTGTAGGAAGAGGATGAATGATCCCATCAGCTCTGCCAGGGTAAGCCAACCTTCACCTCACTCCAGTCTCACACTCTCATAATTGCATCTTGCACTCAAAGTGTTAAACTGCTCAGGGATCTCACACAATATTAGCAGGGGACACATCAGCACTGATTGTCTCCCAGACACTTTAACTTCACCAGCATCCCATCTATCATGCTACACAAACTGGCATCCTCAGCCCTTACCGGGGAGGGCCCAGCACACACAGCAGGTGTGCAATGCTTCCCAACCTCTCCTCCATCGCTTCTCATCATGCTCCATTCCCGTTATCTTCATGCAGGCCAAGCTCGCCCAGAACAAGAGGGAGAGATCCCAAATGGGAGGAGGGAGGGCCAACATACAGGAGCTGTCCAAATTTGAGGATGCGACTGAGTTGGCAGGGGGGGAAGGCAGGATCAGTCTCTCCCAGCAAGCCAGTACAGATGAGCCCTCCATGAGTTGATCACATCCTGACATTCACAGTGAGTGACGTGCAATGTTGCATTCAGCCTGCTCATGAACTAAATCTGTCCTCTCTCTCTTAAAGGCAATAACAGGTCTAAACAGACCAGCAGAGTCAACATAAGCCCCAGCCCGCAGCCTACCTCAGAGGAGGATGATGAGGATCCATTTGAAGAACAGATGTCACTGCATTCACCTGCACTCTCCACCAGCTCAGAGGCACACACTCCATTAGGTTAAGATTAGGCAGGGGGTTACTTCCTGGAGAACACCTCACTGATACATCTCCACAGCAGTCAGAGGCAGTGACAGCCCAGGCCTCTGGCACGCGGAGGACTGCTGGAGATCAGACAGCTGCTGAGTCTGAGTCAGATGATGAGCCTCTGGAAGCGGCTGTCTCTAACTTGCTGGAGATACAAGATAGGCAGCGGAAAATCATGCAGTGTTGTGGGAGGAAGTCAACAGATTGGAGCGAAGAGTGGAGGAGTCCATCCGTGTTCTGTCTGGTGTCGTGGCTCTGACATGTGAGAGCCTCAGGACCTCCATGAGAAGGGTGATGGGTGCCTTGAAGTTCTTGGACCAGCAGATCCTACTGGATTTGTGCTTAGGCCTTCACTCCATTGCTATAGGCATTGCTGGAATCCATCAATGGTTAGGTGAAAAGTGGGATGGGGCACCTTGGCCTTCTCAGGAAGTCAGGAAGGGGCCCTGGGGTACTCATAGGGAGGAGGACCAGCAGCTGGAGACCCTGGAGCCATCCATCCAGGTGACTCTGAGGGCATCCAGCCAATCCCAATCCCCTCTGAGGAGGGTACACGTGCCCTACAGCAGGAGACCAAAAGGTGGCGGGGGCCCTCCAGGTCTCAGCTCTCTAGAGGATGCCTGCCAAAGTCATCACAGACAACAGGACATAACAGTCAGCAGGCTGCCTAAGCTCTGCTGCGGATGTCGGGGATGTACCTAGACATAGTGGTAGGGTTAGAAAGATTAAGAAGCTTTCACATCACTTCTGAGTCACAGGTGTTCAGTCACTGTATATATATCATGCACCTTTGTAAATACATTTGCTGTTAATGAGAACAGTCACGTCATTTGAAAGCATCATGCATATGCATCTATGTGCCCTGTTATTACGAGGGTGGTGATGACTGCATTAAGTCCTTTGAAGTAGCATTTGCGCTGCGGCACCGACATTCACTTCCCAGAGCGGACAGGTACAGGATTCGCTGCTGACCTTTCCAAAGATTAGGCCCTGGTGAATCATGAGGGTTGAAAGTGCAAGTCTAAGTGCTGAACTTGCTCTCGATGTTACTGGTTATAAAGGCCTTTCAGTTTCAGTGCTCTGGCATGGCACTAAGGGACAGGAGGAACATGGCCATGCCCCGTTGCCTGCACCTCACTCCTCCTGGAATCTTCTGGCTATCAGTGTGGTACAGGCACATCTTCCATGTCTTGCTTCTTCCATGGCATCCTCGCGTGGGAGCTGACCCTCATCTCCCTCTTCAGGTTCCTGCTCTTCCTGCTCTTCATCGTCTGAGGGGCTCTCAGCCTCCTCCATGTCTCCCTCTGCAAAGTATCCACCCTTTGAGGTGCCAGGTTGTGAAGTGCGCAACAGACCATGATTTCCGGGAAACCCTCTTTGGAGAGTGCTGTAGAGCCCCACATGACCGGTCCAAATATCAGAAGCGCATCTTCAGGATGCCAGTGGACTGCTTGATGATGATGTTGAGCTATGCACAGTGTTCTATCTCTCCCATGTGGCACTCTGAGGATGGTGTGAGGGTGTCAGGAATCATCATTTGAGCGGGTATCCCTTATTCTCAAGCAGCCAGCCCTGTGATCACTAAGGCCCTTCGAATATGTGAGGCACCTGGTAGTGACTCAGGATGTATGAGTCATGGGAACCCCCAGGGTACCTGGCACAGACATGTATGACGTGCTTCTGATGGTCACACACCAGTTGGACGTTCAGGGTATGGAACCCTATTGTGTTAATGAACATCAGGGGTTGGTGCCATAGAGCTCTCAATGCCACATGTGGGCAATCGATTGCACCCTGCCCACTAGGGAAGCCTGAGATACCTGCAAACCGCAGAAATCTAGCAACCTGGCTAGCTTCATCCAGTGTGAACTTCACATAATGATGATCCTTACTGTAGAAGACATCTGTCACCTCCTTGGTATATTAATGTGCTGAGGACTGTGAGATACTGCATAGATCCTCTGTATATTCCTGGAACAATCTGCAGGCAAAAAAATTGAGCACAGCGGTGACCATCAGGGGCACTGGCAGGAGATGTCCTCCTAGTCTATGGGGCATTAGATCCTCCTGCAGAATGTGGCAGATGTGATCCACCACATCTCTTGGCAATTGCAGACAGGCTCATCTCCAGATAGGGAAATCTTCTCTGGTAGACCCTTGATCGTGAGAGTCACCTCCTTGGGATGGGTTTAACTTCCTCATCTTCTGGTTCTTGCTGGGGTTCCCTTGGACCAGGGACCTCAGGCCAGGCCTCCTCGCGACGCTGCATGAGGGGGCACAGGATCCTTCAATCCTCAATCTGATCACTGCCCTCAAGAAGGTATCATTGAGCGCAGGCTCCATTATTTAATCCTCCTTCTCCCTGTGGATTGATAGATGCAACAGATTAATGAATACTGGACAAATATTGTAGACCTCCCACTTGCAAACAGAAAGCCACTGTCATGCCCCACAGCTGCGCCTGTGCTACAAGCTTTTCACTGATACAGCCATGTAGCTGAGGCACAAACTCACAGATCTAGGTGACCAAGGTTCCAACCCTGATACTTGACATTTCAATCCCACAGAGTTGGAAGAGGTTTGGACACATTAATGAAATGTGCTACCTTACCAAAGGCACTCCTGCAGCCTCTGATCTGGTATAATTATTAAGGTTAACTTGCACTTTAACAATAACTAGATGCCCTTTGGACCGTTATCCATGCCAATTGGAGAAAACACATTAGAGGCTTTCATTGATGATCCGGCAGATATGCAGCAGCTGTACTTCCTCTACAGAGGCCTGAATTTTCCAATCTCACATTCTCTCTGTTAATGCTCAAATGGAGCAACTATATTGTGAAGCCAATGACTCCTACCGTCTCTCGTTAAAATGCACCAAAAGGCAATATCTCTCATGGCACCTTCTTAAGGAAGCCTTCTTCTTTTCTCTCAGCTCTGACTCTATTTCAGTGTTGTGACTCAAAGCAGTTTTGAGGTTACCCCCTGAAAGGGCTCCTTGGTCCAGTTGTGGGCTCCTCCTACACTGTCTCAGACCCCTCCCATGCAAATTCTTTTCCAGTTTCATTTTAAACTGCAATAACTTCAGGGTTTCAAATCATGGTGCTGCATTTTTATTCTGAGACCAGTTCGACCCTCCCCTTGTCAGTGTTTGTGTTCCTCCAACTTTCCTGGAACATCATGATGTGCAGGTAAACCTCTCTCCGGTTTTTCTCCAGCCTCCCCAGTAATTCTGGATCCCATTGTCATTGTGGTGGACATTCCAGCCCTGCCCCCTGAACCCATCACTGTTGATGTCCCCATGCAGACCTCACCCCTCTCCATTTTGAGACTGTGTGCACGGTCACAAACAGAGGAGATCACGCCCCACCCCCCGGCCAGGAGAGCTTCGAGTAACCCCTCCCCCGCCCACGCTTCATTATGTTTTCCCCATTTACAGGCTGCAGATACCACCCCTAACCATGACCCATCCCATCTTCAGCCCAGTACCGAGCCAGACAAACCCACTACCCACTGACTGTGAACACGCCCTGCACATCAAGCTGTGCCTTATCCCAATTGAGCACCCAGGCCTTGCCCTTCCCTGGAGCAGGAGTATGACATGTGCCATGGATAGCCATGTAACATAGCCTGCAAAGCCCAGGACTGCCTTTAATCTCGCACTCCAAACTCTTAGCCCCAGACCATGGACCATGACTGTATTTCAATGAGCCCTCCTGTTCCTTCATGACTCATCACAACACAGTCTCCATTCCCCACCACCCCACCCTCTACGAGTCTCTGTGTAACCCATCCCTCTTGTACTACACTAACACAACCCCCTGTTCCTATTCCAGAATCTGTGTAACTCTCCCATTCATATGTTTCGATTCCCATCCACCCCCATTTGTGTATGCGTTCCAGTCCTTCATGTTGGGCTCCAGCTTCCCCACCCTCGGATTCCCATCGGCCTGCCATCATTTCCCCCCCCCCCACCTCCCCACCAACTCGTTCCAACCCCACCATACCCCACCGACCCCCATGTCTCTGTCATCCTTCCCCCCGAAACCCCCATCCCGGTCACAATGTTGGTCTCTGTTTGAAGGTGCAGCCCTGCCTAAGAGCCACTGCTCAGTGGTGTCCACCCGGAGTACAGAGGCACTCACCATGAGAAGACCAACCCTACACCTCCACCAGTGTGGCGTTACGCTGCCATTGCTGAGAAACCGGAGCAGTGTTGTTGCAGGTGGGCTTTGAGTGTTGCTTTCACCTCGAAGCCACCAGCGAAGTGAGGGTGGACAGCTTCATGCCACTCATTTCCAAACATGATTTCGAGCTCTCTAATTTCTAAAATTGGGAGTGGGGACATGATTCCGGTGAGGGTCATTTTGAATGAGCATTCATGGCATGGTACCTGCATGTAAATGGCATTCCTGACATGGAAACCTGGCCCGTCATCAACCCGCCATGAAGGTAGTGGGGGGAAAATTCCAAACTGTTTTCCTGCTGAGGGGAATGTGACTTTTGGCCTCTCTCCAAATCTTCTGCTCTTGCCCATCATGAAACCCGCCATTGGCAGGACCAGAAAATTGCGCCCAAAATCTCATATTGATATCCATTACTTGCTCTATTGAGCAATCGCGCTAGTAATTGCGCCAAAGTCATTTTTTCACTTCCCAGTGTTGGAATATGATATCATATTGAAAAACATCATTCACACACCCAGACGAGTTAAGATTAGGGTGGATTACTTGCTTTGAGTTGTTCCCTCCATTTCAGTACCCTTACCAGCTGAAAGCAATTTGACTTAGAAAACTATCGGAAATATGAATGATCCAGATCTGGGTGGCCGTCTACGTAACAAGTGGAGATAGGTAATTTACCATACTGTCCATACTTCCCATTGACCAATGCATCTAAAACATAGTTGGAACAATCGTTTCATCAATATCTTCATTTGCATTAAGAAATTGAAATTGGCACTCACAAAGCATTTGCATTATGCCTGCATAATAATAAACACAGACACTAAATTTAAAAAAAATAGAACAAATGTCTTTTTGTCATTGGTAAATTTCAGATTAGTTGAAGCAAGGAAGTAAGCCCCAAGACTGACAGAATGCCCCTTTTGAGGAGAAAATAGTACATGTCAATAAGCCAAGCACTGAAAAGCCTTTGCTGCATTCAAAACATACATTCCTTCAGCCAACTTTCGCTACACCATGTCTTAAGGCATTTCTATTATGCTAGGCACTTGTAGAACCTTTTGACTCTCCACCATTAATCTACAATGCTCAATGTCTTTGATACCTCTGTATATAAGGATGAAGATTTTCTTCATCACAATTGTGATTTTGCATTTGATTGTTAGAAGGATAAAGAAGTTTAGTTTGTTGATTTGTAACTTAAATGTTAAAGACCCTTAATAGGCATACTCAAAGACAGACCTTGTGTACATTGTCAAGCATGATTGAAGTATCAGTCTAATGTCCCTAATCAGTCAAGGTGCATTATCCTTATTATCCTTTCTTAACCTCCCTGCAACATCTGATCAAGTTCACCATTCCAGTTCCCTGTACTGCCTCTCCTGCGTGATCCATGTAGAAGGGATTATTCTTGTTTGGTTGCATTTATACCGGTGCCAAAATAGACAATCAATCACCTGCAAGGACTATTCCTCCACTCCTCACCAACATTTCATCCTTGGTGCCTGCCTTTTCCTCATGTTACATCTTGACAACATTATTGATAGGCTAGAGGTAAGCTTCCACATGTATGCTGGTGGTGCTCAGTTCAACCATCCCGTTGCCACATGCAGCTGTTTCAGTGTTGTCAGGATCAAGTGTGGATGAGCCAGACGATTCTCCAGTTGAACATTGGGAAATCATAAGTCATTTTTTTCAACAGTGACAAAAAATCTCCACTTAGGTCGGACTAAATTCCCACCCCTTCCTCTTTGCAAATTGAAACAGTTGTGTCCTGTATTCCGCCCATTGCTAAGATCGCTTACTTTTACCTCTCCTAGACTTCAACACTTCATTCAATGATGCAAACTGACAAAATATTTCCCCCCCCACCACCCCCAATTTTCTCCACTCTCCTCTGCAAAACTTTGACTCGCTTACTGGGAAACGTTTCAACACTTTGGTTAACTCAACCAAATGATCAGTATTTATGTGTGACTCTTGACAATTAGGATTTCAGTGGCCATGAAATTCTCCAGTTTCACAACAATTAAAGCACTAAAAGAAAGACTTGCATCTATTGGATCGATGCTTTGAGGAATCTAGAAGCAGTGATGTGGGGATGGGTAGAGAAGCCACTGCTGGAGATGCTCTGGTGACAATTGGATATGTAAGATTTGAACTAAGCAAGGGCAGACCCAGTGAACTGGGTAATGGAGGAGAAGCAGTGAAGGAGGAAGGTATGGTTGACCATAAAGTTAAGTTGCAAGTTGGTCAGTGCTATGAATTAGTTGATGTCCACGTGGATCCTGGTCATCAGTTTGTTGGGATTTAGGGATCAAGGTTGCACACTTGTTGTGGGGTGGCCAAGTTGGTACAGTAGACAGAGTTTATCAGCAGACAGTTCTTAGGTGAAACACATTCTGTTTATTTACAAAGGGACTCAGCAGCTATACTTGTGTGCTTTCAACTCAAACCCTGTCTCCATACTTATGACCACTAACTCAGATTACTGACCACAGAGGTAGCCCATGCTACTCTGCTATTGGTTACATAAGATCATGTGATCTTCCTTTATAACATCCTTCTTAAAGGTATACTACAGATTGCATAAAACCATAATTACCACAGTCCTGCAATGCCCACTCGTCATGGACAACTTTAAAAAGGCCAGCAGACACATGCCTACATCATGCTTAATATTATTTTCACCTGTGGATGTAAACCATGATAAACCATGTGAAAAAGGTAGCCATCCAGCAGAGAAAACATATCTCGTTTTTAAAATAAACTCACATCTCATCATTAGGACCATTCATTTAGAGTGCCGCACAATCAATTTCCATTTTTTTTTCATTTGAAAAGATTTCCAGAACTTTATTACAAGCAATCTGAAGATTGCATTCTGCAATTTTCCATCAGTTTTCCACAATTTCCTGGGATTGCTTCAAATATAATGGTCTTCTCTGATTGGGATAACTGATTTTCAATGACTGAATAAACCAAATGTGTCGTTATGATGGATTTAGAGGAGCACATTCCACCTTTGCTTTTGTGCTTTTCATAAAAGTTAAAAATCAGAGCTTTATGTTTTGAAACTGCCCCTTAGTGATGTCCTGAGATCCATTGCCATTTTTATTCACAGCATAAAGCAGCTTTAAAAGTTTACAGTTAATATTTATTTGCTCTGGTTCTATAGTTGTGGTGGCGTCTATCTTTTTGTGCAGTATGCTTCTCAAAGCACTTGCTGATTGCTTACCTAGGAGCTTGGTATAAGCCCATTAATATCCTGAGTGCAGCATTGTCCCACTGAAACACCTCATTGTCAGGGATAATTTCACTCAACAAAAGGGAAACAGCAGCAAACTCTCTCAGCCAATATAGCCTATCATTTTATAGACAGGCTGTCTGTGCAGACACTAGAGAATGTGTCAAAGTGAGTGGAATGGGAAAGTGCAATTCTCTTGTACTGGTGCTGTCAGTTGGGTAGGTGTTGGACTGGATGTAGTTATTTTCACAGCAGGAATTTAACAAGGCACTACTAATCATTTCAAAGAACTAGTACTCCCAAACCTCCATATGGCTGAAAGCAATGTCAAGCTGAGCTGACACCAATCCACCAAACAATGCAATCACACTCCAGCATCCTTTCATCTCCCCATTCCATCAAACAACATCTTTGAGAGTAGGTAAACTATATATTACAAAGTCACAGTGGCATACAATAAACACAAACTTCAGCTTTATACCCAAGAACAACCAAAGAGCTTAGCATATGGTTAACATTTCAAAAAACAGTATTCAGCACGAAAAAGAACCACCAATTTTTAAAAACAGAACGGATTCAGCTATCTCCATATGAAGTCTTTTAGAAAGTGAGAACTCCATTAGTTTTTTTTCTCTCTTTGTCAAATTTTTCAGTCAGACAGAAATCATTTCTCTGGTAATAAAACAGAAGCGTGCTGCAAGTACTCAGCATCTGTGGTGACAGAAACAAAGTTAATGTTTCAAGTCGAATATGACTCTTCTGAAGAACAGTCAATAATCAATAATTGAACGTTTCAATGAGATCACCTTTCATTCTTCTAAACCCCAGAGAATATAAACCAATTTACTTAACCTCTCAGCAGAGGACAACCCTGTCATCCCAGGGAACAATCTAGTGAACCTTCTCTGTACTGCCTTCAATGTAAGTATATCATCCCTCGAATATGAAGACCATAATTGCATACAGTATTCAATGTGTGGTTTCACCAAAGCTCTGTACAATTGTAGTCATACTTCTTTATTATTGCACTCCAATCCCCTTGTAATAAAAGCCAAAATGCCATTTGCTTTCCTAATTGTTTGCTGTATCTGCATGCTAACTATGTGTTCCTTGTACAAGTACACCCAAGTCTCCCTGAACATCAATATTTACAAGTTTCACTCTGTTAAAAAATATTCTGCTTTTCTATTCTTATGACCAAAGTGATTCACCTCACACATCCCCACATTATACTCCACCTGCATCCTTGTTGCCCATTCACTTAACCTGTCCATAACTCTTTACAACCTTTTTGAGTTCTCCTTACAGCTTGCATTTCCACCTTGCTATGTATCATCAGCAAACTTAGATAGATTGCTATCTGTCTCTTTATCTAAGACATTCATACAGATTGTAAATAGCTGAGGCCCCAGCACTGATACTTGTGGCACTCCACTAGTCACAACCTGCCAACATGAAAATGCTCCATTTATTTCTCTGCTTCCTGTCCGTTAACCAATATTCTATTAATGCTAATGTGTCACCCCCAACTCCATGACCCCTTTTATTGTGTATTAACCTTTTGTGTGGCATCTTATTGAATGCCTTTTGGGTATCCAAGTATACTAAATCTACTAGTTCCCCTTCATCTACCTTACTAATTACATCCTCACTAAACTAATACATTTGACAAACACGATTTCCCTTTGTAAAACAAAAATAAAAATACCTGGAAAAACTCAGCAGGTCTGGCAGCATCTGCAGAAAGGAATACAGTTAACGTTTCAAGTCCGTATGACTCTTCAACAGAACTAAGTAAAAATATAAGCTGGTTTAAGGTGGGGGTGGGACAGGTAGAGCTGGATAGAAGGCCAGTGATAGGTGGAGATAGCCAAAAGATGTCACAGACAAAAGGACAAAGTGGTGTTGAAGGTGTTGATATTATCTAAGGAATGTGCTAATGGGTGACATTAAGGGTAGAAAGCAGGACAAGCAAAGTACAGAAAGCCCTAGTGGGGGTGGGGTGGGGGGAAGGGATTGAAATAGGCTAAAAGGTAGAGATAAAACACTGGATGGAAATACATTTAAAAATAATGGAAATGGGTGGAAAGAAAACTCTATATAAATTATTGGGGGAAAAAAAGAAAAAAAGAGGGGGGATCGGAAAGGGGGTGGGGATGGAGGAGAGAGTTCATGATCTAAAATTGTTGAACTCAATATTCAGTCCGGAAGGCTGTAAAGTGCCTATTCAGAAGATGAGGTGCTGTTCCTCCAGTTTGCATTGAGCTTCACTGGAACAATGCGGCAGGCCAAGGATGGACATGTGGGCATGAGAGAAGGGTGGAGTGTTGAAATGGCAAATGACAGGGAGGTCTGGGTCATGCTTGTGGACAGACTGAAGGTGTTCCGCAAAGCGGTCACCCAGTCTGCATTCGGTCTTTCCAATGTAGAGGAAGCCGCATTGGGAGCAGCGAATGCAGTAGACTAAACTGAGGGAAGTGCAAGTGAAATGCTACTTCACTTGAAAGGAGTATTTGGGCCCTTGGACGGTGAGGAGAGGGGTAGTAAAGGGGCAGGTGTTGCACCTTCTGCAGTTGCATGGGAAGGTGCCGTGGGAGGGGGTTGAGGTGTAGGGGGTGATGGAGGAGTGGACCAGGGTGTCCCGGAGGGAACGATCCTTGCGGAATGCCACCAGCGGGTGTGAAGGGAAGATGTGTTTGGTGGTGGTATCATGCTGGAGTTGGCGGAAATGGAGGAGGATGAACCTTTGAATGCGGAGGCTGGTGGGTTGATAAGTGAGGACAAGGGGGACCCTATCATGGTTCTGGGAGGGAGAGGAAGGTGTGAGGGCGGATGCGCGGGAGATGGGCCAGACACGGTTGAGGGCCCTGTCAACCACCGTGGGTAGAAAACCTCGGTTAAAGAAGAAGGAAGACATGTCAGAGGAACTGTTTTTGAAAGTAGCATCATCAGATCAGATGTGACGGAGGCGAAGGAACTGAGAGAATGAGATGGAGTCCTTACAGGAAGCGGGGTGTGAGGAGCTGTAGTCGAGGTAGCTGTGGGAGTCGGTAGGCTTGTAATGCATATTGGTGGACAGTCTATCACCAGAAATTGAGACAGAGAGGTCAAGGAAGGGAACAGAAGTGTCAGAGATGGACCATGTGAAAATGATAGAGGGATGGAAATTGGAAGCAAAATTAATAAATTTTTCCAGACGAGAGAATGAAGCAGCACCGAAGCAATCATCGATATACTGGAGAAAGAGTTGTGGGAGGGGGCCAGAGTAGGACTGGAACAAGGAATGTTCCACATATCCCATAAAGAGACATGCATAACTGGGGCCCACGTGGGTACCCATAGCCACACCTTTTATTTGGAGGAGGTGAGCGGAGTTTAAGGAGAAATTGTTCAGTGAAAGAACAAGTTCAGCCAGACGGAGGAGAGTAGTGGAGGATGGGGATTGTTCGGGCCACTGTTCGAGGAAGAAGTGGAGAGCCATCAGACCATCCCGGTGGGGGATGGAGGTGCAGAGGGATTAGATGTCCATGGTGAAGAGGAGGCGGTTGGGGCCAGGGAACTGGAAATTGTTAATATGATGTAGGGTGTCAGAGGAATCACGGATGTAGGTGGGAAGGGACTGGACAAGGGGAGAGAGAAGGGAGTCAAGATAGCTAGAAATGAGTTCAGTGGGGCATATAGTTCCCTGTTTTCTCTCTCCCCCTTTTCTTGAATAGTGGTGTTACATTTGCTAACTCCCAGTCTGCTGGGACCATTCCAGAATAGAGAGAACTTTGGGAAGATCATAGCCAGCGCTCCCACTATCTCTGCAGCTTTCATTTCGAACTCCAGGATATGGGCCATCAGGTCCCATGGATTTATCAGATTTTAGTTCTTTGAGTTTTTTTCAGCATTTTTTCTCCACTGATATTAATTACTTCAATTTCCTCACTCTAATTGGGCCCTGGGTTATCCTCTATTTCTGTTTATAATTTATGCCTTCTCCTGTGAAGACAGGCACAAAACATTTGTTCAGTGTCTCTGCCATTTCTTCATTCGCCATTATAATTTCTTCTATCTCTGCTTTTAAAGGATCAACGTTTAGTTTAGCTACTGCCTTCCCTTATATGTATTTGTAAAAACTCTTACAATCCATTTTTATATTACTGGCTAGTTTACTCTCATGTTCTATTTTCTTCCTTTTTTATCAACTTGTTTGGTGGTCCTTAGCTTGTTTCTAAAACGTTCCTAATCTTTAGACTTACTACTGTTCCTTGCAACATTATAAGATTCGTCTTTTAATCCAGGGGTTCACAACCATGGACCGTGACCCTCAGTGGGGTCACAGGGCAAGCAGTTGGGGTCACGACCTCCCAGGCAGCAATGGCGGCTGTGCGGTGGAGACTCAGATTTGACAGTTCTTGGACCTGCTGTGAAGGCCTTTTAAATGTGTGCGGTTTTTTTTGCCTGTGGGCTTGGCCTAATCCAATGAGCTCTGACACCAACGGAGCCTGCAAAATGGTAAGTATCTTAGATGTCTTTTGTGCTAATACCCCTGCTATTTGAACCCCCACCCCATTCAACAACTCTGCCCCCAGATGGGCTCTAAAATGGGGGTCACGGCAGAAAAACATTCAGGCTTTAATGTAACACTATCTTTAACCTCCTTAGTAAGACATGATGGATCTTTCTCAGTGAGTCTTTTTCAATTAAATGTATTTTAGTTGCATATTTTGAATTGTTTCTTTAAATGTTTCTCACTTTATTTACTGTCATATTTTTTAGGCGATTTACCAAACAACTTTAGCCAGCTCTCCCCTCATGTTTATGTAATTGGCTTTAAGTTTGAGATTCTTGTTTGTGATTGGAATATGTCATTTTTCAAATTTAATGTGGTATTCAATTGTATTATGATCAATATTTCCCAGTTGACCTTATTACTATGACATTAATACTTAACCCGGCCTCGTTACACAATACTAGATCTAAAATAATTAGCCATTCGGTAGCCCAGAACTTGAGTATGGCTGAAAAAAGAAACATTTTTGTCCAAGCTTTTCATCTTGCACTTATTAGGACAATTCACAAGAAAATGCCAATGTCAGGGGAAACAACATCTTTATACTGTATGAGAAGAGAATGCTGATTGGTTGGCAAGTGGACTCTGATTGGTAGCGGCATTGCCATGGAGAATGCACCAGTTGATGGTGACTGACAGTTCTCTCTTTCTTCAGCAATACCCAAGCTCTAAAATAGCTTCCTCTCTCGTTGCTTCCACAACATACTGCTCAAGGAAACAGTTACAAAAGCATTCTACAAAATCATCTTCCAGACCACCTTTGCCAATTTGATTGGTCAACTCTAAATGAAGATTAAAGTCTCCCACAACTATTACATTGCCTTTGTAACAAGTTCCAATAATTTACTGTTTAATGCTCTGTCCAATGGTATAACTACTCTTAGGGGGCCTATAAGCTACGCCTGTTGTTTCTGACCCTTACTATTCCTAATCTCCATCCATACTGATTCTATTTCCTGAGTTTCTGAGCCAGGATCCTTTTTCACTAATGTACATATGTTTTATTTTCAGAGCTAACCCTCCTTTTTACATTCTGCCAGTCTTTTTACAATGCTGTTTTTTTTAAAAATTCATTCACGGGATGTAAGCTTCACTGGCTGGGCCAACATTTATTGCCCATTCTAGTTGTCCTTGAGAAGGTGGTGGTGAGCTGACTTCTTGAACTGCTGCAGTCCCTTGCTGTAGGTCCACCCACAGTGCTGTTAGGGGGCGGAGTTCCAGGATTTTTGACCCAGTGACAGTGAAGGAACGGCAATATATTTCCAAGTCAAGATGGTGAGTGGCTTGGAGGGGAACTACCAGATGCTGCCCTTGTCCTTCTAGATGGTAGCGGTCATGGATTTGGAAGGTGCTGCCTAAGGAGCCTAGGTGAGTTTCTGCTGTGCACCTTGTAGATGGTACATACTGCTGCTATTGTGCATCAGTGGTGGAAGGAGTGAATGTTTGTGGATGTGGTGCCAATCAAGCAGGCTGTGTACCCTGGGATATTTATTTCCCAACCTAGGTCACCTTGTAACCATGTCTCTGTGATGGTGATTAGATCTAAACTATTTATCTACATTTGCGCCACTAGTTCATCAATCTTATTGGAGATGCTCTGCACATTCAGATAAAGTGACTTCAACTTTATATTTTAATACTATTCCCTGCATGGGCTTTAATCTCTGATGCACCATTACAATTAAACTCTCTGTCCTTCCAGTCCCACTCAGCTTGTCTTTACCAACATCAATATATTTTTCTATTGCCTCAACATTTATCTTTGGATTTCTAAGTGTCCCTTCATCCAAACCTTCATCCTCCTATATTATCTTAAAGCTATGTTTTCCCCATTCTGACCATTTTTGCTTACATTTGTATGTTCCGTCCCTTCCTGTAACACTCTGGCTACCATTACTCATATCGCTACTCTTCACTATTGCCTTGTCCTTTCTTGTTAGCTTTCCAAATCTCCCCTCAGGTGAGCCCTGAGTTCCTTGTCTTGTAGTCTCAGGCTTAGAGCAACATGCATTAGTGTTTAAACCCAACAACCACCTGGTTTTATGAATTCTGTCCGCTGATAGTAGATTAGTGGCTTGACACCAGTTCAAGATCTGAAAGGCTCAAGCACCTGTCACAAGGAATCCTGTATGTTATCTTTTTATGTGAATTGATATTAACAGATTCACAAGCAGGTTTCTGCTGGCAACATGTGATTAGAAAGGAAGGTAAGAAGCATACAGCTCATGCCCGGAGTATATTTGCCAGCTTCAACGGGATATAATTCGCTTCTGTTGATGGAGTTTCCTTGTATACAGTCTCCTTTAGGGACAAAATGGTTGAATTATTTTCTTTAGGCAACGTGAGTAAGTTGGCTCCTGTGAGAGACTGAACCATTCTCAGTAATATCCATCTCAGCAGAGAATTCCAATGTAATTAAGTCTAATCTTTTTTGGCTTACCTGTACTAGTTAAAGATATTTACATCAATATTTATTTTGCTTCTGATCTGCCACTGCAAGAAGCAATTTGAATTTTGATTAAGTGTCAAGAATATCTTTTCATCCTTCATCGTTCCAGCTTGGGCACAGGAGAGATGAAAGTCAGACTGGTCCCCACAACTTTAATTTTAGGACTGAAGAAGCTCCATGAGGTCTGTTTCTCTTGGATTGTCACTCAAGGCAACTTTTACTGTTTTGGAACAGATGGTGAGAAATTAAATATTATATTAGATTTATTTTTATCTGCTAACTGAATCTTCTGTATGATTGTACTTAAAAGAAACTTGATTTTCTGTTTTTAATTACACATTGTCAGCTTGGAGCTTTCCCCTAATGAGGAGGAATCTGGTGGACACAGTGGGTTGTACCATTTTGGGTGTTTGCTTTAATTTAAGTGTTACCTTCAGATGCATTATCTCATGCACTTCAAGTATAAGGTCAAGTTTCACTTCAACGAGGCCCAATCATATAAAACAAAAACTGACTTTTTATAGTGCCTGTGAGTAATAAGTATACAGGAAAGTTCAAGTTATATCTCACTGTGTTCACTATGAGTAATTTTGAGCCTATTTTTGTGTCATATGGCTCTAGCTGTTTCTGTGAAAAAGTGACTCTAAAGTTAATGAGGTTTGTAGCCAGTGAATAAACAATGAACAGTGTGCGGTGCACACATTGAAAATCAGGAAGACCCAAATCATCCTTCCCTCCCCCAAAACGTCTTCTCAAAAATCAGACCACAACTATGTCCATAAACCCAAATCATGAAGGCACAGTAAGCTAAACATTTAGCAGGTCTGGAAGCATCTGTGGAGAGAGAAACAGGTTCTGATGACTGGTCACTGACCTGAAATGTTACTGTTATAGGGTGTTAGATACTATTCAGTAGGTCTTAATGAATTCTTTTTAGTCTTGAGTAGATTAACTGTATGTATTTATTAACTGCAAGAGCTATATACATATGTACAGTAAAGGGCTCAAACTAGGAGCTGTCTCCATGCTTTCTTATGCACACGGCTCTGTCCAACATTAGACGGACCCCTAGGTGCGGGTCATGTGCTCTCTTACATCACTGTGTAGACAGTACTGTACTCAGTCCCGCATTAACCCCAAGTGTGCCGGATCCTTATACTATACCTCCCCAATGTATTTCAAGTTATTCTAGTTTACCATTTGTATTTACATTATTATTACTATTCATCTCCCCTTTCAAGTCTCTAAGTTCATAAATTCAGTTAGTCTGGAGCCTTATAATCCTTCTATATCTCATTTGCGCTACTGTTGGAGGAGTGGTAGGCTCTGTTGTTGCAGGTAAACTCTGTTGATTTGGAGGCTGTTCTGGCATCTGGGTATCTTTTTATTCTCTTTTTTCCGTTCCTTGGTATTGAACTGCTCTTTGCCAATTCAGCAGTTGTGGTGATGGGTGGTTATTATTCCATCCTGTTTCTTGCAGGGTGGGTGATCATTGTGCTCAACTCCATGTCATTTTTTTCCTCTTTTTCCTTTGTCGCGAGGGTCATCACAATGTCCTTTTTGGCTGAAGATGGCCATTCCTGTTATAAGGATGCGATTTTTTTTTAGCAAGCTCACCTTTGTGTTTGGCTGTGTGGTGTGCTGTTGTCAATGGTGTTGCTTGGTTCTGACGTCGCCTGTGGCATTGTCACGCTGGCCGAGACTTACAGCATTTGCTCTGTGGTCACAGTGTTTCATCAACAGTTGTCAGAGCCGGAGGTTGAGGCTCTCCTGGTTGTTGGTTTCTCTCTTGTCTATCCTCCACTGGAGGCTTCATGGTAACCATCTCAGTGATTGGCTGGTCTGACCAATGAGGGCTTTCAGGCACCTGTAATGAAAATGGACAAACCTGTTCTGCAAAGGGAGAAGACAGTTCAGAGCTGAAGTCCCAGTCAGTATACTCTTTCTTGTTTGAGCTCTCGGGGACTTGCAGTTCTGTGCAATTTACAACAATGATTGTCTTGCCACCTTCTGCTGTTTGAGGAGATTCAGGGCTATGCAGGCATCTGTGCTCAAGAGAGAAAAAGTTTGATTACGGATGATGTACATCAGCTCAAATATTTGTTCACCTTTGCCAGTCCTTAGTGGTTCCAGAATCATGTCTATGACCAGAAGTCGGATTCCTCTGGGCCCATGGAGTGATGTGTCTGTTGAACAAAGCCAGAGGTCTATCAGCCACGGTTCTTTGTCCGATAGGACTGTTAAACTGGCTGCCACATTCAATTTAAAGTTTGTGAGATGGCCGTTAACCAAAATGTCCGCGTTCCAAAATGAAAATTCAGATTCTTTGATCTCATCCAAGAAGCACAGCTGTTTTCTTGGTGTGCAGTCTTGACCTTATTAATCATCTTTGGGTATACTGTGTATTTAGACTTTTGGCACAGTTTATCAAAGTGTCAAATGCTCTTTCATTGAAAGCATTGGGCTGAAATTTCAGGACACTGATCTCGCCTGTGGGGGCACTTTGCTCCACAGCGCTGGCATGGTCACTCTACTGTTTGGTTAGAGTACTGCTTCCTTTGACCTGGTGTGTCTGTTTCTGTGCTGTTTAACTAACTGGACTATGTGGTTTCCTCAGTACCACTGTTTACTTTCTCCTCTTAAAATGGACCTGTGCTGCACACAGAGTTCAGACTGCCTAACAATCTAGATAGCTTTGTCGAGGGTTAGACCTCCCTTCACTTGCAGCACATTTGAGAATGTGCTGTCTGCTACTCCTACAACTATTCTACCCTGATAAATTCAGATTTTATGTCTCCATATTTTCAGCCTTCAGCCATCCTGTACAGATCATTAATGAATGAGTCAACAGGTTCTCCTGGACTGCTGGACACAGTTATTAAATTTAGCCCTTTCAATGATTTTTTAACTTCTTAGGTTAAAATAAACATAGAATGATTTTAGTACTTCTTCAAATTTAGCCGATGATTCATTGATTCCTTGTCTAGCAATAATGGCATCAGCTATCAGGCCTACAGAGTATAACAATGTGTTAACTTGTTGAGCTTCTGCCTGTTTGTCCAGACCTGAAGCAATCCAGTGCAATCAGCACTACAGTACTGCTTTGTGTACATTAGAGTGCTTAAGTTGGAGCTTGGTGAGTGAGGGAGCTCAATAAAGAGAGAAAGAGGTGATCCTTTCATTTTCTACCTTTCCTTAGCCTCTGGTAGCTGGCTACAGGGGAAGCCCATAAAGCAGCAGGAGTTCAGAGAGAGAGCTCATTAAGCAGAGGAGAGAGGGTGAGCCAGGAGTTTACAGATTAAATCTACAAATGACATCACAGTCCCGTAAGCTGATTGGTGGGTAAGTATAGGCCTTTCCAGACTCAGCACAGAGGAGACAGTGAGTGACAGGTGAGTTATCATGTTATACCACACTGGAGTAAACATTTTATATGCAGTTTAAGATATGCCAGCGCAGCTTGGCCATGTGGAATGTGCATCCTGCAGGATGTGGGAAGACATGCAGACACAAAGTACCCTTGATGACTACATCTGCAGGAAGTGTCACCAGCTGCAGGAACTTGAGCTCCAGGTTGTGGAGCTTGAGTGGCAGCTGGAGTTAATGTGCTGCATCTGTGAGGCTGAGGATTGCATGGGTAGCATATTTAGAGAAGTGGTCACACCACACCCAAGAAGTACACTGACAGATAGGGAATGGTGTCTGTCACAGTGCCTAAGAGAAACAGGCAGGTATGCAGGAATCTCCTGAGGTTCTCCTGCTCTCTAATCACTTTTCCATTTTGGATATTGGTGAGCGAGATTGCTAGAGGGTTTAAATTCAATTGGCAGGGGTGTGGGAACCTGAAGAGAAATTCAGAGTGGAGAGGAGAAAAACTGGCAGTCGGAAATAGAGAAGTAATAACTGATAAGGAGGATATATCAGACAGTAGTATCAAGGTAAATTGAATACTTGGAGAGTTATACAGAATTAGATTAGGCAATATTTAGTCATTAGATGGGGTCAGAGTAAGGGGGAAAGTAAAACAAGCCTAAATAAGGGTTAATGTGCACGTATATGAATGCAAGGAGTGTGGTTAATAAGATTGGTGAACTACAGGCACAGGTTGACAAACTGATATTATTGCTATAACAGAGTCCTGGCTCTAAGAAGGGCAGGACTGGGCGTTAAATATTCCTGGGCACAAGGTTTTTAGGAGAGATGGGAAAGGAAGAAAAAGTGGAGGGGGGCAGTGAGTGGTAGTATAGATTAAAGATGGTATTACTGAACTGGAGAAAGAAGATGTTCCAGAGGGGTCAAGGATGGAATCTCTCTGGCTAGAGATAAGGAATGAAAAAGGTGCAATAACATTATTCAGTGTATTATATAGACCACCGACCTGTGGAAGGGATATACAGAAACAAATTTGCAAAGAAAATACAGAGAGGTGCAAGAATTATATAGTAATTATATAACTTATAACTATATATTACTAACAAAGTAATTACCCAAAGATAGATTAGTACAGGAATAGTGCAAAGGGAGAAGAGGGGTGCAAGTTCCTGGAATGTTTTCAAGATAATTTTCTGCAGCAGTATGTTTCTGATCCAATGAGAGGGCAGGCACTGTTGGACCTGGTTCTGGGGAATGAATTGTCCAAATGAATCAAATATCAGTGGGAGAGCATTTAGGGGTCAGAGACCTTTGTATTATAAGGTTTAGGTTGGCCATGGAAAAGGACAAGGAACAATCTAGAACAGGGATAGTTAATTGGGGGAGAGCCAACTTTGAAGGGATAAGAATGCATCTGAGTCGGTAAGTTGGAATCAAATGTTGGCAGAAAAGGTGAGAGATATTTTGTATATCTAAGTTAACAAAGAACTGCTGTTGCTAGGCTAAAGATTCTTGCTGACTGGTTAAAAACACTTGGCCTAAGAGAAGTATTCTTTAAACATCTCAGTCTTTAAAATTCTCAGTCAGAGAGTGAGTGAGGTGTGCCTTAGAAGCAGGCTGCCAGAAAAAGTCTCTCTCTTTCCCTCTCTCTACCCCACCTTCATGTTAAGCCTTCCTCAGCGATGTCTCCTCAGGATAACTCATCTGTTGTTTGAAAGTCTGCAAAGTTGTGATAAATAAGAGTCACCAAGCCAAGGACAGTTTCACTAATTGGGGTCACTCACAGGATTTGTAACATGGACAACGAGTGATTGGATGCAGATTAATATTAATTGTTAAAGGATAAAAAGAGAGAAATCAGGTTTCTGATTCATTGGTAACCAACATGACTTTGGAAGTTGACATTTATTAAAGATGGAATATTTATCCCTGACTGATTTACAAGAAGTACCCAAGGCTAAGTTAAGAGAATTGGCAGAGAAGTTGAAGATAGAAATAACTGAAGAGGCAAGGAGAGCAGACATAGTTGAGGTAATAACGCAGCATTTAAAATTGGAAGCGATAGCGAGACCATGTTCTCCAGTGGGTTTCTGTCAATTGAGTTTGCCAGGATTCCATACAAATGAAGCAGCTTGAACACAAAAAAGAAATGACGAAACTTAAACTTGGACAGGAAAGAACAGAAAGAGAAAATTAAAGAGCAGAGAAAGAAAGAGAAAGAACATTTAAGCAGCTAAAATTTCAGGCAAGAGAGAAGGAACAGGAAAGGGAATAACAGCTTTAAAGGCTGAAATTTAAAACAGAGGCACAAGATGTTGGGGAAAGTTTTGCAGGTAGAAGAACTTGTCCCAACCCAGAGTCCAGTGGGGAGATGTTTAAATTCATACACACCCTTCCAAAGTTTGAGGAAAGGGGGGTAGAGGCATTCTTCATTTTGTTTGACAAGGTAGCTAAGCAAATGAAGTGGCGAAAAGGAAACTGGACATTGTTGCTGCAAAGTAAGTTCATGGGCAAAGCTCATGAGGTTTATGCATCACTTTTGGAAGAGAGGTCTATGAATTATGATGCAGTAAAGGAGGTTATTCTTAGCGCATATGAATTGGTCCCTGAGACATACAGGCAAAAGTTTTCGAACATTAAGAAACTGCCTGGGCAGGCCCACATCGAATTTGAGAGAGTAAAGCAAACTAGCTTTTCTTGTTGGATATGGGCACCAAAGGTGGAGGCCATGTATGAAACCCTCAGGGAAATAATTCTCCTGGAGAATCTCCCTCCAATAGTAAGAACTCATTTAGAGAACCAAAAGGTTTCAACAGCTAGACAGGCAGCGGAAATGGCGGATGATTATTAGCTTGTCCATGAATCCAAACCCTTTTCCCGCCACTCCAGAAACCGGAGAAGGATAGAAAGTGGGAGAGTGAAAGGTAGGCAAGTAGCCAGGGAAGAGAAGGGACGACTTGGAATGTGCTGAAGTGTCCTCCTCAGACCAAAAAGGAGCATTCTGAGGTGGGAGTGATGTCCAAAGGCCTAAGTGTTTCCATTGTAACAAGGTGGGGCACATTTGGGAAAATTACTGGTAGTTGCATGGGAAATACATGGGACTTATTGGGTTATATAAGGATGATTCAGGAAAAAAAGCCCCGACCGAAAATACAGCTGATCAAGTTAACTGCGGCTGTGAGTCCAAGTGTGAACACTGCTGTGAGTGTGGGTGAGGTGAGCAAGATATCTGAAATCTACAGGGAATTATTGTCAAAAGGAACAGTAACTCCTTATTCCCCAAGTGAAGTCACGGAAACAGAGCAGTTGCAGGACAAGGTGCCAGGAATTTTCCTTCTTGTGCAGTGACCCAAGCAATGGCTAAACAAGTTCCATTGTCAGAGGTAAAATTGGCACCACAAACAGATATTTGGCTGTCTGAAACTTTCTTTGCAGATTTGGACAATCCACCTATTTGTTTTGTCCTGTTTTGTGCTTGTGTGTAACTATATGGGGGTTGGAATTGCAGTTTTTTTTTCAAAAAGGGGAAAATCGTTGCACTTCTAAACTACAGCTTATATGTTAATCAGTTTTTTAATTTGTTTTTTAAAAAGTAGTTTCTTTTTACTGAAAGAAGCCTGGTTAGAGTCTTTTTAATGCTGGGAATCACAGTATCAAAGGGAAACAATTGGCCAGCTTTGTGGACGAATTAAACATTTAAAATATTGTTACAACCTGTAGAGAAGTGAGGCTAGAATTAACTGCACACTCCTTCCATCTTGGTCTGTAACATGAGATGAAGATGAAAAGGAAGAAGTGCACATATGACAGATGTCAGGTGGAAAATACACTGGAGAATTGGACGGAATGTAGAAGGACCAGAAGGGAAGTGAAAAAACTAATAAGAGAAATAAGAAAAGAGATTGGCAGCTAACATGAAAGGGAATCTAAGGTCTTCGATAAGCATATAAATAGTAAAAAGGGTGGCCCAAGAATGAATAGAGCTGATTAGGGATAAATAAGGGGACTTGTTCGCGGAGACAGGAGAAATAGTGCAGGTATTAAATGAGTACCTTGCATCTGTCTTTACAAAGGAAGAAGATGCTACCAGGCTGAGGTGAAAAAGGAGGTAACTGATACACTCAAAGAATTTACAATCAAGAAGGAGGAGGTGTTATAAAAGCTATCTTTAGTTAAGATGGATAAGGTACCAGGGCCGGATGAGTTGCATCCAAGGGTATTGAGGGAAGTGAGTGTAGAAATTGCAGAGGCACTAGTGATAATCTTCCAGTCTTCTTTCGACACAGGGGCGGTGCTGGAGGACTAAAGAATTGCGAATGTTTCAGCCTTCTTCAAAAAGGGGTGCAAGGATAAAGTCGGCAACTAGAGACCAGTCAGTTTGACTTCAGTGGTAGGAAAAATTCTGGAAACTATGGTTTGAGACAAAATCAATAACCACTTGAGGAAAGCCAGCATGGATTCATTAAGGGAAAATCATATTTAACTAACTTGCTGGGGTTTTTTAAGGAAGTAGTAGAGAAGGTTGATGAGGGCAACGCTGTTGATGTGGTATATATGGTTTTATAAAAGGCATTTGATACAGTGCAACACAGCAGGTTTGTGAGCAAAATTCTAGCTCATGGAATAAAAGGGAAATCAGGCACTTGGATAAGAAATTAGCAGAGTGACAGGAAACAGAAGTAGTGATAAATGGTTGTTTTTCAAATTGGAGGAAGGTTTGTAGTGGAGTTCCCCAGGGGTCAGTGTTGGGACCCTTGCTGTTCCTGATATATATATTAATGACCTAGACCATGGTGTGCAGTGCAGGGCATGATTTCAAGATTTGCAGATGCTACAAAGATTGGAAACATTGTCAACTGTGATGAGGACAGTCTTGAACTTCAGAAGGACATAGTCATGTTGGTGAATTGGGCAGACAAATGACAGATGAAGGTCAACGCAGAGAAGTGTGAGGTGATTCATTTTGTCAGGAAGAATATGGAGAGGCAGTATAAAATAAAGGGAGAGACTCTAAAGGAGGTGCAGGAACAGAGGGATCTCAGTGTATATGTACATAAGTCACTGAAGATGGCAGGGCATTTTAAGACAGCAGTTAACAAAGCATATAGTAACTTAGGCTTTATTAATAGGGGCATTGAGTACAAGAGTAAGGAAGTCATGTTGAACTTGTATAAGACACTAGTTCGGACTCATCTGGAGTATTGTGTCCGGTTCTGGGTGTCATACTTGAGGAAGGATGTGAAGGCATCGGAGAGAATACAGAGGAGATTCAAAAGAATGATTAGTGGGATAAAGAGCTGTAGCTATAAGGATAGATTGGAGAGGTTGGGACTGTTTTCCTTGGAGAAAAGAAGGCTGAGAGGAGATTTGGTAGAGGTATTCAAGCTCCTGAGGGGTATGGACAGGGTAAATAGTGAGAAACTGTTCCCACTCAAGAGAGCAACAAGAGCTAGAGGACACAAATTCAAAATAATTGGCAAAAGGAATAAAAGCGATGTGAGGAAAAACATTTTCACCCACAGGGTGGCTGGAGTCTGGAATGAACTTCTTGAGAGGGTGGTGGAGGGTGGTTTGATTTAGATATTAAAAAGGGAATTAGGTTGCTATCTGAAAAGAGAGAATGTGCAGGGTTATGGGGATAAGGCAGAGAACTGGGACTGGGTAGGATGTCCTTTCAGAGAGCCAGTGCATATTAATGGGCCAAATGGTCTCCTTCTGCACTTTAAAGATTCTATGATTCTGTGATATGAATATAAGGAATATTTTTGTCCCAAGTTCACAGTTATGTGATTGATCTGGGCCTTGGATAAGTCCAGATTGGTCTGGAAGAATGGATTTCTGATTCATGCTTTAAGAGGTTGCTGAAATTCAAGATGGTGCCACTGTTTATTTGAAGACAAAAGGTTTACCCACACTTGCCAGTTTTGGCGGGCTCCTGCTGTAATGGTGCTTGTGCTCAGCATTGAAAAATGTTAAATGATGGCTGCTTGAATCAACCAGTTACAGACTTATCTGTTTCAGCGCTATACCTTAGGGTTGTGAAAGCATCGAACCCTGGTCTTTGTTGGTCTTTAAAGTTGATTGATTAGTGCTTCTTCTGAATTAATGAATTTGTTTTTTATTTTCAGTGTGAGCTCAGATGCCGACTCAGGAATCTGTTTTTTCCAACAGAGTTTTTCAACAGCAATTTCTGACCACTGCACTATTGAAAAGCTGCTCAGGACTTGCTTTATCCTGTAATTTAAAAGCTTTAGCTCATCCCTGCTAGCCCTGCTGATTCTGCACTTGCACTCTGGGAATTAAAGCTGAATTTCCAAGAGACCCTATGAAGTTTCTGCTGGAGTGAGGAATAAAGTTTCTGCCTTCAGCTTCCAAGCCTTTCTTTGGAGCTTTTCCCTGGCGATTTTCCTCCACACATCTGTTGCTCAATCTTTTCTTCAGATCAGAATGCTTCTTCAAATTTGTTTTTGTCTTGCAGGATTTTAGTTTTTCTCTGCATTTTTTGAGAGGTTTTGGATTTTTCCATACGCTGACACCATTTAGTAGGGTGTTGCATACCGTTCAGTAGGTCTTAATGAAGTATTCATAGTCTTAAGTAGGTTAACTGTATGTATTTATTAACTACAAAAACAATGTACATATATATAGTGAAGGGTTCATGTCTCCATGCTTGCTTGTGCACATGGCTCTGTCCAACACTAGACTGACTTCTAAATGCGGGTCATGTGTTCTCTTGTATCACTCATCACTTTGCGGGCAGTACTGTGCTCCGTCTCACTTTAACCCTATATATGCCAGACCCTTATACTGCAGTTACTTTCTCTCTCTCACTCCACAGATGATGCCTAACATCCTGACCATTTCCAGACTTCCATTTCAGTTTCTATTTCAGATTTCCAGTGTCCACACTATTTTGTTTTGGTATTAATTCCATTTACAGCCCAGAACGTCCAATCTTGGTTGAGGGGAGTGGGGGGGGGCGGTGCGCGGTGATTGCTCATACACTGGAGGTACGCCTGAAGATGTGCCGGGGAATCCCCCGAAGGTCCCCAAGCAAGGACTCCATGGGAACTGCCTGGGAAGTTCAAATTTCCAATGGACAATTATACTGCACTGGGAACCACCTGATACTACAATTTAAATCAAAGACTTTGAATGATTCCGACTCTCTTAACAGGATAGTTACCCAGGAAACATTAGAAGAATTAAAACCACTTGTAACTCCTGGGTAACTGTAATACTGACAAATCACCCCCACCACCATCCCCCTCCCACCGACTCACCCTGACTACCCTCCTGACCCTCCCCAAACCACCTTGCTCCCAACTATCCTTCCAGCCCCCCCAACTACCCCCACCTCCCTGACTATTCCTCACCTCTCTGACTATCCCAACCACCGCCCGACTACCCTCCTGATCCCAACTCTGGTTCCATCATATCCAACCCGGCCCATGCAGCCACCTACTCAACCCACCCACACCTGCCCATCCCACCCACTTCTCCCTGGGTTCTCCAAATGGCTGGGATCTTTAAACCCACCTGGTTTATGGCAGCGAGTGCTGTAAAAAGGGAGCATGGCTTCACTTGCCCTGGCGCTGCTGCACAAGACTGAGAGGATTACTGAATAGCTACACGGCACATTTCTTATCTGGCCCGAGTCAGAAGGTCGGGCGAGAATTGCATAGCTCCACTCCCATGTAGAAGCTGGAGTGGCAATCCAACTGTAATTGCCACTCCACAGAAGTTCTTCCCCCCAATGTTTTTCATACATTTTTGGGAAGATATCTCACATAACCATCTAACCCTCAGTTTTTTATTGAGGTAACAAACTGGTGGTATTGATATATCAATATTGTCTGGTTGGCTGATCCTCAGAGAGGAAACACGTACTAACACTGCTACCCAGGTAAACAATGCCAGTTCCATTGTGGTTCAAACATCTCTAGATTGGGGGATTATAAAGTTTTACCGATTTTGATGTCTGCTTTTTAAAAAAATACCCTGTCAAACCTATCTGTACTAGTTTGCCTTTGGTGTTCAATGCCTATTGCTTACTGAATTCTCCTGATGTGAATGGGTCACTGCCTGAACTTCAGTAATATCATGTCTTCAATCAGTTCAGCATCCTGCAAGAAGCCTTTGCAATAAAAAAAATTCACCACGCGAATCAAAAAATTACCCAACACCTGCCTCCTCTTAACTTTCAAATTTCAAGGGAATTGGTCCACAATATGTTTCCTGTAGATTATAAATACCTGCACCCACCAAACACCTGCATTCTTGATTATTTATTGCACTGTAATCACAGGAAAATTTAAAGCAATAAATACCGACAGATGCTCAACCATACCAACAATGATCATCAAATGCTACACCCAATCTTTGTTTTTGCTTCTTCATACCATAACAAACTTCCACCATCCCCTTCCCTGTACCTCGATCGGTGAATGCACCTTTTGTACAGTACTGAATCATACAAAACGCAAAGCTCTCTGCTCTTTGTTGACTGAGTACAATATTGACTTTGGTATCCCTACTTGAGAGCTTTTGAAAGACACAGTTAGATTACAGAAAATGCTGGAAAGACTCAGCAGTTCTGGCAGCTTCTGTGGAGAGAGAAACTGAGTTAACATTTCAGGCCAATGAGCTTTCATCAGATATCCATGACTTTGATTAAATGAAGATCTCCAAGAGAATTCATTATAAATGAACACCATTCATTGCAACCGAAATGCCTGTTGAAGATACAACACAGGACTACACCCATTCTAAACAGTAGACACAAGCCAAGAAATTCCACAACCTATGGATCAGATCAAGGCTCTGCAGTGCTGTCACATCCAGTCATGAGTAAGGGTGTACAATTAAACAATTAACCAGAGGACGCAGCTCCACAAATATCTCCATCATCAGTAATGGTAGAGCCCAGCATGCAAATACAAAATAAAATGCTGATGTTTGCAGATATCTTCAGCCAGGAGTGCCAAGTGGGTGATCCACCTAGGCCTCATCCTGGGGCCCCAGCACAATGCCAGTTTTCAGACAATTTGATTCACTCCATGTGATATCAAAAAATGGCTGAGTGCACTGAACACAGCAAAGGCCTTGATACCATTCTATCTGTAGTGCTGAAGACTTGTGCTCCAGAACTAGCTCCACCTCTAGCAAAATTGTTCCAGTACAGCTGCAACACTAGCATCTACTCAACAATGTGGAAAGTTACCCAAATATGTCCTTTGTACAAAAGGCAGGACAAATGCACTCTGGCAAGTTACTGCCCATCAGTCTATTCTCAGTAATCACCTAAGTGATGGAAGAGGTCATCAACATTCCTATCAAGTGCTACTTAATCAGCAATAACCATCCCACTGATGTTTTGTTTGGGTGCTAATATGCCTTTAAGGGATTGCAGCATGACATCACTAGAAGGGAAGTTTGTCATGCAATCCAGTTTTAGTTTCATTTTTATTAATGGGAAGAGCACATGGACACAGCTCTGTTTCTGATGTCTTCAAGTTTTCTACCTTTGTGTAAATGTTCTCCTGTGACTAGTCTTAATAAATGAACCCACAACATGTTTACTCAATCCCTTATGAGTGATTAGTGCCTTCATATCATTATAACAAGACAACATGGTGTTCTGTGGTGGTCAAACACCGTGGCAGTAAGATTAAGTACAGGTACGACGTGTTGGATATCCTTAGATTATGCTACATGGCATGAGATAACGCTCGACATTTTAGTCACACTGCAACAAAGTCAAAGCGTCAAAGGGTGTTGAGAAAGCAGCATTCTGACTGCACAGAGAAGCTTGAAGACACACTGCTTAAGTAAAGAGCTGGTAAGCAGACAGATCCTTCATGATGAGATTGTAGAACATAGCCTGTCAGTTCAGTATGTGGGAGAGCGTGTTGAGAGGACCAGCACCGGGCTAGCTCAGTCAGGAGAGGCGAGTGACCAGGGTATGGGCCAGACTGATAACGAGTGACAGAGAGTCAATAAAAAACAAAACAAAACAAACAAAAGCATCATAAAATCAGGCCCGAGAAGTTTGTGATTATAATGAGTGGCGTTGGGAATTGCTGAGCAATAAATTGAAAAAAAACAATGAAGAAGGTCAAAGGGGTATTGTCAGAATGTCCACAAAATTCCGCAGTTTGAATTTGGATGCAGCTGACCTACTATCCGAATTCAAAATATTTAAACAACGTACAGAGCTATGGCTTCTTGATTCAGGTGTGTCTCAACCAGACAAGCAAGCCATAAAAATTCACCCAGCAATTCAGGATGAAGGTCTACACAGGCTGAACACGTCAGGATTAACAGCAGAACAGCTACACGATCACCAAAAGATATGGATTACATTGGAAGACTGGTTCAGAATCAGGTTAAACTTCCGTATTCATTGGCTAGCGTTCATGCCATTTTGATAACAGCTTACAGAATCCATGGATCACTTTGTCATCAGATGCAGAGAAAAGGGTACAGAATATGATTTTTTTCAAATGCAGAACTAGGAAACAGAATTGTTGAGTTGGTGATCACATCCGCTCCCATGGGAGCATTCCAGAAAGATCTGTTAGACAAGCCCAAAACATATAGCGTCAAAGAGCTACTCAAGGCTGGATGCAAGTAAGAATTGATTCTCGCTGGTCAACAAAGCATACAGTTCATAAGTACAATCCCAATTGTTAATGCACTTATTAGCGTCAGTGGAATTCCCAAGCCTGGTTGCAAAGAACACAAGGAGACTAGGATGCTTTGGTGGAGACTGTTTATTGCTTGTCACAGAGCTTACTTCTCCACTCTGGCACAATCTCAGTCAGTACTGACTGACTCTTCTTTATTACACATCTGAGTATAATCAATTAAGTAATACCCAAGGCCTGTTCGCCTTCTTACCTCAAACTAGGAGGTGTCAGCTGTGGCTCAGTTCATAGCACCCTCGCCTTTGAATCAGAGGGTTGTGGGTTCATGTCCCACTCCCGGAAACCAAGAACTGTGAATGTACTCGAAAGAGTTGCAATCTGTGACTGTTGATAACTCGAAAGAGTTTCTTACCTCAAAATAGAGCTGTCAGCTGTGGCTCAGTTCATAGCACCCTCACCTTTGAATCAGAGGGTTGTGGGTTCATGTCCCACTCCCGGAAACCAAGAACTGTGATTGTACTCGAAAGAGTTGCAATCTGTGACTGTTGATAACTCGAAAGAGTTTCTTACCTCAAACTAGAGGTGTAAGCTGTGGCTCAGTTCATAGCACCCTCGCCTTTGAATCTGTGGGTTCATGTCCCACTCCCGGAAACCAAGAACTGTGATTGTACTCAAAAAGAGTTGCAATCTGTGACTGTTGAAACTCGAAAGAGTTTCTTACCTCAAACTACTGGGTATTTAACATCCATCAATAGAACCTGTTAGATTCTAACAGCTAGAACACCTAGGCCAGGATTTTTCACTTGTCAGGTGGGCGCGCGCCCGACCCTAATAAGTGTAAAATGACACGCGATGACGTCGGGCAAGTGTCCTGACATCATCGCGCACTCGCGCAATGTTTTGGTCAGCGAGCGCACGCGAGAGTTGGCAGCACACCCGCTGGCAATTAACAGGCCTAGTAAGGCCATTAAACATCTAATTGATTAATTTTTTCACTGCCCGTCCAACCTTATGATTGGTGGGAAGGTGAAAAGGCTAAGTGGCCTTTGGATTTTTTGCGAAACCTCATCCATGGCTGGGATGAAGCAAATTTGGCTACAATATAGTGAGCCCCTTCTTCCAAGTCATTAGTATAGCTTGTAAATAGTTGAAACTCCCTTACTAATCCCTGCGGCAGCCCACTAGTTACAGTTTGCCAACCTGAAAATTACCCATTTATCAGGACTCTCTGTATCCTGTTAGTTAACCAATCCTCTATCCATGCCAATATATCACCTCCAACATTATGAGTTCTTCTTATGTGCAATAGCCTTTTATGTGGCACCTTATTGAAAGCCTTTTGGAAATCTAACTACAATACATCTACTGCTTCTCCTTTATCTGCCCTGCTTGTTACATCTTTATAGAACTCTCATAAATTTATCAAGCATAATTTCCCTTTCACTATGCTGAATCTGCCTGATTGCATTATGATTTGCTAAATGTCTTGCTGTTACCTCCATTCTTTCAAATGGATTTTAGCTTTTTCCCAATGAAAGATGCTAGACTAAGTGGCTTATAGCTTCCTGTTTTCTGTTACTTTCCTTTCTTGAATAGTAGTGTTACATTTGCAGTTTTCCAAACTGCCAGGGCATTTCTATAATCTAAGAAATTTTGGAAGATTATAATGCACACAGTATCTCTGCAATTGCTTTCTTTAAGACCCTAGGATACAAGCTATCAGGCCCAGGGGACTTGTCAGTCTTTAGTCCCATTAGCTGTCCTTGTACTTCTTGAGTGATTGTGATTGTTTAAATTCTTCACTTCCTTTTGCCCCTTATTTTTTTTAAACTAATTTTGGGATGCATTTTGTGCATTCTACTGTAAAGGCAGATCAAAATAATTGTTCAAAGTATCTGCCGTGTCCTTGTTTTCTATTATTAATTCCCTACTCTCACCCTCTAAATAGCCAATGCTCACTTTAAACTACTCCTACCGATGACTTCTTTCCTTCGCTATTTCTTATCTCCACCCAAATTTATTCTACATTTTGTACTTCCAGAACAAGATCATTTCTCACTACTGTACTGATCTTACCTTGTATTAACAGGGCTACCCCACCTTTTCCTTTCTTCCTATCCTTCCAAAATAATAAATATCTTTGAATATTCAGGTCCAAGCCATAGTCACTTTATAACTATGACACTATAATGGCCATCATATCATACTCATTCATTTCTATTAGTGCTATCAATGCATTCATCTTGTTATGAATGTTGTGTGTATTCAGATAAAGAGCCTTTAATTCTGTCCTTTTACTTTTTTCCATACTCTGACCTTATTTTCTGCTATACCCTTATGTTTGTATGCTCTGTCCCTTTCTGCACTCTGGTTATTGTTACCCGACTCACTACCCTGCACTATTGCCCTGTCTTTTCTCTTTAACTTTCCAACTGCCCTTTACATGAATTCCCCCCTTCAACTCCACTATTTAGTTTAAAGCCTTTTTTGCAGCCCTAGTTATACAATTCACCTGTACACTGGTCCCAGCCTGATTCAAGGGCCCATTGTTACAGCTCCATCCTTACCCATTACATGTGCCAATGTCCTACAAATCAAAAGCATTTTCTCTCACACCAATCTTTGAGCCACACATTCAACTTTCTAATCGAGTTTAGCTTATGCCAAATTGCTCGTAGCTCAGGTAATAATCCAAAAATGGTTTTGATTTTTAATTTGGTCCCTAGCTGCTCATACTCTCCATGCAAAATCTCCTTCTTAGTCCTACTTATGTCATTTGTACCCATGTGAACCACAACAATTGGATCCTTCCCCTCTTACTCCAAGTTCCTCTCCAACCCTGAGGATATGCCCTTAACCCTGGCACCAGGCAGGGGACTTGCGTTGTCAGCTGTAGAGAAGAGTATACAACCTCCTAACTATACTGTCCCCCACTACAACTACATTTTTAAAAATAATTATTTCACAGGGTGTGGGTGTCACTGGCTAGGTCACCATCTATTGTCCATTTCTAATTACCCTTGAGAAGGTGGTGGTGAGCTGCCGCCTTGAACCGCTGCGTTCCATGTGGTGTAGGTGCATCCAAAGTGCTGTTAGGAAGGGGGTTCCAGGACTTTGACCCAATGACAGTGAAGGAACGGCGATATATTTCCAAGTCAGGAAGGTGAGTGGCTTGGAAGGGAACTTGCAGGTGGTGATGTTCCCATGTATCTGCTGCCCTTGTCTTTCTAGGCGGTAGAGGTCATGGGTTTGGAAGGTGCTTTTAAAGAATACTTGGTGAGTTGCTGCAGTGCATCTTGATACAATACACATTGCTGCCATGACCTGCTCCCCTCCACTTGAATGGTTCCTTACACCATGGTGCCGTGGTGAGTTTGCTCTCGCCCACACAAGCTGCAAGAACATTGAACCTGATGGACAATTCCAAGGGATATGTTGCCAAACAACAGGCAGTAATGACATTATAAAATTGTGTCTTCAATAGTGTCTCTCTCTGTCTCCCTTTATTCTGGGTGAGAAGTTATTCTGTACACTTTCAATAAAATTGCAGATGAAAACTTTGCAATAACAGTATGTTAATTAAAATGTTCAATTTGAATATGAAGTGACTTAATCAAAAGGATACATCAGGACAAAGAATACATGGGCAATTCAATTCATTTTCTGCTAAATTATTTATCAGTTTTCAGTTATTCTCTGATTTAAATATATAGCAAATGCCATTGAAAAGAATATTAAAATAGATTTGGTAAGCTAATTGCCTTTTCTTTGATAATTGTCTCACAGTCACAGAGAAAAAATTACTTAAAAACAAAGTCGGATCAAATATCACTACTCTGAGCTTTCCAATACCCGTTCTTGACGTGACAACTTTGCTTCAGTGAAGTATCTCATTAACAGCCTTGAGTGATGGAGGCGCTTTTGTGGCTGTGGAGGACCCGTAACTCCAAGTACTGCAGTACTGAGTGAGGTACAATGGCTCCTTGCTTCAGCAGAAGCAAAGCTAGAACAGTCAGTCGGTCACAACTGAAATTTTTGGTTTCTCCTGTCAACTGTGTGGCAACATCTCGAGTTTAAAAATAACTGGAAAGGCCATGAATCTGACATAGAACAGAATCTGCTGAGAACGAGCAGCAAAACGTAATGTTTGAATTAGACACTTTGTCAGAACCTAAGAGACCAAGGAACGTACTTAAGTACATAACCTATATTTTTCTGAAAAAAGAGACATTTTTTTTTGTCAAAGCTTTTTGCCTTGCGTGCTTCAGGACAATTCACAAGAGTACCGATGTAAGGGAAACAACAAACTTGTACTGTTTGAAAAGAGAGTGCTGATTGGTTAGTGAGCAGACTCTGACTGGTAGATGTGGTGCCATGGCGAATACACCAGTTGATGGTGACTGACAGTTAAAGTTAACTCAGAGTCCACTTGCCAACCAATCAGATCAGTCGATGGGCAAAACCAAATTACAGCACTATGGGAATAAGAACACTCTGTCAATGTCCTGGCGATATTTCTGCTTCAATCGACGCCCCTAAAACAGACAATCAGGCCATTCTTCAATTGGTGACTGAAATTTTGCTCTGCAGAACACTTCAAAAGCAGGAAAAAATTCTGGGATGCCCTAAGGGAGTGACAAGACATTATTAAATGAAACTTCTTTCGAAATAAGAAAATAAGTATCCATAATATATTTTCTAATGTTTTATCTTCAGAATTCACTGATTCTTTTTTATTGTTTTTTATGACTGTTAATTTGTACTTGGCCAGTTTATTTGAGTGATAATCAAAACTGCAAAATCTCACTTTCAAATTAGTTTATATCCTTGTTTATTGAAAAAGATGTGAAATGAACCCCACATTGAAGAACACAATTTTGAAAATTACACAAGGTGAAATTTTCAAATGACAGGATCACATCACAATCTTGACCTAAAGGTTAAAAATGATTTTGAGAAATACACTGAACTCATTCCTTCCTTTGACAGTCTGAAATCAGCCATTTTGGGAAGAGGAAGGTTTTTTGAGAAAATCTCTAGTTTTTGATGAGACGGCATGAGGAGATCTTACATTTTATTCAAGGGCAATAAAGGATGAAGTCTACAAGTCATAGGTTGTGGGTCAAGCTTTTCAATGCAATCACTCCTATGGATTGAACCCTGATGGATGTAAATCTTCACACAGTAGCAGTCATCCACAGACACATTTAAGTTCAGTCCAGGCCAGAGCAGTCTCTGATTGTATTGAATCCTTGACACCACAGAAAGGTTGCATCATCTAATTAAGTCTGAATCTCCCCCTGAATGCTCAGGCAATCCTTCACCACTTTTTTCCAACAAACTGCTTTTTTGACATTATAAATCAGCACTTAAGTGAATGGTCTTAAGCACAAAAAAACAGGCAAGCCATTTTGAAAAATATCATAAACACAGAGCCAGGAGGATTTAATAAGACAGAAATTCATTCAGATTGAAATGGTGTAGGAGCAGTTAAGAAACTCAGACTGATTCTTGTAACCAAAGCTTCTTAATCAGGAGCTAAATTGTTGGAAGGGATTTTCTGGCAGTCATGACAGGGCCCACCAGCGGGGATATGGCGGGCCACCCAAAAGTCCATTGGCTTTTGGTAGGACCAGACGATCCTAGTGGCGAGCGGGGCCTGAAATCCCGCCCATATGTAATAGTGGCCATTAAATCATTGTAGGGGATGAACCGAATGGCATCTGCCAATAGCCAGACTTGCCCGTGCCCATTTAATTGTGGTGATATTTTGCACTGCAAGTTGTTGGAAGTGTGATTTGATAATGTCACAGTGAGGGAAAGAGGGCATCTGGGATCTTGGACAGAGCAAGTAACTGTGCATCGCCCCAAACACTCAGATTGAAGGTTGGAGAAATAAATAGCACAATGGCTGAGAACGAAGAGTGGGTCAATTCAATGTCAAATCAGGTACAGAAAGATAAATAAAAAGAACGAAAGAAAGATTGGATTAAGGGAGAGAGAAAAGAGACAGAAAAAAAAGGAAAATTAAAGAAGTTTGGGTTTCAATTACAGTTTTTAAAAAAATGTTCAACAACAATTGAAACCTGAAGAAATTCCACATTTATAATAGTTCATTGCTAAAGAGGTTCATTGCCAGTAACTAACAATTAGCAAATTGCAAAAGGAATCTCTGACAGCTAATCCAGCTCTTATCAAACGCATGGGCCAGAATTTCCCGTTGGCGTGTGGGAGCGGGCCCCGCACATCCGTGCGTAAAATGACGCGCGGTGATGTCGGGCGAGCATCCCGGCATCACCGCGCGCCATCGCGATATTTCGTCGGGCAGGCGCGCGATGATATCCGCTGCACACCCGCCCTTAATTAACAGGCCACTTAAGGCCCTTAACTCACCAATCGACGCCGATTTTTCGGCGCCCGTGCAATCTTCGGCTCGGCGCACGGGCGCAGCGGGCAGGCGGGTAGGACACATTTGTATAAACCTCATCCACGGGCAGGATAAGAGGGCTCAGTGGGGTCACGAGTGTGCTGTCTCAAGTATATATTTTTCACAGTTATTGAAACTTGCCTGTGTGATCTGCAATACTTCAAAACGCATCCCAGCTGCTTTTTCTGGACTCTTAACCTTCAGGTCAGCACTCTGAAGTGAGTAATCTTTTTTAGGCCTGCAGGTTTCAGGAAGCCTTCCCATAGCCTGGGAATGGGAGTTGAACTCTCCACTGGAGGCACCTCCCCTGAGGAGGAAGGGAGGGCTAGAAAGGAGAGGAGGCCAGGAGTGCACATTCAGCCTCCAGGGGAGCCACCTTTGGGAGGACAGGCACAGGCACAAGGGGCGCAGGGCCAAGAAGTCGACCAAGGCAGAAGGGGCTGCAGAAGACACCACTATCCTGCTGCCAGGGTACACAGGCGGTGAAGCAGCTACCTCAATATGTCTGAGGTGCAGTGCCGAAGGAGGCTCCGTCTCTCAAGGCAGACAGTCAACTATATCTGTCACATGATTGGGCCTGAAATCTCCGCTAACTGCGTGGGTGGACATCCATGCCAGTGGCTCTAAAGGTCACAACTGCCCTCAATTTCTATGCCTCTGGCTCCTTCCAGGGGTCAGTGGGTGATCTTTGCGGTGTCTCTCAATCAGCTGTCCACACTTGTGTCAAGTAGACGCTCTGTTCAGACTTGCATTGGCCTTCATCCACTTCTGTTGGGACGAGGCAAGTCAGACACAGCGAACCAGAGGCTTTGCGGCCATTGCTGGCTTCCCCCGCGTCCAGGGTGCAATAGACTGTACACATGTGGCCATCAAGGCACCAGCAGGTGAGCCCGGTGCCTTCGTCAACAGGAAGGGCTTCCACTCCATGAACGTGCAGATAGTGTGCGATCACAGGATGCTGATTCTGCTAGTCTGTGCAAGGTACCCAGGCAGCTCCCACAACGCCTACATCCTCAGACACTCCCAGGTGCCAGGGCTTTTCAGTGCTCCAGCCCGACTGGATGGATGGCTGCTGGGTGATAAGGGCCATCCCCTCAGAAGGTGGCTCATGACGCCTCTGCACCATCCAAGAACAGAAGCTGAGCAGTGGTACAATAGGAGCCACGCCTCCACAAGGGCTGTGGTGGAGAGAGCCATTGGTCTTCTCAAGATGCGTTTCTGATGCCTGGACCGCTCAGGGGGCGCACTCCAGTACCCCCAGATCGTGTGTCGCTGATAGTGGTTGCATGCTGCGCTCTCCACAATCTTGCGCTGGAAAGGGGGGATGCAGGGGACGATGAAGACGTCGACGCAGTGGATGCGGCTGCACACGATGAGTCCAGCAGTGAGTCCGAGGATGAGCATGCACAGGGAAATGCTGAGGGGGTAGATGCTGACCCGGGCATCCTCCAGGGAGACAGGGACACCCGGGAGGCTTTAATCCAACAAACCTTCAGCTAGCACACCACAGATGGATCACCAGGACAAGCCTGGGCTGTGGGCTCCATACTCGATACGTAAGTGCAAAATCTGTCTCGTTAGGAACAGTAACTAAGGGCCTTGTTAATAAAGCTGAATTTCCCACAAAGCACTCATAACATTTTTGGAAACCATACACATGCAGAAGAAAAGAGGCACCCTCAGCCATGGTGACATGTCTGAAACTTACTAAAAAAAAATGACAATGATGTTCCAATTCAAAGCAATTCATAAAGACCTCATCACGGGCCAACACAAAAGCGCCAGTGGTAAACCCGTGGTGTGCCTAAGATGCCTTATATTTATGTTTCCGGGTGTTATGTCTTGGTGCTGCCCCATCGCTGGGATTGACATCTGAGACAGCCTGCTGGCTCTGCTGTCCTGTTGGCCTCGATGACCTTGGTGGTCGTCCTCTGGCCTGTGGAGCCTGTGCTGGACCCGCCTGGGAGGGATCTGCCAGTTCCACAGTTGGCATCTCCCCAGTCATCACAGCCTCACTGGATGCTACGGTCACTGGGAGAGGGGTGGAGGAGCTGCCGCCCTCATCTGGAGCACCCTAGAAGTGCCCACAGAGGCGACAGGCAGCTGCTGCATCAACGTGAGGTCGCTTCGGACCTCCCTGCTCACTGTGGATGGATGGGCACCGAGCTGGGAAACTTGGTGCCCAGACCATCTCCGACATTGGCACTGGCCAGCTGAGGTCAATGCCGCTGTGAAGGCTTGCTGGTCAGAGCGCATCCCCAGGATGCCCTGATGGGTCTCGTGGTGTAGCCTCTCCACGAGAGTTGCCACTCTCTCCATGGGGGACGCATGGCGCTCAGACATGTAGCTCAGGGCTTCGGTGATCATCCGCGTGGACTCCTTCACCACGGACACCAAGCCAAGCATAGCCTCATGTATCTCCCCCAGATGCTTCCACACACCCGGCCGCATTTCCTGCCCCTGCTGCGTCGCGGACGACTCCAGAGGCACATCATCAGGCATCGACTGAGCATGTGCCTGGTCCCCTGCAGTCCTCAGACTGCTGGTGCTATGGGCACTCTCTGTCTCTGCCAGCTCCTCCACAACTGTGAAGTGCCCTCACCGCTGTGCCCGGGAACACTAGCTGATGTTCTACTTCTCACCGAGGTGCTAGTATCTGCGCTTGTGCCTGCCTGGCAGAGTTGATGTGACGCTGGTGAGACTTCAGGGCCCTCAGGTGTGAGAGGGGGCCTCTGCTGCTCCTCCTCCCGGCCCTGCTCCGTTGGTGCTGAAAGGAAGAACAAGGACATTGGATCAGTTAACGTGGAGACAATGACAAAGTGCGTCCCTATCCCTCGGATCATTATGTGCTTATCCTTCCATAAGCAATGGTCAAGCCATGTTGCAAAATTCAATCAATTAACATTCAGCAGTGCCATGGCTGTTGGGAGTACAATGCTGACCTCACTGCTGGGCATAAATACCTGGCCGTGGTACCCCAGCCTCACCGACACCAGTGGGCCTGGGTGCATGGCGCCTCTCCAAATCCAGGGCCTCCTGCTCAAACCGGCTGAGAATGGCTAACTGTGCCTGGCTGCCTCCAGTCCTCGCCCGTTCAGTGGCATTATGTGCATTCTTCTCTTGAAAAGGAGAGAAGAGCATTGATTAGTGCTACTTGTACCTGGACTCTCTTCGCGGACAGCCCACCCCAACCAGAGTGGGACATTGCAGGGCTCCAGTGCCTCCTCACCCCGCTACTGCCGAACACTTACACAAAGATGTTAGGCCTGTTGCCACCCCCTCCGAGCCCCGCCTTGGACACATGCTGCCTACATCACATTTGGCACCACATGGTATCTCCTTCCATAGCAAGGAGGCGCTAGCACGTGGAGCGCAGAGGGCACCAGATGGTTCATTGCCACGCCACCTTGAAGCTCCCCTCCCAGCATGTCATTCCCCTGACTTTGACATGTCCTGGAGTTCCAGCACTGCGCCTAGGTGCAGCTCCTCCAGATTGCCCCCAAAACAGTAATGTGGGTCTCAGTGTACCACATGCTGCGGGTGCAGAACCCATCTCTTCACCACCCTCTCAGGGTGACCTCAGCATGGGCAATATCTGCTGGCCCACCCAGTGAAGGTCACATGTCTTCAACAATTCAATGCAATCACTACACTCAGACTTGTGTCCAAGGCTGCCAGGCCTTCCTTTATACGGCTGAGCACGTCCGTCGCCACCCACCCACTCCCGCTAAGCACGGGAGTTGGGAAGTATGCTGGGCGGGCCTTAATTGGCCTGCCCGCGATAAATGGCGGCACAGGTCCGATCGCGGGCAGCAATCGGGTCCGCACCCGCGCACCTGCTCCCGCCATCCACCCCCCCCTCGCCACCAGCCAGAAAATTCAGCCCATGATTACATAGGAATAACAATAGGCCTCTCAGCCCTTTGAGTTAGTTCTACCAATCAATGAGATCATGGTGAACATTAAATGGTTTTGAAACAGGCTCCCTGCATCACTTTGGACCTGCTGACTTTCTGTGGTGACCTTAGCAACCACTCAATGCATTTCAATACTGAGCCAAACAGTGAGATGGTGTGTTTTCACCAAGAGCAGCCGAGAGCTGCATCTTGAGCAGCAGCTTTTGGGTTTCCATGTTTGATTCCATGTTGACTGCCCTCAATAAAAGCAAGGGCTCAGTGCATGTCTTCTCAATTGGACAGAGCAGACCAGCTGAGTTTGTGAACAGGTCTTTCATCTCAAACTCTGGGACTGCCATTGAATGGCGCTTGGGTTTGTTCTATGACTCTTTTGTAACATCTTTGTATCTGAAAACAATCTGCAGATCACAGCAGTATAATCATAAGGTATCAGGGTTCATGCATTATGTAAGGGGCTTGATGTTCTCTAAGTGAAGCATCATCTCGTTTTTTGAAAGAGGACTTCAAAGGTGTAAATATAAGCCTATACTGTGCACCTTGATGAAGAAAATCAAAGATAATTTAGATTTTCCATCTATTATAATAAAATTGACACACATCAAATGGGAATGAACTCAAAGTGAAGGGTCAGCATAATGACTGCCAAGGTTGAAAAGACTAAAAGAGACAGCAAGCTGTATCATTGTGTAACAAAACAAGGATTGCGGAATGAAAGAAAGCCTGAGAGAGGGGAGATATTTCATGGTTCTGAGCCCTGGGACATGATGCATCCTGATTTCAAAACATAAGGGAAGCAGGGAGGAAGATATGTGCATGTGCAATCAAATATTTGCAGTTTATAAGGAATAAGTAATACAATTCAGTACAAGAATCAATAAAAAGAAAGACATCTGAGAGAGAGAGAGAAGTGTGTGGAAGCAAGAGGTGAGGAGAATTAATGATGAATTTATAACCATTGACTTACATCCGCAGCCAGATTGTGTGAGCTGTTTAAAGAGTTTTCTCCGATTTGAAAACAGTATTCAATGCTTAGCTGGGCTTCATAGGCAAGGAAAGGAAGTCATTAGCACAAAAGAGCAAACCAGGTTTCTGAAGGCAGCTTCAACAATGGAGGAGGGGAGCCCTTGAATTGAGGTCACAGGCAATTGTCAGGTGAAGAATGGCAATTGATGAAGAAAGATCAAAGACGAAGGGGAAAATGGATGATATCAAGGTGAGATTCTGGATTTCCCTCATCAACAGGCCATGGTCAAACCCCATGCCATCCTTCTGGGACAAAGGTCAGCGCAGTGTCCCACCACTCATATTATTCCTCCCTGGGATCTTGTCCCCAAGAGATCGAAAGTCAAATGCTTCTTCATTTCCTGCAGCAGGTTTAAGGGGTAGGTCAACATCCAGTGAAGACTGAACAAGCTCCACTTGTGCTGCACAAATCCATGAGGTACAAGGAAAGAAAGTACAAGAGATTTTGCTTTCAAAACCAAGAGCACCTCTTCAATATACGGACACAGAAGGAAAAAACCGTGGATGCTGGAAATCTGAAATAAAAATAGAAAATTCTGGAAAAACTCAGCAGGTCGGGAGAATCTAGGTGAAAGAAATAAAGTTGATGTTTCAGATTTATGACCTTCTTTGTAAGGAAATAATTATTGATGGCTTTAATGAATTATAGTTAAGGTGGTAGTAGCGAGGTCACGTGAGATATCTCAGAGGAGGCATTTAGGGAGAAAAGAAGGGCAGTAACATCAGAGGAGAAAGGGAAAGAAGAGTCGAGGTGGAGGTTGGAATCTCCGAGGGTAAAAGGTCACTAATTGCAGAGGCTGAGGGAGGCAAACAGAGAAGATATCTCTGAAATTTAGAGCGCTATTTGCATGGACCATACAGATCAATGATTTTAAATGAGAGGTGTGAGGGTGGAACGAGGTTGGATGCTCCAAAAAGAAGTTGCCAAAGGAGTGCCAAGACAGGGCAAGGTGTGATTCAGAGATAAGCACCAGTGCCAGGGTTTGATTGAGGCTTGTGGTTAAAAGTATAGCCAAACAGAAAACTTCAGTTAGGGGAAAATCTGTTTCGCTCCTTAGCGATGCCTCCATCAAAGCCACGAAGTGACTGTGATCATCCACGATAAACACATGGAAGGCAAGGGTTTTGTTCACGAGTGAATGTACCTTTTGATGGAAAAGGAAGAGAGAAGCAGTGAAAGCTGATCCACTGGTGGAGTGCAAATGGTCAGAGCTGAAAGCAATGAAACGGATGGGAAGGAGATTGGCAAGATTTGCCCCAGTATGCATGCAGTTGAGGGTCTTTTCAACTCTTTCGAGTACATTCACGGTTCTTGGTTTCCGGGAGTGGGACATGAACACACAACCCTCTGATTCAAAGGCGAGGGTGCTATGAACTGAGCCACAGCTGACACCTTGACGCAGTTGAGGATGGACGGGGAGAGAGCAGAGTGGGATAGTTGGGGTTGTTCCTTGTTAAGAGGCAGGGATTGTCAATGTATAAATAATCGCCTTGTTAAAGACAATTGCTAATTAAACAGGCGATGGGCATTGATTATCCCATCTAAGCAGAATAAAAAGATACAGCTGGAACACTTTGTGGAGGAAGCTACTTGAAGGTCAGTAGCACTGAGGATCTGTCTTGAAGATAAACCAGCTTCAACCAAAAGGCCAGCCTGGACTAATTGTTCTACTACAACCTCTTATTGTGAGTAACAGTGATGAGTGCCTTGGTGAGCCCTTTCAGAGGATGCCAAGAGAGGCATAGAGGGAAGCTGTAGAGTTATTTAAGTGGGAGGCAAATCAAGTGCACACGTAATGATGGTGTTGATTGCTGGAAAGAGAGACATGTTACTGAAGCTTTTCATCTTGCACTCATCAGGACAAATGCAATAATGCCAAATTTCAAATGATCACAACAAGTAATTCTGCATGAGAAAAGGAGTGCTCATTCGATGGCAAGTTAAATCTGATTGGCTGAGGCATTGCCATGGAGAAAGAAATTAGGAATTATAGGCTGCCCAAGCTCCTGGGTAATTCAAAATGGCATGAGGCTTGATCATATTATTTTTGCTTGCAGAAAATGGGTCCCTATGTCTGAATATTTGCTGCTTCTAGCAAGTGTAAATGAGCTCAACTAATTATATTAAATGGCTTGTTAGTGTAGCTATTAGTGCACTCAGGGTTGTTCAGCAAGTGCTGCCCAATCATGGAAACATGTTTTGTTTTGCTAGAAGAAACACACATTTGTATGCTGGGACTTGTCCTCTGAAAAAAGGAATATATTAAAGCCTTGCATGTTTTTTGAACTACCCTGGGGCTTGTGGAGCCTATAGTTCTTTAGCTTTCTCCATGGCAATGCCTTGGCCAATCAGAGTGGACTAGAAACAACATACATTTGTACGCTAGGACCTGTCCTCTGAAAAAAGGAATATGTTAAAGCCTTGCATATATTTTTAAATTACCCAGGACCTTGGGGAGCCTATAGTTCTTTAGCTTTCTCCGTGGCAATGCCTTGGCCAATCAGAGTTGACTAGTCAAACAATCACCACCCCTTATCTCCTGTAGCATAAATTGTTGTGATTGATTGAAATTTGACATTCTTGGGTTTGTCCTCATAAGTGCAAGATGAAAAGCTTTGGCAACACGTTTCTCTTTTCCACAATATTCAAGTTCTGTACTACAAAATAACTCTTTGTGTGCCAATAATGAGCTTATTTAAGCTCTGAATTATGTTAATCAGACATAAACTTGAGTCATTTAATAGACTGACTATTCAAACCTGTGTATTATTCAATTAACTAAGGAGCTACTCTTAATCTCATTAATTTCTAACCTCAGGCTTTTGTTATTGCAATAGTTAATACTCTGCAGTTGGTGCTGATGTACAGTGATGCACCAAATTCACTGTGTAACCTTTATTACTTGTTTTATTAAGTAACTGCATTAATGAGATGCACCCAATGACTGCTGGAGAATTCTGATTACACTTACACATGCATAATAAATGTTCATAGGTACATTGAACAGAGTGTAGTGCATGATGAGAAATATGGTTTCCTCCTTGATTATGTGGCAAGAAAGGACTTAATTCATTCATTCACCAGTTCAAAGGCAACATAACTGAGCATTTGTGGATTAAATTAATTTTGATCTGATCTGTGTTGAATGCAGAACAGTTTAGGGATTGAGTCAGACATCATCCATCACTGGACCTATGCAGACAGACAAAACCCCTAACAATTCATAAGTAAGGAATTTAAAGGGATATTAAGGGTTTGTTTGACTCCTTGGCATCTATTTATCAGGATATTGAAACTACCGTTTTTTTGAAAATACATTGAGGTTGCAACACTGCATACAAGTGGTATAATTCAACATGGACAATTCAAGTTTTTTTAAAAGAAATCACATTTAGCTGACCTTTTCTTTGTGTCCCATCGTCTTTGCCTTTTTATAGAAACTTAGACATGTCTGAGAGGCAGCAGCCTCACCCATTCCAAACTGTTTACAGTGTGTTGCATTACTTGAAAGCATTTTTAAAAATTTATTCTTAGGACATGAACATCGCTGGCAAGGCCAGCATTTATTGGCCATCCCTAATTGCTTGAGTGGTGGTGGTGAACCACTGCAGACCGAGTTGTAGGTACACCCCATGTGCTGTTAGGATGATAGCAGCAACAAAAGAACTATGATCTGATTCCAAGTGAGGGTTGTGTGTGACTGGAAGATGAACTTGCAGGTGGTGGTGTTCCAATATGTCTGCTACCTTTGTTTTTCTCAGTAGTACAGGTTGTGGGTTTTGAAGCTGCTATTAAAGGAGCTTTGACATGTTATTCTAGTGCATCTCATAGACCACTTACACTGTGCACCAGTGGTGGAGGAAGGGAATGTTTAAGGTGGTGGACAGGGTGCCAATCAAGCGGGCTGCTTTGCCTTGGCAGGCATCAAGCTTCTTCAATGTTATCAGATTGCACTCATCCAGGAAAGTGGAGAGTATTCTATCACACTCCCAACTTGTGCTGTGTAGATGGTGGGCAGGCTTTGGGGAGTCAGGGGTTGAATTTGAAGCCTTTCATCTGGTCTTGTAGCCACAGTACTTATATGGCTGGTTCAGTTATTGATAGTAGAGGATTCAGAGATGGCAATGTCATTGAATGTGAAGAGCAGAGGGTTAGATTCTCTTGTTGGTGATGGTCATTGCTTAGCACGTGTGGAATGCAGACCAAGCCTGAATGTTGTCCAAATCATGTTGCATATGCACTCAGACTGCTTCAGTATCTCAGGAATGGCACTGAACACTGTAATCATCAGTGAGCATCCCCGCTTCTGATCTTATGATGGATGGTCATTGATGAGGCAGCTGAAGATGACTAGGCCTAGGACACTACCCTGGGAACTTCTGCAGTGATGTCCTGTAGCTGAGATGATTGGCCTTCAACAATGATAACCAGCTTCCTTTGTACTAGGTATGACTCCAACCAGTGGAGAATTTCCCCTTGATTTCCATAGGCTTCAATTTTGTTAGGGCTTCTTGAGGCCACACTTGGTCAACTGCTGACTAGATGTCAAGGTCAATCACGCTCATCTTACCTCTTGAATTCAGCTCTTTTGTCTGTTTCAACTAAGGCTATAATAAGGTCCGGAGCCAAATATTCCTGGTGGAACCAAAACAGAGCATGGGTGAGCAGGTTGCTGCTGTTTAAGCGCCACTTGACAGTACTGTTGGCAACAACTTCCACCACTTTGCTGATTGCGCCTAGATTGATAGGGCAATAATTGGTCAGATTGGATTTGTCCTGTTTTTTGTGGACAGAACATAACTAGGCAATTTTCCACATTGTTGGGTGGATGCTACTATAACAGCTGTGCTAGTTCTGGTATGATAGCCAAGTGGTTATGGTACAAGGCTTGTAACCCCAAGATCAAGAGTTCAAATCTCACCATGGCAAATTATAAAATATATAAGTTAAAACAGCTGTGCTGCAGCGCTTTGGCCAAGTGCATGGCTAGTTCTATAGCACAAGCCTTCAGTACTAAGCTGGGATTTTCCCTCTGAAATGGTGTAGCAAGGCACTCAGTTGTATTAAACTGCTATGGAAAATTGCACTGTGGGTGTACCTACACCACAGGGACTGCTGCAGTTCAAGAAAGTGGCTCAGTAGCACCTTCTCAGGGGGAAAGTAAGGATGGGCAATAAATAAATGCTGGTCTTGCCACTGATGCTGACATCAAGAACAAATAAAGCAAAATAGATGAGACATGGAGTTCAATCTTTACTTGATTTAATTATCAATAACAAACTAACTACAGTGATAATGACAGACCAGGGTTAATTAAAGCTATATTCTTGGAGGTGAAAATGTTAATGGGTGACTTAATGAAGGAATTTAAAATGAGGTATTGATGAGGGTAGATAGGAGTCAATTATTTCCTCTATTAGGGGAATCTAGGAAAATTGGGTAGCAAAATCTTTAAATTCAAACTATTCTGATAAAAAATTAACAACTGGAATATCTCATTAGTACTATGTCCATGTCAAATTGCACTTTTATTGTAGATGCTGAATTAAATGAAATGTTATGTGAGAAACAAAGATTAAACAATAGGGAGAATCAGTAGAGAATTGGGATTGAAACGGTGAAGTGGCCTTGATTACTAAATAGCCTAATCCTATTCCCGTGTACTCTGCCAAGACCTCAGACTCCATATTGTACCATTTCTCCATTGCCACAACAATCATCTTTTGCTTTCTCAGAATGAGATTGCCAATTTAGTGTCATTTGGTTCCACATTAGGAACAGAGTCCGTTTCTCTTGGCCCATGCTTATGATTGAATGAAACAAATTGCTTTACAGGCTGTGACTATTGCCATTAACCATGGAGAGAACAAATTTATGATCTTCACGGAAAATGGATTGAATTGAGGCACTTGACTGCCAAAAACACCAGAAAAGGTCCCAAAATCCCATTCAACATAAATAGATCTAAAAATCTGTGACCTGTTTTGTGTAAAGACACAATCATCTGCTAATTGAAATGAAAAATGTTCCACTGCTTTATGTTGAAGTAGCAAGCTCAAGTGTGCAAAAAGTGCTTAACTGCCCTTGTGGTTCCAATATTCTCTTCTCCAAATGCAGCTTTAGCACACCTGAAAGATTCATTATTGTTACAGAAGGTCATTATCTTTCGTTCCATCTCTTTTTATTTGCTCTCATTCTTTTCTCAATGGCAGTGAGTAACAATAGAATCGTAATCACTTTGGTTACTTGTTCATTAATACAGGTATTATTATTTATTCCCCCTCCGCCAAACAGTCTCACTGGATGATGTTTTGCTAGATGTATAATTCATCACTTTTTGTGATTTGCCAGTGAGATGCAAAATGTTTGCAGCTATCCTCAACGTGGGCAGTTCAATCAAAACTGCCACTGAATGCAACTAGCAGTGTCTACAGAAAGTTACACAGTAATTTCATTGCAAAGTGACTCATCTTGAAATTTCTCTGAAGAGAGCTACTCGATATTGGATCGTAACTCATTTTCACCAGTAAATTGAAAGCGATCGCAAAATCCTAGAAATTTAAGCACAAAGGTGGCCATTTCAGCCCTCGATGGCTGTGCCATCACATGGTGATGAGGTTTATTACACAGCATGTGGAGAAGTAATTTTCTGTAGATTATGGTGGTTGGGTATTATAAAATGGACCAAGAGGAACATACAGAACTGCACAACCTTTTTAGATCATCTGTGTGCTGGTTGCAAGGACTCACAGAAAACCAGCGCATGTGATAAAAAAATATGTTGGACACCAATTTTGCCCCATTGATTTCAACTGACAACAATAAAGGACATATAATTCACCCATTTTAGAAGATAAATTCTCACATTGACAATCTTGGAAAGCAACACATTTGCTGGCCAATCCTAGGTGTGTGGTGGCCTAGGCAACTACAGGGAACCCATTTAGTGCTAAAAGGGTTAATGGGGAAGTTGAATTATATGCCTAGGCCTAAGAGAAAAATACTGCAGCCTTGAGAACAATACCATCTTGTCTGACCACAGTTGTAGGATGAGCCCTAGACATTCCATTTTGTTCTTTCTCAGGCCAATATAATCAGGATTGTGATAAGCATTTGTGTAAGCACAACATCTGTTGTGCTGGGAATGAAAATTTACTGAAATGTGGATTGGTCAGTTAACTTATGCAAATAAGCGGATAGGTTTGTGCAAAAATTTACTGATTGGCTGTAAAAATGCTTTTAACAGGTCTGCGTGTATTCTGCTACGAGACGGTACAGTAGCTCTTTTGTGTGCTGTCTCCCTTGTGCACATGTAATAAATGGGGTTTCTACATACAAAATGATGCCTCGGTGTGATTAATTTCTGACAGTTTCTTGGAGGTTCCACCAAGATGACTAACCCCTAGGGTTGGGTCATGGAACGCAAGCGTTAGGACCTCGTGGTTCAAGGACTCCTCAGTCCACTGCAGCCCGATTTGGGCTTCTGGGGCTCGTTGACCCGCTATCTGCCTTCGCTTGCCTGTGGCTGACTCTTAGAGGGAGTCATCTATTTAAGTGTTTAGGAGATTAGTTGTCGCGGTCTGGGACCACTCTGGCCAGAATATACTCGGGGCTGGAGCCCCTGGAGTTTAGGTTTAGAATATACTCGGGGTTGGAGCCCCTGGAGTTTAGGTTTAGAATATACTCGGGGTTGGAGCCCCTGGAGTTTAGGTTTAGAATATACTCGGGGTTGGAGCCCCTGGAGTTTAGGCTTAGAATATACTCGGGGTTGGAGCCCCTGGAGTTTAGGTTTGGAATATACTCGGGGTTGGAGCCCCTGGAGTTGGTACTTAGTGTGTGTGCTCAGGGTCGGTAGCCCCTGGAGTTGGAACGCTGTGTGATTGGGGCTCAGAGTCCAGGACCCCTTGAGTGTGTGAGTGGACTGATTGGTGAAAGTACCTTAGTAGTAAATTGGGGGTCGAGGACCCGCCAAGGACTGGCCTTTTTTCAGTTATTAGATAGAAAATGGGTAATATGGCATCAAAGAAACCCCAGGTTCCCCGTCCAAAGGGAACCCCAAATGCTTATATGTATGTCCATTATGGACCCGAAAGGTCCACTACTGAATTTTCTGTAACTTAAAAAAAATGAATTGATCTAAGTTACAAGAACTGTTTGTGCTGAAGAGAGAGAGAGAGATGGTACCCCTGGGGGGTTAATGAACAATTGACAAGCAGCAGCAGAGAAAATGTGAGCTTTCATCAGTTTGAAGGTCCCTATAGATGGAGCCTTCAAGATCCCTTTATTCCCCCCACTGCTACTTGAAGCTTCGTTTAGAGTTAAGTTCAATATTATAGAAATATAAATACATACCTTTATATCTGTGTTTGTTTGTGTGCAAGGAAGCATTTGTATGTGAGCCTTAATGTGTTTTCTTCCCTGAATTGTCTTTTGTGTGTGCAGTCGAGCACTTTAGAATCGAAAGCCCTATATTAGATTAAAGGAAAAGTTTATTCAAACATTCCAAAGTTTTGAGTATAAGGTTTGAGTTGAGATTTCTGGCAAAAAATCATAATTTGAAGGTAGTGTAAAGATAAAATAGGGCTTGCCTTTGTTTGAGATGAACCAACCCTTGTACCACCCCCTTGCAGACTAGTAAGGAATAACCCTCATCATCAGCTTCCAAGCTGATTGGGATTAATACATACGAGTTCGTATTCTAAAATTCTGAGAAAAAAAAATTATTTGAAATTCAGAAGGATTCTAGGAAAACCAAAAGACATAAACACAAGGTCTAGGTGGTTCCAATGGATAAAAAGGGGTTTCTTTTGAAGAGATGAATTAAATATTAAAGGAAATATGCATCCCAACAGCACTGTAATTTGAATTTGGGACAATCTTGAGATGTAAAGTGCAGTGTAATTTAACAGGTTACTTTGAATAATGAGGATGCTATTTACGATAAAGAATGTGTCAATAAACATACGGAAATTATAACTTGGATACAAATCATTACACATGAAAAAGAGGTTGTTTTAATTTTGATAGTGTAAATTACAGTTTTTACCAAATTTAAAAATTTGAGGTTTGGTTCTTGATAAAGTTCTCAAAAGGGAATTTTCATTTTAAAAGGTTTGACAAAAATTGGCACTAATTCAAATGCTGCAAGCTTTTGCGTTTGTAAAGTCTGTTCCCAAAAAATGAAGCTAAGCTCAAGACCTTGACAAAGTTTGGCAGAAATCCAATTTTTGGCTGAGTTAATGAATCTGGGATAATTCTAAAAGAAAAGGGTCAAACGCAATTTAGTGGGTTCCTTTTGAGACAATAAAATGTTTGAGAAGAAGATAAGGAAGCAAAAAGTCAATACCTAATTTCTGTTTTTAAAACTGTTATGAGAATATTTTATTCATTTTAGAGTCTCTCCAGGCAACCTGAATAAGATAGATAGTAGCTGTTGCATGTGTAACATGGTATGAGGCAAGTAGGAGAATGAGTTAGGGAAACAGGACATAATGTACAAACTGTTTTAAGGGAAATGAATTTGATGATCTGGCCATCAACTGAGGCATTGGAACTGCACAGGGGGAGATAAGCAAAGATCTAGAGACAGAGATGCTCGTTGACAATAGGGAAACTGAGCTCAAGAGAATCTTAGGATGATCATGGTCAGGGGAAAAAAACTTAGAGGTAAAACTATGTGGAATCTATAGTTCAGGAATTGAAATGTGAGGAGAAATAATACTTAACAACAATTTACCACAAGATGAATACAAGTAAAGACAAAGCTGGAAAAAAGCTAAATAGATGTATTACTGATTATATTAATGTGCCTGCAAGCTACAAAAAGTAAGACCACAGGATTAACACCTTGATGACAGGCAGGGTTAAGCAGTTCCCAGAGAGAACCATCACTGGAAGTGAAGATACTTGTGAGATAGGATAAGAAGGTGCATTGTAGAGTTGTTTAAGGAATTGAGGTCTGACATGAGATAGCAGCAGGAGAGAGTAAACTGGAGGAAGTGGGTGTGCCTACCTAGATGGATTCAGATCAGGGAACTCATTTCACAGGGAGAGTCATTAAAGAAGTGTGTAATCTTATGGAGATTAAACAGAAATTCCATATTCTTTACCACCCCCAGAGTCCAGGGATGGTGGAAAGGATGAACTGAACTTTAAAAACATCTATAGCCTAAGCAATTCAGGAGACAGTCAACAGCTGGGCTACAGTATTGCCCAGCATTCTGATGCGCCTTACGGCTATACCAAATAGGACTACCAGGTTCACCGCATTGAATTGATAACAGGAAGGGCCATGCAATTACCTGAAGGCATTTTAGTGGGAGGAGGAGATGTAGGGCCACTGAAAGGAAAAATACAGACTATGTAAGGCAATTAAGTAAGCAATTGCATGAGTTAAGGAAGGAAGTCAGAGACCAACAGGTGATTAAGGATATGGAAACAGGCAAATCCAAAGAGCAACAATGGACCAAGTGGGGAATAAGGTGATGGTCAAGGTGGGCTCGGAGCGAACAGGCATGGACCATACGAGGTAATTATGACAGGTGATACATGCGCACTTGTAGATATGAGAACGGGAAGTAAATTGAGGCATTACGCAGTTAAAGATACATGACAATTGACTAAGCGGTAACCCGGAGAATGGGAGCCGATGTTAATGTCTCCACAGATCTACGATTCTAGTTGTGGGCGTATCAGTACTGGCAACAAGGTCGGGGATCATCACTGCTCATCCCGCACCACAGGAGGAACTTTGGTACAGCACGGACAGTCCCGAATGTGACACGCAACGGGGAATGATAAATGTAACAGTAGGAGAACAAGTGCTTTCAAATTGGAGTAAGGGTTTGCTTCAGATCAGGCATGGGAGGTCTGCCACTACCCAGCCACCTTCCACATCTACTTCCACAGTCCGAGTAGAGATAATTGAAGCCCCTCAAACCACACCGACTGACCCATCTTGTCCGACTATGCATCCAGGACCGATGAATGGTTTGGTACTGGTTAATCAGAAGTTTTGTATGATAATGTACACCACGAGCTGGTACCCGTAGTCTTGAACATATCTGGAATCGTCCTGTCCCAGTGGTGCTCAACCCATACCCAAGCACTCTATACGGCTCTGACGCACCAATTGATGACTGAAGCAGTTCAGTTCAATGGCGAGATGCGATAAGGCTTGGGAGGGAACCGCGTTAAGTGCAGCCTGATAAATGATGCTGCTACGATATTCAGTATAGGGACACCATTGGTTAATTTAGAACTGGCAACAGTTGACCAGAAGATCTGTACCCTGAGCTTTAAGCTTAAGGAGATTCTAGAGCAGGGACAGGGGATCCAGGGTACCCAGTTAGATATGGACCAGGACGTGACACAGTTAATCCAAAGCCTGGCTACCGTGCTCAAAAGTCATGCGGGGACTATCAATAAATTAATTGAAATAGGGAAAGATATTTCAAACGAAGCGAGCAGAAATGATGTATGCAGCACCTATGGATCTTGGGCACTGGAACAAGCCCGAGAAAATTTAAGACAGATTAATGAAGGGGTAGTCCCTTTATGGGTAATGAGCATTTATTGAATCTCTCACGACACAGGAATCATGACTTGACTGGTTGCCAGCTCAGAGGTTTGATATGCGTATATAGAATGAATGTTGAATGTATAGTGAATAGTAATATGCTAATAGGAATTGTATTAGTAATACCTGTCATACCTATGTCAACACGTGGCAGGACATTATATAGAGTAGAAAATATTGGGGCAAAGGGGGGATGAACAGAATGGCACAGCAGATGTGGTTGCGCCTGGGTTTTTCGCCATGGCAGCTAAAATAGCTTCACAATATCTGCTTTGTCAATGACATAACCCAGGCAAGACGCCCACAGTGACTGCTGGTATGGGACCCCAGCCATGGGGCCCGTTTGTACACCTACAAATGGACTTTATACAAATGCCTAAATGTATGGGATATAATTATGTTTTAGTTCTAGTATGTTTGTTCTCGCGATGGGTGGAGGCGTATCCCACCCGACAAAATGGTGCTGTTATTGTTGCAAAATTGTTGTTACGTGAATACATACCCAGGTTTGGGATACCAGAGGTTTTATCGAGTGATAATGGGCCTCATTTTACCGCTAAAGTGATAAAGGAACTGCTGAAGATCTTACAATGCAACCATCACCTTTCCTGCCCATACCACCCCCAGTCTACTGGGGCGGTGGAAAGAAAAAAAGCTCAGAAAAAGCCCACCATTGAAGACTGCCATCAATACCAGCCAGGGGACCTAGTCCTGGTAAAGACCTTTAGGGGAAAGGACTGTTTGGAACCTCGATGGGAGGGACCTTTCCAAGTCCTGCTCATCCATACACCCTTGTGGATCCACGCATTGCACGTCAAGCGGACGCTGACCTCGAACGGAAGTGCTTGTGCAGGAACTTTAACTGAGCTGTCAGAATGCTGACTCTGATTTGGATCCTGTCCTGCGCGGCCCTTGCGGGGGCATGGACTACCAATTCTGCGGTTCAACGAATGCAGGCCGTAGCCTCGCAAGTAAATCGGACTAAATGTTGGATTTGTACTCATTTTCCTGTTAACCCCTTCTCCTCAGAGATACATTTTTTGGCTTTCCCCTCAGATTCTACATGGTCCATAGGTAATACAGGGGCCCTCGTTCATTGAACGCCTATTTGGAGACAGGAGCCCACCTTTGTGGTTGTTAAGGGGCCGGCCTGGCTATGCGTCAGGAGAAATTATACCAAGGGTAGTACTCGGGTGGGCGAATTGCCATTGGGTTCCTGTGCCTACCTTGCTGATTATAACTACCAGGAGGGCCGATTTCGGTTCCACAACCAGTCTGGTCCTTTGGCCACCTTTTGGGAGTGCAAGGCCAATGAGATGGTGTGTCTTGCGCAGGTCCCGAGATCTGAGGTTGGTCTCACATACTTTAGCGTGGGAGGGTGTGATTGCCAATGATCATTCAATCTCATCTCAAATAATTCCACCTCTACTTGGACCTCTAATGGCTACTACACTGAAGAATCTGGACCTTACAATTACAAAAATCAGTACGGTTGCCCCCACTTGCTGGCCCTGCGAGCATTGCAGCTCAGTCAGACCTGCTGCATCCGCTCTGTCTGCCAACTACAGAACCTCCAGAGTCCTGGTGGAAAGCCAGTTATCTATTCCCTCCCTCTCCTCAGGAATCAGGACCCTGCTGAGGATGAAGCCCAGCAACTAGGATACATAGAACTTGGCTAAGGGTGGTGGATTGTCTTTTTAGGACAAAGGGGGGGAAGTGTGGTGGCCTAGGCAACTACAGGGAACCCATTTAGTGCTAAAGGGGTTAATGGGGAAGTTGAATTATATGCCTAGGCCTAAGAGAAAAATACTGCAGCCTTGAGAACAATACCATCTTGTCTGACCACAGTTGTAGGATGAGCCCTGAGACATTCCATTTTGTTCTTTCTCAGGCCAATGTAATCAGGATTGTGATAAGCATTTGCATAAGCACAACATCTGTTGTGCTGGGAATGAAAATTTACTGAAATGTGGATTGGTCAGTTAATTTATGCAAATAAGCGGATAGGTTTGTGCAAAATTTACTGATTGGCTATAAAAATGCTTTTAACAGGTCTGCGTGTATTCTGCTATGAGACGGTACAGTAGCTCTTTTGTGTGCTGTCTCCCTTGTGCACAAGTAATAAATGGGGTTTCTACGTACGAAATGATGCCTCAGTGTGATTAATCTCTGACAGGTGGTGGTGCTAGGGCATGGACTAGTCACATGCTGACCAAATCAAGGGTCAGCTTGTTCCCTTCTCTGAAGGTCATTAATGAGCCAGTTTTTTTTTCAGTCAGGAATATATTATGGTCGTTTTTTTTGTCCTAGTGCCAACCTGGACATGATCATGTTTATTGAATTCAAAGTTTGTTGGTGAACTCATGATTGCCAGATCATATGCTTGGTTTTATGACTATTAGCCTTATCATACCTATATTTAGAACCTCCTGAATATTTCATAAACTCAAAGAAGAGTCATACAGACTCGAAACATTAACTGTTTCTCTCTCTCAACAGATATTGCCAGGCTTGCTGAGCTTTTCCAGGATTTTCTGTTTTTATTTCATAAACCTGCTTGGCTTATTTCGTTATATGGTGTGTGACATTGCAAGGTACACTCTCATAACATAAAACGATCTTAAAAACCAGGAACAGAGCACTGTGCATGCTATGGAGACAAGAGCGGATACTGTATAGCCAGTCCCAAAAGGAATAGGAATGCTTCCCTCAGGAGCAAAATAGACCCATCCAATTATCGCTGCTGATGATGCCATCTACACTTTGTGGAGATGTTGACTCACTCGGTTTGAAAGAATTAAAAGACACACCAGGGGCTCGTGTGATGTTAGAAAATTACTGTATGCTGTGGACCTTGTGAATATTGATTGAGGAAAATGGGAACATTTAGACCAGTGCTTCCCAAACTATTTTCCATTGTGACTCCATTTTAACACTTGAAAATTAACATGACCCCCGGATACTATTAAAAACAAAACAGCACTAAAACAGTGCAGTAACATCAAAGTTCACAGATTAGATCGACATATGCTACATAATATAAATCTGAGTTTTAAAAAGTACTTTCTAAAACTATTATATGTACTCATGTAGGATTCAGCCAAACTCTCCATGTTCCCGGGCGACAGAAGACTCAATGAAGCCCTTTCGCCCCAGCCCCCATTACACAGTAATCAGCCCCTCTTCTCTAATCTCTCTCCCCTCCATGCAGTAATCAGCCCCTCTTCTCTAATCTCTCTCCTCTCCACACAGTAATCAGCTCCTCTTCTCTCCCCTCTCCCACCCCCCACACACAGTCATCAGCCCCTCTTCTCTAGTCTGTACCCTCATTACACAGTAATCAGCCCCTCTTCTCTAATCTCTATCCCCTCCACACAATAATCAGCCCCTCTTCTATAATCTCTAACCCCCAACACACAGTAATCAGTTCCTCTTCCAACAACTCCTTCCAGCGCACACACAGTAATCGCTCCTTCTCTACCACCATTCCTCTGCCAAGTGGCCACTGCCACCAACTCCCACCCCCACCCCCTTGGCCTTGTTACCGGTGCCTGCGCAGAGTTGCCAGGTAGGAGCAGAAACACAGTAAAGTTTGAAGATGCTGCTCACCTTCCCGGCTCAGTTGCATGACCTCCTGGTTTTTCCCGTGCTTAGTCAGTCACAAAGTTACAATTGCCAGCCTCTGCCTGCACCAAGGCAGCACACAAGCATTCCAGGTCCACTCAGCACTAGAAGTGCTTCCTAAGGTTAAAGTGTGCTTTGGGCTCACTGTCCACTCCTTTGCTGTTTGGTGGCATCAATCCAGTGGGTCCAGAGCTGTCTTGCCAAGGTCTGCTGTCCAATGTCGCCAACGCTGCCCCAGAGGAGGGGAAGCTCGTGACCCCCAAATGCCATTTCTGCAATCCACAGTTTGGGAAGCACTGACTTAGAGGATATGGAGCTAGGGAGCATCAAATGGCAGCAACAGTCAAATGAGGACCTAATTACAAAACACACTAAGCGTATGTGTCACACATATCAGCAGGGTACAAAATGAATATTTAGAGCAAGCATTTGTGTCGTGAAATTTCAATAGTGGCTTGAGGGTAGTGGAAAAATGACAAGATTTTGTGTTGATATTTTACAAGTAAGCACTGGTTTTTAAAATTCCTGTTTCCTAGGAAACCAAAATGTTGTATATTGCTTTCATCATGCACTATTCAAATCCCTTGAATTAGTTTTTCACCCTATCCACAGCACTGGTCAAAGTTACCAATGATGTCCTGTGTAATTGCAACCACAGTTGGTTAATCCCCTTATCCTCTATGACCTCTCCATTGCATTCAATACTGCCAACCACTCCATCTTCTCGAACACCTTTCTTCCAAGGAATTTCCCTCCCTGTTTCCGCACATCTCTGTTACACTGCAAAGATATATTATTTCAAAAGGCTGCAGGATGCTCATCGGACAGCAGTGATGGATGGCTCCAGCCTGAAAGGATCTTTTGGTGTAAAAATTGAGGCCCAGTCACCTTGATGGTCATTGGCAGTGACGTTCTTGCCCTGCTGAGGCTGCAGGTCTAAGTCAAGTAAGTTGCGTAGTTCTATGATCACCTCCTAAACACAGACACTTAACACACTGCTCTTGGCTGAAGTACAGGTAGGATAAATACCCTCTGAAGACCTGAGGTGGAAAAGGCCTCCTGCTGAGAGGTATCCTCCACAAAGCTTTTCACTGTGCTAATGAATGGAGACTTACCAAAATACGGCAGCCAGTACCGTAAAAAGGGAGCTCGGCTTGGCTTCCCTTGACGATCCTGCCCTACGTGGGAAGACTCCAAGAACAGGTACACTCCGCATTTCTGAAGAGGCCTTGTTCAGAAGTCTGGGCCAGAAATGTGGAACTCTGATGCAAGGTAAGAAAATAAAAGTGGAGAGGCAATGCAACGTGATTTAAGCCTATTTAATGTTTTTGTCAAGGAAAAACAATTCTTTTGGAGAGAAAAATTGTAATAAATTTTGTTCTGAAATCAAACCAAGTAAGTTCCTCATTTGGCTATTTGTGGTCCAATGGTAAACACTAGTATAAAAGAACAGGTTTATGATTTCATTCCAAAAAATAATCTGAGAAAATCTTCCTTGACTATCTCTCCAGTGACTGATTTTATTTTCTCAATTATTAAATAGTTTAAAACATCCTCTCACACCCGCTCCAGAGTTCTGACAAGAAACAAAAAGCTTTAACCGTGTCCTTCGTTTATTCATGTACCAGTTCCTCCATCAAACTTTGCTAATGACAATATGAGCAACTCCACAGGAGAGCTATCAAATGTACATAAAATCTGTTCATTGAACAAAATTATTCAAGACTGGAAGCAAGGAACTGTTTACTCCTGTATAAACACAGGAGGAGCAGCAAAGCAATGTTTAAAATAATTGGACGAGCTTTGGCCTCATTTTAAGCTCAGGTACCCTGGCGTGAAGGCGCAAAGAGAATAATTAAACAAAAGAGTCTGACCAGAACACCAGGTCATATAGCACAGTTTAATTTTCATTTGAATTGGGGAGGAAGTCTTCAGAAGGGAGGTTAGAAAATTTAAATTGAGTATTGCCGAAATAAGAGACATGCAAACAAAGCTTTTCATCTTGCACTCATCAGGATAGCTCGCAAGAAATTACCAACTGTAATGGGGGAACAACAATTTATACGGCATGAGAAGAGAGTGCTGATGGGTTGGCAAGTGAACTCTGATTGGTGGAGGCGTTGCATGGAACAGTTAACTGTCTAGCCTTGTTCCAATTCAAACAGGGCAGGTCAAACCCAAACCCAGGGAATGACTGTTCCCTAAGATTTTGTTTGGATGAAAAAGACACAATGTGTGGACATGTTCCTTCTGTCTGCAAAGGACAGAGCCCTGTGTGTGAATATATGCGGCTTCTAGCATGTGTAAGTGAGCCACACACATCTCTTTTTTTTAAGCAATACTCAAGTTCTGTACTACGAAACGACTAAAATTTAAACTGTAAAGTGACCTAGAGTGTGTGTGAGGATGAGGATTCGCACAGTGTATGTAGGACTAACCAAAACTAACCAGAACAGAATTAGGAAGGTACATGAGACTGACACACCGCCAATAATCAAGCTTGCAGATATTTGAACAGTGAGCACCGTGTGGAGCACTGAGTTATGGAGGCAGCACTATGTGAGTATTTTGTAATTCATGATTTTCTTTTAAATCACATTCAGAATTAAAATTGCCACTCAAAACCTAAATGGAGAGTAATGTATGGAGGGAGGGTAGGTTCAAGGTGTCAGAAATATGTCATCTAATGGTCTATATTCCAAACTGTTGGGCAATGAACTCTATGATTAACATAAAGGCAGCAGCGCAAGGGGAAATATAAAGCATGCTCTCCCTCCCACACTTGTTTCTCATGAACACAATATTTTTTAAAAATAGACCACATACAGCATCTTTTCAGCAAGGCTGTAGACATGGTTTGAGTAGAAAGGCAAAGCAGTATAACTGACAGCAAAGCCAACAATTGATTATGGGGAAGTGATGGCGTAGTGGTATTGCTGCTGGACTAGTAATGCAGAGACCCAGGGTAATAAGGACCCAGGTTCAAATCCCACCATAGCAGATGGTGGAATTTGAATTCAATAAAAAAAAACATCTGGAATTAAAAATCTAATGTTGACCATGAAGCCTCACAGAAGGATAGATTTGTCCTTACCTATTCTGGCCTACATGTTGACTCTGAAATGGCCTAGCAAGCCACTCAGTTGTATCAAACTGCTACAACACAACAAAAAAGGAATGAAACTATGGTTTTGACAACGGCAAACTCAGCCCTGTTGACCCTGCAAAGTCTGCCTTACTAGTAGTGCCAAAACTACAACAGCCTGACACACTATGTAATTAATAATCATGGAATCATATCTTACAGATAATGTCCCAGACACCAACAACACCATCCCTGGGCATGCCCAGGATAGGCCAGAGGTGGCAGCACGATATTATACAGTTAGCTGAAAGTCTTCAACATCGACTCCAGACCCCATGATGTCTCATGACATCAGGCCAAACATGGGCAAGGAAACCTCCTACTGATTACTGCCCTCCCTCAGCTGCTGAATCAGTACTCCTCCATGTTGAATGCTATTTGGAGGAAACACTGAAGGTGGCAAGAGTGCAGAATGTATTCTGGGTAGGGGACTTCAATGTGCATCACCAAGAGTGACTCGGTAGCACCACTGCTGGCTGAGTCCTAAATGACGTAGCTGCTAGACTGGGTCTGCAGCAGGTGGGGAGGGAACCAACAAGTGGGAGAAACATACTTGACATCATCCTCCTCACCAACCTGCCTACTGCAGATTCATCTGTCCATGACAGTATCGGCAGGAGTGACCACCACACAGTCATTGTGGAGACGAAGTCCCACCTTCAAATTGAGGATACTGTCCATCTGGTTGTGTGTCACTACCACCATGCTAAATGGAATAGATTTCGAACAGATCCAGCAACTCAAGACTAGGTATCCATGAGGCGCTGAGGGCCATCAGCAGCAGCAAAATTGTACTCAAGCACAATCTGTAACCTCATGGCCTTGCATAGCCCCCACTCCACCATTACCATCAACCCAAGGGCTCAGCCCTGGTTCAATGAAAAGTGCAGGAGGGCATGCCAGGGGCAGCACCAGGCTTACTTCAAAATAAAAACCTGGTGAAGCTATAACATATGACTACTTGTGTGCCAAACAACATAAGAAGCAAGTGATAGACAAAGCTAAGCGCTCCCACAACCAACGGATCAGGTCTAAGCTCTGCAGTCCTGCCACATACAGTCGTAAATGGTGGTGGACAATTAAAAAACTCGCTGGAGGAGGAGACTCCACAAATATCCCCATCCCCATTGATGGAGGAGCCCAACACATCAGTGAAAAAGATAAGACTGAAGCATTTGCTACAATCTCAGCCAGAAGTGTTGAGTGGATGATCCATCTCAGCCTCCTCCAGAGGAGGTCCCCAGCATCATAGATGCCAGTCTTCAGCCAAATCGATTCACCCACATGATATCAAGAAGGCACTGAATGCTGCAAAGGCTATGGGCCCTGACAATATTCCAGCAATTGTACTGAAGACATGTGCTCCAGAACTTGCCGCGCCCCTAGCAAAGCTGTTCCAGTACAGCTACAACGCTGACATCTACCCGGCAATGTGGAAAATTGTTCCAGTATGTCCTGGGCACAAAAAGCAGGCCAAATCCAACCCGACCAATTACCACCCCATCAGTCTACTCTTGATCATCAGTAAAGTAATCGAAGCGGTCATCAACAGTGCTATCAAGTGGCACTTGCTCAGCAATAACCTGCTCACTGACGCCCAGTTTAGGCTCCACCAGGGCCACTCAGCTCCTGATATTACAGCCTTGGTTCAAACATAGACAAAAGAGCTGAACTCCTGAGGTGAGGTGAGAGTGACTGCCCTTGACATCAAGGCTGCATTTGACCGAGTGTGGCATCAAGGAGCCCTAGCAAAATTGGAGTCAATGGGAATCAGGGGGAAAACTCTCCACTAGTTGAAGTCATACCTAGCATAAAGGAAGATGGTTGTGGTTGTTGGTGGTCAGTCATCTCAGCTCCAGGACATCACTATAGGAACTCCTCAGGGTAGTGAGGTAGCCCAACCATCTTCAGCTGCTTCAATGACCTTCCTATATCATAAGATCAGAAGTGGGGATATTCGCTGATGATTGCACAATGTTCAGCACTATTTGTAACTCCTCAGATGCTGAAGCAGTCCATGTCCAAAATGCAGCAAGACCTGGACAATATCCAGACTTGGGCTGACAAGTGGCAAGTAACATTCGTGCCACACAGGCAATGACCATCTCCAAGGGAGAATCCAACCATTGCCCCTTGATGTTCAATGGCATTACCATCACTGAATCCCCCTACACCAACATCCTGGGGGTTGCCATTGACCAAAAATTGAACTGAACTAGCCATATAAATGTTGTGGCTACAAGAACAGGAGTTAGAACAGGCTAGGAGTTGTGCGACGAGTAACTCACCACCTTACTCCTCAAAGCCTGTCCACCATCTACAAGGCACAAGTCAGGAGTGTGATGGAATACTCCCTACTGTCCTGTATGAGTGCAGCTCCCACAGCACTCAAGGAGCTTTACACCATCTAGAACAAAGCATCCCGCTTGTCTGGCACCCCATCCACAAACATTCACTCCCTCCACCACCGACGCACAGTAGCAGCAGTGTGTACCATCTACAAGAGGCACTGCAGGAATTCACCAAGGCTACAAAATGGAGTTTACTGAGTCACCAGGGAATGTACATTTCCAGACTGCAACATATTGTCAGCATTTTGTTTTAAAAAACAGAAATATTTGATCCATCAATATTTTGCTCAATAGAGCCTTAAAGATGATATTTACGTTTGCTCATTTTTCCTTTCCCTACCCCACATTATCCATGGATGGATGGTTGCAATCAGGTCCTTGCATTTATCTTCCTTTAGCTTGCCAACTTCTCGGAGACTTTCCTTTGATTTATTTAAAGATTTCTTAACTCACTTTTCACCAAATGAGAATTTAACCTCTTCAACATCCTTTCTATTTTGTGAACACTGATGTGGAGTGCTAATTAATTATCCCCACCAATTTCCATTCATCCTGTGAATACTCATCATTGTCTCCTGCCAGGCATTACACGTCAGGTTTAACAAGTTTCTTTTTACTGAAAGGTTTGCAGCATACTTCTCCTTTAAATATTTTTGAGAGTTTCTGCTCATGCCCCCTCCTTGCTAACATTATCCTTTTCTTAACCACTGTCCTAATTTTCTAATATTCTCTCTTATTTTATCCCTAAAGGCCTCTTCTTCAGTGTTGTCACTAACCACTTTGTTAATCCATGCCATCCTAAAATTTAAGGCAGCCTCCTTTATGAATGGCATATATTTGTTTTGCAGCTTTTGCTCGCCTATTTTAAAATGATCATATCCTTGATCTACACAGTTCTACAGCCCAGTGTTACCTCACCACTTCACATCTTTTTAAAATCTACCTTCTTTCAATCTGCTAGCTTTGTTTCTGGGCTAATATCCCCTTTCCTACTTGGACATTCCTATATGGTTAGTATTCTCGGGGTGCTCGTCCACTTTTGACTCATTTGCATAATATATTCCATCACTCAGATCTAGATCTAACGACACCTCTCTCCTTACAGACAAAAGACCAAAACAAAAACAAAAATACCTGGAAAAACTCAGCAGGTCTGACAGCACCTGCGGAGAGGAACACAGTTAACGTCTTAAGGCCATACTGTTTGAGGAATGCAAACTGCACACATTTCAGCAATTGCATTGATGTCTTCTCTGTTTCAGCCCTCCCTGTTCCCATGAACGAGTAGTAATTGAAATCTCTTCGAACAATAATTCTATTATTCTTAATTAATCTTCCTGATTTATTTAAAGCTTTCAATTTTTTATTTCCCTCCTTAAGTTAGTACAATTTCACTAATGTAATTAACATCTTGTGTTTAACTTTGATCTTTAACCATAAGCTCCTAGATTTTGCTGCGAAAATACAGCTAAGACTAACCATTAGTTATGTTCAAATCGGCAAATGGAGGTGCACAAAAATCAGGAAGTTGACCACCACCAAGGATTGGCCATTGTCCATTCGCTACATGACTTCTGATTCACCTTTGTGTTCACTGCAGCATTGTCTAATTAATTCTCCAATTTATTTGCCTTTGGAGGATCAGGGGGTATAATGGTCCAACATGATTTTTGTCTACAATATCGCTGCTGCTAAAAAAAGAGACATCCTGTTGGATGATTTCTAGAGCTGTACTTTGAGTATCCTGACTTCCATTCTTAATTAGCACTTTTCTTAGACAAATATCACCACCTTCAACACCTCTTTGATCCTTTTGTCTGTGACATCTTTTGATTATCTGCTCCTATCACGGCTTGCTTATCTCCACAATCACCACACCCTCAACTTCTCTCTTCCCCCCCCCCCCGCCCCCTCCCCCCCCCCACCTTAAACCAGTTTATATTTCTCCTTTCTCCTAACTATGCTTCAGTTCTGCCGAAGGGCCATGAAAGCTCGAAACGTTAACTGATTTCTTCTCCGCCGATGCTGCCAGACCTGCTGAGTTTTTCCAGGTAATTCTGTTTTTGTTTTGGATTTCCAGCATCCGCAGTAGCTTTTAGCTTTTTGTTTTCATCCTGTTGGAGTTTTTTTTATCATGCACTCATTAGGACAGACACAAGAATGCAAACAATTTTTTCTGCATGAGAACAGGATGTCGATTGGTTGAAATGTTGCCATGACAAATGCACAATGGAGCTATTGACCTCCATGCTTTTGTTAATTTAAATACAATTCATAAACCAAAGCATGAGGGGCAATATGTCCCTGGTGCATTTGCTATGGCAACATCTTGACCAATCAGAGCTGAGTTGCCAACCCTTGACTCGTGTGGTATGAATTGTTATTCGCATTGGAATTTGGTACTCTCGCATCTGTCCTGATGAGTGCAAGACAAAATTTTCAACAGTGTATCTCTTTTTTCAGCAATACTCTGTTCTGTACTACCAATGACTTTTAATATCATTGTTGCAGGAACTTCCTGTCCAATCATCTACATTAAAGTTGATAATGGAATAGAATTACAAGCTGTTATTGATTCAGGTTTAGAAAGGCATACTGATTATTTTGATGCCAATATTGAACTGACAAACTAAGATCACATTCTAGTTGTGCAGCCTTGTGGTGGGATATGTTCTATTTGGGTGTCAGGACAGACAACACGAACAGCAAGTTATATTTATACTGTGCCTTTGGATTAATCAAATGCCCCAAGGCACGTCACAATTTGACACTGAGCCACATCAGGCAATATTAGAGCAGATAGCCAAGAGCTTGGTCAAAGAGATATGTTTTAAGGAGCATCTTAAAGCTTGGAGGAAATTCCAGAGACCAGTGAATCTCATGCTGTAGTGTGAATGACATGTAAGTAGATTTTCAAATAGCTATTTAGAGATGATAGCACAAATTAGACAAGCTCATTGGAGGTAAATTTGTAAATAATAATGGACTCAAGAATGTATCAATGTTTTGCCGGGCACAAGTCTGGAACAGGGTCAGAAAAATTTGTGGCTCCACAAAGCCAGCTTAGAAGAAAGTGCACAGGATTGCCTAATTTTCATTCCGGATGGTGGGAGGGGGGGGGGAGGAAGGAGGGGAAGGATATTAACTGGAGTCAGGCCTGCTGCCCCCGGAAGGAGTTTGGAGGCAGGCACGGGCTGCTGGGTGTAGAGACAGACTGTGAAAAGACCCAGCCATATAATCAAAACAATAAAACAAGAAAGAGCCCTCCATCCCTCACTCCTCATCCCCCCCCCACACATTCCCCAGGTCCTATCCATGCCAGCTCATGCTCCCCCACCCACCTCCATGGTCCCTCATACTCTCCATGTCAACTTATGCCCCTCCACCCACACCCATGGCCCTTTATAGTCCCTATGCCAACTTAGTGCCAACCCATTCTCCCATCCACTATGCTTTGCCCTTACACCCTCCATGCTGACTCGCCCAGTATTCAGCAAGGGCAGGCCTCAGGAACCATGCTGAGGTAAAATAAAATAAAGTTCTAAGTGTCTATTGCAGACTATGTTTCTATAAAAAAAACTCATTCGTAAAAATTCATTCACCACATTTACATTCCTTCAACTACATAATCCCTCATAAACATAAACATTTCATTCAAATGTTTAATTCCTTGTAAAAACAAGCATTTAATTCAAGTGCTTCGTAGCTTATAAAAACAAGCATTTGTATTCATACCCCCACATCAAAGGCATTATAACCACTTTGAGATGTCAATCAAACTGTGAACTAACAGGCACCCCACTATAACAATACTAGGTTGTGAAATCAATCATATAGCATAGATCCTATAATGATAGCTCTCAGGCTTATGTTAACAAATGGAGTGAAATACCATCTGAACATTGGTACATACGGACATCAGAGTTAGGAGCAGGAGTAGGCTACCTGGCCCCTCAAGTTTATTCACTGTTCAATAACTTCATGACTGATCTGATTGTAACCTCAACCTACACCTTCCCACCTACACCTGATAACCTTTCACCCCCTTGCTTAGCAAAAATCGATCTACCTTTGTCTTAAAAATATTGAAAGACTCTGCTTCCACCACCTTTTCAAGAAGAGAGATCCAAAGACTCACAACCCTTAGAGAAAAAACATTCTCTTCATCTCTGTCCCTTATTTTTAAACAGGGACCCCTAGTTCTAGATTCTCCCATAAGAGGAAACATCCTCTCCACAACCATCCTGTTAAGACCCCTCAGGATCTTATGTTTCAATCAAGTCACCTCTTACTCCTCTAAACTCCACCAAATACAAGCCTAGCCTGTCCAATATTTTCTCATAAGACAAAACACACCCATTCTAGGTACCAGTCCAGTAAGCCTTCTTTGAACTGCTTCCAGTGCATTTTTGTCCTTCTTTAAATAACAAGACAAATACTGCACACAATACCCCAGATGTGGTTTCACCAATGCCCTGTACAACTGAAACATAACTTCTCTACTTTTGTATTCAATTCCCCTTGCAATAAATGAAAACTTTCTATTAGCTTTCCTAATTACTTGCTGTGATGATTCTATGGGGCAGAATAGTTTTGTCAAGAAACAGTTAAACTTTAGTACAGAGGTATTTTCAGTGCTTGCCCACTCAACCAGATCCCTCCTCAGAAAACTCCACAACCCGGAGAGCTTGTGCTAAGAGTTCACTGGTCGGAACCCCCACAGTACATCACATGACCTGTGATTGGCAGGAGGGAGTGACTATACATCCAGTTACCACATTCCCTCACCCTTTATTTTTATTACAATTACTCCTTACAGAAAAAATATAAACAATCCAACAAACATGTAAACAATTTAAGGTGATTATAAATCAAGTCTCTGAGATGCTCTTCTTATATGGCTAGGGTGGCGTAGCTCTACCACTGGACATTCCTGAACAGGATCGACAGGATCTGGAGCTGCACTATGAGACACATCATTGGAACTAGGCAGTTCAGGATTTGGCAACTTATCGAAAACATCTAGTATGTCTGTTCTAGGCTGATCACACACCTAAGAAGTCGATGGTTCAACGTTGATCACAGGTTGGTTAGTTAATTGTTATAATCTTTCTTTGGCACGGATGTGATCTACGTGCTTACGATTCTATTTCCCACTTGTACTTGGAAACATAACGGACCAGTCTGAAAGAATGGCACCTGGGACCCAGCAGGGTCCACTTCTGAAATTTTGCACGTATACCATGCCACTTACACTGAATGTATGAGCTTTACTGCGTATGCCATGGTTAAATTTCTGATTACTCTGGTTCCGTGCTACCATCCCCCCTAAATTCAGAAACACCCATGTGTAAATATGTGTGCTGACAGTATTCCATTAATAAATCCGATGGTGCTGAACCCGTAGCCGAATGTGGCGTTGTAAGATAACTGAAGAGAAACCAGGAAAGTTGAGATTCCAGAGTGCTTTCCTGTAGTAATATTGTTTTATTTAGTGTGCAATGTACCTTTAAAAATAATACATGTTGGGAAAGATCACATGATCTGTAGTAACCAATAGGAGACTAGCATGGGCTATCTCAGGAGTCAATGTAGAGATAGAGGTGGAGTTGAAAGCACATGTGCAGTTGCTGCTGAGTATATTGTAAATAAACTTAATGTTTCCACCCAAGAAGTGTCTGCAGATCAGCTCTATCACTAATAGCACAACTCGGCTAACCTAAACAAACTGGCAATGAGAATAAAACAAGAATGAACAGAATAAATCAAGTTAAAAAGAAATTGGCACTGTACCTCGCCCAGTGATTGTAATTGGAAAGCTCCATTAGAATTGAAGAAGTTATCCCCTCTCAAAATTCCACAATTTGGGAGAATTGATCCTTTTGAACCAGCCACAGATGATTGGTCTCATTACATAGAACACCTCATGTTCTTTTTTCAAGTGAACAAGATCAAGAGGGAAGAGAAGAGGTGAGTAATCCTCTTGAGTACCTGTGGGAGCAAAACCTATAGTCTGATTCGAAGTTTGATGGCATCCAATGCCCAGGTTCGAAGAACTTCAATGAATTGGTGGACCTCATGAAGGGTCATTTTCAACCAAAGCCCTCAGACATGATGCAGATGTTCAAGTTGAATTCACAAAATGGAGCCCTGGGTGAGACATTTGCATGCTACATGGCAAATTTGAAGCAGCTAATAGAACATTGTGAGTTCGGTACAATTCTGAACGGCATGCTCAGAGATTATTCAGTGTGTGGTGTCAAAGAGGACTCTATTCAGAAAAGTTATTGTTCGAAGTGAATCTGGATTTCAAGAAGGAGCGAAAGATAGCATTGGCCATGGAAAACGCTGTGAGAGATTGAAAAGCAACACAGGGTGTGCAAAATGGCGCTGTCCTCCACATTGGGCGGGAAACCTCAACTGAAAGAGGCGCAAAAAAGAGAGATTCTGCCAAGAAGCAGGAAACAACCCCCACTAGCCAAAGAATTAAAAAAAACTTAGCAGCGAAATTGAAGAATAATTTTAATAGAGGTGGAAACAATTGGTCTTTAGTGATTGGCAGTTTAAAAAACTCAAATGCAACTATTGTCATAGAGATGGACATATGATGAGGCAATGGAAGAAAAGATTCAAGCAGGCTTGTAAACAAAAGAAACCCAATGAAACCTACAAGCAATAGAGCCTGAAACAATAAATTCAGACAGTAACTCGTTGTTTAATCTGAAAGTTGGAAAGACAGAGCCAATATTTGTCACAATGAAAGTAAAGGGCAAACCTGTTAGAATGGAAGTGGACACAGGAGCATCCACTACAGTAATTGGGGAACATACCTTCAGATATTTGAATAATGGTGAACATCAATTAAGTTTAGAAGAAACAGCTGCCAAGTTAAACACATATACAGCTGAAGACATTCAAGTAAAAGGCATAAGCAGAGTAACTGTCCATTATGGAAGCCAATCGGCAAAGCTACCCTTGGTGGTGGGAGCAGATGAAAGGCCAAGCATCCTGGGGTGAAATTGGTTCAAGGAGATTAAATTAGAATGGGCTGAAATTTCCCAGTTGAGAGCAAACAGGCTACCAGATCTACTTAGAAAGTAGGCCGCAGTTTTAAGGAACTGGAGAAAATCCATGACCTGTAGGCCAAGATTCATGTGGATCCGGGAGCAATCCCTCACATCATGAGGGCGAGACCGGTGCCATATCCTCTGCAAGGAAAAAGCTGACATTGAACTGAACAGACTGAAGAAACTGGGCATTATACAATCTGCTCAGTTCTCAGAATGGACAGTACCCATAGACCCCATCCTTAAACCCGACCAAAGTGTCCGAATTTGTGGAGACTGCAAACTGACGGTTAGTAAAGAAGCTAGACAGGTACCCCATTCCAAAAATCGAAGACCTGTATGCCAAGCTGGCAGGAGGGACAACATACACAAAGCTTGAAATGAGTCATGCTTACCAACAACTCGACTTGGATAATGCCTCCTGGGAATTTGTCATAATTAATACCCACAAAGGGTTGTACCAATATACACTTTCCGTGTCTCCTTTGCTTGTGCCATCTTTCAGAGAACAATGGAAAGTTTACTGCAGGGACTGCCCTCAGGTTGTAGTCTATTTAGACGATGTATTGGTGACAGGATTCACTGAAAAAGAGCATTTGGCAAACTTAGAAGAAGTCTTAAAATGTTTCTTGCATGCTGGAGTACATTTAAAAAAGAAGAAAAGTGCACATTGCAAGCGAGGGAGGTAGGGTCACAGGTACTCCACCCAGTAGAGGAGAAAGTGAGAGCCATAAGAGAGGCACATGCGCCAAAGAACGCCTCAGCTCAAATCATTCCGAGGAATGATCAACTATTATCGGCAGTTCTTGCTCAATTTGTCTACAGTGCTGCTCCCCTGCATTCTCTACTCAAAAAGAACCAACGTTGGTCTTGGGAGGCACCCCAGAAAGAAGCTTTCATAAAGGTGAAACAATTGTTGTACTTGTCCAATATATTAGTGCATTATGACCAGATGAAAGAGTTGGCGCTGATATATAATGCATCTCTCTACGGAGTGGGAGAAGCACTCTCTCATCAGATGGATGACAGCATCGAACAGCCAATAGGTTACTTTTAATTGAACTACGCATTGCCATCCAGGAATTTTCTGAATGAAGACCATAGCGCACAGCTATCTATTGTGGCCTGGGGTGGATTGTGAAATAGAGAGTTTAGTAAAGTGCTGTCAGCTACTGCAAAAGCTGCCAGTGACAGCTCTATTACCAGGTAGACTAGGTGCAGTTGCATATTGACTACATCAGACCTTCCTGGGAACAATGTTTCTACTTATTGTTGATGCCCATTCAAAAATGGTTGGACGTATATGAGGTGAAGTCACCAACGTCAGCCATTACAATTGAGAAACTAGGTCAGAATTTTGCCATTTACGGGCTACCAGAAGTACTCGTTTCCGATAACGGCTTGGCATTTACGAGTGCTGAGTTTCAACGGTTTATCAGCCTCAACTGCATCTCTCATGTGAAAACTGCACTGTACCACCCTTCCTCAAATGGACTAGCCGAAAGGGCAGTTCAAATGTTTAAGGCAGGCATGAAAAAGCTAATTGGCGTTTTCTTGGCAACCAAGCTTGTACGCTTTCTTTTCTATTACGGGTCTACCCCTCATACAACAACAGGTGTCACACCAGCGAAGCTTTTGTTGAAACACCATCTCAGGATGAATTTGAGTTTAATAATGCCGAATTTAGAGGGGAAGGTGGAAAGGAGTCAGGGAAGCCAGAAAACTAGACACGACTGGCTGTCGTGGGAGGAAATTTACCCTGGGAGAGCCAGTATACGTGAAAAATTTTGGGGAAAGACCAAAGTGGTTTCCGGGTGAATTAAGTGTGATGACGGGACCTCTCTCTTAGCATGTGGAGATGGAAGGCCGGATCATCCGTAAACATGTGGACCATTTAAGGAAGAGAGAGACAAATCATTTTGTCTCAAATCAAAAAAAAAGATTTATTTCCACCAGTGACCATGGCCGGGTCTGCATTTCCTGTTGAGGATACTCAACCCAGGACTGACATACCTGATGTTCCTGTAAGAGTTGAGGATACAGAACTGCAAGTGCCCACCGAAGCACCTGATGTTCAGGCAACACTGGAAAAGGAGGTTCCTGACAAAGAATCTGAAGTTGTGGAGCTGCGATGTTCCACACCTACCAAGCAACCACCTGAAAGACTGAACTTGTAAATTCCTTACCTAGTGTAAATATTATGTTGTCTTGAAAAATATGTATTATAAATATAATAGCTGAGTTAAAAGGGGAGGAATGTAATAATTATATTTTTATTTAGCGTGCAATGTACCCCTAAGAATAATACTTGTTAGGCAAGATCATATGATCTGTAGTAATCAATAGGAAAGTAGCGTGGGCTATCTCAACAGTCAGTGCAGAGATAGAGTTGGAGTTGAAAGCACCTGTGTAGTTGCTGTTGAGTATATTGTAAATAAACTTAATGTTTCCACACAAAGAAATGTCTACAGATCAGCTCTATCACTAATAGCACAATTTGACCACCGTACAACAGCTTCCGATAATATTTTCATACTAGACTTAAAAATTTGTACTGCCCTCTTGGCTAGATCATTCGATGAGGGATGCCAAGGGACTGTTTTAATACGTCTGATTCCTTTCAGATCCATAAATTTCTGAAACTCAGTGCTGGTAAAGGCTGTACCATTATCAGAAATGACAATTTCAGGTAGGCCATGTAGGCTGAAACAGTGACGTAGCTTCTCGATAGTTGCGTTCAACGTTGGCAATTTGGCTTTGTGCACATTCATCCATTTTGAATGTGCATCTACAATTAACAAGAACATGGTACCTAAGAATGGTCCTACGTAATCGATATGCAGTCGAACCCAGGGTCGACCAGGCCACTCCCACTGATACAGAGGAGCTGAAATTCTGTTGTTGCTGACACTGGAGACAGTGTTTGACCATGCTTTCAATGTCACTGTCAACGCTTGTCCACCAGACATAGCTTCACACAAGCATTTTCATCTTTGATATGCCTGGATGTGCATTGTGGGGCTCTGCCAAGAGTGACTCTGTACCTTGTGATGAGTTGACAATTCTTGAACCCCACAACACAGTTCTGTCTTGACAGCTTAATTTCTGCCATGGAATAGTCTCAATTCTTCAGATACAGGCAAGTTTGGCCACACTTGCAAAACAAAGTCTCTGACTTTCGACAATATTGGATCTCTGTTCATCCAATTTCTAATTTGTTTTGCACACACAGGCGAAGAATCTAAGGAACTCAATAATAGCGCTAGATCTTGTGGAACAGGAGTATTTACAGTACTATTTGATAACGGGAGACGACTGAACGCATTTGCATTTGCAATGTGTAGGCCAGGGTAGTGCATAAAAGTATGCTCATACGCAGATAATATCAGAGCCCAGTGTTGTGCTCTTGCTGATGCTATTAGCGGAGTGGCCTTATTCCCACTGAATAATCCTGTTGATGGTTTATGGTCCGACATTATGGTAAAATGTCATTTGTGAAACTTTTTTACACCGAATACAATTGATAATGCTTCTTTTCTAACTGAGAATAGCCCTTCTTGGCTTGGGAAAGGGTTCTCGAGACAGCCAATGGACCTTTTTGATCGATTTTCCACTTTATCTGATAACATGGCTCCTACACCATAAGGAGAGGCATCACATGTTAATACTGGCTCTTTTGATGGGTTGTAGTGTACCAATAAACAACTACAAAGGCAGAAATTTCTTTGCTTTCACAAAGGCTTTGTCCTGCTGTGACCCCCATGACTAACAGTGGTTCTTTTTTTAGCAGTGAGTGTAATGGTGCCAAAACAGTTGACAGGTTGGGTAAGAAGCGGCTATAGTAGTTGATCATACCCAGGAAGGACTTGAGTTCTGTTACATTGGATGGTGGCTCATATCCAATTTCATATAGGGGACTTACCCCCAGCCAGCTTGGCATATACATCGCCTATCCTTGGAATGTGGTACTTATCTAGTTTTGCTGCCTTATTTAAATCGCATTTTCGGATGGTTCCCAGAGCAAGGCAATTGCCCAGAGGGAGTTTGCACTTCTGCACTTTGCACCACTTAACCTATCTACATTGTTCTGTAGCCTCCTAATGTCCTCTTCACAACATACTTTCCTCCATACATGTGTGTCATCAGCAAATTTAGCAACCATTTCTTCAGTCCCTTCATCCAGGTCATTTATATAAATTGTAAACATTTGAGGCCCCAGCACTGATCCCTGTGGAACACCACTCGTTACATCTTGCCAACCAGAAAATGAGCCATTTATGCCTACTCTGTTTCCTGTTACCCCCCTACACCATGAGCTTTTAGTTTATACATTAATCTTTGATGTGAGACCTTCAAAAGCCTTCTGGAAATCTAAATACAGCACATCCACCAGTTCCCCTTTATCTACAGCACATGTTACTTCTTCAAAGAACGCTAATAAATTGGTTAATCATGATTTCCCTTGCACAAAACCATGTTGACTCTGCCTGGTTATCATGAACTTTGCCAAGTGCCCTGCTATAATGTCTTTAAAATTGGCGTCTAACATTTTCCCTTTGACAGATGGTAGGCTAAATGGCCTGCAGTTTTCTGATTTCTCTCTCCATTTCTTTTTGAATAAAAGAGTCACATTCCCTATTTTCAAATCTAATGAAATCTTCCCCAGATTTAGGGAATTTTGAAAAATTTTTAAAAATGCATCAAATATCTGCTTGCACATGAGCAGGGGAGAGACCTCATCCTGAGTGAGACACAGCCAGAGTAAGTGTGGGAATTCGGTGCAAGGGGGAAGAGGTGCTCTTTGCATTTTTTCTTCGATATCCAACTTATTAAATCTTCAGAGGGTGGTCTTTCCCTGCTGTAGCAGTAGAGGCTACAAGGGAGATAAATGACTGGTAAGTAGTGGGTATGGTTGGGTAAGTATTTACTACTTTTATCGCTTATAGTTTAAAGTCTGTTTGTGGTTTATAGTCTGTATATTCTGTAGTAATGAGGATCAGGAAAGAAGGGCCCTAGAGTAATTGATTTAAAAGGTTTAATTTAAAGGGATAAGTCATGGCAGAAGAGCTCAAAGCCATGGTGTGCTCCTCCTGCTCCATGTGGGAAGCCGGGAACATTTCCAATGCTCAGGACCAGTGTGTGTGCAGGAAATGTGTTCAGCTGCAGCTCCTGGAAGCTCGGGTTTCAGAGCTGGAACGGTGGCTGAGGACACGGTGGAGTATCCACGAGTCTGAGAGCATCGTGGATAGCACATTTAGAGAGGTGGTCACACCGCAGGTGAAGGGACTTGAGGAAGGAAGGGAATGGGTGACCACCAGGCAGTCCAAGAGAAACAGGCAAGTAGTACAGGAGTCCCCTGGGGTCCTGCCCACAAATCGGTATTCCATTTTGGAGGCTGATGAGAGCGCTGGCTCCTCCAGGGAGTGCAGACAGAGCCAAGCTTCTGGCACCACAAGCAGCCTGTCTGTACAAGAGGGGAGGAAGGGAGGAAGAGCAATATTAACAGGGGATTCTATAGTCAGGGGAACATATAGGCACTACTGTGGCCGTCAACGTGACTCCAGGACGGTGTGTTGTCTCCCTGGTGCCAGGGTCCGGGGTGTCACTGAATGGCTGCAGGGCATACTGAAGGGGGAGGGTGATAAGGCAGAGGTCATGGTACATGTTGGTACCAATGACATAGGTAGAAAGAGGGATGAGGTCTTGCATCAAGAATTCAGGGAGTTAGGCAGTAGACAGAAAAGCAGGACCTCTCGGGTTGTAATCCCTGGATTACTCCCAGTGCCATGTGCTAGCAAGCACAGAAATAGGAGAATAGTGCAGATGAATATGTGGCTTAAGAGTTGGTGCAGGAGGGTGGTTTTAGATTCCTGGATCACTGGGAACGTTTCTGGGGAAGGTGGGACCTGTACAAGTGGGACGGTCCACATCTGAACCAGACCGGGATTAACATCCTTGCGGGTGGGTTTGCTAGTGCTGTTGGGAGGAGTTTAAACTAATTCAGCAGGGGGAGGAGACACAGGTGTTAGCAGAATAGGGACACATCATAATACAATAAAACAATTAAGTCAGAAGGAGTACAGCTGCATTAAGTTTCTGGGCGTAAGGCAAGGCTGGATGACCTCTATTTTAATGCCAGGAGTATTACAGGTTAGATGGATGATTGACACGTGGAATTGTGATACAGTAGATATCACAGAGACATGGTTAAGGGAGGGGCAGGATTGGCAGCTCAGCATTCCAGGATATAGAATCTGCAGGCGAGACAGGGGAGGGGGAAAAGAGGAGGAGGCGTTGCATTATTAGTTAAGGAGTCAGTTATTGCAGTAAGGAGAGATGATATCTTGGAGGGGGCATTGAATGAAGCTTTGTGGGTAGAGTTTAGGAATAAAAAAGGGGTAGCCACATTGTTAGGTGTTTATTATAGACCCCCAGATAGTCCACGGGAAATTGAGGAGCAAATATGTGCACAATTTGCGGAGTTGTGTAAAAACAATAACAATTGGGTAATTATATTAAGTGATTTCAACTTTCTCAACATTAATTGGGATAGACATAGTGTTAAGGGCTTGGATGGAGTGGATTTCTTGAAATGTGTACAGGAGAACTTGTTAGGTCAATATGTAGAGGGTCCAACAAGGGATGGCGCATTGCTAGACCTAATTCTGGGGAATGAAGCCGGACAGGTGGCTGAGGTGTTGGTGGGGGAGCATTTTAGTGATAGCGACCACAACATGGTACAATTTAAGCTTGTTATGGATAAGGAAATAGACAAGTTGCAAAAAAATGTTTTGGATTGGGGGAGAGCGGATTTTAGTAAAATAAGGCAGGATCTGGCCAAGGTAGACTGGGAACAGCTACTTATGGGGAAACCTACAGAAGAGCAGTGGGGGGTGTTCAAAAAGGAAATGGGGAGGGTACAGGCTCAACATGTTCCCTCTAGGGTGATAGGAAGGAGTAACAAGCCCGGAGAACCATGGATGACCAGAGATATTCAGGATACGATGAGAAAGAAAAGAGAGGCTTTTAGCAGGTACAAGGGGAGCAAATCAGCAGAGGCATTAGTGGAGTACAGAAAGTGCAGGGTGGAGCTTAAGAAAGCAATTAGGAGAGCAAAGAAGGGATATGAGAAAGCTCTGGCTGGTAAAAGTAGGGAAAATCCCAAGGTATCCTATAAGTCTATCAATGGGAAGAGGATAACCAGGGAAAGAGTAGGGCCCATAAGGGACCAAGGGGGCAATCTATGGGTGGAGCCAGAGGACATTGGTAGAGTGTTGAACAAATACTTCACATCCGGCTTCACCCAAGAGAATGAGGATGAAGGTATGGAACTCAGTGAGAGGGACTGCGAGGTTCTTGAGCAAATTGATACAGGGAGTGACAAGGTATTGGAGGCATTGGCAGGCTTAAAAGTGGACAAATCTCCAGGTCTGGATGATTTGTGTCCCAGGCTGCTGAGGGAGGCAAGGGAGGAGATCACAGGGGCTCTGACCCAAATTTTTAATTCCTCTCTGGCCACGGGGGAGGTGCCAGAGGACTGGAGAACAACTAATGTGGTTCTGTTATTTAAGAAGTGTTGTAGAGATAAGCCAGGGAACTACAGACCAATAATTTTCACGTCAGTGGTAGGGAAACTATGGGAGAAAATTCTGAAAGAGAGAATCTATCTCCACTTGGAGAGGCAAGCTTTGATCGGGGATAGACAACATGGCTTTGTCAGAGGGAGGTCATGCCAAACAAATTTGATTGAATTTTTTGAGGAGGTGACCAGGTGTGTAGATGAGGGTAGTGTAGTTGATGTCATTTATATGGATTTCAGCAAAGCCTTTGACAAGGTCCCACATGGGAGACTTATAAAGAAAGCAAATACACATGAGATACAGGGTAATTTAGTAAGGTGGATTCAAAATTGGCTTAGTTGTAGGAGACAAAGGGTGGTGACAGAAGGCTCCTTTAGTGACTGGAAGCCCGTGTCCAGTGGCGTACCACAGGGATCTGTGCTGGGTCCCTTATTATTTGTCATTTATATAAACGACATAGATGACTATGTGAGGGGTAGGATTAGTAAGTTTGCGGATGACACAAAGATTGGCCAGGTGGTTAACAATGAGGTTGAGTGTATTGGGCTACAGGAAGATATAAATCGGACGGTCAAATGGGTAGATAAGTGGGAGATGGAATTTAACCCTGAAAAGTGTGAGGTGATACACTTTGGAAGGAATCATTTGTCAAGGATTTATTCAATGAATGGCATGACACTAGGAAATTCTGAGGAACAAAGGGACCTTGGCATGTGTGTCCATAGATCTCTGAAGGTGGAGGGGCATGTTAGTGGGGTGGTGAAAAAGGCTTTTGGGACACTTGCCTTTATCAATCGAAGCATAGATTACAAAAGTAGTGAGGTCATGTTGGAGTTGTATAGAACCTTGGTGAGGCCACAGCTGGAGTACTGTGTGCAGTTCTGGTCACCACATTATAGGAAGGTTGTGATTGCACTGGAGGGAATGCAGAGGAGATTCACCAGGATGTTGCCTGGGATGAAACATTTAAGTTATGAAGAGAGGTTGGATAGGCTTGGATTGTCTTCATTGGAGCAGAGGAGACTGAGGGGCGACCTGATCGAGGTGTACAAGATTATGAGGGGCATGGACAGTGTGGATAGGGATCAGCTGTTCCCCTTAGTTGAAGGGTCAGTCACGAGGGGACACAAGTTCAAAGTGAGGGGCAGGAGGTTTAGGGGGGATGTGAGGAAAAGATTTTTTACCCAGAGGGTGGTGACGGTCTGGAATGCACTGCCTGGGAGGGTGGTGGAGGCGAGTTGCCTCACATCCTTTAAAATGTACCTGGATGAGCACTTGGCATGCCATAATATTCAAGGCTTTGGGCCAATTGCTGGTAAATGGGATTAGGTAGGCAGATCAGGTGTTTCTCATGTGTCAGTACAGACACGATGGGCCAAAGGGCCTCTTCTGCACTGTGCGATTCTGTGGTTCTGTGATTCTGTGATTCTGTGATTCTATCTCACTAGCCACTTCTTTTAAGCACTGTCTTTTTTAAATTTCAGATTTGTTTTAAAACAACATTTAAAGGGTAGGAGACTTAAATGCCTCAACAGTTCAACGGTTCCAATGAATTTGACAGTTCCAATGGGATTTAAATGCTTTGCCAGCTTGATAGTTCCCTTGACAGCTTGAATGGTCCAATCAGCTTGACAGTTCCAGTGAGTTATTTCACATCTTACATGCTTTGATATCTACCTGACCATCCCTAAGGGTACCTGACCTCCCCAATAGGTGCCCCTGGACCTACCCAAGAGCATACCCTGTCTCTCCAAAAGAATTCTGGCAGCTTTAGACCTTCGCCTATAAGGCTCAACACCCTCAAGTCGTCTTTTGGAGATGCTAGTTACAAAAATTGGATCTGTTTAACGGCAGCTGCACTTTTGCATTTATGGCTGACTTGTGTACATGGATGTGCAAGCTACAGACCGTCCCCATTTCCCGCCAAATCCCCCCCCCCCCGGCGAAAAAGGTGGGTACTGGGTTTAGGGGATGGACTTCTGGAATCATGTCTCCGGTGCCATTTTGGCTAAGCCAGAAATCCTGTTCATCTTTACAAAATTCAGGCCAATGTGTTTACTGCGTAACCCATTGAATCCACAGAATACAATATCTGACAGAGGAAAACATATTGGACAGAAAATTTAAAGAGATAGCATAGTTAAGCATGTCACAGAGTTTTATGACATTGAAATAAGCAGTTGAAGACAGGGTGTTTCATGTGTAACTTGGCTGGCTTTGGAAAGTCCTGAACTTTAAACTCATTATAACATGGAGAACCATTCATGCAAGTAAATTACAAAACATGCAAAACATTCAACTCTCACCCATTAAGAGTTGTAAGAATATACCACTGGATACAAGTCTGCGATGGACCCATTGCTGCTGGAGGTAATCTGGACCCACACTGCTACCAGGACATCTCAGAAACTCAAGTGTACACTGCTAAAAATATTCTGACCATTAAAAATTGCAGCTAGCAAACCATTCAGCAGTGTACCTGAACCGTCGATTCAGGTGGTTCCAGTGGGTGAAGGTCTCCAATGACAGTAAGGCCTCAAAGGATTGCACCCTCATTGTATCTTGCGCTAAGGTTTCTCATTGGTAGAGGTTGTGATCCTGAAAAATGAAAGTGATTTATCTTGCTGTCGAAGGCATTCTGCGAGGAAGACAGCAATCCCTGAGCATTCTTTACAGGTTTAAGAAAAAACCTTCAGCTCACTAATGCCTTGTTTCACATTAACTGGTCTTTGTTCAGCTGAATGTGGCTTTGTGCATTCTGGGTGAAGCATCCCAGTACCTCCAGAGACTGTGTACCCTTGTCTTCACTGTGAATAGTTAACCAACTCCTACAAAAGTAAACTTAGCCCCTTCCCCTACTGCTGTTTTTGAAATTGTTCACTCAAAGGGCTCCATTCACATCTTTTAATACTGCAGCAATACCACTCCAGTGATAGCAGGTAAAGAACTGTCAACAACTATATTTGTATTCTGACGTTTAACTTCTATTTTGGACTCATTACTGGACAAAATAGTTCTCCATTGTTTATTTGTTTGACTGCATCTCCACCTACTGCACATAAACAGGTGCTCACCAACAGAACAGACACTCACCCATTCACAAAGGATATTCAGTAGGAGCTGATGTTTTTCTCATTAGGTTTTAGATATTTGAAAATAAATGCACAAAATAAGGTTGCAAGTATGTCAGAACACTGAGTAGTAGGTTGTAATATCCAGAAAAATAAAAAAAAGTAGATGAGATACACAGGAATCTTTGCAACAGGGGGAGAAAGGTTAGCGGCTAGAGGTAAGAAAGAAGTTCACCCAACGGTCACCAAGATGTTCCTTGTATCCTGTCCAGGAGCATGGGAGGGATGGTTGAGAAGCCTCCCAACACATAGCAGCGGTATTTAGTCCTTAGTCCTTAGTAGATGGTTACGAGTTATTGCAGAAAATGGGAAACTGAAAGGCTGAAGGACAAAACTTCTTGGAAACGCTTTCATCACTCAATTGATTTGGATATGGCATCAAGTCCACAGGATTAGTGAGACCAAGAGTGTTGGCAGAAAAAGAACAAGCAAACTTGGATTTAAAATGTGCCTTTAACATCTTCATGGTGTTCTGCAGACATTAGATTACTAGTGAAGTTCAGTGAACATTACTCTGTTGGCATCATGCAGCCATTTTCCACTCAGAAGTACACTTTGAGTTTAATGGGACCATAAACACTTTGCACATCCATCAGCGTACAGCATTCTAATGTGAGGAATAATACTCATCCGATGAATAAAGAATTTCTTCTTCACTGCCCATACAATGCACCTCAACTCTAGCTTCATAACAGTACCCTCTTACGGATCCTGTATGACATTTAAATTTCCCAAAATCTGAGAAAGCACAGAAGTTGAGTGTACAAACTTAACCACAAATTGTGTGTTGGTTGAGCTCCTGACCAGGACCCACCAGAAACTACTGTCAAACCGCATTCACATGAAAATAAAATTGCAACCATCACTGCCATTTCACCATTGCAACCTTCATCAGCCATTTGCCCCACAGGCTTGTGTTATGCTCACCTCCAGATTAAAGAAATGAAAGGCCATTAATCCTAAACTACTCCAACACTCAATTGTTCAGCCATTCCAGTTTTGAGCTTCTTTGCATTTTTTGAATCATTCTCTAGGTAGTTTAATTACCTTGCTTTATTACAAATTGTAAATAGGAAACACTATTTGATTTACAAAGCAGTTAATGTTTGGGGCTGAAACACATTCATTTGCTGACTCCTCTAACAGGCCAGCATCGTCCAATTTTAAAGCAGCCTTATGCTTTGATCATTTGGTGCTGTTACCTGATGGAAGCTACTCACTATCCAGCTAAATCTGAAAAAGGTCTTGCCACAATGCAGTATTACAATTAATTTAGTGTAATTGGTCTTTGATTCTGATTTCATTGCCAAGATGCACTGCTTGTATAAGCAATAATATCAAATAATATCATTCTTTATGACACCACTCTGTCAGCACTCTTGTGATTTAAAGCAAAAATTGTTTCAAAGACCTGACCAATCATTTTTCCCATTTGATTTATGTGTTTAACTGTCTATTCACATCAATAAAATATATTTAGACAAGCTCTAAATTCCTTTTGCAGTTGACAGCAATGTAATATACTCCACTGCCATACAAGATACAGTCATATTAAAATACGGCTGCAGATAATGAAAGGAGCACTCACATAATTTATGCTTGGGGCCATGAATTATTTTAGTCTGTACCACAGAAAACAATACTCTTCTACATTATGCTTTCCAAATTGTCATTAATGGATTTATTATAAACTGTGCAAATGGATAATATGTTTTACAATGAATTCATAAGCTTGAACAAATAATAAAATGGTGAACCACCACTCTCATTAAGAAACATTGAGCTTCTCTAAACTGGCATGATTTATAATCTGGAAGAAAGTTGTAGAGGCATCTGTTACAAGATACACAGCTCATAAATTCAGTGTATTTGAGAATTGTAAAAAAAAGTCAACCCTTTGGCCCTTAAAATCCATTTGTTGAAACACCCTGGTGGAGGATAAACACAGACAAAAACTTTTTGAGCTCAATGACCAGCTTCTATGACCTTGGATTTTCACCCAGTCAGGTTGACTCAGGTCAACTTAATAGCGGCAGGCAGATCCCGATTCCGGGATTCCCAAACCCATTCCCGAGCTGTCTAATTTTCTGGATTGTCTTTAAAGTGTACTGGCTGTTTCCTATCAGAAGCCCACATCCGGCACTCCTAAGCTGGCTGGCTCCATTGCAGGAGAGAGGTATCTCCTATTCTCCTGCACTTTTCAGGGAGTCGGGCCAGGTTTTTAAAGAGTTGCGGTTCATGGCCCCATGGAGGAGTCATGAACCAGCATGTGCATGACAGAAACTTTTAAAAGATAAGTTCTAAAGGTTCTACTCATGTCCCCCCAGCCAAGTTACACCTCCCCTCCCCATCTAACCCCTCAGGCCCCTCATGCCCCCTATGCCAGGCTCTGCCATTCCACCCACCCCCTCAGGCCACCATGCCAAGCCCTGGCACTTCCATGCTGTTGCAAAACTCGAATACTTACCTCGGAGTTTGGGAACTGCAATTCTCGATGGACATTGGGACTTCTGTGCCATCAAGGAAACAGACGCACGTGCGCAGTTCAGATTTTTTTTAACAATCTTCAGGTCTTCTGTGCATGCGCAGGTCGGGAAAGGCATGTGCAGTTCGCATTTCTTCATTTTCTAGGCCGGGAACTAGCCCTGCATGTCCATGCAGATGAAGAAAGAAATAAAACAGCATGGAAAGCAGGTCAGGTGACCTGAACCGGAGTGCCATTCCAGACAGTATGTCCCAGGGAACAGGACATAGGGAGGGAGTCAGGGGGAAGGTCCCAAACCAAGAAGTAGGCCCCAAATCAGGGAGTGAGACAGAAAGAGGTACCAGAAGAAACAAGGACAAAGATCAGAAACAGATCCTGTTAAATAAGGTTAAGGGAAAGGAGCACAGAAATAGGCTTCAAGTTAGAGAGATCTACGGGGAGCAGACCTGAAGTGAAGCAGGCTTGAGAGAAGCCCTGAAGATCTGAGAAGGCAGCGGAAGGTTGGTGACTCTGTACTATAGGCCTTTTTGGAGCAATAGCATTCTGCTTGGCATGGCTGCAGATCTGAAATTGTGCTTGGAAGGTGAAGCTTGAATGTACTCGGAGAACCAGGGGAAAGGAATCTCAGAAGATGAGATTGAAACATTGGAGGAGGATCTTTGTTGAAGCCATCCGAGTGGGAGTGACGTTTGGAGAGAATTCCAAGTTGAGTCCTTTGAACCTGGAGATTGGAAACCCTTGTGAGAAAGACAGAGTTTTAGTGAGACGACATTGGCTCACAGTGTGACAAGCATCTGGGCGGGTTATTGAGAAATCCATAGAATCTGTTTTGGTCACATTTGTCATGAACTTGGGAGTGTGGCGTGCCTGACCACTCTTTGCCAGTTGGTTTACATGTACTGCATACTTACCCTGAATATTAATGTATAAGATAGACATGGTAAATTGTTTTATCTTTCTGAATTTGTATCTGTCTGGAAAGATGTAGCTGGTGAGAAGCAATGGTGAATATTTGAATAATTTTCTTGTGTTTGTATTGAGATCTTTCCAACCTTTTTTGTCTGGTGTACTATAGTTCATTTTCTCTTGTATAATAAATGTTTTATTCTTTGCATTAAAAGTTCATCAGCAGACTCCTGTGAATTTGTTCTGCAACTTACCTCCACGGTTTCTAAAAAAAATAAAAGTTAGGATCTATCAAGCAGGTTTCACTCTGGGACCTGACTGGTCCAGTATTAACATCAGCTAGAATGGTAACAATACCCATTTTCCCACTGTATGCTTTCCAAAACCAATGAACGCAACAGTGTAAAGTGGCACGTATAAAAAAAACTTTGAAAAAATGTAATCCATTGATAAATTTCCCCTTTGGGAAATAACCCTAACCCTAAGGTTTTTTGCTTGAAAAAAATCTGGACAAGCTAATATGAAAGTGTCAATCATCCCCAGGCCCATGGAAGCTAACAAAAGCTACAAACACATGAAACCACGACTTATGTCAATAAACATTATGAAATTGATTGTAGAGACCAGGGAGCTCAAGCTGTCAACCAAACAATGCTTCATCTGTGGAACAGGTGTTCTGTTATTCAAATAGATGTCTTGGCTCTCAGCCAAGTGTACAGAATGAGGGGGGTGGGTATAAGGGCAGAGATTGGCATAGGGGACATGAAGGGACATAGGTGGGCATAAGGCCATGAGGTGGCATGGATGTGGGATAGGGTGTGTTTGGAGGGTGAAGGAGGGATGATTGCTGGAGGGCTTTTGTGTTTTTTTATTCATTGGTCCTTTTCAACAGCCCATCTCCACATCCAGCAGCTCCTTTGTCTGTCTCCACACTTCTTCCCATGTCAGCTGGCCCAACGCCAGCTCACGCCCACCTGCAGCAATGAAGATCTTGCCTTAGTGGGTACTTTCTCCCGAGGCAGGTAGGCCAAGCCAGGAATTTTCCCGAACCCCCCTACCTGCCTCCAGGCCGATGTGTTTCTATGCAGGGATAGGGCTAGATTAATTTAGGACTGCACTGGAAAGCAATTGATGACAATTTTGCTTAGACTGTCTGTAAAGATTTTTCCAAATTATATAAATCACATGCAAGGTTATTGAACATTGAAATACTTACCCCTGGGCAGATTCATAAAAAGCCAGGACAGAAAATTTAATGAGGTCAATTCAATACAGATCCTATTGACAGGAAGCAGGGGGTATGTTCCCAAACCTACTCCAACATTAAGTAATGCTGGATTAGGGCAGTTCTACAAATTGCCAAAGCCAATCTTGCTTAATATGAGAAAGCTTCATGGAATGATTGATTTCTTTGATGGCCTGAAGCAGGCATAGAAAAAAAATATTTCTGTATACAAGTCAGGCCACTCAGGGATGTAAATAATTTATATTAACAATTTACACATTGGAATCAAAAATACAATTTCTAAATCTGTGGAGAACACCAAATTGGTGGGGAGAGAAGAGTCAATACTGGGGAATTTCATAACAAATTATAAGGGGGTATTAACAAACTTGCAGAATGGGAACGTAATTGGAAAAATAATTCAACATGGATAATGACCCGGTTTTTCTGTGCCCGCTGGGGTCGGCCGTCTTCGGTGGCGTGAGTGGACAATATGGCGAGAAGGCCAAAAATCAGTTTTGTGATGTTGTGAAACCAGTTTGCGATCATCCGCTCAGCCTGTCGATGGCGGGCCACGTCCCTGCCATTGGACATTCGGGAACCTCATTGTAATACATCAGCATTTCATTGTAAGGCTGGCCCGCCAGACTCAACCCCTTCCCCACTGGATCATCCGCCCACGTTGGCGAGAAAACAAGCCAATGCAGAACACATCTTGACAACTGTGACATGTAGAAGTCAGGATTTACTGCCAGGGTCTTTCTCACATCGCAGACATCTGAGGAGCAGGAGATACTGGAACCCAGTAGCAACAGGCTCCTGGAGGAATGCCCATGGCATGCTGGGTGGGTTCTCATGGGCATGGCTCGGCTGCGAAGCAGTTCACGGAAGTTGGAAAGTCACCATTGATGCTCACAACGGATGAGGGTTGAGGGGGTGAGAAAGGAAGGTCTAGGAATGACTGGGAGAGGAAGAGGTGTCAGGGGCATGAGATTGAGAGGGGGGGAATGAAGGTGTTGGGGGTGAGGCTGGAAGGGAGGAATGAAGGTGTCGTGGGTGAGGTTCGGAGGGCAGAATAAAGATGTCAGAGGGGTGAGGTTTGGAGGGGGAATAGGCGTAAGGGGGGTGTAAGGTGTAAAGGAAGGAGTTTGGATGACAGAAGGAGTGCAAGAGGGGAACGAGCCCATTGGGAGGAAGGAGTGCAGAGAGGGGAGGGAATCCAGGGGAGAAGGGAGGGTAGAGAGGGGAGGGAGTACAGGAGGCGGAAGGAGTGGGGGGGAGGGAAGGAGTAAGCATGGAGGAAAAAGTAAGGGTGGAGGAAGGAGTCGGGAAGGAGGAAAGAGTAAAGCTGGAGGAAGAACTGAGGGTGTCTGAGGCAGTCAGGAAGGGGAAGGAGTAAGGCTGGAGGAAGAAATGAGGCTGGAGGAAGAGGTAAAGCTGGAGGAAGGAGGGGGGAGGAATGAAGGACTAAGGGCGGTGAAAGAAGGAAGGGCATCTGAGGGAGTCAGGATGAGGGAAAGAGTAAGTGGGGGTGGGGGAGTTCAGGGTTTGGAGGACTGGGGGGGTGGTGGTTGGGTGGTGAAGGGATTCTGGGGAGGAAGGAGGGGTTTCTTGGAAGGAAGGTGTCCATTGAAGGGAAGGGGTTCCGGGGGGGACCAGGTCCAGAGTGGGGAAAGGGTCCATGGGGAAGTTGTCCAGGTGAACATGCAAGGGAGGTGTCTGATGGGTCCATGATTGCCTCCTGGGAAGTGAACCAAGGGTAGTGTCGTATGAAGGAATGGTGCAAATGACCAAGGGCAGAGTGAGGGAGTAGGGAGGGAGGGTGAGGGTTCGAAGGTAGTGGTGGAAGGGATGGCGAGGGTGGTTGGTAGGAAATCAGAGGCAGGCACGGACCCTGAGGGTGGGAAGGAGGAGGTCGGGGAGGTGAATGTGGATGGGGGTGAGATTTTTGGGAAGGAAGGGAACGTGCACGTTCACCTGGACATCCCCGAAGGAAAGGGGTTGTGGTTGGTAGGTCACGGAGGGGAGGCGGAAGGTGATGCCGGGGGTGTCATCAGTGATGTGGGAAAGGAAATGGGTGACAGAGGGAGGGGAAAAGATGGGGGAGCACATGAAAAAACGAATCCAGGCCATGCTGTCCAAATCGAAAGTGAAACGACAGTCGTGGTGGGTGAGATGAGGTGCTTCATGGGAGTGTGATCATTGGGTGGGCGGAGATGCAGGTCAGCTCAGATGGACAACTGAAAGCAAACCCCAGCAGGCAGCATTGAAAATGCTCAGGACGATGAGATGAGTGCAATACATGAAGGACCCAGGTGCATGGGGGAGTGCTTGCACGAGGCTCTGAAAGGCCCTGCCACATGGACACTTTTCCCCCCATAATCACTCGTTGGTCAGCTGCTCCCTTGCGGTGGCAGTGGACGAGGTTGAGGGGGTCACAGGCAAAGGGGACTCGGAGGGACAGGACATCCTCTGAGATTCCTGAATGGATGACCCAGGGGTGTTCAGCTGCCGCTCCTCCTCCCTTCAGGTGCCCGGGGACCTTGGCCTGATTCCTTGAGGAAAGCAGCACCTGGAGGGACGTTGAGGTGACCTGTTTGCCACTGGAGGAAATCACCCATGGCTCCTGTGATGGAATGCAGTTCTGCACACATCTCTGCATTTTGCCTGACCAGGGTCTCCATGGTATCTGCCATCCTTTCCATGGAGACCGCCATACGTGCACATGTGGGCACCACTTCATCAGAGAGCAGGCAGACACACTCCCCTGGCTCATGTGTCACCCTGATGAAAGCTCCCAACATTTTTGCGTGATGTCCCCCCACCTTCTGCTGACTCTCAACGATGAGTTGGAAGACTAAATCCAGAGGTTGTCATCTGACTCAGGCCTCACAGATGCCTGATCGCCAGCCGTCGTCTGAGTGCCGGGGAGCTCGTATGAACCTGCCCCCTGCTGCTGTGGACATGTGTCCATGCAATGACGACCATGCTCTTGATTTAGTTCCCACCGAGGTGTGTGTCTCTACGGTGGTGGAGGGTGTGGGTAAGCACTGTGACAGGTCTTCCAGCAGCTTATTTCCAGCTCTTCAATGGAGGAAGTGTCCTCTTGACTGGAAGTGAGGACCTGGATGGAGCTGAGGGATTGGCTGGCTGAAGGTGTTGGCCACTAGGCAGAGCTCCCTGTGAACCAAAGTAGGGATAAGTAGTGCATGGCAGCAGGGTCAAAAGCAGGAGAGAGAGCACTCACATTTGCATTGAGAGAGGGGTGATGTGGCACAGGATCCTTATGAGGGTGTTCACCTCTGACCTCACCATCACCGCAGGCACAGTCCATGTCCTCACCAATCAGCACAATGGCATGCTCCTCAAAGTGAGTGAGGGGCCTAATGTGGGCCACTCCAGCCCCAGCCTGAGACCTCTCCCTGCTGATGTGAGCCAGCTTCTCTTGCCTGAAAACAGATGGAGAGAGTGTGAGCAGGACACATGACACTGCGTGGAATGTTTGTGTAGTGAGCGGAGCCATGGACAGGATGAGGACATGAGCTCAAGGGGATATGAGCCTGATGGGGATGTGAGGGTGTGTGTGTGAGTTAGTGGTCTTGTCCCCTGAGGTGTGATATCCCTGTAGATGTATGATGGGTTTGAGGATGTGCGAATTGAGAGTGTTGAGAAGGGTGAGTTATCCTGGTGGAACAGATGAGACCATTCATCTTGTAGTGGCACTGGGTGGCTGTCCTCTTTTGCAGGACATTGGCACTGACCACCACTGCTTCTTCCCAAGCCAAATTTGTAAGGTTGCTGCCCATCCTGCGGCCAGAGCCAGGGGTAGAGGACATCACGGCAAGCCTCCACCGCGTCCAAAAGGTGCTTGAGGGGTGTGTCATTGAACCTGGGGGCTGCAGTCTTTTTGCCTTTCAGGGCCATGTTTTCTTTCCAGCAGCAGAAGCACTGAGAGGTGTGTGCGCGGCTGGACTTTAAATATGGCACCCGGCACGATGAAGCGGTGAGGTGATGGCTTGGCAGTGAATGAGAGCCCGCCCAGCATGGAAATGACATGTTTCCCATGAATGCATAATTAACGCGGCAGCTTTGGGATGTTACGGCATGAAAATCTGCCATTGTGGCTGGCAGGTAAAACATCATTTCACCCGCCCGCTACTATACTTAGTGCAAATCTGGGACAATTCTGCCCAATGTGGTCAACTCTTAACTGCCTTCTGAAATGGCCTAGCATGGTACTCTCGATTCCAGGTCAGTTAAGGATGGGCAACAAATGCTGGCCTTGCCAGTAACGCCCACATCCCATGAAAGAATAAGATAAAATGTGAGGTTATTACATTTTGTCAAGGAAAACAAAGGAGTTGCATATTATTTAGAAAATAATAATCTAAATGGGGTAAAGGGGCCAGGGAAGATATGAGGACAAATACACAGGTCACCACAAGCCGTGACATAGGTTCTCACCTTGTTTTAGCAAGGTCACAAAAAAGTAAAGCACGCACCAGGCTCATTTCTACAAGGATAGAATTGGAAAGGAAAGAGGTTGTGCTAAACCTTTATGAACCTTAGTCGGGTAACTGCTGACAATTCTGGCCACCAGGCTATGTAAAAAAAATATAGAGGCACTAAAGGGTTACATAAAACGACTTGCAAGGTAGATACCAGGAATATAGGAAGAATGAGAATTGATCTCATTCAGATATACAAAATTCTTACAGGGCTCAACAGGGTAGATGCAAGAAGAATGTTTCCCCTCCCTGGGAGGGTCTATAACTAGAGGACACAGTCCCAGAATAAGGAGCAGGCCATTTAGGATTGAGATGAGGAAGAATTTCTTCACTCGGAGGGTGGTGAACCTTTGGAATTCTCTGCCCCAGAGGACTGTGGAGACTCAGTTGTTGAATAAGTTCAAGTCTACGATTGAAAGATTTCTACATATTAAAAACATCAAGGGATACGGGGAGAATGCAGGAAAATGGTGTTGAAGTGGAAGATTAGCCAATACTCATTGAACAGCAGATCGAACACAAAGGGCTGAATGGCCTACACCTGCTCCTATTTCTTATGTTCTTATAGCATATACCTACTAGGAGAGAATGAACAGGCTCTTGAAAAGGAAAGGCTGAAAGGTGACCTAACAAAGGTCTTTAAAATTATGAAAGGTTCTGATAGAGTAGAGATAAAGAGAAAGTTTCCACTTCCGAAGTAGAGCAAAGCTGGAGGCTGACAGTCTAAGATAGTCAGCAAGAAACCAAACAGGGAGTTTAGAAGGAACTTCTTTACCCAGAGAGCAGTGAGAATGTGGAACTCCCCACAACAGGGATCAGATGAGGTGAAAAGTATTGATGCATTTATGAGGAGGCTAGTTAAGCTTATCAGGGAGAAGGGGATAGAAGGTTAGACTGATAAAGTTCGATGAGGAAAGATGGCAGGAGACTTGAGTGGAGCATTGATGCTGCATTGAGGGTTGGGCCAAATGGCTTGTTTCCAAGCTGCATAGCACCATCAACAATACATAAGTGGGTCTTTAATGCTGACAATCTGGAGTTTACCTACTCAGTATTGATTTAAGCAATAGTGAGAGAGATTGAAGAGGGAACCTTTGCCCCTCTTCTCTAGCTTACTGAAATGTACCTGTTCTGTGATTGTTCTTGTCTTTTGTAGATGCATTAACTATATATTTTAACAGGCTTTAAACCAACATATTTTTAAACAAAGAACCAGCAACAACCAGTAAATGGCCGATAGTACAAAAACCAGATGTTTACAGTCATTTCCAAATCTTGATATTCTTCATGATGTGTCAAAAACAGCAAAGTTGTTTCTTTGAACAATCTTGCAATATGACTAGTTCCTCGAAAGTAATCATTCACTTTTCATGTGGCAAATCCTAACACTGAGTCAAACTAAACAAGACTATCTTGGTTGAAGATTGGTTCATGTCAGTGGCTCCAGATATAACTACAGTCGGGAACCTGACTCTAGAGCTCCCCATCAGAGATCCAAAGCCCATCGTTGACCTTGCCCCTCTTTACAGGCCTCAGACACAGCTATCTACCAATTAAAACAACAACCCTTGCCTCACTTGGTTATTCAATCCACACCTCATACATAACCTGAGCTTCGTCAGGTGTGGATTGAACAGCATCGCACTAATTTCAATATTATGCCCCCCTTGCTCTGGAGACAAAACAACATTCCTTGAACATTTAAGATTGTTTTTGTGGTCTGTACACATGGACATACTAATCCAATTGCTCTTCCACAGTTCCTGGACTCTTGCCATGAAGGAAGGATTCTGACTGGATCCAAAGTAGGTAGCCTCAGACTTCCTCCACATGGAGGGGTTGTATTTGCTACTTTCCAGTCTGATGGGGCCATTCTAGAATCTAGAGAATTTTGGAAAATTAACACCAACTACCTCATTTGCCACCTCTTCTTAGACCCTAGAATGAAGTACATCAGACCCTGAAGACTTGTCAGCCAGCAGCTCCATCAGTTTGTTCAGTACCGCTTCACTAGTGATTGTAATTTCACCAAGTTCCCCTCTTCCTTCCATCTCCTGATTTACAGATATTATTGGAATGTTTTTGTATCCTCTATACTGAAGACAGAAGCAAAACATTTGTTCATTTCATCCACCATTTCCTTATTATCTACTATTAGCTCCCCATTGTCACTCTCTAGAGGACCAACACTCACTTTATTTACTCTTTTCCTTTTTAAATACCTGTAGAAACTCTTGCTATCTGTTTTTACATTTCTAGCTAGCTTCCTCTCATACATTAATTTCTTTCTCCTGATTAAGCTTTCAGTCATTCTCTGCTGTTTTTCAAATATCCGAACCAATCATCCGACCTGCCATTCATCTTTGCACAGCTATATGCTTTTTCCTTAAGCATGATGCTTTCCTTAAATTTTTTAGTTAACCACGGTTGGTGGGTCCTCCCTTAGAATTTTTCTTTATAGTAGGAATATACTTATCCTGAGTGCCCTGAAATAGTCCCTTAAATGTCTGCTGCTGCTTCTCTATTGATCTATCCCCTAGCCTAGTATCCCAATTCACTTCAGCTAGCTCAGCTTTCATACCCATATAGTTGTCCTTATTTAAGTTTAATATACTAGTCTTAGACCCACTCTTCTTCCTTTCAAACTGGATGTAAAATTCAATCATATTGTGGTTGCTGCTGCCTAGGATTGCCTTCACTCTAAGATCAATAATTAATTCCGTCATGTTACACAAGAGTTTACAGAAAGAACAATTCATTATAATAGCTTAAAGATGTCAATCAAGGAAGTCAACAATTCACTTAACTTGTCAAAATCGAACTAACCCTCTGCTGAGCAATGCTTTTATTGGTCTGGGCTCACAGCTAAGCATGTAAGCAAGCCTAGACCAATACAAACATTAGCACAGCAGGGGATTCTGTTTTGACAACTGAAATGAATTGTTGACTTTGCTCGATTGACATCTTTAAGTGGTTATCATAAGTTGTTATTTCTCTGATCTATTATGTCAATGTTTCTATGCTCATTAGGACAAGGTTAAGTGATGAGAAGTGTTTGAAACCTCTGTTATTCATACTTTAATGGTCTGTCTGATCTACATTTTCATAGGATTGTAGGAACAACAGTTTTTTTTTCTCAAAAGAAGATTTGTGAATGGGTATTTTACTTTCTCTCAGCAGTTCCACACTTGTCATTGTTATTATATGGCTCATTGTTTACGTATATAGACCCTACTGGGTGAAAGTCCATGGAAGGGGCATGAGTAAGCATTGGATTGGCATGGGCAGAATGAAGGGGCATGGGGAGTGGCTGGGGGCATGAATTTGCATTGAGTTGGAATGGCGAGTATAAGGGACCATATGGCGTGGTTAGTTGGCATTGAGATGGCATGAGTTGATATGGAATGTATACTGGGCCATGGGGAGCAGTGAGAGGCGGGGGGGGGGGGGGGGGGTATGAGTTGGCATTAAGTTAGCATTGTGGCTAACAGGGGTCATTGAGAGTGGGTGGGGAAGTGAATGAGTGAGAGGGCTAAGGGTTAGAGGGCCTAAAATCTTCTAACACAACTGGGATGAAGTCTCAGACAACCGAGGCAGGCCCTCTAACCAGCCCACCTTGACACTCACCCTCCCCCATTGCCACTGGCGATCTGCTTCTCGGGTTAATGGTCCCTATTCCATCTCACACCCATACCCACCCCACACCAAACTTGACGAAAAATTGTGTGTATCAGGGTTTTACTGAGGTGGGTGCGGCGAGTCTAGAAATTTCCCAATTTGAGCTACTTTCCACGATAGCCAAAATCCAGCCCCACGTGTGGGAAATGGAAAAAAAAAAAGTCAGTGTTGTATGAGATTGGGGCCTGAGGCATGTAATTGGATAGAGTACAGTAGGCCTTACTTTGCACATAACTGACTAGGATGTGATTCCTATTGAAACCAGCTGGCTAAAATGAAGTATTCTGTTCCCCTTGAGAAATGCACCTCACTTACAAACAACAAAATTCACAAAAAAATATTAAATGATGGAATCACGCATCAATTCAGATTGAAAGAAGTCAACAAAAATCATCATGCATATGTTATGAATGTGTTACATCCAAAGACTATTCAAGTGCACAACTTTAAATGGAACATGAATGAGGTTTTCACATGATCCATTAAGAACTGACATTGATATTCCTCATGCAAAATCTGTGACATCATTTCAGTATTTTTTAAAGTAGAAACTTGATTCTTCTGTGATTTCCCTCACTGATAGACCCTGTAGACAAACATCAAACGAAGAATGACTCTGGTCAACTGGCAAGATGTTATACACGAAAAGCAAGATTGCAATTTTTTGTGTAAGCTCTAATAGCTTTTATTGTGCCGTCACCATAGGGGCCAATAAGTGTCTGGAACCACAATGGCCCATATTGGCATCTAGAATTTCTCCAAGGGATCCCCAGTGGAGGGTCAGTGAGCCTCCTAAGATACCATGTAAAGTGGATTAAGGCAGGCATAATCCGAGTTCATACTGTCCAACCTCAGGCAAAGTTACCATGGGAGATCAGCAAAACCCTGCTTAAAAAAAAAGTTTTTTTAAATTTAACTTTTAATTTAAAAAAATGTCATGGGTTCGAGCAAGAGCTCCATAAAGGATTTGCCAATGATCTGCCAAGAATAAATTGTCATTGAACTTAACTCTATGATTTTAAATACCATGCTTGTTTTCTTGAATTTTAATCATGTTCAATTAAAAACTGTAGTGTTACTAATTTTATCTTAATTTACCCTGGCTTTTCAGGGCCTAGTTTTTCCTCACTAATTTCCTCCCATTTATTCTACACTAGAAATAAAACTAAGAAAAGAAGAATTAAAAACCCCAGGCTTTTAACTTGCTACCAAAGCCAATTTTAATGGCGGTCACTCAGATACAGGTTGAATGAATTGCAAGATAGTCAATCTCTTCACTGTTGGCTATGATCTGAATTCTTCACCTTCAAAGATTCTGATTGTCGGAGATCACTGAGGCTTTGCAAAGCCATGGGCAGACAGTGCAGAAACCTGTGCAGCGCATGTACCCTGTGATGGCTCTGGGATTTGAGTGCATGAGCTCTTCCCTTGAGAGAGTGGTCGCCCACTTGGACAGCCACAGGTAGCCCCGCTTTTAGTGAGGCACTTTGCCACATGGATCGCAAATTATCGCTAATGATGCAGCTACATGAGGAGTGGGCGTTAGCCGTGTCCAAGCCGTTGGCCTCATTCAGTTATCAACCGTGAAAGAGATGAGGCAGCCAAAGAAGTGAGAGGGGGCACCGGTGTCATCCTTTGCCTCGCTGGCCCCTCCGAGTAGGAACCATCCCTGTCATGAGGCCCCGTGACAGAGGCTGTCCCTGCAAAGACGCTGGCACAGCAGCCTGTGGAGGACCCCCCCCACGGGTACAGTCAAGGCGAGGACAGAAACGAGAGGCTTCTCAACCAGATACGATACAATAGAGCAGGCTGCCTCCACCTCATCCTTAGCTACAGCGGCAGCGCTACATTGGAGTGAGTGCGAGTGCAACTTGACACCCCAGAGTTTCATTTTATGGGTCTCCTGGATGAAGTTTGCTCTGGCTTTTCATTGATTTGTATAGTTATAAAAATATTGTTTCATGGCATCACTCAGACTTCTGTGTGTTCATGGATTTAGTGGGGACTGGGAGGAAGGTGTAGGGGGAAGGCCCGGAGCCAGGGTGGGTCTATGGACTTGTTGCAGGGGTCAGGTTGTGGGGCGGAGCGACCAGAGATGCGGAGACCCCATGCTCCAAGTCTATTGGTGCAGTAGCTGGAAAGCTTGTCTTGGTGGTTCAAGTTCAGAATGGGAGTCATGTGGCATAGGCCTGGAAGTCACTCACATGAAGCGTTGACAAGTTAGCACGACCCTTGCAGCCATGCCAACCCATTGATTGTTCCGTGATCTGGGACAGTGTTGGCAGTCTCCTTCCCAATGCGTGGCCACCGTGCTTCTCTGGAGCACACCCCTCATCCTCCTCTTGCTCCTCCCTGTCCCTCCCCCTCATCCAACTCCAGGCCTCTTTGAAAAGGCATATTGTGAAACGAGCAGATGACCACAGTACAGAACACTCTGGCTGGCTCATACTGGAGAGCACCACCTGACTAATCAAGGCAATGGAAGCACATCTTCACCATTCATCGCAGGCTTATGTAAGTAGATGGCTCTGGTTGGAGCGCCTCTCTGCCTCCATGTTTGTGTACTGAATGGGCATCAGAAGCTAACTCCTCAGTGGATAACCCTGATCCGTCAGCATCCACCCATGGAGTAGGAATGTTGTCCTGATGAGGAATGGAACCTGGGACTCTCACGGGATGAAAAAATTGTGATAGCTGCCCAGGAACTAAGTGTAGACCTGCAAAATATGCTGCCTGCGGTTACAGACCAACTGGACATTCAACAAGAGGGATCCTTTTCTGTGTTGAATCTGGCTGGCTCATCCATTGGTGACCTGATGGTTATGTGGGTACTATCACTGACTCCCCTGGGCCTTCAGGAATGCCCTCTGTGCCTGTGCTGACCCTACTGTGTGTGTCATAATGGATGTAATCCCCCATCCGTGACCTGTCTGATGGTGTAAAGAGCTGCTGGCTGTGAAATGCCACCTAGGTCCATGCCAACTCCTAGAACAACCTGGATCTATAAAATTCAGTGCCATGGTAACCTTGATGCCTGCAGATAGGTTCTGCTGTGGGGGCTGTGAGGTATCAGGTCATTGTGAACCACAGCACAAATCTCCGATGCCAACTGCCTGGATAGGCACAGTCTCCTCCGCCACTGGCACTCTGTCATCTGCATGCAGCTGACTCTTGAGTAGTATACCCGATGTCTTGGGTTGCGCCTTCTTCTCCTTGCAGCCTGTCACTGTGCTCCTCTGACCTCCTCCTGACCAGGAGATTACCTCTGCTACTTTGCCTGATGTCATGGTAGCCAGCTCCCATCTCCCGCCCCTGAGCTGCAGATGATTTGTACAGCAGGGCTTCCACTGCCAGCCTCTGCTGCCCAGGTGATGCCAGCAGCCTCATGTCCCTCACAGGACTCCAGCCTCCCCACCTGCGCAAAATACAGGCCTCTCAGCACCAGCAATGGCAACTCTGAGCTGTTGATTGAACAGTTGAGCGTAGCAGTTTACAAGTTGATTAATGCCTCCATCAACGCCAATGGCTCCTCGTTGTTGCACACTACATTTGCCCTGACATCTTCCAGGTACTGCGTGTATCCTGTGCCTGCCAATTGAAAAACCCAAACTAGCCCAGTGAGCCCTTTTAATTGGCTCCACAAGTAACTGTACAGGAACTTTAATTAATGGTGTGGCAGGTCCAAATGCCACACCACACTGTCCCCGCCCCTCAAATTCCATTGCACGCCGTCCCATTGAAAATTGCATCACATTCTGGAGATGAGAGAGCCCTGTGTCACTCCCTGGGAATTCTTATGTCACACCTGCACCCATTTGTAGACCCCATCTGCAGTTGAAAATCTGGCCCTTGATGCCTAAAGTCATTAAACCTAGTTACTTCATTCATATTGGTATGGATCCTCCACAACATTGCAATAGACAGCTAGGTGGTTCACATTTTGAAATCAGCTGTTGATCAAGTCATGAGGAAGAGGCACTTCAGTTCTTTAACTCAAAATTTTCTGACTAATGTCTGGATCATCCAGCTCTTCTGTCTGTTCATCATACACAAGGGCCCAGGTGTGAATTGAACCAACAGCAACTTCAGAGCAAGTAAGGTTAGTGTGTGCACTAAAGCATCAACATGTTGAGTCAGCACAGCTGAACTCCACTTTCAGGTATTCTCAACAGCCATCAGGTCAGAATGAACTTCATGGGATGTACTCACCCTCTTCAGGCACTTCTGGTTATGATGTCCAATTCACCCAAAAAAATTGCATTCTGCCATTACAATACCATAAAAAGGAAGGAAGAAATTCTATCAATGATCAGGGTTCCAAATTCTGCCGTGAAATGTGAACTTTCAGAATTAAATTTGCCAAGACCAGTAGCAGGCAACTCATACAGCAGAGCCTTGACTTCCTGCATTCTGCATTCCAGATTCACTCTGTTTTTCAAACAATTTAGTCACACACCCTCAACAATTTTACTGTCTGCTAATGCATTCTCAGACTACTGGCCCCTTCCTTGATAGAGTAAAAAAAAGTTTTACTCTTCACTCTGAATTAATTTATTTGGATTATTTAACAAAATCAGTCTTTATTGAAATTCAGTTGAAGTTACAGGACAAGGCACAATTTCTTTGGAATATCTGGACCAGTGTTCATCCAAGGCTTTGGTATCCCTCGACATGACATTCCCATGCTTCTCTGGCCAGCCTCCTACATTCTACCCTTCATAAATTTGAGGCCATCCAAAACTCTGCTCCTTTATCCTTACTAACACCAAGTACCGTTCACCCATCACCCCTTCGTTAACCTACATTGGCTCCTAGTTAAGCAACGCATTGATTGTAAAATTCTTATTCGTTTTGAAATTCCTCCATGGGCTCACACCACTCTACCTCCCCCTGCAATCTTTGTAATCACCCCCAGTTGCAGAATCTTTCAAGATATCTGCACTCATCTAATTCCAAACTCGTATCCTTGGTTTTAATTGATCCACCATTGGCGGCTGTGTCTTCAGCTACAGGCCCCAAGCTCTGGAATTCCCTCCCTAAACCTCTCCCCTCCTTTAAGATGCTCCTTAAATCCTACCTCTTTGACCAAGCTTTTGGCCATCTACCCTAATATCTCCTTACGTAGCTCAGTCTCAGATTTTGTTTTATAATGCTTCTGAGAAATGCTTTGGGAAGTTTTATTACATTAACGGTTCTATATAAATACAAGTTGTTGTTCCTTCAAATTAATTCATTTATTTATTCATTCTCCTGTGTGCTTTTATTTTCACAACTGTATTCCATTCCACTTAGGTAAAGGGAAATGTAAGATTTTTTTAAAGTCGAGATGAGCAAGTTGAAATAGGCTGTATCTATTTAGTGTTTTATCATTATGCTCTCGGGTTGGCTGTGAACTGTCTTTCCGTAGGAGTGATGACGAATTAAGTTCAAGGATAGACACTATCCATGCAGTACTCTTTCTCACCCATTAGGCGTAGCATGCAGTTACACAATGCTAATTATGACCTCAGGACAATTGCTTTTACTGCTATATTAATGAACAGCAATGCCCATTATATAGACAGTCAAATCGTAGAAAATCAGGGGATATAAAGCTTGTAGAATAGCTCCTCCAGCTGTTAGTTTCATAAACACTTTTATAACTGCCACAATAGAATTATAGTGCAGCACTGGCATGGGAAATGATGAAAAAACTGCACCAATTTGCTATATTCAGACATTTCTGGATATCATGCAGTATTTTGGCTATTTGTCAATTCCCTGTGTGCATCTTTGTTTAAAAAATATCTGTGGGAACGCAACTAACCGTGTTCAATATAGGATAGCAAGCAACTGTCTGCTGCCAGATCAATGTAATAGACAGGCTGGAGAAAAAAGATGTGCTCAAGGCTTTAAATTAATTACCCAGTCCCTGGTGTCAATACCATGGCACATATTTGTCATCAACATCACTTAGGAAATTGGGCATGTGTTTTCAAATTCTGCATGTTTTGTGGCAACTATATATCAATTTTATCCAGCTATGAAATGGGAATGATGCATCCAAGCTCCCTGTGAGTGTATATCATGAGGCTCTGGGCAACGGAAACTGATGCTGGCACAAGGCAATATTGTACATGATGCCCAAAACAATTCTGAATGTTCACGCGTACCAATTATATCTATCACAATTGAACTTGCATTCACTTCAGTGCAATTACTTGAAATTCATCATATGCTGCAGGTGTGATTTAGGTGTCAGCCATAGCTCATTGGTAACACTCATGCTTCTGAAGCAGAGATATGTGGTTTCAAGTCCCACTCTAGAAAAGTCAGCTCAAAATCTAGGCTGGTGCTCCACTGCAGTACTGAGGGAGTTCTGCAATGTTGGAGGTGTCATCCTTTGGATGGAATGTCAAACTGAGGGCCCCATTTGTCCTCTGAGGTATATGTAAAAGATCCAATGACACCATTTTGAAAAGGAGTTATCCTGGTGTTGTGGCTGATATTTAACCTTCAGCCAAATGCACTAATACAGATTAAGTGATCATTATTATGTTTGTGGGTTTTGCTGTGCACAAATTGGCTGCCAAATTTCCTACATTACAACAGTGACTCATTTCAAAGTACTTAATACGCTGTAGAGTGATTTGGGACGTCATGAGATAATGAAAGGTGCTGTATATCTGTAAGTTTTTCTATCTTTCATTGTGACAATGGAGTGTAGAAGATGTGATACAATTGTTTAAGAGTGTGAAAGGGAGTATGAAAGGATAGATTTGGGCAAAAAGAAGACTATTTACAGAAATTGAGTCATAAAGAACAAACACAATGTTAGTGTTGACATGTGCACTGATGACACTTACCTACAGGGCAGATGCAGGAAGGATGTTTCTCTTGGCTGGCAGGGGAGGAGGAGGGAGGGGTTGTCTAGAACCAGTGGACACAAGTCTCAGAATAAGAGGTAGGTCAGTTAAGACTTAATGAAGAAATACTGCCTCATCTCAGAGGGTGGTGAATCTTTGGAATTCTCTTTGGAATTCTCTTTGGAATTCTCGATCCCAGAGGGCTTTGGAGGGTCAGTCATTGAACATGTTCAAGACAGAGATTGATAGGTCTTTAGACAGCAAAGATGTTAAGGGGCATGGGGATAGCGCAGGAAAATGGTGCTGAGGTAGATCGACCATGGTCTATTTAAATGTTAGAACAGGCTCGAGGGGCCTAATGGCCTACTCCTGCTCCTATTTCCTATGTTCCTTTCTCAACTACTCCACTGTTGCATTATCAAACTGCTTGTCAGAGATCCAGTACTAGATGAGAAGGAATTTCCTCCAATTAAATATTAGGTAGACCAAAGCTATTGCCTTTGATTCACGCCCCAAACTCTGTTCCTAGCTGCTGAATCCATTCCTCTCCCTGGCAATTGTCCAGTGTTGAACGAGACTGTTTACAATCTTGGTGTCATAATTGATTCTGGTGAACGTTTGAACACATATTATCCATGCCATCACTAAGGTCGCCTATTTCCATCTCTGTAACATGTCCTGACTGCTCCCTTGCCTCAACTCATCTGCTGCCCTCATCCATGATTTCATTATCTCTAGACTTGACTGTTCTGATGTATCTTCTGAATGGCCTCTCACATTCTTTGGAATTCTCTATCGCAGAGGGTTGTGGATACTCCATTGGTGAATATAGTTAAGGCTGGAATAGACAGATTTTTGGTCTCTCAGGGAATCAGTGGATATGGGGAGTGGCAGGAAAGTGGAGTTGAAGTCCAAGATCCGCCATGGTTGTTTTGAACGATGGAACAGGATGATATCAGAGGGTCTGAGGTAGGACGGTTTGTTGTTCAACCATGAGAAGTGTGGGGGAGGGTGTGGGTTGGCGGGGGGGTGCGGTGTTGGCCATGCAGGCACATTGGATCCAGCAAGTGGGTGGAAGGGCATTTATCTCCTGATCTAGTGGTCCCTTGCTTCAGCTTAGCTGACGGGTTTTCTGGAGCTGGAAACTCACCCATTTCTTGGGGTTAAAATTCCTACCTTTAAAGTTTGTTAATCCATTTTTATAGAGGTAGGAATAGTCAAGTATTGCCTCTGATGAGTATCTTTCATACTTGCTCTAAAAGTGTGCCACATGCTCCATGTGGACCTGAAGCAGTGATCTGTTTAGGCAGTAAAAGTCTCCAGTGTCCTCAACTTTATAGTCCAGTAGTTTACCATTGCAACAAATCTTTTATTATTATTCATCAGAGGGAAATATAGCCCTCAATGTTTTCACTGTGAGTTCTGGATTGCTTGTAAAAGTCCGTGGAATGTAATTTTTATTTTGCACAGACACAGGATCTTTCCAAGTGACGCTAAATACCAGTTGATGCCCTGAAGACCACATGTTTAACTCTTGTACAATCTCAAGTGTTAGAAACTGGAATCTTTCCATTTGGCTGTAAGCAGATTCAATGCACTTGTAGATGACCTAGTGCAGAAATGGAGAATGACCCCAGCATTTAAATACATATTTCAGCCACTGAGCTAAAGTGCTACATATAAGTATGTATTTGTAGGTGGGTGTGGAACATAAATGCTAGAGTTAACTCCTCTAGGCATAGATCTATCACCTTCAGTGAGGTAGATCAGGTGAGTTGGTCATCTAAAGCACAGTGGCACATTGGAATCCTTTGATAAGATTACAACAGGCCACTAATAAGGCAACCACATATGGCATTTGTAAGACATTGAATCGTAAAATCATTATATGGGTCTATAATGCCAGTCAGAGGGAATTACTTCCACGATAAAAGAATAGGTGTTTCACACCATCATGCTCTGCTGGAATACTAGACCAAGGGCTTGTTGTTCTGCTGTACACAGGGAAGCCATAGGATAACACTTTAGATATGGAGGGGGTCTCCCTTCAATTGCTATTATAAAGTTAAAGCACGATATGTTACTTACCAGAAGAAGAACTCCAACTGAACAAAGAAGCATTAGTCTCGACAGAGCCAAGACCTCCTCCTGCTTCATGGCTTTCATGGCACATGAAGCACTGAACATCATTATTTTCTACATTATACAAAGCCTGGTCAATGCATTGAATGTTTGACAAGAATACAAATGAAACATATTTATCTGCTGACTGGTTTAATACAAGTCAGAAGATTCTCAGTTGTGTAAACTTGTTTTGCTTTTGCTCCCTCTGTCGCCACCTTTGTCAATGTGTTTTTAATTTTCTTCCACATTCTGAACCTTCGCAGTGTTATCAAAAATAGGGATGTGTCCTTGCTTTGCCTGTTTATTTGTAACAATTGAGACAGCCTATCCAGCAGTTAGCAATCAACATGTAAACATATTGGGTAGTTTCCTTATTAGGACTGCATTATTTCCTGCATGGGGACATTAAGAGTCAACCATGTTATCTGACTGGAGTTAGGTGCAGGACAGGGAAGTTTCCTCGCTGAAGGATGTTAGTGACCCACTTGATCCTCTGTAATGATTTGTCTTTTTTTGGTGTCAGCCCACAAGTTAACAATTTCACAACATACCACAGCGAGATTTTAGCCTATAACCTCTGGGTTGCTAGCATATAGTACCATCATCTGTTGGCTATCATGCAATGATAGGGACAGAAATCAAATAACACATCAGCAGACTGCCAAAACAATCTCACTTAAGCATTCTTTGTAATGCAACTGGTCTCTAAATTAGCTCCAAAAAGCAAGAACATTTAAGGGCTTTCTTCTTCTTTCCCCACAGCTGCATATACCCATGACTGAAACTGACTTTTTAACAAGAATTTTTGCATCATTCAAAAAATCTAAGTGCATTGTTCTTTAGATAAAACAATAAATGTAATTCTTCATTGAAGAGTTCACTACATTACATCCTTTATTTTAATCTCTCGCCTCCCTAGGCAGGCCAGTTTTGAGCATCTGATTTGACCATTATTTCTATTGCAATGCTGTACATCCCATTAATGAAACTGAAATGAGTTGAACTGAATAGTGTTCCCAAGCTATTTTCCTTGGAAATGCTACTCTTTTGCTGAATCTTGCAACTTATGCTCTGAGTCTATCCTTTGCTGATGTTTGCACTTTCTGTTCTTGTTATCACCCATGTGAAGACCTGCACTGTTGCTGCCTTTGTCCCATTGCTGATGGGTGTACTGATTACCCTGCTATTCCAGCACTTTCATTAGGTCATGGCCAATTTGTATCTTATTCTCCAGTTACCTGCTTCGGTTCCATAACCACCAATGGGGAGATGGTGGCATAGTGGCAATGTTACTGGACTAGTACTCCAGAGAGCTAGGGTATTGCTTTGGGGTCATGGGTTCAAACCCCTCCATGATAGTGGATGGAATTTGAATTTGGTTAATAAATCTGGAATAAAAAAACTAGACTCAGTAATGGTGACCACAAAACTACCTTTGATTGTTGCAAAAACCCATCTGGTTCATTAACCTCCCTTTTGGAAACAAATGCCCAACCATGAAAGAATAAAAACAAAGTCACTTGACAAAAGTCTATCACTTTTGAAATGTTCAATTGATTCATCTCCAATAGCTGTTTGGAGAAATGTTCCAGATTTTCACTACCTTTTGTGTAAAGGAGTGCTTCCTAACACACCCTTGAATAGTCTAGCTCTAATTTTAAGGTTATGCCCATTTGTTCTGGGCTCTCGAAGCAGAGAAAATAGCATCTAACCTATCAAATGCTTTCATAATTTTGAAAACTTAAATTATATTAGATCTTCTACATTCAAAGAAAAAAAATGAGAATCTAGTGTATGCAAGTGGTCCCGCTAATTTAACCCTTTTAGCTCTGATCTAAGTATAGTAAATATGCACTGCATCACCTCTAAGTCCAATGTATCCTTTCTGAGGCATGGTTCACAGAGCTGAGTACAGTACTCCAGATGGGGTATAATAAGACCTTTACACAACTTTAGCAGAACTTCCATCCCTTTGAATTTCTGTCACCTTGAGATAAAGGACAACATTCCATTAACCTTTTTAATTATAATAAAACTCAGCAGGAAAACTCTGGCAGCATCTGCGGAGAGGAACACAGTTAACGTTTCGAGTCCGTATGACTCTTCAACAGAACTAAGTAAAAATAGAAAAGAGGTGAAATATAAGCTGGTTTAAGGGGTGGAGTAGAGCTGGATAGAGGGCCAGTGATAGGTGGAGATAGCCAAAAGATGTCATAGACAAAAGGACAAAGAGGTGTTGAAGGTGGTGATATTTTCTAAGGAATGTGCTAATTAAGGGTAGAAAGCCGGACAAGCAAGGTACAGATAGCCGTAATGGGGGTGGGATGGGGTGAAGGGAAGGGATCGAAATAGGCTAAAAGGTAGAGATAAAACAATGGATGGAAATACATTTAAAAATAATGGAAATAGGTGGGAAAAGAAAAATCTATATAAATTATTGGAAAAAAGGGGGATCGGAAAGGGGGTGGGGATGGAGGAGAGAGTTCATGATCTAAAATTGTTGAACTCAATATTCAGTCCGGAAGGTTGTAAAGTGCCTAGTCGGAAGATGAGGTGCTGTTCCTCCATTTTGCGTTGAGCTTCACTGGAACAATGCAGCAGGCCAAGGACAGACATGTGGGCATGAGAGCAGGGTGGAGTGTTGAAATGGCAAGCGACAGGGAGGTCTGGGCCATGCTTGCGGACAGATCGAAGGTGTTCTGCAAAGAGGTCACCCAGTCTGCGTTTGGTCTCTCCAATGTAGAGGAAACCGCATTGGGAGCAACGAATGCAGTAGACTAAATTGAGAGAAGTGCAAGTGAAATGCTGCTTCACTTGAAAGGAGTGTTTGGGCCCTTGGACGGTGAGGAGAGGGGAAGTAAAGGGGCAGGTGTTGCGCCTTCTGCGGTTGCATGGGAAGGTGCCGTGGGAGGGGGTTGAGGTGTAGGGGGTGATGGAGGAGTGGACCAGGGTGTCCTGGAGGGAACAATCCCTGCTGAATGCCACCAGGGGGGGTGAAGGGAAGATGTGTTTGGTGGTGGCATCATGCTGGAGTTGGCGGAAATGGCGGAGGATGATCCTTTGAATGCGAGGGCTGGTGGACCCCTGCTCTTCTTAATATACATTGAAGTGGGGTAATGGATTAGGGTGGTCATGTACTAATAGCTTTAGAATAGACAAATGTAGCTATGAGAGCTCTTTCTAAGCATGATGGGAAATATACCCAACAGATAGGCATGATGGGTATAGGCACTATGGGAACCCAACTAACAATCACAAGTCATAAAATGTAACCACCTTCACAGGATGGGTAAACAAATGTCAGTCAGATAAGAACACAGACTGGGAGATGTTTGAACTGAGGCATTTCCCAGTGGGTTAACAGCGACTTCTGCACCCTGAATAATTCTGCTCATTCAATGTGTAACTGGAGGTTGTACTAGGCAGTATAGTGAAATATGGTAACCAAAAGTAAATATGATATGCAGCCTTTGTATCGGAGAGATACCCTGTAGAATCAGCTTGTGCCCTCCCAGCATATGCTTTTAAATAAGGTCCCAGGTTCCTCAAGGCTTACAGGCTCAGGTGGTTTCTTTTTACCACAATAACATTGGTGGCTTAGACTTTGATGAACAAGGCACATTCAAAATTTGTGGGTGACATTGGAAATATTGTGAACTCAGAGTAGGACAGCATTAAACCTCCAAAGTAGATAGATAGGTTGATGGAATGGGTGGACCTGTGGCAGATGAAATTTAATGCAGTAAGACCATAAGGCCATAAGATGTAGGAGCAGAAGTGGGCCATTCGGCCCATCGAGCCTGCTCCGCCATTCAATGAGATCATGGCTGATCTGATAATCCTCAACTCCACTTTCCTGCCTTTTCCCCATAACCCTTAATTCCCTTACTGATTAAAAATCTGTCCATCTCAGCCTTGAATATACTTAACAGCCCAGTTTCTACAGCCCTCTGTGGTAAAGAATTCCACAGATTAACTGCCCTCTGAGAGAAGAAATTCCTCCTCATCTCTGTTCAAATGGGCGACCCTTTACTCTGAGATTATGGCCTCTGTTCCTAGACTCTCCCACAAGGGGAAACAACCTCTCAGCATCTTCCCTGTAAAGCTCCCTAAGAATCTTATATGTTTCAATAAGGTCACCTCTCATTCTTCTAAACTCCAATGTGATTCACTTAGGTAAGGATGGACAATGAGGCAATATCAAACAAAGGGTACAATTCTAAAGTTGGTGCAGGAGTAGAGGGACCTGGGTGTATATGTGCACAAATGATTGAAGGTAGCAAGGCAGATTGAGAGGAGGCTAGTAAAATATACAGGATCCTGGGCTTTATAAATAGAGGCATAGAGTACAAAAGCAAATAAGTTATGAGAAGTGACATGCCAAGAAGGCTTGAAAAAGAAAAATTAAAATGTTTGCTTCTCTTCCATATTCCCTTGCTTATATTCTGTATTTTTTTTTTAAATGGACAAATTGCTGGACTGATAAAATGGATGCAGCTGATCACATGCTGGTGGTTCTGGAAAATTCTGAGCAGTTCCAATGGACTAAGTCATCATCCTCCTGAAAGGTGACACTCCTTTGCATTGTATGAACATACCAGCCAAGCCAGCACAGAAGACTAGTAGACCCCAGCCAACTCTGGACAAAGGCAGAGCTATTTGTGACTCCGCATCTCCAACATTATCTCCACTATAACCAAAATCTTTGGTAGTTTTTCTTCAGTGTCGGCAATAGAATGGTGTCATTTGCGTATCTTATATTAATAAAGTTTTAGCCTCCCTACTGATAATCCACTAAGCTCATAGAGGTAGACAGTATAAAAGCAAGGATTTTTTGTGAAACCTTTATATTCACTGGTTAGGCCTCAGCTGAAGTATTGTGTCCAATTCTAAGCATCACACTTTAGAAAGGCCGACCAGACCTTAGACAGAGTGCAGAGGAGATTTACTAGAATGATGCCAGGAATGAGAGACTTCAGTTACATGGAGAAATTACAGAACAGGAGTTAATGTTCTCTGCTCTGAGAAGAATGAGGGGACATTTGATAGAGGTGGTCAAAATCATGAAGCATTGTGATAGGGTAAATGAGGTGAAACTGTTCCCATTGGTGAAAGGGTCAGTTACCAGAGGTCACAGACTTAATGTGTTGGGAACTGAACAAGAGGCGAGGTGAGGAGTTCATTTTGACTTTATGCAGCAATTGGTTATGATGACCTGGGATGCAATGCTGAAAGGTTTGTGGAAGCAGATTCAATAATTATTTTCAAAAGGGAATTGAACAAATATTTGAGGTGGTAGGTTGGGGGGTGGGGCGGTGGAATTTGGCAGGCTAGGGTGAAAGAGCAAGGAAACAGGAATAATTGGATAGTTCTTTCAAACAGCCAATACAGACATGATGGGGTGAATGGCTTTCTTCTGTGGTGGATCATTGTGCAATTCAATGATAAAAGTCTCAGTTTTGAAGAGAAATGAAAGCTTCTCATTCATAATCTCAGTGAATCACTTCTGCAACCTTTCCATGTCCTGAATATCCTTCCTCAATTCAAGCACACAAAACTAGATAACAGTCTAACTGCAGCCTCACCACTGATTTTTGTAGGTTTAGCAAATGCCATTTGCTTGTCTTCTCTCTGCTCCTATTTGTGAATCCAATTTTTATTTGTATAACAGCTTTATCAACTTTAATTTCTTCTCCTTGATTCCAGATGCTTATCCTACTCTTGTTAAAATCCTCTCATTTTTACAACATGTTTATCTTATAATTTTTGACTAGTGTTTTTCCTTTTATTTGTATTTGAGTTTTTCTTCATTCTTTTCTAATGCTTATCTCCATCTTTGCCTCTTCACTGCAAGATGTCCAAGTCCTCAAGCAAACTGGTTGCTAATATTGATTCAAGTTATAAGTACTTTTCCCTTCACTTTTTTCCCCCATCCACAGCCTTAAGTAGAAACAGAGAACTAGATAAAAAAGGAAAGCAAGCCATTCCTTATTATACTTTTCAGCATGTTCCATGAACGCAATGATTGCAGCTGTAGACATAGTCAGGCACAACAAACTGTGGACAAGGTCTTTGTACAAAATAGCCCAGAGACCTTGTTTTGAAGGCCAAAACAGTCATAGAGACCATGGAGCTGAGTGTCCAACAGGAACACCAGATCTGGAATGTTCTCTGCATTGTAGTTACCTCTTCCTTCATAGTCTCTGGATAGAAACAGGTTGTAAATTGTGCAGATCAGCATGTGACTAGAATTACTCTGTGGAAAACTGTAGCACAAGATTGTCAGTACATACAGATTAAATCTTAATCCATTGGGAATGAACAAACTGCCTGCATCTGAGTCTGCACTGACTAATCAAGTCCTACTCCACTACTACAGTGCCAGAGAGGCACCGTAATACAAGCTATTGGTATATCCTTAATTATCAGATATGTTTGAAGTTTCTATCAGAAATTCATTGGAATCTGGTGTCCTGATGCTGCCATTTCTCGTTCAGCTCTGTTTGAATAGAAACCGATTTCCATTGTCAGTTTTTCAAATAGTACTGATGAGATAAATTACAGCTGCAGATCTGTTTAATCAGATGTTAATGAATGGCTTCATTTGAAAACATCTCCATTTCTGATTATTGGCCAGAATATGAGGACAAACAGCTATTGTCTGGAGACAGCAGAGAATTTACAGAAACTTCAGCAGATTTCATCATTAAATCTGAAGACGGAGGAGCAGAAATTTCCAACTTTGCAGATATACGTATGCCCAAAAACAATGCACGGGAAAATGAAGGTAAGTAGCACTGACTCCAAATCGTTGTTAAATGCTAGCTCTACACTATGTTGCTGATTGCCGACAAGAGTTTTCTTCTGCAACACAATCAACATTTTATCAATAAAGTGCAGGAGGTCCTTGACATCAAGGCAGCATTTGACCATGTGGTGGCATCAAGGAGCCCTGGCAAAACTGAAGTCAAGGGGAAAACTCTCTGATTTCAAGTATACCTAGCACAAAGGAAGATGGTTGTGGTTGTTGGAGGTAAGTCATCTCAGCTCCAGGACATCACTGCAGGAGTTCCTCAGGGTTGTGTCCTCGGCCCAACCATCTTCAGCTGCTTCATCAGTGACCTTCCCTCTATCATAAGGTCGCTGATGATTTCACAATGTTCAGCACATTTGCAGCCCCTCAGCTACTGAGGCAGTCTGTGTCCATATGCAGCAAGACCCGGACACCATTCAAGCTTTGGCTGATAATTAACATTCACACCACACAAGTGCCAGGCAATGACCATCTCCAACAAAAAAGAATCTAACCATCCCTGCTTGACATTCAGTGACATTATCACCACTGAATTCCACACTATCAACACCCTTGGGGTTACCATTGACCAGAAACTGAACTGGACCTGCCAAATAAATGCTGTGATTATGAGAGCAGATCAGAGGCTGAGTATTCTGCAGTAAGTAATTTACCTCCTGACTCCCCAAAGCCTGTTCGTCATCTACAAGGCCTAAGCTATTTAAGGAAATCTTTCCTAACATTCAGCAAAGACACATTCCAGAGAGAAAGAAAGACTCCAGGAGAAGGATGTATCATTCATGGCTAACTAAGGAAGCTAAAGATGGTATCAAATTGAAAGAATAAGCGTATAACTCTGTGAAAATTAGAAGCAGGTCAGAAGATTGGACAGAATATAAAAACCAGCAAAGAATGACTTTAAAAAACTGAGGAAGAAATTAAAGTATGAGAGAAAGCTAGCTAGAAATTTAAAGACTGTGAATAAGAGTTTTTACAGGTATTTAAAAAGGAAAAAAAGAGTAACTAAAGTGAACATTAGTCCTCAAGAGTGATGGTGGATGCATCAAACAGATATTTTGTGTCTATCTTCACTGTAGAAGACACAAAATACACCCCAGAAATAATTGGAAATCAGGAGGAGAAAGGGAGGAACTTAAGATAATTACAATCACCAGGGAATGAATACTGAGAAAACTATTAGAACTAAAAGCTGACAAGTCCTCAGGTCCTGATGGACTTCATACTAGGGTCTTAAAAGAAGTGGCCATTGAGATAGTACATGCATTGATTTTAATTTTCCAAAATTCCCTAGATTCTGGAAAGGTCCCAACAGATTGGAAAATAGTGAATGTAACTCCTCTATTCAAGAAAGGAGGGAGACAGAAAGCAGGAAACTACAGGCCAGTTAGCCTAACATTTGTCACAGGGAAAACGCTAGAATCTATTATTAAGGAGGTTACAGCAGGACACTTAGAAAATACTAGTGCAATCAGGCAGAGTCAACATTGTTTTGCAAAAGGAAAATAGTGTTTGATTAATTTATTACAGTTCTTTGAGGAAGTAACAAGCAAGGTGGATAAAGGGGAACCTGCAGATGCGGTGCACTTAAATTTCCAGAAGGCATTTGACAAGATACCATGGCAAAGATTCCTATACAAAATAAGAGCTCATGGTATAGGGAGCAACATATTAGCATGGATAGAGGAATTGGGCAGTTAAGAGGAAATGGAGAGTAGGGATAAATGGGTCATTTTCAGGTTGGCAAGATGTAACCAGTAGAGTGCCACAGGAATCAGTGCTGGAGCCTCAACTGTTTACAATTTGTATCAATGACTTGGATGAAAGAACCAAGTGTATGGTAGCCAAATTTGCTGATGTCATGAAGATAGGTCGGGGAGTAAGTTGTGAAAAGGACATAAGGGGTCTGCAAAGGGATATAGATAGGTTAAATGAATGGGCAAAAAAATTGGCAGATGGAGTTTAATGTGAGAAAATTTGAATTGATTCACTTTGGCAGGAAGAATAGAGAAGCAGCATATTATTTAAATGGAAAGAGGTTACAGAATTCTGCAGTACAAAAGGGTTTGTGTGTCCTGGTACATATATGGAGGTACAAAAAGCAATTAGGAAGACAAATAGAATGTTGTCATTTATTGCAAGGGGAATGGAATAGAAAAGCAGGGAAGTTTTGCTACAATTGTATAGGGCATTGGTAAGACCACATTTGGGGCATTATTTTCTCCCCGTTGGCGGGGGGGGGGGGGAAGTTCAGGAGCGGGTGCATGCAGGCACGCCTCTGATCGGCGCCCGCAATCGGGGGTGTGCTGCCATTTTGCATGGGCGGGTCATTGAATATTTTTAAGGCTGAATTAGATTCTTGACTGATAAGGAAGTCAAAGTGTATAGGGGGTAAGGAGGAAAGCAGAGGCCAAAATCAGATCAGACATGATATTATCAAATGGTGGAGCAAGCTCGAGGGGGCAAATGGCCTACTCCTCTCCCAATTCATATGTTCGTAAGTCAGGTGTGTCTTGGAATACTCTCCAGGGTGAGTGAAGCTCCAACAACAAGAATCTCAACAACATCCAGAACAAAGCAGCCCGCTTGATTGGCACCCCATCCACGCCCTCCACCACCAATGGACAGTGGCAGCAGTGTGTACCATCTACAAGATGCATTGCAGCAACTCATCAAGCCTCATTCAACAGCATGTTCCAAACGTACAGCCTTTACCACCTAGAAGGACAAGGGCAGCAAATGCATGGGAACACCACAACCTGCAAGTTCCTTCCGAGCCATTCACCATCCTGACTTGGAACCATATTGTTGTTCTTTCACTGTCGCTGGGTCAAAATCCTGGAACTCCCTTCCTAACAGCACTGTGGGTGAACCTACACCACATGGATTGCAACAGCTCAAGAAGGTGGCTCACTGCCATCTTCTCAAGGTCATTTAGAGATGGGTAACAAATTTTGACCTAACCAGTGACGCCCACTTACCTTGGAAGAATAAATAAAAAAGTGTCAAACTTCTCTTGACAGTAGATAATGCAAAACAAGGTGCTTTCTAAAATGTATTCACAGTTTGAGTGTTACTGGTAAGATCAGCTTTTATTATCCATCAGAGTCATCCTTGAGAAGGTGGTGGTGGACCTTTCTCTCAAATTACAGCAGCCCGTGTGGTGAAGGTTCTTCCACAGCGTTGGGTTGAGAGTTCCAGCATTGTGGCCCGGCGACGATGAAGGAACGGCTATATATGACTAAGTTGGGGTTGGAATGGGTGAGGTAGGCATACAGTATGCTTGATCAGTAAACAAGTATTGTGCATATATTGCAGGAATGCTTGATCAAAAGTTTAAAACCTTTCCCTAACTTGCTCTCTTTTTCTGAAGTCTGCACCATAAATGACTTTGGCTGTTCTTGTGGTAGTCAAGATCATTAAGCATCAATTTTGCCAATCCAGGAGAATGAAGGAACTGACCCACCATTTTATATGCAACGTGCCTACAGGTGAACAGCCAGCGAACAGGACCTATTCTCTCACTGCAAGTTTGTACATGTAAAATTGGCCCTTCAGTGTCAGAGAGCTATTCATAGTGGACAATATGGCAGTAAAACCAATCACACACGTGCAATAGCTGGGCAGTGATCAGGATTTGGAACAAAACATATTTTCCCCTCCTTTCCAACTAGGGTTGCCAACCCTCCAGGATTTGCCCGGAGTCTCCAGGAATTGATGATCAGTATTCAGGTCACTGCTGTGTGCAACCCTGGAGAAAAATCGTGACATTAAAAAAAAGATGATTTTTGTTTGTCATTTTCTTTAAACATTTCTCTTTACCAGATATAAAAGTATTAAAAATGGGTTTGGGGGGTGGGGTGCTGCGGTTGTTGGTGTGGGAAGGCCGTTTGGCTGACAGTCAACATCATCCAATTGGGTCATAAATCTTTTTGCATTCCAATTGGAAGGCTGTGCATCACAAGAATGGATGTGCTGGCTGACGAATGGCTAGAGCGTGGGGGCAACTCTAATGAAAACTCTAGGGGTAAATTTAATCACAGTTGGAAACCTTATTTCCAACCCAGGTTCAGTCATAGCACTTGACCGACTGGGCCAGCCAATTCCAGCTGACCCAGCACAAGCTGCCGGTCGAATCCACGGCCTTTTCATCAGTCTGGCCAAGTGAGGCCGCAGATTGGACCTTTCTTGAGGCAATGGGGAGACATAAATACACATTTAATGAGAATTGCTTTCAGGTTCTTTTACTGTGATAGGATAAGCTCAGCTAGCAGCTGCTTTACATCATCTCAGGAGACAAGGAGTGCTAGTATTGCCTGTGGAATAAATCAATTAACTGACCTCACAAATCCCAATTGTTTCAACAGAGCAATGGCAAATTAATTTTTCTTTTCTTGATATAAATGCATTCCCCCTCATGCCACAGCCTGTGCTTTCCATGCCGGATTGCTAGATTTAAGATGGGAGAAAAGCCTGCAAAAGGCACTGAAGGGTAAAATAAATAATTGACCCTGTAACTAAATGGCTGGGGTAAAACTACTTCCTTTGTGTTTTCCTTCCTGTAAGGGTGAAGCAGAATAGCAGACTAATTACAGTTTAAACACAGAATGAGCCTATTGGCTTTCCATCCTCATTTGCTTGAAGTATTAGAAATGGCAGCCTCCTCGCTGGCTTAGAATGGGACTGGCTGTAAACATTTGTTACAAGAAGTTCAAATTAAGCCTACTCCTTTAAACCTTGCTCCTTTTTGCATTGAATACCTGGTCTAATTGATCAATAAACCCAGACGGCATTCAAGAGGAAATTATTTACCCAGAGTGTGGAACTCTTGAGGAATATTTGAAACAAATAACAGGTGTATCTAAGAGTTTTACAATCTCCATAGAGACCAATAGCTTTTTAAAAGAGATTTAAACTTCCAGCTATTAGCTGAAAGAATAACCCGACAAGATCTTACGTTTTAAAACTTTTGCCGTAATGAATGAGTAAAGAAAAACTACTGACTAAACACTACACGTTCAGTGGCAGCACTTTCCGGCCCTGCAGTGGCGGGACCTGCCACGGGGATTTGGCGGGACCTGCCACGGGGATTTGGCGGGACCTGCCATGGGGATTTGGCGGGACCTGCCACGGGGATTTGGCGGGACCTGCCAAGGGTCCATTGGCTTGCGGTGGGACTAGAAGATCCCGGCAGCAGGCGGGGCTGGAAAACCCCAGTCAGCGTGTCAAATCCAGCTGTCTGAAAACTGGACATTTTTAGAATGTGCCATGCATCAATTTAAATTGAGTATACTTGAAAATAACCAACTTACCTGGACAATCTGGCACGGCACTGCATTGGTGCAGTGAGGCGCCACACTAGTTATCCCCTTCATCGCTTGCACAGCAGTCAAATACTGTGCTCCGAGTGACCCTTGACCCTGCCTGACCTGGCTTAGCTTGGACCACCCACTGGCCGCATCATCTGACCCAAAATCCAGCAAGATCCAAGATCCAGCACAGCCTTGGTCCCAAGGTTGCAGGTTTTGAGTTACTGTGCCTGTATTTTCATTTTGTAGGCAACTTATACTTTAACAACAGAAAGTGACATTCCCCTTGTATACTTCTTACTCATCACACTCCCTACGGACTTACTGTCCTTTGAAGAAATGGTCCACAGTTCCTCCCAGCTACTAGTAGGTTCTCATATTCCCATTTCACTGAGTAAAAACTTTGAGTGATCATCTCCAGATGCTTTCATCATTTTTGCGTGATTCCCTTAAATACACCACCAGCAGTAAAGTCTGTTTTTATGATTCTTCTTCCCCCTTGCCATGCCATAATGAATCTCCTGGAATCCTTAAAAGGCTGCCGGATGAGTCTCTTTGACTAGAGACCAACTCCCTCCCACATCTGGCTGTGGTAACTCGCAAAGTCGAGCAGCTTTTCTCTGCTGACTACAAAGAACTGCTGATGTCTGTGATATTCATCAATTTGTGGGGAAGCCTGTAACCTGATCTTAAAAATGGCTTTCTCTGCCCTCTTCCCCATGGCAACATGAAACACATCAGCCTTGCATCCAGACAGAAATGCTAATTAGCTATCCTTGATCCCAACTCCCTTTCATCTTAGGAGTAAATGGACAGTTTACAGCGCACTGTTTATAGTCCAGTATCTTTAACACCTTTCTGGGAATTTGAGTCTCCCAAAGTCTACTCATTATTAACTCAGAGGTAGCCGCCATTTTCCCGAAGTGTAAATACCTTGCACCTTCCTCTTTGTAAAACAATCTGAGCCTTCTTTTGATATCTAGCAGTCAAACCACCCGAGCTTATTGTCAGGCAGACATCAGAACAAGTCACATGACTGGCTTCATTTACCCTAAATTTTAAAGTTACAGTCCCAAAATATAATGATCTTATAAATCTCATAATTGTAACAGGAGAAAGCTCGGTAAACACATGAGGAAGAAATGAATAGAAGATCATGCTGATAGAGTTAATTGAAGAGAAGGTAAAGGAGGCTTGAATGGAGCATTTACATAGGCATAGACCAGTTAGGCCAAATGTTTCTGTTTCTAGGCAGTAAATGGTATGTAAGGATTCTGAAAAGCTGGAAACCGGAAGGTTTGGGGCTATATATGTCTACAGATGGTATGGTTATAATGTATAACAAGGTATGGGAATTTCCGTTGTATTCAGAACTTAAGAGGAGATACTGGTTCTATAGCTTAGTGTATTAGTTGCCTACTATGTTTGGTCAATGTTGATTTTAGTTTGTTAAAGTAGAAGTCTTAAAACATGAAATCTTGTCATGTGATCTTTTGAGTTGATCATTGGAAAACTCATAACTCTTAAAAAATTAGGCCTCTACAGGGATTGTAAGAAGAAAAAAAATGCTTAGCCCCCATGTCAATCAGGAAACAACTCCACACCAACCACTCCACAACTCCAAGAAGTAGCTGAGCTGTAAAACCTCAATCCTGGTCAACATATACTACCATGACGCCATGTTTGTCTAAATTGAAACCAAGTGAAAGAAGCTTTATTGGGCAAAAGCTTCAGTGATTAGCGTCCACAGGAGCAGAAGAATTGGACTAAATATAAAACAACCTTTCACAACATATGCTTTTTGTTTCAAACATTTCTAAAAACACTCTCAGACATTGTGGTTGTGAAGTAAGCAGTGGACATTGGACATCTTTCCACTGACACCGGACTCACCTTCAAGTGAGGTATTGTGCCTCACAAAAGGGAACAAAAACAGTAAAACTATTGAAGCCTCAATATTAAGATCCCCATGACAGCTGGGAGGGGATCGAGGGGGATTGGTGGTGGTGGTAGACAGTTAAATATGGAGAAAGAAAACCAAAACAGTAACAGGTGATGAGGCATTCAAGTGCGCTGCTTCAGTGAGGCAGGGCACTTTACTACTAGATTTAGATTGCGCTCCCACGGGGGTTGGCAACCCAACAGTAAAAGGGAGGTGGGAGTTGCCAGTTTCAAAGTACCTCTTTCAGCACTCCTTGTGGGCTAGGAGGCATCCCAGCTAGGGTATTGCATCCAATTCTGAGCATCACCTTTTATGCAGGATTACAAGGCCTTAGAGGTGAAGAGGTGATTTACTAGAATGGTACCAGGGTTGAGAGACCTAAGTTACATGATGAAAACAGAAAGGTTGAGCTAGTTTGCCTTAGAGAAGAGAAGGTTAAGGAGAGCTTTAGGTTTTCAAAATCATGGGACCATTCCCAAGGATCCTCTGCTGCATGTGCTCCCTCCCTACCACTCATTAGGTTGTCTCTTTGGTTGACTAGAGGGGAAACAGCAAAATGTTACTTCAGTCCTGCCTTTAAGTTTGATCTCTGTACTAGATTCTTTGGTGGTTTTCAGCATCCCCGACACTCTCCTTGCAAATATCGGAGCCTGAATGTCTCATTAGTACCGCATAAATACATTTAAGAGCATGATACTTCAAGATATATTAATCTCTCTTGGTATTACTCACGAGTTGGACGTTATTCAATTCCACGGGGTTAGTTGACTACCCATTTGTGGTTGGGAAACTTTGTTATTGGTAGTTTTCATTTTGTTTGCTATTTATCCATTGGTGCATTCCCTAATCACCCCAGTTGTCATTTACTCATGAACATGAGCATTTAAGCTAGTCACGTGCTACTGTGCTGCTGTTTCTAAACAGATTGAAGAATAGTTACGCACGCGGCAATCTTGCGACTGTACATATAGATCTCATGTAGCGATATTCACAAACAGAACAGCACCCGATTCCTCTTTCTGACGTCTATAGTTGCAGTTTGTCAGATCAGCTGAAGAAATATGTGGCTTGACTGATGAGGGAACAGTATTACCGATGCTTATTTCAGCTACTTATCTAACAAATCAGTCGAGGCAAATTTGTCACTCCCAGTTAATTAAGATTTTGCTTTGTTTTAATCTTCCACCTTTTACAATGGGCATGGGCAAATAACCTCAGTTGACACTTGTACAAAGGTCTGACTGGCTGCTGCATTGTTCGAGGTTCCACCTTTCAGATAGGACGTCATACGAAGGCCTTCTGGTCTGTCCAGGTGGATTTAAACATTTTAACCTGTAGAAAAGAAGGGAGTTTTCCCACTGTTTTGCCCAATGTTCCCTCTACAAACAATGGCACAGAGAAAAGATTATTAAAAAGCAAAATACCGTTAATGCTGGAAATCTGAAATAAAAATAGAAAATGCTGGAAATGTTCATCGGGTCAAGCAGCATCTGTGCAGAGAGAAGCAGAGTTAACATTTCAGGTTTATAAGGTGACGAAAGGTTATCCACCTGAAATGTTAACCAAATAAAGAATAACTGGTCAGTCATTCCCAATATAGCAGCCGGTGCTATATTGGGAATCCTTGCTGTGTGAGAATTAATGCATTTGCATATCTGGTAACAAATTATTGAAAAGACTGTCAAGGCTTTGGGATGAAGGGCAATGATCAAGTGCTGCCTCAATGAAGTTATTTTTTGTGTCAAATATATCATGGTGAGACATCATTGACCTTTTTAGTGTACGCAGAAAACAATTCAGATTTTTTTTTAAATACCCTGCAGTCATTTATATTTATTAAAGAAAGTGGATAAAATGACATTTTACTGCTGTTGTTGACAATGTAAAAAAATGTGTTTAATGTTGGAGAATAAACTTCAGACGCAGAGAAACTGACAGTTGTTCAATCACCCCAAAGGCCCCCAGCCTGCTTTTTATAGACTACTGCCAGAATCGACAACAGGCTCTGCTTTTCTGAATCTCTGCTGCCAGATGCTATGAAAATCCCAGCATACTGCCAACTCCAATACAGAAGCTATCAGTTTCTTAACAGTTTGGTTTTAGGCTCTTTGTCTGCTCCAATTTACCACCTACCCATCACCTACTTCTCCAGATCTGACGAAATAGAAAAAAAACAAGTTTATAGTCAACAGTTCAACTTCAATTTTTTTGCATTTTTTGACAATGACTTGGCAACATACTATTACAGTAAATTGCACTTCAGGTTGGCTAATCGCTAACATTTATTTGGAATCTCCTTTTGAATTTATCCACCTTATAGAAAAGTTGAAGAACAATCAACACAGAAGCCACCATCGAACCTCCCTCATTTCCTCCTCAGGCCAAAGGTGATAAACATACCTCATTCTGGTACAATGCTATGCATAAAAATGTCTGATCACTTTTCAACTAAAATTGAGAAAATACGAGAGAAGAATGCTTGCTGTGACAATGCAATGGCTGCTTTTATTTCAGACTTTAGTATATTCTCCTCTATTTATACATGTGCAAAATAAGAGAAGATCTAGAGTATAATTGCTTACTCTGATCAGAGAGCTCCCTGGTGTTCAATTAACAATATAAAAACATAACACATATGGTTTTCCCTCAATGGACTTTTGATTGTATTGATCGCTGTTGACAGTACCAGAGTGAATGATGGACATTCTACAAAGTTGTTTTCTTCCAAAAGTTATATTATCCTCAAGACTTTGATCTTAAGTCATGTTTGTTCTCTTCTTACAAAGTAAGTTGTTATGAGATGCACGAATGAGCAATTTAAGAGAATAGGAACATAGCAATTACCGGATGAAAAATGCACAAGATCCATCTAGTTTGCCTTCCCCCATCCAGTTTGTCATGTCATTTAATGATAATGGAGTTGTTGACTAATCAATCAATCTCTGTCCATTAGTCTACAGCAGAGACAGGCATCATGTGAGCGAAACCCCCATTGGTGGGAAGCTGTGGGAAAACATTGTTTCAAGTTCAAACTTACCTGTTCCATCTAAGCATGCTACACTTAATTTCTCAAATTACAAAAATTACAAAAAAAATCTCAAATTACTTTCATATTGCATTCCAAAATATTATTTTCTGATAAAAATCTATGTAATTTACATTTGAATGAATCAATACCATGGTTTCCATCATCTCCATGGGGACCCATTTCCACAGACTTACCACTCGCTCATTGAGATAATGTTTCCACAGATTTGCTTTGATTTTATCCCCTGCAGATGAATTCCATTTTGTCACATGCAGTGCCGTTGTCTGAATGGCTGCCTCGAGTTAGAATATCAAAACCCTGTGCTACATGCTTTTCTCTGCAAGCTTTTCAGAGGAGAATCACATTTCTCCTTTCCTCAGGTGGTTCCAAATGGGATTGTGCTGCTCCATACAAAGTTCCTTTGAGATGAGCCACCAAACTGTATAATGCTTTAATAGCTTTAGTTAAACGTCATCCACAGGGAATTATTTTGGGAGCAGATCCCATTCTGAGCACCGCAGCTTGCATTAAAATGTAACAGCACAACTAGAGGCAAAGACAGGATTTGTCCTTTGGAGAATAAACTTAAATTTCAATTCAATTGTATACCTCAGCTTTACTGTGAGCTTGTGAAAAGGCTTGCGGATAAACAGACTAAAGGGGTTGACAGCTTTAAAAGTTGTCAATATTTTTGATGCTGACAGACCATCTTGTTTCTTATCACCGAGGCATGTAATTCTTCATAGAGTTTCCTCCTGGTGTGTCAGCATGTCCGTTCTTCCTTGGTTAACACACAATCGCTTTGCTGCTGTCAAAACTGGGCAAATCCTGTGTGTGCAATTTTAATTTATGGGCTGTGTACGTGAGGGCACTGTCTCCTATCAAAATTGTTGAAAGCAGCAATGTGCACCATCAATGGCACATGGAGGAGAAGAGGTGTGCATTTTAATGCAGTACCAGCAGAATTTCAAATTCAAATCCAAAGATCCAAATCACGAGTACACTTCCGTTAGTGTTAAAGCAATGAAATATCACTGGCAACAGCAAGAAGAAATATCTAAGCCAATGCTTTAGCATTTGTCACTCAGAAGGGATCACCTTGCAGTAGAAACAGAAAAGGCTGGAAATATTCAGCAGAACTTGCAGTACCTGGAATGTCAACTCTGTTTCTCTCTCATGACAGATACTGCCAGACATGTGAGTATTTCCAGCCTTTTCTGTTTTTATTCTAGATTTCCAGCATCTGCAGTATTTTGCTTTTGTATCGTCTTGCATTGTTAAGGACTTCTGTCCCAAAGCAAAAAAAACTGATGCAAATCCAACATTACAACCAGTAAGCTTGTAAGGTAGAAAAAGAAGTGCTGGTGGCCAGCTATCCTACCAGTTAATGAACTGAAAACAGTTAAAAAGCATCTATACATTGTTCTGTGTGGAATTATTGCATTGCCATCATTTCCTATTTGCTATTATTATTAATTAGATGAACTGTGCTCAATAGGTTCCAGGTCAGTGGTCGAAAATCATTGTGTGCAACTTGTGCATTAATATTTATCACCTAAGCTACACAGAAGTTCATAGCAAGTTCAGCACATGGATGGCTAACATGTTTGCATTTGGTGCAATGTTGTTTAAACTTTAATAACAAACATACACAGCAGAAATACATCCAGACAATCCAGTAGATATTGATGTGCCCTCATCAATCCTCCAGTCTTGGTGAAGCCTGAGACGAAACTTTAGCAAGATTCGCACTCTTCTTCCCGCTGAGAACAACACTCTGGATATAATATTAGTTAAACTTGGGGTTATAATTGTAAGAAGGCTACCAATAAATCCAATAAGAAATTCAGGAGAAACTTCTTTGGGCAAAATATTTAGATCGGTGGGCGGGCGTGTGCACACCCAGCCCGCTTGAGCGTAAAATGACACGCGTTGACGTCGGCCGAGCATGCTGACCTCAACGCGCAGTCGCACGATAGTTCGGTCGGCGGGCGTGCGCCGGAGTCAGCAGTGTGCCCACCAACAATTAACAGGCCTGTTAAGGCCATTAACAATCAATTACCTTAAATTTTTCGCTGCCCGTCTAACCTTATGGTTGGCGGGCAGGCAAGAAAGGCCAAGTGGCCTTTGCACTTTTTTTAAACCTCATCCAGGGGCAGGATGAGGTTTCCAAAAGAAAATAAAAACAAAATAAAAGTTCTAACATTTATTTAATAATATGTTCGAGTTCACATGAGTCACATGAGGGGACATGTTTTATTACATTTTGCAAATCTTTATTTTGTTTTTAAAAACGCTTCATCTCCCTGAGGCAGCTCTGTGCCTCAGAGAGATTTTCAAGCGCTCACTCGCATGCATGCGTGAAGTTCGCTCTCGCCCTCCTCCCCGCTCACCTCCTCCCTGCTCGTCCTCCTCCCCCACTCCAACACAGGCAGTGCTGAGTGCTGGTGCTCATGTTTCACACTGGGCAGGCCTTAATTGGCCCACCAGTGTCAAATAGCAATCCGGCCCCGATTGTGGGCGGAGGTTGGCTTCCCGGCCGCCCCCGCCGAGCCCGCTCACCAAGGGCAAAATTCTGCCCTTTATGCTAAGAGTCAGAGCACAGAAGGAGGCAATTGAGTTCATCAATTCCATGTCGACTCTGTAGAACATTGCAGTCAGTCCCATTCCCATACTCTATCTTGTAACCCTGCAGATAGTTTCCCTCATGTGTCCATCCAATTTCCCTTTGAAATCATCGATCACCTCTGCTCTCACCACCCTTGCAGGAAGCTGGTACCAGGTCATTGCTACTTGCTGTGTAAAAAAAGTGTTTCAGCGCATCCCCTCTTGCATCTGAATGGTTTAGGATGTGGAACTCGCTGTCATGTGGAATAGTTGATGCGAGTGGCATAAAGGCTTTTAATAAGAATCTAAATCAGTACATAAAGGGGAAATGTATAGATGAATACACTGGGGGGTTGGGTGGGGGGTGGACATTTCTGTGGAGCATAAACACCAACATAGACCAGTTGAGCCCAATAGCCTGTTTCTGCACTGTAAAGTCTATGTAAAAGTTTTTTCAGTACTTTGAAGTCCTCAAGAGAAAAAAAAGTGTTCAATACAAGCAACTGTTGCTCCAATGTCGACACTTGTGGATGGCAAATAGACAGCAAAATTGGTGTTTTCATGTTAGAATGGCCAACTTAACCATGGCAAGAAAAACATTCAAGTTAAGCTTTTTCCTGCAATGTATCTGATCTTTAAAATGGATATTGAATTGTGTGGTTCAGCATATAGAATCTAGTTTTAGGCAAGGGGGAAAACAAGCTTTTACTTTTGATCATTGCCAATAACAATATCAGTCCTGGCATAAGGAGGTCAGCTAGCTTTACGCAAACTTGCAAAAAAGAGATAAGGAATAGATATATATTTTAATGCCAATATTAACTTGTCTTGCATAGTTAACGTAATTCAAGGCTATACTGTTTCAAAAATATAACCACAGGAAAAAAGATGTAGTTGTCAGCCATGGCTCAGTTGGTAGTACTCTCACTTCTGAGTTATAAAGTTCCTGATTCAAGTCCCATCTGGGAGTTGAGAATGTTCACCGACAAAGTTAAGATGTGTGTAACTGTGCTCCTACACTTGTGCTTTATATATATGTTCCAATTCAACTTACAATAAAGAACCCATGTCTTCATTGCATATTGTTTGTATTCCTGTGACACCTATATCAACCACATACTTAAGGAGAACTGCTGCACTGTTAGAGCTACTGTCATCTTTGGGATGAGACATTAAACAGAGGCCCCATCTGCCTATTCAGGTGGATGTAAAAGATCACAGGGTACTACTTCAAAGAAGAGCAAGGAGTTATCCCCAGTGTCGGAGCAGTGAGTATAAATCTAGCTTACCTCGGGGATTCGTGGCCTTGACTCCAGGGAGCAGACTCGGAGGGAGGAGCACCGGAGTGGTGACCTCGGGGCACAGAGTAACTGAAGCCAAAACTGAAAAAGTGACGTCACAGGAAAGCTGTGACCTGATTGGCTGGTAGGAAATCTGCACCAAATTTGAAAAAAAAACTGCAAAGCTAATTAATAAATTAATTATCTAAGTAGAGATGGCTGGGCAGGTGATGTGCTGTAGCTGTATGATGTGGGAGCTGGCATAGCCTATTGCGAGCCGCAGTGACCACATCTGCAGCAAGTGTTGGTTGCTGGAGGAACTCCGGCTCAGAATTGATGAGCTGGACTCCGAGCTCTGGACGCTGCGGCACATCCAGGAGGGGGAGAGTTACCTGGATGCTTTGTATCAGGAGGCGGTCACACCCGGTAGATTGAGTACCTCAAGTCCGGTCAGTGGTCAGGGTCAGCAGGGTGTGACTGCAAGTGAGCAGGTAGATGGATCCTGTGTTCAGGAACAGAGGAGCCTCAGCTCTTGACCTTGTCCAACAGGTACGAGGTACTTGCTCCCTGTGTGGATGAGGAAGAGGGCTGTAGGGAGGATGAGCCAGTTGACCATGGCACCATGGCACAGGAGGCCATTCAAGAGGGGGGAGCAAAAAGACAAGTGGTAGTTGTAGGGGATTCTATAATTAGGGGAATTGATAGCTTCCTTTGTAAGCAGGATTGAGAGTCCCGCGTGGTATGTTGCCTGCCCGGTGCCAGGGTGAGGGACATCTCTGACCGGCTTGAAAGGATTTTGGAGAGGGAGGGGGAGGATCCAGTTGTTGTGGTCCACGTTGGGACAAATAACATAGGTAAGACTAGGAAAGAGGACCTGTTTAGGGATTATCAGGAACTAGGAACTAAATTAAAGAACAGGTCCTCAAGGGTTATAATCTCCGGATTACTACCCGAGCCACGTGCAAATTGGCATAGGGACGCAAGAATAAGGGAAGTAAACACATTGCTAAAGGAGTGGTGCGGGAAAGAGAGGTTCCATTTCGTGGGGCACCGGCATCAGAATTGGAACAGGAGGGATCTGTATTGTTGGGGCGGTCTCCACCTGAACCGATCTGGGACCAATGTTCTAGCGAAAAGGGTAAATAGGGTGGTCAACAGGACTTTAAACTAGAAAGTGGCAGGGGGAGGGAAGGGTAAAACTCGAAGAAGTATAACTAATGGGAAACAAAGCAGCAGGTTAACATGTGGAGGTGGATTCAACTTCATGGAAAATTATGAAAAAACTGAAAAGGAGAGCCCAGGAGAGGCTATTAAAGTCTTCAGAACACAAAATAGGACAGAGTGTTTGGAAAGGGCTAGGAATCTAACTTCAAGCACATTAGATAAAGGGATGACAATGAGAAAGGGGACGGGAAATACACGACTGAAGGTGTTGTATCTGAATGCACGTAGTATACGAAATAAGGTAAATGAGCTTGTGGCGCAGATTGAAAATGGCAGGTATGATGTGGTGGGCATCACGGAGACATGGCTGCAAGGGGATCAGGACTGGGAGCTAAATATCCAAGGATATACATCCTATCGAAAAGATAGGCAGGTTGGCAGAGGGGGTGGGGTTGCTTTGTTAGTAAGAAATGAAATTAAATCATTAGCAAGAAATGATGTAGGGTCAGATGATGTAGAATCTGTGTGGGTAGAGTTGAGGAACCGCAAAGGTAAAAAAACCATAATGGGAGTTATGTACAGGCTTCCGAACAGTAGTCAGGATGTGGGGCACAAGATACACCAGGAGATAGAAAAGGCGTGTAAGAAAGGCAAGGTTATAGTAATCATGGGGGATTTCAATATGCAGGTAGACTGGGAAAATCAGGTTGGTAGTGGATCCCAAGAAAAGGAATTTGTAGAATGTCTACGAGATGGCTTTTTGGAGCAGCTTGTGGTGGAGCCCACTAGGAAACAGGCAATTCTAGATTTAGTGATGTGTAATGAGGCTGATTTGATAAGGGAGCTTAAGGTGAAGGAACCCTTAGGAGGAAGTGACCATAAGATGATAGAATTTACCCTGCAATTTGAGAGGAAAAAGCTGGAATCAGATGTAACGGTATTACAGTTAAATAAAGGCAACTACAGAGGCATGAGGGAGGAGCTGGCCAGAGTTGACTGGGAGATGAGCCTAGCAGGAAAGACAGTGGAACAGCAATGGCAGGAGTTTCTGGGAGTAATTTGGGAGACATAGCAAAAATTCATCCCGAGGAAGAAGAAGCATACTAAAGGGAAGACGAGGCAACCATGGCTGGCAAAGGAAGTCAGGGACAGCATAAAAGGTAAAGAGAAAGCATACAATGCGGTGAAGAGCAGTGGGAAATCAGGGGATTGGGAAGCCTACAAAGACCAACAGAGGACAACTAAAAAAGAAATATGGAGGGAGAAGATTAAATATGAGGGTAAACTAGCCAGTAATATAAAAGAAAATTGCAAGAGTTTTTTTAGATGTATAAAGGGTAAGAGAGAGGCAAAAGTGGACATTGGGCTGCTGGAAAATGACGCTGGAGAAGTAGTAGTGGGGAACAAAGAAATGGCGGAGGAACTGAATAGGTACTTTGCGTCAGTCTTCAAGTGGAAGACACGAGTGACATCCCCAAAGTTCAAGAGAGTCGGGGGGCAGAGATGAGTATGGTGGCCATTACCAAGGAGAAGGTGCTAGGAAAACTGAAAGGTCTGAAGGTGGATAAATCACCTGGACCAGATGGGTTACACCCCAGAGTTCTGAAGGAGATAGCTGAATAGATAGTGGAGGCGTTAATGGTGATCCTTCAGGAATCACTGGAGTCAGGGAGGGTCTCAGAGTACTGAAAAATCGCTAATGTAACCCCTCTGTTTAAGAAGGGAGTGAGGCAAAAGACGAGAAATTACAGGCCGATTAGCCTGACCTCGGTCGTTGGTAAAATTTTAGAGTCCATTATTAAGGATGAGATTTCAGAATACTTGGAAGTGCATGGTAAAATTGGGCAAAGTCAGCATGGTTTCATCAAGGGGAGGTCATGCCTGACAAACTGGTTAGAATTCTTTGAGGAGGTAACGAGTAGGTTAGACAAAGGAGAGCCAATGGATGTTATCTACTTGGACTTCCAGAAGGCCTTTGACAAGGTGCCGCACAGGAGGCTGCTCAGTAAGATATGAACCCATGGTATTAGAGGCAAGGTACTAGCCTGGATAGAAGATTGGCTGTCTGGCAGGAGGCAGAGAGTGGGGATAAGGGGATCAGGATGGCAGCCGGTGACTAGTGGAGTTCTGCAGGGGTCAGTGTTGGGACCACAACTTTTCACTTTATACATTAATGATCTAGATGAAGGAACTGAGGGCATCCTGGCTAAGTTTGCAGATGATACAAAGATAGGTGGAGGGACAGGTAGTATTGAGGAGGCAGAGAGGCTGCAGAAGGATTTAGATAGGCTAGGAGAATGGGCAAAGAAGTGGTGGATTACAACGGAATGGAAGTGTGAGGTCATGCACTTTGGTCGGAAATATAGAGGCATAGACTATTTTCTAAATGGGGAGCAAATTCAGAAATCTGGAGTGCAAAGGGACTTGGGAGTCCTAGTCCAGGATTCTCTTAAGGTTAACTTGCAGGTTGAGTTGGTAGTTAGGAAGGCAAATGCAATGTTGGCATTTATTTTGAGAGGACTAGAATGTAAAAGCAGGGAAGTGCTGCTGAGGCTTTATAAGGTTCTGGACAGACCACATTTAGAATATTGTGAGCAATTTTGCGTCCTGTATCTCAGGAAGGATGTGCTGGCCCTGGAGAGGGTCCACAGGAGGTTCATGAGAATGATCCCAAGAATGAAAGGCTTAACATATGAGGAACGTTTGAGGACTCTCGATGGAGTTTAGAAGGATGAGGCTGGATCTGATTGAAACTTACAGAATACTGAAAGGCCTGGATAGAGTGGACGTGGGGAAGATGTTTCCATTAGTCGGAGAGACTAGGACCCGAGGGCACAGCCTCAGAGTAAAGGGAAGACCTTTTAGAACAGAGATGAGGAGAAACTTCTTTAGCCAGAGAGTAGTGAATCTATGGAATTCATTGCCACAGAAGGCTGTGGAGGCCAGGTCATTGATTGTATTTAAGAGCGAGATAGATAGGTTCTTGATTGGTAAGGGGATCAAAGGTTACGGGGAGAAGGTGGGAGAATGGGGTTGAGGAACTTATCAGCGATAATTGAATGGCGGAGCAGACTCGATGGGCCGAATGGCCTAATTTCTGCTCCTATGTCTTATGGTCTTATGGTCCTGGCCAATGTTTATCCCTCAATCAGCATCACAAAAACAGATTATTTGGTCATTATCATATCGCTGTTTGTGGGAGCCTGCTGTGTGCAAATTGGCTGTCATATTTCCTACATTACAGCAGTAACTCCACTTCAAAAGAACTTCATTAGCTGTAAAACATTAACATATACTGTGGTATTGAAAAGAGTTATACAAATGCAAGTCTTTCTTTCAATAGATGACCACTTGGTGGTCACCACCACCTTTTCAAGGGCAGCGAGGGATGGCAATGAATGCTGGCCCAGCCAATGAAGCCCACATCCCATGAATGAATAAAAAAAATATAGAATCATAGAATAATAGAACAGAGAAGGTGGCCATTCAAGCCATCAGGTCTGTGCTGGCTCTCTGGAAGAGCTATCAGCTATTCCTACTTCCGTGCTCTCGTCCTCTGAGCCTTACAATCTTTTTTCCTTTTTAAGCATATAAAAATTCCTTTTTGAAAGCTATTATTGCATCTTTGCCCTGTGTTCCTCCAATTCTCGCATTTTGAACATCAACGATTTTAAGCTCTCTGCTACTGGCAGCCACGCTTTCAGCAGCCTTGGTCCTAAATTCTGGAATTCCCTCTCTGTATTAAACTTGGAGCGCAGGATGGATTTCTTGTAAGAAACAATACATTTTATTTACAGACTCCAGATGAGACTAAATGCTTATTTCAAGGTTGACCAAGGTTAAAAAACTCCACCCCCAAGATTCTCAGTGCTTAGGGCAGATTCATCCATACAGCCACATGATTTCCATAACGGTAAGAAATGGTTTAACTTACAATTACTACACTCCTCCCCTTTAATTTTGTTTTACAAGCTTATTTACAAAAATATGTTAAGTCATATTATATACAATTATATACAGTTCATGCCATCATAAATTTAGTCTTTGAGGAGGTTTTTGGATTTGGGTAGGGCGACGCAACTCTGCAACAGGAGGTTCTTCCATTGGATCGACTTGACCAGAAACTGCAGCCTCAGGGACATCCTTAGACAATGGCAGTTCAGAATTATTTACTTCAACAGAGACATCAGGTATGTCTATTCTTTGTCGATCTTGCGCCTCAGGGGTTAAAGTTTTATTTAATTTCAGGTGGGTTAACTGGTTATTGGAGGGTTTCTCAACTTCTGAGATGATCCACATGTTTCCTAACAATTCTGTTTTCCACTTCTACTGTTAAGGTAAAGATCCTGTTTCAGAGATGATTGTGCCAGGGACCCATCTCAGTCCAGTTACAAAATTTTGTACAAAAACTGTCTCTCCCACAGTAAACTCTCGACCTTTACTGTGAACATCATGATTCACTTTCTGACTACCCTGGTTTCTCTCCACCTTCCCCTCTAAATTAGGTAATACTAGACACAATCTTGTACGCAGTCGGCACTTCATTAACAATTCTGAAGGTGTTAAACCAGTGGTCGCATGAGGAGTTGTGCAATAGCTGAACAGAAATCTTGAAAGTTGCATCTCTAACTTTCCTTCTGTTAGTTTCTTCATGCCAGTTTTAGAGGTTTGTACTGCTCTTTCTGCTAACCCATTGGATGAGAGATGATACGATGTGGTTCTGACATGGTTAATCCCATTTAGGTTCATGAATCTTTGGAATTCAATACTAGTGAAAGCCTTACCATTATCTAACACAATAACTTCAGGTAAACCATGAACACTAAAACTCTGGTTGTAGACAAAGTAGGTGATCTCACTTCAAACACATCCATCCATTTGGAACGTACATCAATAATCACAAGAAACATGGCACCTAGAAATGGACCTAAATATTATAATAATATATAGTCTAACCCAGGGTTGACCAGGCTGCTCCCACAGATGCAGTGGAGCTGAAATGGGCAACTTTTGCTGTTGCTGGAACTGGAGACAGTGCTTCACCATTTTTTCTATATCATTGTCTATACCTGGCCACCAGATATAACTTTGTGCGAGCATCTTCATTTTCAAAATACCAGGATGTGCATTATGAAGTTTTTCCAATAATGGTTCCCTTCCTTGCACAGGGATAACGACTCTTGCTCCCCATAACAAGCTACCATCTTGACAAATCAGTTCAGATCTACGTACAAAGAATGGTTTTAGTTCTTCAGGAGCTTGACCATTTGACCATCCTTGAAATACTTCTTCATGGACTCTTGTTAAATTGGATCCCAATTTGTCCAATTCTTCATCTGTCTCACGCAGACTGGTGAGGAGTCCAAGAAATTTAACACAAGGACTATCTCTTGAGCTACCGGAACATGTGTAATACTATATGGCAAAGGGAGACGACTGAGGGCATCTGCATAGACAGTGCATAAAAGCGTACTTGTATGCTGACAAAATTAAAGCCCATCTTTGAATTCTAGCAGAGGCTATCGGTAGGATTGCCTTATCTTCACTAAACAATCCTAACAGTGGTTTGTGATCTGACACTATGGTGATGTGTCTACCGTGCAAATATTGATGGAATTTCTTTACTCCAAATACGATAGATAAGCCCTCTTTTTCAATTTGAGAGTATCCTTTCTTGATTGCAGCATGGGTTCTGGATACATATCCTATGGGTCTTTCAGATCTATCCTCGGAGATGGACCATGTGAAAGTGATGGAGGGGTCGAAATTGGAAGTAAAATTGATACATTTTTCCAGGTCCAGATGAGAGCATGAAGCAGCACTGAAACAGTTATTGATGTACTGGGGAAAGAGCTGTGGGAGGGGGCCTGAGTAGGACTGGAACAAGGAATGTTCCACATACCCCATAAAGAGACAGGCATAACTGGGGCCCATGCAGGCACCGATAGACATACCTTTTATTTGGAGGAAGTGAAAGAAGTTTAAGGAGAAATTGTTCAGTGAGAGAACAAGTTCAGCCAGACGGAGGAGAGTAGTGGTGGATGGGGATTGTTCGGGCCTCTGTTCGAGGAAGAAGCAGAGAATCCTCAGACCATCTTGGTGGGGGATGGAGGTGTAGAGGGGCTGGATGTCCATGGTGAAGGGAAGGCAGTTAGGGCCAGGGGACTGGAAATTGTCGATATGATGTAGAGCATCAGAGGAATCACGGATGTAGGTGGGAAGAGACTGGACAAGGGGACAGAGAACGGAGTCAAGATAGGAAGAAATTAGTTCTGTGGGGCAGGAACAGGCTGACATAATCGGTCTACCGGGACAGTCCTGTTTGTGGATTTTGGGGAGGAGGTAGAAGCGGGCCGTCCGAGGTTGGGAGACTATAAGGTTGGAAGCTGTGGAGGGAAGATCTCCAGAGGAGATGAGGTCAGTGACAGTCCTGGAAACAATGGCTTGATGTTCGGTGGTGGGGTCATGGTCCGGGGGGAGGTAGGAGGAAGTGTCTGAGAGCTAACACTCAGCCTCTGCGAGGTAGAGGTCAATACGCCAGACAACAACAGCACCACCCTTGTCGGCATGTTTGATAACAAAGTCAGGGTTGGACCTGAGAGAATGGAGTGTGGCGAGTTCAGAAGGAGACAGGTTAGAGTGGGTAAGAAGAGCAGGGAATATAAGACAGCTGATGTCACGCCAACAGTTCTCAATGAAAAGATGAAGGGCAGGTAAGAGGCCAGAGGGAGGGGTCCAGGTGGAGGGAGAATACTGGAGGTGGGTGAAAGGATCCATTGAATGGGGGGAGGACTCCTGCCCAAAGAAGTGAGCACAAAGACGAAGGCGGCAGAAGGAGAGTTCAGCATCGTGCCGAGCCGGAATTCATTGAGGTGAGAGGTAAGGGTATGAAACTGAATCCTTTGCTGAGTACTGAACGTTCAGCTTCAGAGAGGGGAAGGTCAGGGGGTATGGTGAATACATGGCAAGGGCTGGGATTAGAAGATGGGATGGGATCAGAGGGACAGGAAGGGTTGGAGGGTCCTGGATGGGCATGGATATCAATGAGTTGTTGTAGTGTAAAAGCTTCTCAATTCTAGCAAAAGCTTCCTCTTGCTGAGCCTTCCAGGACTACGTGTGGTTCTCCTTCAATAATAAATATAAAGGGGCTAACACTGCTGATAGATTAGGCAAGAATCGACCGTAATAGTTTACCATGCCAGAAAAAGTCTTGAACTCCGTGACATTAGTAGGAGAGAGCGCTTCCTTGATTGCCCTGACATTCTCCTCTAATGGATGCAACCCTTGGGTATCCACTCGATGACCCAGATATGTAACTCCCTTTGCTTGGAAAGTGCACTTTTCTTTTTTTAAACAAATGCCAGCCTCCAAAAATCTCTTCAGAACTTCTTCCAGGTTTGCCTTATGTTCTTCCAGGTACACTATAAATCACGGAAGTCCTAATTGTAAGTTTTCCATGGTTCTTTGGAAAATTACACAGGCAAATGACATGCCGAAGGGTAGGTATCTATGTTAGTACAGGCTTTTGTGCATGTTTATGGTAACTTAACTTCTTGATGGGCAGAATATTGCCCTTGTCAGGCCGGCTTGGTGGGTCCGGTTGGGAAGCAGACCACCACCTGCGATCAGGGCCGGACCGCGATCTCAAGCTGTTAGCCCGACCAGCGTGAACACTTGCGGCAGAGCTCAGAGCTGCTTGTGCGGGGGCTGCGGGGGGTGCGGGGGAGGAGGGTGAGTGCGAACTTCACGCATGCGCGCGAATGCACGCTTGAAAATCTCCCTCAGGCACAGAGCTGACAGTTTTCAAACAAAAATTTTTTTAAATGCTATAAAACATGTCCCCTAATGTGGCTCTGTCACATGAGTCGGGACATATTATAAATGAAATGTAAAATGTTTTCTCTTATTCTTACTTGCTTTAGGAAACTTCATCCCACCAGTGGATGAGGTTTCTTAAAAGGCGTAAAGGCGGCTTGGCCTTTGCACCTGCCCATCAACCGTAAGGTTGGATAGGTAGTGAAAAATTTAAGTTAATTATCTTTTTAATGTCCTTAATAAGCCTTTTTAATTGTCAGTGGGTGCACTGCCGATTCCCGCGCTCTTCCACCGACTGAAATATCGCACAACTGCGCGTTAATGTCGGGACGATCGCCCAATGTCAACGCACATCATTTTACACTCGAGCAGGTCAGGCGGTGCCCCCCCCCCCTCCGCCCCCCCCTCCCCCGGCCGAGGTAAAAATGCATGACTCATGTCCAGTTTAGTGCAGGATCTTCCTCCTGCAAGCTTAGCATATAGAGTTTCAACCTTTGGGATTGGGTATTTGTCCAATTTCGCAGCCTTGTTCACCGTTAATTTATAATCTCCCCAGATGAGAATGGTTTGGTCTGGTTTTAGCAGAGGGCCTATGGGTGCTGCCCATTCTGAAAATTAGACTAGCTGGACTATTCCTAACTTCCCAAATGACATAATTCTGCACCTACCTTTTCTTTTTGAGGTAAGGCACAGGCCTTGCCTTAAAAAACCGGGGTGTTGCTTCAAGGTCCTCGCATAGTTTAGCTTGTAGCCCTTTGATTTTCCCCAGCTCATCCTGGAAAACTGACATACCTTTTCAGCAACTCTGGAATTCCTCCTGTCCTGACCTGAAACATTTCTGACCAGTTTAGTTTGATTTATTTCAACCAATCACAGCCCAGAGGCTAGGTCCTTCTCCAGTTACAACAATAACCGGCAGTTAGGCTGTCTGTTGTCTGTAGGACACAGGTACAGAGGTGATGCCTTTCACCTGTATTGCTTCTCCTGTATATGTTTCTAACTGAGCAGCGGTTTTCTCCAAACTCAATGCTTAGTACCTTCTCTGAGGACTTTAAGGATGTGCTGTCCCCCCACTGCTTTTGATGCTCCTGTGTCAACATCCATGGGCAGAGGTTTTCCATTTACTTAAAGTGTAACAGTGATTGGTTCAGTTTTCCTGGCCTTCAGATTGTGTGGGGAATAAACGTCAGCCTCAGCAACTTCTAGCTGTTCTATATTGTACACTTCATTTAACTTGACCTGCTGTGTGAATGGATGCCTTAATCGAGTCCTGCACTGCTTAACAACATGCCCTTTTTTGTGGCAGTCACGGCATTCTGCCTCTTAAATCTGCAGGCTTCGGGTGCAAGATTTCCCCCACAGCGGTTACACTTTAACTTCTGGGTTACTGGTGAGCTGCTTCCAGCATTTATTTTTATTTTTCTAGCGGTAGGGGTCGTGTCCCACTTCACTGTAGCCTCCCTGATCTTTGTGCCATGCCTGGCATCAGGTTCCCATCCTTGCTGCAGAACGGCACCATGTTGCACACTCTGTAAAGCCTGAGAGTCCCTCTCAGTACTCTCCATTGCTAGCGGTATCTCCATGGCGCACTTCAGGTCTATCTCAACTTCTGCAAGCAAATGGCGTTGAATGGTGTCAGCGTTTATGCCGCAAACCAAACGATATCGCAACATGTCATTTAAAGTATCACCAAAGTCACAGTGCCCCGTCAGCTGTTTTAACTTCACAACGTACATTGCGATCGACTCACCGGGGGCCCTTACTTGAGAATTAAACTCGAATCTTTGAGGGTTTAGGCTGAAAATGTCCCTTCACGAGGTCGATTATCTCAGTGAAGGATCTGGAATTTGGTGCGTTTGAAGCTGTCAAGCTACAGATTAGGTTATAGGTTTTGCTCCTGCAGACACTTCGGAGGCTTGCCTTCTGTTTCTCCTCTGCCGTTATTTTGTTAGCTACAAAGTAGAAACCTAAACGCTCAATATATTAACTCCAGTCCTCGACGGATGAGTTGTACAGGTCAATTCTGCCAAAGAGAGGCACTGGTGGTGAGTATACTTCTTTTCGTTTCTTCCTTTAAAAAATCAAAATACTCACAGTCACGAGGCGAGATGCTGCGTCGGCGCTATTTATCCTTGCCGCCAATTGTAATTAACTTGTAAGAAATAATGAACGTTATTTAGAGAATCCAGGTGAGACCACATGCTTGTTCCAAGGCTAAGACTAAAAAAAACTCTGCCTCTAAGATTCCCTGCGCTTAGGGCTGGTTCGTCTATACAATCACATGATCCCCATAACAGTAAGAAATGGTTTAACTTACCATTACTACACTCTCAGAACGTGTCCATCTCTTTACTTCAGTTTCCTTCTTTTAGACACTTCTTAAAGCTACCTCTCTTTCACCAACATTTAGGTCATCTATCCTGATATCACCTTCTGTGCCAAAAAAAGAATATTTTTAACACTGTTGTTAACATAACTGGAGCGATATCATTGTCTTACAGACCAACCATTACCTTACAGACCAACCCATCTAATAACTACTTAGTGTCCCTAAGAATAAAATAACTGCAAGCTGGGGGAAATTCTTCACCAGGGGTTTGATCCCTGAGCATGAGCTGGCTGAGGGAGGTGACCAAAGACACAGCTGAATGCAAAAGTTTTTCACCCCACCCCCACACACTGGGCGAAGTTGAGGAAGGGTATTCCAGAGTTTACTTCATGTACTTATCTTGATTCTTATTAAAAACATCTATGCTAGTCACATCAACTATGCCACATGACAGCAAGGTCCACATTCTAAACCACTCAGAGATGCAGGGGGATGAGAGGAAAACCTTTTTAAAAAATGCACAGTAAGTGGTAATGACCTGGAACCAGCTTTCTGCAATTGGGTGGTGAGCACAGAGATGATCAATGCTTTCAAAGGGAAATTTAATGGACACATGAAGGGAATTATCTGCAGGGCTACAGGGATAGAGTGGGGGAATGGGACTGACTGGATTAAAGCTCCACCACCAATGGTTGGAAAAGATGTTCAGTAGATCATTGTCAATAGACTTTTAGCAAATAGTGGAATGTGCGATTTGAGCAGATTGGAATTGTATCATGGAGAATGGCCATAGTGCAGCTTTGTAAATGGGGATGAAGATTTTAAAATATATACCTGTATTATTCTAAAGATATGTAGTGCTTTCCAGTGCCTTCAACATCCTGAATAAGAAAGACTTGCATTCATACAATGATTTTTACGACGTCAGGACATCCAAAAGCCCTTTACAACCAATTAAGTACATTTTTTGAAGGGCAGTCACTGTTGCAAAGTGGGCAGCCAATTTGTACACAGCGAGATCTCACAAATGAAAATGTGATACTATCTAGATCACCTGTTTTAGTCATGTTGTGAGATAAATATTTTCCAGACGCTCTTATTTGAAATAACACCTTGAGATATTTCCCGGGAGGACAGAAGGAGCCCCGATCTTATCTGAAAGACAGTACCCTTTGGTAGGGTAGCACTTCTTCAGGGAGGCACTGGACTCTATGCTCAAATCTCTGAAGTAGGGCCTGAACTTGCAACCTTCTGACTAAAGGGAGAGATTGCATGACTCAGATGCATCAGAGGTTGCTGATAGCACAGATATAGTGTAAACATGCACTCTGAATATTTCTACTCATTAGTTAACTGTGAAAGCCTTGGAAGAAGATAGGCACCCACAAGTGTATAAACATAGGTATTATTAGACATTCACCACCGATCCGGCAAACCTACAAATCAGGTAATGATTGTTTTGCAAAGTACTGTTTGGAATGGGACTCTGCCTCCTGTACACATACAGCCTCTGTATTGCACCAAATCTTGCACAACACTGCTGCCATGTCCATTTCTCGTTCCTTTACACAACCTCACACACACGACTAGTATACTATAAAGAGTTTTGATTTACAGAATAGGTCTACTCTATGGATTCAGCAATCAACATTGCTCACAACAACAGCTACAACTCCCACACCACTAACTGGCTGCTGGTCACATATTGCTTTACATCCTGGTTCCTTGATCAATTGCAAATTCGCTTAAAGTGATATCACAACAAGAGATCGTCGACAGAATAATCAAGCTGGTGATAGCATCTACCCCAATAGAAGCATTCCAAATAGACCTCTTGGACCAACCCAAAGGTTAATGCATAGAAGCAATATTGCAAAGCAGACTCAAGTATGAAGCCATAATACTGGGTACACAGAGTTTGCAGGCTATGTGTAATTCATCCACCAATGGCACGCTAGCCAATACAAGCATGCCTAGTAAACAATGTAGGTGGTGTGCTTCATATAAGCACCCAGAAATTGCCCACCTTTTAATGCTGTATGCAAGTCATATGGCACCAAAGGACACTGGAAGTAACAATACAGAAAGCAAAGGCCAAAACAAGTGGTTCAACATCATGAGAAGCCAGAGGCCAGACAGGTACAGCATTCCAAACAACCAAAAACATGTACCAAACAGTGAAATGTCTAGCCAAAAATACATGGTCAGATGATGAGGATTACCAGAACATCGATATACAAAGTGAGCACACATTCAACACAGTGAACATCAAAGAATGTATTGGCACAGTGGTGTCAACAGAAGTCTTTTCCACCATCCAGATTCTATTTCTACAGCTGCAGGGATAGCATAGCCTATATGCAAAACTGGTTACTGGTGCATATGCAACCAACCTTTCACTTCACACACTGAAATGTCTGTAACCACAAATGTGGTTAATGATGATTCAACCAACCACTGTCAAAATCACCACGGGCAATGGCTTAGAGATTCCATCCCTGGGATCCATCAAACTCAGGTGTCACTACAATAGCTCACCTTGGTCACCACAGATAGTTTATGTTGTGGACACCACAGGTTCAGTGATTGTCGACCTACCAACATGCAGGGACCTGTCCTTGGTCACCATCCATGGTATCGACAAGACAATGATGAGGACCACAGACCACTAGCAGCCTCATTGGAAACCCTATGCTTACACTGGGAGAAGACCACCTAACTTTGCAATGCAGATCTTCAGCGAACAGGCTACGCGGCACAGTTGAAACTGAATAAGTATATACCTATTCCAAACTTGCAAACTTGGTTGTACTGCGGAACCAATGTGGAATTACTATTCAGCAGACAATCCTCCCCAGTCATCATCCCTCGATAATCCCAGGAGTACATGGTGCATCATTTGAAAAACAGGAAAGATGAAAAATGCCCATGACCGGCATGCAGGTAACAAACTACCCAACCTGAACAAAAGACAAAAAGTTCAAGGACAACTCCCAACTGATGGCACATGGAACCCAGCAGAAACCGTCAGCATATACCCAGAACTGAGATCGTATCAAGTATGAACATCAAATGGCATGACAGTGCAGTGAAACAGATACAAATCATAACAATACCACAACCTGAAGCACCGCTTAATCCTATTGCAAATAGAACACAGTCCAAGATGCAACATCAAATCCTTCCGACAACCAGCATTCTGTAAGCATACAGCAAGCTTCAGCCAAGATCACCATAATTAAGTCTGAACAGAAAAGCAAATCACCGATACGCTTGAGAGACTTGCAAATTTATTTGTTTGTATAATGGTACATTCAGATACAATGTTATTTTCTTTTGCTTTCATGTAAATAGTTTGATTCTTTAAGAGTAACCTCGAATTTAGAAAAAAGGCGGATATTGTGATATGATGTACATGTACCTTTAAAAGGACATTTCCCAAACTGCTGTCAATCATTACCCACCTCGACTCATGATATGATGTATTAGCCCCATGACTTGAACTCAGCAGTTGAGATCAGATGTGCATTAGAAGCAGTTCAGAGAAGGTTTACTAAACTAATACCAGGAATGGGCAGGTTGTTTTATGAGGAAAGATTGGATAGACGAGGTTTATATCTACTAGAGTTTAGAAGAGTAAGAGGTGGCTTGATTGAAACATATAAGATCCTGAAGGGTTTTGACAGGGCCGATGTGGAGAAACAAGAGGGTGTTTCCTCTTGTGGGAGAATGTAGAACTAGGGGTCACCGTTTTAAGACAGAAATGAGGAGAAACATTTTCTCTCAGAGGGTAGTGAGTTTTTGAAGCTCTGTTACTCAAAAAGCATTGAAGCAGAATCTTTGAATGTTTTCAAGGCAGAAGTCGATAGATTTTTGATAAACAAGGGGAGTGAAGGGTCACCTGGGGAGGGCAAGAGGTTACAGTCAGATCAACCATGATCTTAATGAATGGCAGAGCAGGATCAAAGGGCTGTGTGGCCTACTCATGCTCCTAGTTCATATATATGTTCGTATGTGTGTGCATAGTTTCTAAGCTGATGTTGTCTGTATATAGCCTTATCTTCAATTAAAGAACCCAGTTTAATGTTTTACCAATCCTTGTCACATGATTGGTACGTTTACGTCAAATAGAAGAATGTAACAATGAACTAACACAGTCCGTATGAGGGTTGAACCCATGCCATTAGCATCACTCAGCACTACACTCTAGCCAACTGAGCTAACTGACCCCTAACCCCCAGGAATGGGTGAGAAGCACAGTATTACACACACCTGCCTACTGATAGAACAATGACAAACACAAGGAAGGGGCATTCCCAAACAACACAATATTCTTGCAACATCGTTACAAACATTTTCATTTTTCAATTCCACAACATTTCCTCTCTTCAATAATCATACTTTGAATAAACAGCTGACTGTCAGTTTGGATCATAAAGTAAGATATAGTTAAATCTTAGTGGATCACTCCACCTACATTGCAAGACCTACACACAAGTAGTCAGAATCACAGAACTGTTACGGTACAGAAGGAGGTCTTTTGGCCTGTAAGTCAATAAGTTGTAAGTTGCCCTGGCTTATGTAACTAGCTGCCAGCATCATTTGATGGCAAATGATAACTCAAAGTCAACACTTAAGCCACAATTCAGAAATTTGGTGCCTCAATGGCATCGATTTATGTTCGCTCTTAGAGGAGGAGAATAAGGTTAATTTTCCTAATGGCTTCCATATAAAAGGGACTTGATTCAAATTGAACACATGAAACTTCTTGCAGGAATTACTCCCTGAGTTGGTTAGAATGGTCTGCAGTGCAAAATCTTTGCATGCTGGCCACTACAAGCACCTAAAGCATTAATAGCAGCTAAACAGTTTATCCTAATTCATTTCTCAATGCAATGTCTTTTAATGCAGAAATTTCTTGCCTTAGGTTGTGATTAGTTTTGCATTCAGGGGCTTGCTTTTGGACCATGAAAACTTCTATCAGCTTAAAAATAAACCCATAACTAAGAGAGGAGTTACTGGAATGGACGGACAAGACAATTTATTATCTCTAACTATCTAGATTAAAACATACCCATTTGAATAATTTTGAACCTCAAGAAATAAAAATTGTTAGTACTCACAGATAAAGTGAAAGAGAATCCAAACCACACACAATTACACTTCCACAAAAGAATGCACCATGTGACTACCACATCAATTCTGCTTAATCTCATGGCTATTTCTAAAATTTTAAAAGCTGGACAAAGTCCTTGTAAAATGGCTGAATCTATGTCTGTTGGTGACCCTCAAACATAAGGAGCTATCTGGCAATATCATAGAAACTGACAGTTTACTTTCTAGATGGGAAAAGCTAGAAACAGTGGAGATCCAAAGAGACTTGGAGGTCCATGTACCTAGATCATTAAAATGCCATAGACAGGCAGAGAAAATAATCCAGAAGACTAATAGAATGTTGACCATTATAGGTAAAGGAATAAAATACAAGAGGGTAGAAGTTATGCTTCAGGCACACAAAGCCCTGGTTAGACCATACTTGGAGTACTGTGAGTAGTTCTAGTCACCACACTTTAGGAAGGATATATTGGCCTTGGAGGGAGTGCAGCATAGGTTTAGTTATGTTTGGACTCCAGGGTTAAATTATGAGGAGTGATTGTACAAACTAAGGCTGCATTCCCTGGAATTTAGATGTATAAGAGATGATTTAAGTGAAGTTTTCGAGATATTAAGAGGGACAGATTAGGTAGACAGAAATTATTTCTGCTGATTGCAGAATCTAGGACTGGGGGCATTGTTTAAAAATTAGAACCAGACCTTTAAGGAGTGAAATCAGGAAACGCTTTTACATGCAAGCAGTGGTAGCAGTTTGGAACTCTCTTCCACAAATGGTAATTGATGATAATTGTTCATTTTAAATCTAAGATTGAAAGATCTTTGGTAACCAAACATATCAAGGGATATGAGGCAAAAATGGGTACATGAAGTTAGTCACAGATCACCCATGAATGATGGAACAGGCTCAAGGGGCTAAATGGCCTATCTCCTGTTCCTATGTTAGATCCTCCATTATAAGTATAAAATAGCTATAGCTATTTTATTATTATGTGGAAAGCATCAAATAATATTCACATCCTTTGCCGAGCTTGCAAGCACAGCTGAGAATAAGAGAAAAAAGTTGTGCTACTTCAAGGTCTCCATTGGTTTGACTTTAATAAAATCTTTCTATTTAATAAACATTATGTGCTGAAAATTAGTCACAAGACAATCCAAATGTAGGAAATAAATAAGGCCTTGAAAGTGTTTGCTTATGCGAGCACTGTTTGCCAGTCACGTTGACTGCACTTATTAATGTTTTCCTATTACTCAGGGGCTCCAGTATCCTTAATTAGCAATACCCAATGGTTTCATTTCTTTACGATTTTTGTAGGTCTTAATTAGTGCTAATTATTCCTAATTAGAAGAAGTCATTTACATTGGGTCACAGCAGTTTGTTCTTCACATCTGCTGGCTGTTTGATTCAAACGAGTGTGAAAAATAACTCAACTTGCAACTTGCTCCTCAGCAAAATAAGCAGAGAAGATGAAAGTAAAAGTCATTCCAGGTTTGAAAAATAAACACAGCAGTAAACATAACTTCATACTAGAGTCAACATTCAAAATAGTGTTGGGCATATAGGACCTGGTGTAGGCCATTCAGCCCATCAGTTCTGCTCCACTATTCAATTAGATCATGGTTGATCTCTTCCTCGGCTCCATTTACCTGCCTTAACTCCATATCCCTTGATGTCCTCACCTAACATACATCTATTGATTTTGAAAGCTCCAATTACCCCAGCTTCCACAGCCTTTTGGAAGTAAAATTTCAGTTTTCCATTGCCCATTGTGTGAAAAAGAGCTTCCATACATTGCTTTTTAATGGCTCCATTTTAATTGCGGGATTGTGCCCATCTATTCTTGATCCCCCAGAGGAAGTGGTTTCTACATATCTCCCCTATCAGGCCCTTCCAGCATTTTAAACCCTCCAAAACCCACCCCCTCAACCTTCTAAGCTCAAGGGAATATAACCCATATTTATGCAACCTGTCCTTGCAGTTTAACCCTCTAAAGCCCTGTATCCTTCTAATAAATCCATGTTGCACCTTTGCATGACCAATATATCCTCCATATGATGTGTTGTCCAGGACTGAATGTAGTGCTCCAGTTGCAGCCTAATCAGAACGTTCCACAGCTGTAGCATAACTTCCACCCCTTTGGATTCCCACTCTGTTGAAATAAAGGCGAACACTCCATTAGGCATTTTGATAGCTTTCTGCGCTTCTATGGTTCCTAGTTTCTCACTATTTGGAAAATATATCTTTCTTAGATGGAAGGGGGAAGACGTCGTACCTTTTGCCGCTGCTCAGAGGGGAAATTCACCACTGCTATTTACACCTAGTATGAAGCTCATTTGTCCAAAGTTGGGGTCACCATTGGTCTCTTGATCATTATATAGAAATTCTGTCATCCATACTCCATCCAAGGAACACAGCATTATTGAATTTAAAGATTAAATTGGGACATTGTTGTGCTTCTTCTTGATATGTGATGATATAATTGCAATTATAAATGTTATTGCTCAGTTGGTAGCACTCACACCCATGAGACAGGAGGTTCTGGCTACAAGCCCGACTTCAGGACTTAAGCAGAAAAATCAAGGCTGATGCTGTAGGTGCTGAGGGAATGCTGCCCCATCAGAGGTGCTGTCTTTTGGATCAGATGTTAAACTGAAGGTCCATCTACTCTTTTGGACAGACGTAAAAGATCCCATAGCTCTATTTGACAAAGAGCAGGGTTTCTTATGACCAGTATCCTGGCCAATATTTATCCCTCAATCGTCACAAAAATAGATTATCTGGTGATTATCACATTGCTGTTTGTGGGGATTTGCTGTGTACAAAATAGCTGCTACGTTTCCTACATTACAACAGTGAATGGACTTCAAAAGCACTTCGTTGACAGTAAAATGCAATGTCCAGGTCATGAAAAGTGCTATATAAATGCAAGCCTTTCCTTTCTCCTTTCTTTGTTAGCACATCTTTCTTAGGAGCAGGTGCTTTGAAAGATCTGTCTCTGGTGTGATAAGTGCTACCCAAAGAATATTCATGTTCCTTAATACTTTCTAATATTCCACATGTGCAGCAAGTAAAACATGGTGGAAATTTCAAACTGCACAATTATTTGATGCACCAAAACATTATTTTTATTTTGTCTGAGGTTCGTCCTATGATAAGGATATTCAGGTTAGTGGGTACTTCTCAAGTGGTAAAAGACAAGGAACATGAAAACTTAAAAAAGACAGACAAAAAACTGTTTGGATCACCAATGCTCATCTGTCTGTTACCACAACTCTACCATTTCAGCATCTAACTGGATTTTGAATAATCAATATTTGCATTTATCCTGTCTAGGCCCTAAGCTTTGGAATTCCCTCCCTAAAACTCTCTGCCTCTTTCTCCACCTTTAAGACACTTCTTAATACCTACCTCTTTGGCCAAGATTTTTATCACCTTAGTATCACTTTCTGTAACTCAGTGTCAAATTTTGTTTGATAACACATGTATGAAGGCATCTTTGCAAACTGTACTATGTTAAAGGCACTATATAAACGCAAGTGGCTGTTGTTGTTTAGAATTGTTCTTACACAGACTAACACAATGATATTTATTGGAACAGCAACAATGCTTTGTAGTTAAATAGCATCTTTAAAGTAACTAAGTATTGTGAGGAATTTCACAATGGAATAAAAATAGGGGAGGGAGTATATGGTGTGGAAAATAGTTTTGAACGGGTTGTTAAAGGTGGAGTAAAGGGATGGAACAATTCAGGAGGGCATTATAGGGTGTGAGACTGAGTTGCTTGGAGACGCTGAAACCAATACAAATAATTGTTAAATGTTACTGAACAATTTGTTGCAGAAAACAGAATAAGCAAAAAAAAGTACCATTGTAAATCTTGCAGTTGCTTTGACTTTAGGAGCCTTAAACTAGTGTCAGTACTTTTAGTCCATTGATAAGGCAGGATATATTTTAGTTCCATTTTGTTAAGTACTTTTTGTACATAAGGACATGTATTTACAAGTTAAACTATCTTACTCAATGGAATTTATTCTGCGTACAAGATAGTAGCACCATATGTAGACAATGGGGTTCCTCATTGACACATTCCTAATGATCTTTAACTTAGTTCAAATGAAGTATTGTTAAATGCACAGGCAGATTCTAACAATGGAAACTGTTAAATCAATTTTGTCTCTTAAAAGATACTCATTGCAGGGCAAATCCAAGAGATAGGATATTTTTCTTAGGCTGGAGAGATTCAAAATCATTGAAAGATTTTTGTGATGACATAACTACCCTCTCTTATGGTATAAGGGAAAGACAAAAGGTTTAGTAACTCACTCAATATATTTCTATTATGCCTGGTGTATTTTACAGTCATTGCCACACAGGTAGTAGCCATTTGTAGCTGTGTAACATGCTGTGAACACACGGTATCACAATGCCCCTAAGGTACTGCAATAACCACAACTGGTTGCAAAGCACTTGCATGTTGGAAAAAACATTTCACTATTACCTAGCATCAGCAGGCATTACCACAAAGACTATTGCACTTATAATAAAATAATGAATAGCTTTTGATTTAATCGTGATTTTCCGACTCTACCCCATTAGTTATTGCCCCGTCCCCCCACCCCTTGAGGAAGTAAAAGTTGCCTGCTGGAACCTGCTCAGTTCTTCACATTAAAATCATTTAACACTCATCATAATATCCAACTACTTCTTTAATGATTTGCGGAGCTATTTGCCTCAGTTACCTCACTTGAAGTCTGCTCCATGTGTTGATCATCATTGAATAGAAAAATAACTCCATAGCATTAATATTAAATTGGTTATCCTGTTAGCTTGAACCTGAGTGGCAATGTCCATTATTACAGTTTAATTTGGAATAATGTTGAAGATTGACCTTTCCTGAACCTGTACCTGTATACCTCAATTAAGAATCACACATTTCTCCACTCTATCCCATATCTGAATACTCTGACGTTAGAGATTAGTTCTGTGGCTCTTTGCAGCCCATAGTGATGAACAAATGACTGTCTGGCGAAGAGCAGAGCAGAGACACCAAGCTAAATCAATCCTTATCATTTAATGCGCTCTGTTAGCTGGCTCAAGATGATAGAGGGCAAAGTTGCCATTCAACCATCATCTCAATATATGGTTGTCCTAGCATAGAGGAGCTTAGCAAGGGAAAAAGAGTTAAGGAAGTACAAACAAAAAATTCACTTGCTAAGCTGTACGGTTGGCTCATTTCACACATACATGGCACAGAAACAAAGGCAGATGAGGAGACATCTTTCATGTAGTGAGTTGTTTGGATCTGAAATGCACAGTCTGAAAGGGCAGTTGGGGAAACTGAAGGTATGACCTCTCCTGCCGTCTATCAGGGGTCACGTGACATTCTTGGAGGTTCCAACCAATAAGCGCAGACAATCCTGGGGCGGGGCTTCCTGTCAATAGTCATGGTTCATGCATGTAGCACCTGAAAAGCTCTCTGTAATAAAGCTAACTGTTTCTTGTTGAAACCTGTCTGCTCCGTCAAGTTATTACATCTGGCGATGAGGATAAATAGCTTTGACGCTGCACCTCAACTTGTTAATGTGAGTACATTGAATCTTAAGAAGAAGAGAAGACCACTCACCAGTTATGCCACTCTTCAGCAAAATCGATCCTTATGATGTAACTTTGGAAAACTGGCGGCAGTATGTAAAGCACTTTGGTTTTTATTTCATGGTGAACAAAATTACCACGGAGGAAAAGCAGAAAGCAATCCTTTTGAGTGTATGTGGTAGCAAGACATACAATCTCATCTGCAATCTAACGGCTCTGGGTGTGCCCAATTCTAAGTCCTACAATGAATTGCAGGACCTCATGTCCAGCTAAAACCATCCACAATCATGCAACATTTCAAATTTAATTCCAGAATTAGGGCCCCGGGAGAGTTCATCGCAACCAATGAACCTTAAAAAGTTGACAGAACACTGCGACTTCGGGGACACATTAAATTATATGCTGCGGGACCGATTAGTTTGCGGAGTTCAGGACGATGACATACAGTGCCATTTACTCGCCGAGGTCGATATCGACTTTAAACGTGCTCTAGATGTTGCCCTCGCAATGGAAAGTGCTGTGAGAGACTCACAGGCTTTGCAGCACCTACAACAGTTCTTCATGTGGGGTGGGAACCTACCGCTGAGTGTGGCATGAAAGCCAGATCCACAGCATTGAAGCAAGGGGCAATGTCCGCTGTTAAAAACATGAAAAGGCTTAATAGGAACACTTAGGCAGCGACTCCAAGTTTAAGTTGTTATAGGTGTGGAGGTGACCACTGACAGGACTTTTCATATGGCAGACAGGCTCGGCAGGGGCGGGCAGGGGCGGGCGCGGAGCTGTTCGCTGCCTGCGATCGGCTCTACGCCGCCATTTTACGTGGGCGGGCCAGTTAAGACCTGCCCAGTGTAATTTTGCGACCGGTAGCGCTCAGTGCTACCTGTGCAGGCAGGAGGAGGAAGGAGAGTTGGGGCCAGCACGGAGCTGCCTCAGGGAGATTGAATCGGTAATAAAATTAAATAAAAGGTGTAAAAATGTATCTAAACATGTCCCCTCAAATGACTGTGCCACATGAATTGGGACATGTTTTTAAATTTATGAAAATTTATTTATTTATTTAATAAATAAATATTATTCATCCACGAGTACCCCGCTCGTGGATGAGGTTTCCTAAAACACGCGAAGGCCGCTTGGTCTTTTTGCTTGCCCGCCAACCATAAGGTTGGATGGGCAGTGTTTAGAATAACTTTATTAACTTTAATTAAATTCTTAATGGCCTTAAATAGGCCATTTACGTATCGGCGGCCGCACAGCTGACTCCAGCATGCGCCTGCCGAACAAAACATTGTTACTGAGCGCAATGATGTCGGGACGCACGCCCGATGTTATCACGCGTCATTTTACGCGTTGGCGTGTCGGGCCCGCCCCCACACGTCGACCGGAAAATCCTGCCCCTGCAGATTCAAGAAGGCTGAATGCCACTACTGCCAGAAGAGAGGTCACATAGTAAGGCAATGCAGGGCAAAGTTGAAACAGGCCGTAAGGCAGCAAACCAACATGATTAAATTAAAAACAAAAACAAAAATAAAAATACCTGGAAAAACTCAGCTGGTCTGACAGCATCCGCCGAGAGGAATACAGTTAATGTTTTGAATCCATATGACTCTTCAACAGAACTAAGGAAAAAAAAATGGAGTCATACAGACTCAAAACGTTAACTGTATTCCTCTCCGCAGATGCTGTCAGACCTGCTGAGTTTTTCCAGGTATTTTTATTTTTGTTTTTGTTTTGGATTTCCAGCATCCGCAGTTTTTTGCTTTTATCTTAATGATTAAATTAAAAATTACAACAGAACCTGAAGCTGCCAACATTGACATCTATTCCCTGTACAACATAGCCGCTGTAAAAACTGAACCTATCTCTATCACAATCCAAGTTAATGAGAAGCCATTAATAATGGAGGTAGACAGGGGAGCCTCGACAACAGTGGTGGGAGAACACATTTTTGAATACCTTAGTGAAGGTACCCAGGCATTAACCCTGGAGTGGACAGCTGCCAAATTAAAGATGTATACTAGAGAATCAATTCAAGTAAAGCGTGTTGCCACAGTACCAGTGTCTTACCGGCAGCAGATAGCCCAACTGCCTCTGATGATAGTAAAAGGTAAAGGTCCTAGCCTCCTAGGCCAAGACTGGTTACACAAAATCAAGCTTGACTGGTCTGAGATATTCCACCTGGGAACAGGAGGAGTTCCTGAACCACTAAGGAGATACAACGGTGTATTTTGAGATGAATTAGGGAAGTTAAAAGGCTTGCAAGCAAAAATATATGTGGATTCTCAGGCGACACCCCATTTCTGGAAGGCAATACCTGTGGCTTATGCATTAAAGGAGAAGGCAGATGCAGAACTGTGCCAGTTAGGAAAGCTGGGCATCATCCAACCTGTCCAATTCTCGGAATGGGCAGCAACCATAGTCCCAGTGCTTAAGTCTGACCAAACTATCTGCATTTGTGGGGATTATAAATTAACCATTAATAAGACAGCAAAACTGGATAAATATCCAACTCCAAGGATAGATGGCTTATATACAAAGCTAGCTGAAGGCAAATCCTATACAAAACTGGACATGAGCCATGCATACTAATAACTAGAGCTGGATAGAACATCTAGAGGGTGTGTGACTATCAACACACACAAGGGCCTTTATTAATATACTCGCCTGCCCTTTGCACTCTGCATGTGCAATCTTCCAAAGAGCAATGGAAAGCCTTTTGCACGGACTTCCCCGAGTGGTAATATACCTAGATGGTGTTCTAAACACAGGGTCAACTGAGACTAACCACTTGGCCAACCTGGAGGAGGTGCTAAGAAGATTTTTAGAAGCTGGCATAAGATTAAAGGAAGAAAAATGTACATTCCAACTGCTGGTTACTTCCCTGGGTCACAGGATGGATGCCATGGGTTTGCATCCAGTAGAAGAGAAAGTTCGGGGCAATTAAAGATGTGCTCTCTCCATCCATGTGTAACCGAACTCAAATCTTTTTTAGGCATGATCAATTATTATGGCCGCTTCTTGCCAAACTTATCAACAGTGTTAGCAACATTACATGTGTTGTTAAAAAAAGAATCATTGTTGGTCGTGGAATTCACAACAGGATGAAGACTTGGTGAAAGAAACTATTAAGTTCATCGTCTTTATTAGTACACTACGGCCCATCGAAAGAATTGGCATTAACATGTGGTGCTTCTCCTTATGGAGTGGGAGCTGAGTTGTCACATCGAATGGAAGATGGATCAGAAAGGCCAATTCGTTATGTATTGACAACCCTCTCCACAGCTGAGAAAGGTTATTCCCAGCTAAACAAGGAAGGTTTATCGGTGATATTCAGAGTGAAGAAATTCCACCAATATCTACTTGGTTGACATTTCACCATTGTGTCGGACCATAAGCCCTTGATGGGTTTATTAAGTGAAGATAAGCCCATTCCCCCAGTTGCTTCAGCGAGAATACAATGTTGGGCTCTGATATTGTCTGTGCATGAGTTTACATTTATGTACCGTCCTGGCTTACACATTGCCAATGCAGATGCATTCAGTCACCTCCTGTTACCAGCTAGCACTGTACATGCTCCTTGCCACAAGAAATTGTGCTTGTGCTGGATTTCTTGGATTCTTCGCTGGTGTGCGTGAAGCAAATTAAAAATTGGGCAAACAGGGATCCAATTTTGTCGAAAGTCTGAGACCTGGCATTGCAAGGGTGCTTGAATGCACCAGTGTCTGAAGAGATGAGACCTTTCCATGCCTGAAAAACAGAATTAAGGTGTCAAGATGGAATCTTGTTGTGAGGATCAAGAGTTGTCATTCCTTCGCAAGAAAGAGAACCACTCTTGTCAGAGCTTCACAGTGCACATCCAGGCATATCGAAGATGAAAATGCTTATGTGAAGTATGTCTGGTGACCAGGAATAGACAGTGACATTGAAATCATGGTCAAACACTGTCTCCATTATCAGCAACAATAGAAGTTGCCTGTTTCAGCTCTAATGCATCCATGGGAGTGGCCTGGAGATGTACAGGTCTGTCCTCCAGCTGGGTGTATGGTTAACCCAGGAAGACAAGCAGCCTGGATTAGGCTGCACATTGCTTACGTAGGACCATTCTGAGGTACCATGGCCTGAATTTTCAGCTCGGTGGGCAGGCGTAAACGGGCCCGGGATTGGCTGGGAAACAGACCGTCAACTGCGGTCGACACCCGACCGCTATTTCACACTGGCTGGCCAATTGACGGCCAGCCAGCATGAAGTGCACACTGAAAAGCTCAGTGCTGCTGGGTTGGGGGTGGGAGGAAGGCGGGCGATGACATCATCGTGGGCACGGGCGAGCGCTGACAGAAAACTCCCTGAAGGCAGAGAGCAGCCTCAGGGAGCATAAGACCCAAAACCTAGGAAATAAAGTTTTTAAAATCAGGAAAAAAATGCCCAAGCATCACAACCAGGCACCTGAACATATAGTTTATAAAAATGCTGTCCACAGATTTCTATTTTTATTTTATGTAATAACGGAAACCTCAACCTGCCCTTGGATAAGGTTTGATTTGGCCGATTCGCCCATCCGCCAACCGTAAGGTTGGACGGGCTACATAAAATGACAGACAATTGCACCATTCATGTTTTTGTTGGTTATTGACACACATTCTAAGTGGTTGGATGTAAACGAATTAAAATCATCCACATTGAGTGCAACTATTGAGAAGCTGCATCATTGTTTTAGCATAAGTGGCCTACCTGAAAGCATCATTTTTGATAACAGTGCAGTCTTTACCAGTACAGAGTTTCAACGCTTCATGAATCAGAATGGAATCAGACATATTCACCAAGGCTCCTTAGACAGCACCTTCCAAACCCACGACCACTACCACCTAGGAGGAAAAGGGTAGCAGATAGATGGGAAAACCACCACTTGAAAGTTCCCCTCCAAGTCACTCAACATCCTGTCTTGGAAATATATCACTGTTCCTTCACTGTCCCTGGGTCAAAATCCTGGAATTCTCTTCCTAACAGCGCTGTGGGTATACCTACACCATATGGACTGCAGCAGTTCAAGAAGGTAGATCACCACCAACTTCTCAAGGGCAACTAGGGGTGGGCAATAAATGCTGGCCCAGCCAGCGAAGCCCACATCCCGTGAATGAATTTTTTAAAAATTAAAACCGTTCTATGAGGTGGCACTTTCTCCCGAGTGAGGGGCTGAAGTTCCGCCTCCAGCCAATTTGTGCTAGTTGGATCATTAAATGGCTGAGGGGCAAGCAGTATCAGCGGGGATGTGTTCCCCGCCAACTCTTCAGATGGCATCAAGGGAAACCCCGCCATCCTAAAAATCCTAGCCTAGGTCTCACTGGAACTGCAGCTTAAGGAAGTCCCATTCCAGGCTCCTCTTCCTTGCCATCAGTTGTTTTGTAAGGAAGCTCAAAACTATGAAGATCTGAAGCCCTGGAAAATTATGGGGACCCTGGCATAACTAACAAAGGAATTTCAAGGCACCAATCCTGAAGGATTTCTGTGTAGATGAATGGGTTACACAGAGTTGCATAGAAATTACAGCACACAGAACTAGGCCATTCAGCCCCAATGGAGCTATAGTGTTGTGTATGCCCAGGCATGTGGTGCAATCCTGGGCATTTTACCAGCAGCGGCAGCCAACTATGAGGCCATTGTCAGGACTGTGGTCCACTTGAGGATGGTGATCCACCTCCCAGAGCTGCTGCTCCAATCAGAAGGCTGGCAACACGACAGCCCTGCAGCACCATGTTGAGCTGCAGAAAGAGGCACCCCCGAAGAAAAGATAACTTTTTCTTCTTACTGTTACAGTCCCTGGTGATCAGGTGGTGAGGGTTACGGTTTAACCATCCACAGCGGCTCTGCAGTTGCAGGGGCAGCTTTTGCTGCTGGCTCCCCTTCTTCTTGGGCTCTGGAGTGGCCAAAAAGGAGATCTCCCACCTTCAGCCCCGGGTACCTGCTGGGAGTCCACCAAGGTTTACCTGGCAGTCTCCCCATGTGGCAGTAGCGCCTCCTGATGCCAATAAAATGATGGCAGGGGCAGGATTGTCCTTTAACTGGCACTTAATTGGCTTCTCTCGTGATGCCTTCCATGGCCATTTTACCAGCCCTCCTGCCTCCCAGCCTGCCTCTAGTGGTTTGGTAAAATCCAGTCTATCCTTTTGTGTGCACAGCAACTTCCTGTAAACAACAAATTAGTACTAGTTAAATGGGGAATGTACAAGTTTCTTTTATAAATAATGTAATTTGGAGCTATGTGAGCAACTCCAGATAATCATGCTCCACAGATCACTATTGATGCAGCTGATGTTCAATCACCTTAAAATATCCCCACGCATCTGACAAAATGAAATGTTTTGAGCTTTAGTGTGATATGTCATCAATAAAGCCCAATTGTTAGCTTTTTGCCAACCAGCATTTTATGGCTGGTGCCTACACAAGAGAGCTTGTGCGCATGCACAAAGTTCAGCTTTCCCTGATGATGGAGTGATGCATAGCCTAGCAGTATACCCTGGGGCTGTTTGCTGTGCTCTGAGCAGTTACAGGTTTGAGGCCAATAGTTTAACTGTCCCGCTAAATTATTTAATGATCGACCTATATTGCAAAAGCAATAAAATATACCAATATGATGTGAGGAGGTAAACAGCAGAAAGCATAACTGAGGAGGTCAGAATGCAGCATATGATATAAAATAACACTCGAGTCCCTGAAGTGAACTGATGTCAGAAAAATGAACGAAGAACTGCTTGCATGATCACGGTAAAGGTAGTCACTGACTGAGTCAACTTTCTTTTTCTGGTACAGGGAGTGGTTACGCTCTCAAAACATGGTGTCATATAAATGCAAGCTGTTGTCATAATTGACTGTCATTCTGAATGAGGTTTCAAAATCAGTTCATTTTAATAGATGCCATTAAGTCTCTGTAATTACCATACTTGTAGCCTTTCTGTTGCCCCTTATCATTGATGTTGAAGTTTTCAGTCACCTTTGTTCCACACTCCCCCAAACCCACTTTCATCTCTCTCCAAATTAAAAGATCTACTTAAAGCTCATTTTTTTGACAAAGGTTTAAATCACCTCTTCCCCTAACTCTCTCATCATGACATGCTCATCTGTTGTTTCCTTTTGCCCTTTGTAAAGTGTGTGGAGAAGTTACTCCGCATTAAAGGTTCTTGTTGTCATTGGATTTGTCAGAACAATTGCTTGGAATTTTATACCAGTACATGTCAATCAATGTTTCTGTTAGGTGAGTTAATCTGTAAAAAAAACCTCCAATAAACTGGCCCCAGAGAATTCAGTGCTTTGCAAAATTGCTTATGATGGAATGTAAGTACCCATTGGAGTAGGAATTGGAGTTTAGAATCAACAAACTATTCTTTTCTGTTGCAGCCCTCTTGCTTGTGATTCAGGAGATTGTGGGTTCAAATCCTACTCCATAAATTTGAACATATAATCTAGGCTGACACTCTAGTGCAATACAGAGGGGCAGCTGCACTGTCAAAGGTGCTTTCTTCAGATGAGATGCTAAACTGAGGGTTCTTCTGCCCTTTCAGGTTAATGTAAAAGGTCCCACGGAAGCTGTTTGGCATGTTCTGAAATCATGAAAGATACAATATAAATGCAAATTATGTATTTACTTTCTTTTGATAAACCAACCCACTCTGCTCATTAGATCCTGCAAACTCGTCCCTCTCTGGAGGTGAATACAGTGGCCATTTCAAATATTTTATACTGTCTGCTTCAATGATCTTCCCAAGCAACTTTTAGAACTGACATAATGCCTTTGGGTTTAAAGTTTTACATAACTTGCCATTCAATTCGTGGCTTTTCCATAACTGTTTTTACTTGCCAGGTGAGGTAGGAAAATAAGCATCATGGGATGGATTTTCATCCCCTTGTTGAGGCAGGAATGGGGTTGGGAATGGCAAAAACATTGTTTTCACTGGGATTTTGAATTTCCTGTACCTTCCTGATCCCATGTCATTTCATATGGCCATTTTGCAGGTCGGAGACATCTTTGGCTGCGACCCCTCATGCCCATCCTCTGATGTCAGGGTCACCACTGACAGCCTTATGGGAAATTTGTATTTCCTGTCTCCCACTATTTTCGTGTGGTCAAGTGGATTTTAGAAGGCTCCTGAGAGCCCACCTTGTTTGACAGTTTGTAAACCATGAGGAAGCCTGCTGTAGAGGTGAGAACATTCTGGCAGATAAGTGCTAAATGGTTTCACCGCTTCACAAATCATTATTTGATTGTGTATTATAATTTAGACGTGTTTTTACTCCATTGATTGATATAGGGCTCTATCCTGCAAAGTTATGTTGACCATTACATTGATCAGCATTATGTAATTGTTGAGATGTAATGGAGTACTTTTCTCTTTGGTAAAAATGCAGTTGTACATTTGAAACTAAAGAAGACACTGCTTAGGAACTCTAGTGTCATGATCTGAATTGATTTAAAGGTTCACAGCCCTTTAAATTTGAAAAACAATTGGGTCCGAAGCTTTCACTTAGAGAAAAAAAACACCTGTTCCTGGATTGTTTGATTTACAGGACATCTGGTGCAGCTTAGAAAATACAGACTGTCTGTTCTTTCAGTTTCAATAGACTCCATTGTCTGGAACTATAATGGTTTGCTTTTATAACTGAGGCCATTATGAATGCTAGGCTGAGTTCCAAAGACCACATAATCACATCTTAGCAGGTGGCTGTGTTCAGTTCAATTGACAGTATTAAAAGGTAATTAAAGGATTAACTCTCTTTGATGTGGTTGCTGAATAGATGTCTGTTTGTTTTTTTACAACTGAATGATCACTTGAAGGGATTTATGTTTTTTTATTCAGTCAGTGTGTTTTTATTTTCATTTTGAATGGCTGTGTGTTTCGCTGACAAGAATATTTAATCACCAGAGATGTACCCTTTTAATATACATTTCAAAGGATTTCCATTGGTATTACAGTACTCCTGAGCACTGTACATAGTGAATACTGGGTGACTATGGAGAATACATGGTGGGGGGGAGATGGGGATATGAGAGGGCATGGGGAAAATGAGGAGAGCATGGACGGGGATGGGAATGGGGGTTGAGGGGGTGAGAGTTAAGGGTTAGACAGCTTAAGAGCTATGTTGGAGAGCTGAGAAAATGTTCCAGTGAACCAATGTGGGCCTTCTAACCAGCCCGCCACTGTATCCGCACTCTTCTGATGCCACCTTGGGACTTGGAAATCCCAAACACTGCATGCTCATGACTCCAGGAGATAAAAACTATGGCAGGTACGGGAAGGGGTGATGGGCTCAGGTTTCCAAAGTTGGAAAATGGCCCAACTGATGTTTCTGAAGCCCAACACGAAAATCCAGCCTCAAATTACTTTAAGTAGACAAGCAGCATCAAGTTACACCAAGTCTACAGCACTGAAACAGGCCATTCGGCCCAGCTGCTCTATTCAGGTCTTTATGCTCCATTAGAGCTTCCTCCCATCCCTTTTTGTTCAATCCCATCAGCGTAAGCTTCTCTTTTTCACTCATGTGTTTATGTAGCTTCCTGTGCTCTTTGCCTCAAGCACTCCAGTGGCAGCAAGCTCCACAGTCTAAACATACTCTGGGTAAAGACCTTTCTGTACAGTTCTCCATTGGATTTATCAGTGGCTATCTGGCATTTATGGCCCCTAGTTTTTGAATCCCATACAAGTGGAAATATCTCTTCTACGGACACCCAATCAAACCTCTTCATCGTTTGGAAGGCCTCTATCAAGTCACCCCTTAGCCTTTTCTTTGCTGTGGAAGAGCCCCAGCCTGTTCAGTCTTTCCAGATAGTTATAATTTCTCAGTGCTGGTATCATTTTGCAAATCTTTTTTGCCTCTATATCCTTGTCATGATATGGAGACCAGAACTATGCACAGTACCCTTGGTATGCCTAACCATGGCTCCATTTAGATCCTTAGGACTGGAATTGAACTCGCCTGACCTGACAGGAATGGGTGTGTGCGTGAAAGGCACAGGAACCCTGGAAGTCGGGATTCCCCTGCAAGTTGTGGAGTTTTAACTTTACAGCATGCACGTGACAACATCAATCGATTCTCCAGCTGAAGTCGGCCAGATTGACAGGTTTCCAGTCAGATGGGCAACAGCTCATTGAATGCACAAAACAAGATAGGTCCATGCATAGGAGGGTAATCTTGGCAGGAGTGATGGGGGGAAACCGGAGGTGGGAGAGGGGTTTGCTCAGGAGAATGGTTAATGGGGTTAGGGTGGAGGGGTTAGATGGGGTAACAGAGGATCTCAGTGATGGGTAGACGATTCCTGAGTTCTTTAGGTCCTGGGGGTGGTGTTGCAAATTCCAGGGGCACGGGTCTTCATGGGGGAAGGGAGAGGAGGTCAGAGGCCTCACTGTGGCAGGCTGTAGGGAGGGGAGGGTGGAGTATCCTGCAGTCAGGCACAGGGGATGCAGCAGGCAGATATAAAGGCATAAGCCTCCTGGATCTGCCAATGCTCTCAGCAGTGATGCTGCCAGGTTTCTCAAGGCTCTGGAAATTCGGCTGCCCACAGTTAAATCTAAAAAGTAGAATAACAATGACATCTCATTATCATATTCAAACTGGCAACCTGACTCCTTGGGCTGGTTTGGTCACCTGCCCACCATCTCACCTCAGTTAGAGCTGGAAGTGGGCAGATTGGAGGCAGGTTTATGTTTTTAAAACATGAATACTCCACACACACCACCACCTGACTGCAAACCCTTTCTTGGTTTAAAATCACCCCCTTATTATCCAAACAATATGTGGCTTCCTTATTCTTCCTACCAAAATGCACCACCTCACACTGATCGACACTGAAATTCATTTACCAATTAAACTCTCATTCTGCAAGTTTAGGAATATTTTCTTGAATTTTGTCACAATCTCCCCTTGCATTAATTGCACGGGACCCCAATTTGGAATCAGCCACAAATTTAGAAATTGTATTTTCGGTGCGTGTGTCCAAATTGCCCACATGAATTGTGAGCAAAGATCCCAGCGCCTATCCTTGTGGAACATCGCTTCTCACCCTCTGCCGGTCTGAGTAAGTACCTTAACCCCCTACTCTCTGTTTTTGGTTTGTAGCCAGTTTGCTATCCATCTGTTACTTGTCCATGTGACTCAAAATGTTCTGACCTTAGCCATTAATTTACTATGTCGTACCTTATTGAGGGATAATAGCTTGGTGGGGCAGATGGTAGGGGTGGGGTGGGGTATGTGGGTTGGGCACTGGGAGGTGGAGAGAATGTCCAATATGAAATAATCAGACATGGACTCACGATTGGTTTGAGGCACCTCTAGCCATTTCCTTGCTCCAGATGTGGGTGGGCTTAATAAGCCCGCGATGTGATGAGCACACTTACCTCACCTACCTGACAGTCAACCAGAAACTGAGCAGTGACCCAGCCTTAACTTATTCTGCCTGCCCGCACCAGAGGGCAAACACAATTAAATGAGAATCAAGAACTAATACCTGGGGAAGTTTCACCTTTCAGGCACCTAAATTTCTTTGAGCTCTGAAGAAGAGTCATAAGACTCGGAACGTTAACTCTGTCTTTCTCTCCACAGATGCTGTCAGACCTGCTGAGCTTTTTCCAGCATTTTTTGTTTTTCTTTCAGATTTCCAGCATCCACAGTATTTTGCCTTTACCTAAATTTTTTTGTTCCTTTACTCCAGATTTCATGGCTAACGCAATCTGTCTGTGTTGCAAACTCATATTGAAGGCATTGCTGGGGGCTTCAGAAGGTTCAATGTCTCTCTCATTTTTCTTGGCAGTAGTGTCCAGGAAAAATCCAGGAGGTTGGTAACCCTAGTGCGCATCCAGATTATTGAGAACCTCGTGTCCCTTTGTAATACAATCTGAAAAACTCAGTCATGGCTTCAAAGCTAAGGGCATACACCACAGCACTTGCAGCAGCTGTTACCATTTCAATAACATTATAGAATCATACAGACAAAGAGGATGTTTCCAACACACATTCTATGGATTATGATCCGATTATCCACAAAACTACAGTTTTCCTCCATAAAACTAAATAAAAAGCTATTGCAGATAAGGATTAAAATACAATGAAGTGTAATACACTGAAGGTCGGGAACTGCTAATTCTCTCCCCCTCCACACCCACTGTAAAAACACACAGCCTGCATAGTAATAGCAAGACTGTTTTTCTCAGTAGGAAATCCGGCATTAAGTAGGTTATTTGAAAAGCTGGGCTTTATTTGAAACATCAATTTTCATTGACACAACAGCAGCTGGTCTGCTTAACATTGTTAAACTGCAAACATGACATCATCGATGTATATACGCTGCAAAAGGTGAGAAACAGGGAAATGTGACGGTTCAAATATCCTCCTGGTTTACTGTGAAGTGAAGATCCAAGTAGAAAACTGCACAGGTATGTCCTCAAAATGGAAGACTGTCAAGTTTTGGCCACAAAGTGAAAAAATGCCCAGGTATGTCCTGTCCACACAAAGCAGGACAAACCCAATCTGGCTAATTACTGCCTCATCAGTCCACTCTCAATCATCAGTAAAGTGATGGGAGGTGTCATTAACAGACTTGTCAAGTGGCACTTCCTCAGCAATAACCTGTTCACCGATGCTCAGTTGGGGTTCTGCTAGGATCACTCAGCTTCATACCTTATTATAACCTTGGTCAAAATATGGACAGAAGAGCTGAGTTACAGAGATTAGGTGAGAGTGATTGCCCTTGACATCAAGGCAAAATTTGACTTGAGTGTGGGATCAAGAACCCCAAGTAAAATTGAAGTCAATGGGAATCAGAGGGAAAGCTCTCCACTGGTTGGAGTCATACCTAGGACAAAGAAAGATGGTTGTGGTTGTTGGAGGCCAACCATCTCAGCACTAGCACATTACTGCAGGAGTTCCTCAAGGTAGAGTCCTAGGCCCAACCATCTTCAACTGCTTCATAAGAACATATGAAATAGGAGCAAGAGGAGGCCATTTGGCACCTCAAACCTGCTGTGCTATTCAATAAGATCACAGCTGATCTGATGGCGGACTTAATTCCACTTTCCTGCCTGCCACCCATAATCTTTGAATCCCTTATAGATTAAAAATCTGTCCAAGCCAACCTTGAATATATGCAATGATTCAGCCTCCACTGCTCTCTGGTGAGAATTCCAAAGACTAACAACCCCCTGAGAGAAGAAATTCCTCCTCATCTCCATCTTACATGGCGGACTGATTATTCTGAAACTGTGCCCACTAGTTCTAGATACCCCACAAAGGGAGACATTCTTTCGGCATCTATCAAGCACCCCTCAGAATCTTATACATTTCAATAAGATTACCTCTCATTCTTATAAACTCTAATGAGTATAGGCCTAACCTGCTCAATCTTTCTTCATAATACAACCCCTTCATCCAAGGAATCAACCTAGTAAACCTTCTCTGAACTGCTTCCAATGCAAGTATGTCTCTCCTTAAGTAAGGAGCATAAAACTCTGTCAACTTTGCCTTCATACCTTTGTAATTGCCTTCATTTAAATTCAGGGTAATTGTTTCAGACCCATGCTTCTCGCCCGCAAACTGAATATGAATTTCTGTCATGTTATGATCTCTCTTTCCTGGAGGTTCCTTTATTATTAGGTCATTTATTAAAATTGTCCCATTACACGTTACCAGGTCTAAAATAGCCTATTCCCTGGTTGGTTCCAGAATGTATTGTTCTAAAAAACTGTTCTGACTATACTCTATGAATTCATCTTCCAGCAACCTTTGCCAAAGCGATTTGCCCAATCTATATGAAGATTAAAGTCACCCACATTTAATGCAGCACCTTTCTTACAAGCCCCCATTAATTCTTTATTTCTACTTCCTGCTACAGTGTAGCTACTGTTAGGTAGTGACTTCTTTCCTTTGCTATTTTCTAATTCCACCCAATCTCATACTACCTCATATCTTTCGAACCAAGATAATTTCTCACTATTGTACTGATCTCATCTCTAATTAACCAGACTGCCCCACCTCCTCTTCCTTTCTTCTTATCCTTCAAAATTGTCAAATACCTTTGAATATACAGTTCCTAGTCATGGTCCCCCTGCAACCATGTGTCTGTATTGGCTATCATTTATTTCAATTTGCGCTATCAACTCATCCATCTTGTTATGACTGCTGGGTGCATTCAGGTAAAGCGTCTTTACTTGTCTTTTTTTTACCAGTTTTCCCTGGTCTGACCCTATTTGCTGGTGCACTCCTATGTTTCTATGCTCTGTCCCTTCCTGGCACACTCTGGTTACCATTCTGCATATCGGTATCCTACACTTGCCTTGTCCTTTCTCATTAATATTCTAAATCCCACCTCATATGAACCCTCCCATGCACCCACCCCACCACCTCCCGACCCTGACTATTTAGTTTAAAGTCCCCTCTATAGCCCTAGTGATATGATTCATCAGCCCACTTGTCCCAGTATGATTCAACTGAAAGCCGTCCTAATGGTAGAGCTCCCTCTTTCTCCAGTATTAATGCCAGTGCCATGAATTGATACCCATTTCTCCCACACCAATCTTTGAGCCACTCTTTCAACTCCCTTATCTGATTTACCCTAAGCCAATTTGCTTATGGCTCAAATAGTAATCCAAAGATTATTATTATGAGGAAGGAACAAGTGACATGACTAAAGGGGAACCTGCAGATGTACTGTACTCAGATTTCCAGAGGGCATGACAAGGTGCTACATCAAAGATTATTACACAAAATAAGAGCTCATGGTGACATATTAGGGTGGATAGAGGATCACTTGGCTAACAGGAAACATAAATGGGTCATTTTTGGGTTGGCAAGATGTAATGAGTGGAGTCCCATAGGGATCACTGCTGGGACCTCAACTATCTACAATCTACGTCAATTACTTGGATGAATGGACCAAATGTGTGGTTGCTAAAATTGCTGATGACAGAAAGGTAGATAGGAAAGTAAGTTATGAAGAGGATGTAAGGAGTCTGCAATGGGATTATAGGTAGGTTAAGTGAGTGGGCAAAAATGTGGCAGATGGAGTATAACATGTGAAAATATGAGCTTGCCCACTTTGGCAGGGGGAATAGATTAACAGCATGTTATTTAAATGGAGAGAGATTGCAGAACTCTGAGTTACTGAGGGATCTGGATGTCCTGGTACATAATCCCAAAATGTTAGCATGCAGGTACAGCAAGTGATTAGAAAGGCAAGTGGCATGTTGTTATTTATTTCAAAGGGAATAGAATATAAAAGCTTTGCTACCGTTGTACAGGGCATTGATGAGACTATATCTGCAGTACTGTGTACAGTTTTGGTCTCCTTATTCAAGAAAATAAAAATGTACTTAAATATAAGGGGTCTCCCATTTAAGATGGAGATGAGGATAAATGTTTTCACTCAGAGGGTCATGAATCTGTGGAACTCTCTTCCTTATAATGTGGTAGAGGCAGAGTCATTGAATATTTTTAAGGCAGAGGTAGATAGATTCTTGACTAACAAGACTAACTATTAGGGTTAGGCAGGAAAGTGTCATTGAAGTGACAATCAGATCAGCCATAATCTTATTGAATGATGGAGAAGACTTGCAGGGCCAAATGGCCTACTCCTGCTCCTAATTTGTAAGTTTGTTTGTGGATATTAACTTTGTGGATCTGTTTTTTAAATATCCCCTCTCTGTTCATTTGCCTTTGGCAGAAACTCCTTTCTAGTCCTACCCTATGTTGGTATCCACATAGACCATTACAATTGGATCCTTGCCCCCACCACTTCACATTCCTCTCTAGCTCCAAGGAGATGCACTGTGCCTTCACACTTTCAGCTGCAGAGAGCAGTATCTATCCCTCTATCTATACTGTCCCATACTACTGTTACGTTCATTTTAAGACCCCCACTTGAATAGGTTTTCTCAGCCTTGCAGCAGCCCCTGCTCTCATCCACACAGGCTATAAGAGCCTCGCCTGTTAGACACGTGCTTGGGCTATGGCTCCTCCTGTGCTACCTTCTGGATTCCCATATCCGCCCTCAGTCATAAGGCCAGAAGTGGGGGTGTACACATGCTGATGACTGCACAGCGTTCAGTTACCTTTACAATTCCACAGACACTAAAGCAGTCCATGCTCACATGTAGTAAGACCTGGGCAGCAGGGCAACTTGTGCTGATAAGCAGCAAGTGACAATCACGCCACACAAATGACAGGCAGTGACCATCCGAGAGTCTAAACACCCTCTTTAGACATTCAACAGCATTACAATCACTGAATCCCTTACCATGAGGGGTCACCATTGACCTGAAACTTATGCCGGGATTTTCCGTTCTCGCCAATGGTGGGCATTGTCGCGGGCGGGATGGGAAAATCCTGGCCTTAAATGGACCAACCACGTTAGTATTTTCACGACAAGAGCAGGTCAGAGGCTGGGTATTCTGTGGCCAGACTCTATAAAGCCTTTCCACAATCCGCAAGGCACATCAGGCACATTCTCCACTTGCCTGGATAGGTACATGTCCAGCAGATCTCAAGAGCTCAACAGTATCCAGGTTGAAGCAGCCTGCTTGATTTACACCCCTTCCACTGCCTCAAACATTCATGCACCCCATCCACTGGTGCACAGGATTAGCAGAATGTACAATCTACAAGATGCAGCATCTTGCCATGTCTTCTACGACAGCATCTTCCAAATCCAGGACCACTATTGCCTAGAAAAACAAGGACAGTAGGCATATAGGAACACTACCACTCGCAAATTTCCCATCAGGTCACACACCATCCTAACTTGGAAACGTATTGCCAATCCTTCATTGCCACTGGGCCAAATTCTTGAAACTTACCACCTAATAACACTGTGAAGTACTTGCAACACAAGGACTGCAGTGGGTCAGGAGGAACTTGAAATTGGGGTTGAATCCAGGTTCTAACCCTGTACAGCATGCTTTAGGCATGCCCATCACCATCTCCAATGCCCCAATCAATTAAAGTCCAGGAGCAGGCTTGCAATCCAAGTAGGGAAGGTCAGTGGGTGCCAACGCTGGAGGGCCAATGAGAGGCCATTCATGATTCAGTGATCTAAAGCCCTAGCAATCAAGGTGGGCGTTGCTAATCTGAGCATAGAGACTGCTCGGGGCAAACAAAAGCACGCTTGTTTTTGGTTTTTAAAATGCCAAAGCTGCCTGGTCCTTTAGGGGATGGTCCACAGCTGTGGCTGTGCCTGTTATCAGTCTGGGACTGAGACCCTTGCTTGATTTTTCTTGTGCCCTTGGGCCCTGAGCCCACTGGAAACTCCAGCCAGTGTGGGAATCAGGCCTAAATAAGCCCAGTGATTACCAATAATTGGCCTTAATACACTGCCCTCTGATTCCCAGGAGGCACCAATCCATTCCTGAGCCGGCTCATTGAAAATAGCTCAGGGACGGATTGTGGTGGCAAACCGGCACGGAAGCCAATGGCATCAAATTGTGCGTCCACCTATCTCCAACCCTGACCCTGACCCATTTAAAAATCCAGCCTGTGTTATCTCTTACATCCTTAGTTGTCCATGGCTGATTTTTGTTTTTGGCAAGTTTGTCCCTCAGGGGTACACTCTGTTTCTGAATCACCTTAAATTCTATTTTAAACACCTCCCACTGGTCTTCTGCTGTTTTACCCATTAATATATTTACTCAGTTTTCCGTGGCTGGTGTCTGTTTCAATTTATTGAAGTCAGCCTTACCTATTTTTGAATCTTTGTTGCTGTTTCCCACTTTTCACTTTCAAACATTAATTGAATTCTATCAAACTCTGATTGTTATTAGTTAAGTATTGATTCATTGTTAAGTTGTTGACTAAATCTAGGTCATTGCACATTTCTCATGTCACAAAAACCAGGACACAACCAACTGCCACCCCATCACCTCCTCTTGATCATCAGCAAATTGATGGAAGGTGCTGCCGACGGTGCTTTAAGTGGCATTTATACAGGAATGACCTGCTTACTGGTGCTCAGTTTGGGTTCCGCCAGGGCATTTCGGCTCCTGTCCTCATTACAGCCTTTGTCCAAACATGGACAAAAGAGCTGAACTCCCGAGGTGAGGTGAGGGTGACTGCCCTTGATATCAAGGCAGCGTTCGACTGAGTGTGACATCAAGGAGTCCTAGAAAAACTGGAGTCAATGGATTTGGGTGACTCCACTGGTTGGAGTCATAAACTGACAAAGGAAGATGGTTGTGGCAGTTGGAGGTCAATTATCTTAGTCCTAGGATATCGCTGCAGGAATTTCTCAGCATCGTGTTCTAAGCCCAATCATCTTCGGCTGCTTCATCAATGACCATCCCTCCATCATAAGATCAGATGTGGGAATGTGAGCTGATGATTGAACAGTGTTTAGTACCATCTGCAAATCCTCAGATACATATGCAGCAAGACCTGGACAATATTCAGGCTTGTACTGATAACTGGAAAACAACATTTTTGGTACACAAGTGCCAGGCAATGACCATCTCCAACATGAGAGAATCTAAAGATCTATGCTTTACATTCAATGACAGCACCATCACTGAAACACCCTTCGTCTACATCCTAGGGATTCCATTGAGCAGAAACTGAACTGGACCAACCATTTAAATATTGTGACTACAAGAGCAGATCAGAGGCTGGGAATTATGCAGCGAGTAACTCATCCCCTGACTCCCAAAGCCTGTCCACCATCTACACGGTGCAAGTCAGGAGTGTGATGGAATACTCTCCACTTGGAGTGTGGCTCCAACAACACTCAAGAAGCTTGAACATTCTCTCCCTCTACCACTGGTGCACAGTGGCAGCAGTGTTTACCATAAACAAGATACAATGCAGCAACTCGCCAAGTCTCCTTCAACAACACATTCCAAACCTGCAAACTCTACCACGCAGAAGGACAAGGTCAACAGACTCATGGGGACAACACCTGCAAGTTCCCCTCCAAGTCATACAACATCCTGACTTGGCCTGTATTGCCTTTCCTTCATTGTTGCTGGGTCAAAATACTGGAACTGCCTTCCTAACAACACTGTGGGTGTCCCTACAACACATGGACTGCAGTGGTTCAAGAAGGTGGTTCATCACAACCTTCTCAAGGGCAATTTGGGACAGACAACAAATGCTGACCTTGCCAGCGATATTCACATCCCATGAACGATTACGAAAACACTAAAGCTAATAAGTTCTGCCCTTGTTGTCTGTAGGAAATATTATCAAGAAATTAATTATATTTCTCGCATGAGCTGAAGTGCTGATCCCATCTAAATCAAAATTAAAATCACCCATGAAGACTAATCTGCCTTTGTTGCATGCTTCTCCAATCTCTGCATTTATATATTCTGTCATTTTGCAGTTTCTACCAGCAGAGGCTATATATAAGTCCCACTTCAGTCCTATGTTCTATTTCTTAATTCTACCCATACCTCCTTGCTCCTTGTTATATCCAGATTTCTTAACAGGTGAAAACCCATTCACTCTCCTGGTTTACTGTGAGCTAAAGTTCAATTCACTACCCTTATTCACTGTCAGATGAAAGTCCATTCACAGTCCTGGTTTCATGCCAGATGACAGCCCATTCGCTGTCTTGATTCTCCTGGTAGATGAAATTCCATCGTGAGCGTTCTATCTGCCAGGCATGAAAGAAATCTAATATTGAAACGCTCGTGAAACTGAGAGGGAAATAGGGGAGTTCTTTAAATTAAATCTCACTTACTTACATGTATCCTTGTCCCTGGAGTATGACTTCATTTTACTTTAATGGAAATCAATGCAATGATTTCTCCAGCTCTCTGCACACTGTATTTCAGCTTTGTATTTGCTTTAGAACTTATCTCAAATTTCCCAAGTCGATTAAGAATTTATTCAGATATAAAAATCTGTGGAACATGATGATCAGTGTAATGTGAGGAGGCAAAAATGTATTTTATTTTCCTCCCACAATTCTTCTTATTTATGTTCATATCCCCCAAATCCTACTTCGTTGCACAATAATTAAATTGTGCGACCTATAGACAAGCTGTGCGAACAGAATTGTCGTTTTTACTCGTTTCTTGGTTGGAGTTTAACGTCGCTGCAATCTTTAAAATGCAGGCTTGAAGTATTATGCTCGATTTTGTGACAAGTTATAATTTACTGCACTTCCATTATCTGGAGCTGCAGTAACAGAAGTGTCTTCAAAAAAAAAACATTGTTTGATATAGAATGTGAAGGGTTTGGGAGTTTTCACCAAAATACCAGTTGTGAGGAAACAAAAAGGCTGGAAACCTGGACTAATTATCCGAGATTGACTGGTCAAGGCCACATGCTGTGAAGTGTTGGCCATATTCAAGAATTCTTATTTGGCAGCCAGCCTGGAACTTTAAAGTTATCCCACCTGCCAACCCTTGAGAGTCTGTAAGAAGCTGTTGTAAACATCAAATACCATGGTATCGCCATCTTTTAAAGCCTGGGAAAGTACCAGAATCTTGTTTTACACCAGCAATTGGGGTATAAAATCAGCCATTTTATTAAGTTTGAGGGGACAGGCCAGAGACAGTCCAGTAAGAAAAGAATGCTAATGGAGAGCCTTAGAGTTGAATGTTACTGTTTTCAGTGGAAAACCAACATTCGAACAAAAAGCTGGCCCCAAGCCCTCCTTTGCAGGCAGCGATACCAACTCAGTGATCTTACCACAGGCAGCCACCTAATGAGCGGCTTGTGTGCCCACTGTCCAAGTGAGGACTGCAGCCTGGCTCCTGATGCTGCCATCTCAGTCAGAGAGATGACAGCTCTGAAGCCTCAGCAGCACCACCCAGGAGAGGTGGGCACTACTGAAGGAGGCAGGAGAGTTGGGGGGCACTGCAAAATGGAAGTACCCTTATACAGATATGTGAGAATTAAAATTTAGGGGGATAAGGGTGGTAGGGCCCGCTGAATGGAGAGGAACCCCCACCCACCCCAAGGTCCCCACTGCGGCCATGGAGTGGATTTCCTTAGCTGCTGTCCACTTGCAAGGCCATGGGACCTCCAGCTCCAATAGACCCTAAGCCCCCACCTCACCAACACTCACCACCCCCCCATCCCCACCACACTCCTCCACCCCTGAGCTGGCACAAAATACTGGTGGCCCTATAAAATGGATGTTAATTGGAGCGTAATTATGCGGACAGGCTGCCCGCTTCTGTGGAATGGGGAGCCAATCCACCATGTTGCATCCCCAGCAGTGGGTTGGCAATGGAAAACCATCCAAATGCAGCTTCCTGGTATTTTCTTAGATGCCGCCCCCCCCCCCCCACCACTCCACTCCACACCCCTCCCCCTGCCCCCCACACTTTCACACTTTCATTCCCACTGCATGGTGCCCAGTAAAATTCAACCCTAAAATTAAATCTCTTGAAGCAGAATAATTGTCCATTTTAACTTTGGAGTTGTACAACTGATTTACAAGTTGTAAGAACCTCTACTTGTAAAACCTGTCATACTTTAATATTAATGAAGCCATTAATTAGAGAAGTAATAGAGCTTTGTTGATTCTTACCCTTGATTTATCTAAGGAAATAAGAGAATTAAAAGACAAACTGTTACAAATACAAAGTTTATAAGATTACTATATGTTCGAACTGTCTCTTCAATTTAAGGTAAAATGGCGGAATTAAGGGGGACCTGTTCTGAATTCTTCCTCACTACAAGCTTGGGTGGGTTAGTTGTTAAAAGTTATGGGGGTGGGTTGCGTGTGCATGGGGTCTGGGTTGTTTTAGTGAGAGGAAGGCGCAAGATATTTAAATCTGTAGACAATGGCAAGAGCATCTGTGATGACTGTGGATAGACTGTCTCCAGGTCTCACAGAGAGATGTTAGGGATATCAAGTTTTATAAATGGTTAAGCTGACTACTTAATTCCAAGATGCAATGGAGTTGGGAGTATAGAGGATAGCTAATCACCATTTCTACCTGGATACAAGACCCATGTGATTTCCATTGCCATAAAGATGTGCTTTCAGAGGGGATGAGTCCATAGCAAGCCAAAATAGTATTGGCTTACATAGTTTTCTCTCAGGGGCAGGTTAGTCTGCAAGAATTTGAGTGAGAGAGAGAGGGGAGAGAGAGAATGAGACAGCCAGACCTGCACCTGAAGCAGAGAAAATGCAGCCTTTATTATTCACCCCACAGAAGGTAAGTGGGAACTAATACTCAGATTAAAGAGACTAAGTTTGTGAGGATTTAAATGAGGCTGGAAGATTTGCCTAGCTTTTGCTACAGGGAGCAATCTCCAGGGTAACCCTCAGCATGAGAGTCAGTCCTGGAATGAGAAGTTAGCTGATTTGGAAAGGAGAATGAAAGTAGGCCATCAGGAGTGGAGAGTGGCTTTGATTTGGTTCCAGGAGAATGACGTGTCCACTTAAGGGACAACGAATAACCATAGCACGGAATTGTTGGCTGTGTTACAAATCACATGGGATCTTATCTGTATTTTAAAGTATAAGTTGCTACTAAATTCCCTGCTACGGCTATTCAATCTTGCCTTTAGTTTGTTTGTTACAGTACAAGTCTTAAAACTTGAAATCTTGTTGTGTGATCCATTTAATCAAACACTGGAATCGAGTTATACGTCTGCGGGGATCTTAATAAATCCTACAAGAATGTATAGATGATTTAGTCGGCTACCATTCTTCCAACGCCTTGAAGTCCAAGGGATGAGTGGCAAGAACTTGATATTCCCAGAGGAACAATGCCTTCATCCAATGTCTGAACTATCATTCAAAAAAAAATGGCCTGGAGCCCTCCTCCACAAATCAATACCTGGTATCAATCTTGACTCAGACATAACATTCTGAATCAGAAGTTTCAAATTTCATTCCAGAGGCTTGAACACATAAACTAGGCTGATACTTCAGTGCAACACTGAAGGAGTACTGCACTGTTGGGTGTGCCATCTTTCTGATTAGATGTTAAACCAAAGTCCCCAAGTGCCCTCTCAAATGGATGTAAATGATGCCCTGGCACTATTGGAAGAAGAGCTGGGAAGTTTGGCCCTGGCCAATATTCAATCCCATTAAATCAGATCACATTTACTTCCTTGCTGTTAGTGGGACATTTCTGTTTGCAAATTGGCTGTTGCATTTACTCAAACACAGAAGCGGGATCCTGTGGATACCAGAAAACTGAAATGAAAAGAAAAGTGCTGGAAATACTCAGCAGGTCAGGCAGCATCAGCTCTGATAAAAGGTCACCTCGACCTGAATGCTAACCCTGTTTCTCTCCACAGATGCTGCCTGGCCTTCTGGGTATTCCCAGCATTTTTTTTTTGTTTGTTTTCACGCTGCATTTACTCGCTTAGAACAGCAGTGACAACATTTTTAAATTACTTCATTGGCTGCAAAGTGCTTTGGAATGTCTTAAGGCTCTAAGGGCACTACATAAATACTTGTCCTTCCTTTCATTGAGGAAGGTACAGCCATGGAAAAAGAAACAGCATTGGTAGAAATACCACTGGACTCTCAACTCACCTCAGATATATTATGACAAGGAAGGGACACAGAATCTGTGTACAACTCATAACATCTTTATTCCATTAGTTCAATTATCATACAATTAGTACAACTATTGCCAAAACTGTGGTAATCTGAAGTGTAATACACCTTTAAGGGAATGTGAGCAGATTGACCACGTGACTGTAAGACCCAATAGCTGTGTAGTGCGGGCCACCATGTGATGTTAGTCTCGAGTAGGGTCTGGTTGGGGAAGCACTCATCATGTTCATGCTCTGTTGTCTATGTAAATAAATAGCATGTGCTTCATTTCATATTGGTTTCTGCGTCTGCAGTATATTGTAATCAACTCACCTGCCAACAGAAAAGTGTGCAATCTCTACACGAGCAAAGTGACCCCTAATAGAACATAACAAAAATGTAACAAAACACACTTTTAAGTAATCGTTCAGCACCGGATGAATTTGCCTAAATATAACATCAGTCAGTGTGTGGGATTACTGGGCTTAACTGGGCTGCATTCTTGGGAACACAGTACACACTTGACAGAGTTAGCCTTTTCTATTCAAACAGCAACTCATGACTTAGACAGGACATAAAGATGTATATAGCCCAGAAACAGTTCGAGAGCATGGGCCAACTCACTGTGCTTTGCAAAATGGAGTCAGCAGGAATACGAGTATTTGACCTCAGTGCTGGTTGGATGTTATAATGTACAGACCGAGGAACTCCCAAATGTGGGTAAATGCAGCATACTTACAGATAGTGATGATAGTCAAAGCATAATCCAATCTTTTCCTCACCAATTTTAACTATAGGAAATAGTGTAAAATGGGTGATATTGAATTTGTCTGTCCGATCTTCTCTTCCTTTTGAGTTCAATTGAAATGCAGGTTGGGCAAAATTTGTGTGCATAACAGGCAGTAAATCTGATATCACCCGTTTAACAATAATTTTAAATGACAGCACCCCTCCAGCACCCCCCATCGCTCCCACTGCACCCCCATCCCTGCCACCACCCACCCCCCCCCCACCCCCCCTCCCACCCCTTCCATGGTTCTACATGCACACATTTGGATCATTGGATAGTGATAAGCTGCAGGAGCAGGATCCCTAGCTGATAACTTTTCCCCTGGTCTGTTCTCAGTTACCTTGCTTTAATTCTATCCCGGCCACAGCAGGGAAACTGATTTCATTTGAGGTTTAATTACAAATCTATTACAGTCAGGGAACCCGTTATTGAGAAATGCCACTTTCCAAAGTCAATGTTATGAGTTTTTTTATTAGAAAGCCAGTGTTGAATAAGGTAACACCTACAGAGAAATATATAAACAAGTAGAGTTTTGAAGGTGGAACAGATGGATGAGATAAATATTCCACAAATTCCCCTGGATTCAGCTATTTCAAGGAAGGCAACACCATCTGTGCACTTTAGTAGGCCATAACTTTTGAACCCTTTTCAGCTTTATCTGCATGAGAAAAGTGCTCCGAGGCATCATGCAGTACTAATGTACAGCATTAAAATACAGCAAAGCAATACTGAGCTTTTGTCTTGCTCCAATGGACCATCGCTGAATCCCTCACTCTCAACATCCTGGAGGTTACCATTGACCAGAAACTGAACTGGACCAGCCATGTAAATACTATGGCTACAAGAGCAGGTCACAGACTGCAAATTCTGCAGATGGTATCTCACTTCCTGACTCCCCAAAGCCTGTCCACCAACAGCAAGTCACAAGTCAGGAGTGTGATGGAATATTCCCCACTTGCCTGGATGAGTGCAGCTCCATCAACAGTCAAGAAGCTTGACACCGTCCAGGACAAAGCAACCCACTTGATTGGCACCCCATCCACTGCCTCCAATATCCATTCGCTCCACCACAATGCACAGTGGTAGCAGTGTGTACCATCTAGAAGATGCATTGCAACAATTCACCAAGGCTCCTTCGACAGCACCTTACAAATCCATGACCTCTATCGCCTAGAAAGACAAAGGGAGCAGATGCATGGGAACACTACCACCTGCAAGTTCCCCTCCAAGCCACGCACCATCCTGACTTGGAAATATATCGCCGTTCCTTTACTGTCACTGGGTCAAAATCCTGGAACTCCCACCCTAACAGCACTGAGGGTGTACCTACACCAATGGACTTCAGCAGTTCAAGAAGGTAGCTTACCACCACCTTCTCAAGGGCAATTAGGGATGGGCAATAAAAATGCTGGCCTAGCCAGCAACGCTCACATACTGTGGAAGAATTTCAAAAAAATACGTATTTGATAAACTTTAATTATCACAATGTATGTTAGGCCAAAGTGAGCCAGGAAGACTTAGTGTAATCTGAAAAGAAGTTTAATCAACAAAGGATTGGCTATGTGAAAATGATAAAATGGTGTGGCAGACCTTTTTACTTAGTAGCAAGGCAGCTAATGCATCTCCTGGACAGAGTGCAGAGTGCCCATAATAAAATTCATTAATTGAAATGGACACAAAATCAGGCAAGCTATCTTATTGGCATGTGATCATTCTCTCCTGATTTTCCTCTTTGTGTTCAACATTGCAGAAAGAAATGATTTGGCAACTGCCACATTGTGAACCCTAGCTGTGCAAAAATTGGCTGCTGCATTTCCTACACTACAGCAGGGAATACACTTCAAAAGCACTTCATTGGCTGTGAAGTGCTTTGGGATGTTGGGTGGTTATAAAAGGAGGTTCATAAGTCTTTCTTTCCTTATCTGTGCGTTGAAGAGAAACATCTGCCCAGATAAAACTATTCATTTCTTTATCTTGTTGTCTAACTTTCCATACATCAAACCATTGATTTTACATATGCAAATTGGATATCAAACACTAGTTTCAGACCCCTTTTGAGAAATTGCCTTGCACGTGATCATAATAAGCATTGTGAGGGGGGTGGAGGGGGGATGTGGGGGGAGGGTAGGGGTGGTGCCGCCAGAGCTATGAGAGCACGCAAACAATGGGAAAGTAGGTACTGCACATGTGCAAAGTTTAAAGGTCAATTATGTGTCAAACAGCATTGAAGCATCATGCAGCCCAGGACATAGGACAGGGACTTAGACATGGGGTGATCCCATAAAATAGGGAATAGTTGGTCACCCTGCTTCTTGCTACAATTTAAATCTACAAGCTGCTACAAGCCACAGCCCAAAAGAACATATGAATTAGGAGCAGGATTAAGGCCCTCAAGTCTGCTCCACCATTCAATGAGATCATTGCTGACCTGATTGTGGTCTTGATTCCACTATCCTGCCTGCGCCCCATAACCCTTGACTCCCTTACAGATCAAAATCCTGGCTAATTCAAGTCTGACTATATTCATTGACCAAGTTCCACTGCTCTCTCCAGGGTAGACAATTCCAAAGGTTAACAACCCTCTGAGAATTAAAATTCTTCCTCCTCTCAGTTTGAAATGGGAGACCCTTTATTTTAAACTGTGCGCCCTTCACACTTGCACCCTACCCAATTACCTTTCCTCCTCCCTCCGCTTAACACCCTCAGACTTTCCTGAGGATCTCGGCCAGCTTCTGAGTCAGATGTTCTTGCTGTCAGTACAGTTTCTGGGCTGCAGAGATCCTTCTGGGGCCATGACTGGCAGCCTTAGGTTGCTTGTAGTAAACAAATGAGGCTAGCTGACCATTATGCCTGATTCAGACATGATTCAATTTCTAGTCTCAATCTACAACATTGCTTATATATACTGCTTGTCATATGAACTACACTTGCTTCCCCAGTCATACGAATAAAAATAATACCCACTGCTAGTTACAACAGTTGAAAAGAATGGTTCCAGAACTTTCTGCCAGTGAACATGTGAATGAAAAACATCATAAGGATTGTTACCACAGAATGAACCTATAATTTGACAAAGGTGACAACATCAATTGTTCCCACAGAGTCCAGCATGCGAGACAGGCAGATATAATGCTGGAAACACAGCACAGCAGGACAGTCAGCACTTGTGGAAACTGAAAACGGAACAAGCATTTAAACCGAATCAGGAGAAAGGGAAGGTTGGTGGGTAATGGCAGAAAACAAAACACAAAAGGAATTCTCATTGCAATCCCCTTAGAAGGTAACAAGTGGAGATTAGATAGCTGAGATGATCTATACGCCAGAGCATGGAAAGCAACTTTAAAACATTTTCTGTTTTCTCATTTCTTATACCTGTGCATTCTACTGCAATTTGAGGGGAGCTGAAAGGATAAAAAAGGCCCAGCCTGGTTTTTACTGCTGACATTGAATTTAACATCAGCAATTCTGATCAGCCACTGGACGATATTCTCCTACCTTTCATCTGAATGGAACTGGGAGCAGGGAGGGAAATTGGCAGAGGTAGAGTTTGCCACCAGTCACTGTCACTTCCAGGAATTTCCTCTGCACCTGATGTTGGATGTCCCCATTCAGATTTAGTTGAATGGGCATGGTAATGAAGGAACACATAATTTAATGTAGTACCTTCAGCCAAACCTTAACAATACTGTTGGCTTAAGACATCAAGTATTCTTAAGGAAGGAGGTGGAGGAAAAAGTTTGAATTTTAAATGAACTGCAAGCCACGTACAATACATCATTGCCAATTGGTTCCGACTTGGCCAGTTTTATTTTTATCTTTAATAGGTTGACTACTACTTCAGTCACATGCAGCTGCTGCAGGTTCTCTGAGGAGCAATGCTCTTCTTTCCTTCCCAGGTGAGCCCTTAAGAAATCCCACCATGAGCCTTCCGAAAATGGGGCTGTGCTCACAAATTACACTGGGGTGTGAGCTGGGACACAGGCTCACACTGAAGAGAAAATCTAGGCTATTGAGTTTTATCAGTGTTGTCGGCTGGGCTCAGGCCAGCAGCCCTGAGTTATACAGCCGGTTGCACCTTGTTACCAACTCCGTGATAAAAGAAGCTCCAAACCTGTTTGAGCTGGATGAATGGACAGAGCTCTGATTTTCAGGCAGGAAATTTGAATTGTTGCTAGAACCCAGGCAGGAACATGGGTTCTCCATTAACTTTGAGGTGAATGAAAAGTAAACATCTAACATCCCTAGGGCTTCCAGTGGACTTGCCCGGGAATTTTTAAATGCAGCCTTGCGCTGGACTGGAACTATATTACACCTTGGGCTGGATTTTCATCTCCCAGTAGAGGTGTGAATTGGATCACGAGATGCTGAGCTTAATTTTTTTGCTGTGAAAGCAGATTTACTATGCCTTCCTAGCCCCACATCACCTTTGTGCAGCCTTTTGGTGGGTTGGGAAGACCTGGGTGGAAAACGCACATGCTCCTCTTAGAACCATAGAACCATAGAACACTACAGCACAGAAAACAGGCCATTCAGCCCTTCTAGTCTGTGCCGAAATATTATTCCGCTAGTCCCATTGACCTGCACCTAGTCCATAACCCTCCAGACCTCTCCCATCCATGTATCTATCCAATTTATTCTTAAAACTTAAGAGTGAGCCCGCATTTACCACGTCAGATGGTAGCTCGTTCCACACTCTCACCACTCTCTGAGTGAAGAAGTTCCCCCTAATGTTCCCCCTAAACCTTTCCCCTTTCACCCTAAAGCCATGGCCTCTCGTGTTTATCTCTCCTAATCTAAGCGGAAAGAGTCTACTCGCCTTTATTCTGTCTATACCCCTCATAATTTTGTAAACTTCTATCAAATCTCCCCTCATTCTTCTACGCTCCAAGGAATAAAGTCCTAACCTATTTAATCTTTCCCTGTAACTCAACTCCTTAAGACCCAGCAACATCCTAGTAAATCTTCACTGCACTCTCTCAATCTTACTGATATCCTTCCTATAGTTAGGCAACTAGAACTGCACACAATACTCCAAAGTTGGCCTCACCAATGTCTTATACAACCTCACCATAACATCCCAACTCCTATACTCAATACTTTGATTTATGAAGGTGTTTCTGAGGTTGGGGTCTCCATTGTGAAGAACAAAGGAAAACTGTATTTCCTCCTGAACACTATTTTAATAATTTGGTGTGTGTTTGTAAGCCTGCAAAAAAAAAACTCACCTCCTTGCATAGTTTGTGACAACTGGAGGAAACCTACTGGGGAGTCAGGAGCATTCCATAAGGAAAGTGCAAAATGTTCTGACACTTTTAAATACCGCTATTAGATGCTGTACTGTAATGTAGATGTGTCTTTAATGCAGTGATTCATCATCGGGATCTACCCTGCAAAGCTAAGTTGACCCTTACATTGACCAGCATCATATAATTGTTGTCATGCATTACAGTACTTTTCCAATCGACATAACTGCCATAATACATTAAAAAATATAAAAAAGCAATATCCTGTCAGCCTCTGCTAAAAAATAAACTACTTATGAAAAGAAAATTCTGTGCCTGCTCCCCTGCATTAATTGACAGGAACTCTGCTTTGAAATGGGAAATAGGACACAATTCTGTTCTGTCAGTTTTAGGCAATGGAGCTAGAAGCTTTTGTTATGGCAGTATGAATGCCTGGCTGGGTTTCAAAGGCTATTGATAACTTTAACTCAGCAAGTGTTTTTTATTTGTTCATGGGATGTGGGCGTTGTTGGCTATGTCAGCATTTATTGCCATCACTAATTGGCCTTGAGAAGGTGTGGTGATCTGTCTTCTTGAACTTCAGCAGGTGCTATTAGGAAGGGAGTTCCAGGATTTTAAGTCAGCGACAGTGAAGGAAGAGCGATACAGTTCCAAGTCAGGATGTTGTGTGACTTGGAGGGGAACTGGCAGTGGTGGAAGTCGAGGGTTTGGAAGGTGCTGTCAAAGGAGCCTTGCTGAGCTGCTGCAGTACATATTGTGTGCCGATGGTACACACTGCTGCCACTGTGTGTTGGTGGTGGAGTATGTGGATATTGGGAGTGGTGTACTGGATGCCAATTAAGCGGGCTGCTTTGTTCTGGATGATGTCAAGTTTCTTGAATGTTGTTAGAGCTGCAGCCATCCAGGAATGTGGAGAGTATTCCATTACACTCCTGACTTGTATCTTGTGGACAGGCTTTGGGGAGTCAGGAGGTGAGTTACTTGTTGCAGGATTCCCAGCCTCTGACTGGCTCTTATAGCCACAGCCTTTATGTGGCTGGTCCAATTCAGTTTCTGGTAAATGGTAACCCCCAGAACATTGAAAGTGAGAGTTTCAGTGTTGGTAATGCCATTGAATGTCAAGGGAAGATGGTTAGATTCTCTCTTGTTGGAGATGGTCATTGCCTGGCACTTGTGTGTTGCGAACATTACTTGTCACTTATCAGCCCAAGTCAGATTATTGTACAGGTCTTTCTGCATGTGGACAGGACTGCTTAGTATATGAGAAGTTGAAAATGGTGCTGAACATTGTGTAATTATCCATGAACATCCACATTTCTGACCTTAGGATGGAGGGAATGTCATCGATGAAACAGGCCTACGATACTCCCCTGAGGAACTCCTGCAGTGATGTTCAGGGACTGAGATGATTGAACTCCAACAGCCACAACCATCTTTCTACTTTAATAGACCTAACTCCATCCAGTGGAGAGGTTTCCCCCTGATTCCCATTGGTTTCAGTTTTGTCAGGGCACCTTGATGCCACACTCGGTCAAATGCTGCCTCCATGTCAAGGGCAATCACCCTCACCTTACCTCTTGAGTTCAGCTCTTTAGTCAATTGACCAAGGCTGTAATGAGATCAGGAACTGAGTGGTCCTAATAGAACACAAAATGAGTGTCAGTGAGCAGGATATTGCTGTTTAAGTGCTGTTTTATAGCACCGTCAATGACAACTTCCATCACTTTGTCGATGATCAAGAATAGACTGATGGGGTGGTCCTGTTTTTTGTGCACAAGACATACCTGGGTAATCTTCCACATTGCCGGGTAGATGCCAGTGTTGTAACTGCACTGGAACAGCTTGTGTAGGGGTGCAGCTAGTTCTAGGGAACAAGTCTTCAGGACTATTGCCGGAATGTTATCAGGGCCCATAGCCTTTGCTGTATCCGGTGCCTTCAGCTGCTTCTGATGTCATGTGCAGCAAATCGAATTGGCTGAAGACTGCATCTGTGATGCAGGAGATGTCAGGAAGTGGTTAAAATGGATCATCCGTTCAGCACTTCTGGCTGAATGTGACTGCAACTGCTTCAGGCTTATCTTTTTCAGTGATGTGCTGGGCTCCTCTGTTCTTGAGGATAGGAATATATGTGGAGCCTTCTCATCCAATTAGTTGTTTAATTGTCTACCACCATTCACGGCTGCATGTGGCAAGACTCTAGAGCTTAGATCTGATACTTTCTTTGGTCGATTGATCCAAGAACAACTGAAAATTTTAAGAGGGTTTAATAACAGAATATATCTTTGATGTGGTTTCCTATTTGTTTGTGAACCTAATAGGCACTTAAAGCATTTTTTTTTTGCACTGGAGTAGTTTGTTTCCCACATCAATGATAGCGTGCCAGATTTTTGCCAATGAGGTGGGTAGTTCCCAGCTCGGCAGATCCGCCTCAATATAAAGGGCCCTGCTGCACATTACTTTTGCTCCAGAGAGCGGGGACATGGTCAAGATGGACCTGCCACCTCTGGAGGTGGTGCATTTCATGTTCATTAATATATAAGGATCAGTTCCAAATGAGTTAAACTTGTGTGGAAGTTTTTGGACTTTAAAACTGAGAGTTAGTAGTTCTATGTTACACAATTCTTCTATGTAGTTATTCTAAATTATAGCTTGAAAGCATTATAATGGTGACAAAATTGATTCGATCTGCTAAAAAGGAAAGACATTACAAATGAGGCTCTTCATCAATTTTTATTTCAGAGCTCCAGTGTTTAATGATTCTTCTACACATTGTAACTTAATGTTCATCAGATTGATTGAAATCATGGTGTAGGCTTGCAGGTCAGTCGCACTCGGTTTTCAGGCAAAACCTGTTGAAAAATTGGGCAGAGATCTCATGATGCTGGGTCTGTGTTAACATTTGTTTGCCCACGATTTGTACTCCGACACATCGGAGCGAATGCAACTGAGGCCAAACCAATGTCATGATATGGAATGTGCAACCTTATGTCTTTTTCTCCTGATTAGCACTGCTCCAATACTCATCCATATAAAATCTGATTCCACATGCCTCTGGTATAGGATTGACAACCCAATAAGATGATTGCCAAACTGTGAAACCGTGTTTTTTTTTTGTTATTTTATTACTTCTTTTCCTCTGTTCACTTAATGTTTTCCTGGGCCTTTGCTGTGCTGCTGCCCTTTACCCCCATCATAAAGGTGTCAAAAATGATTTTTCCTCAAATCTTCCTTATGGCTTTCCTTTACTTGAGGAAGAAGAGAGGAGCAATGGAAGGATTGAAGAATGTCACAAGGCCTGCTCTACATTCATCCACCAGTCCCATTACACAATAATCCTTGAATCCTAGAATATTACAGTACAGATAGAGGCCAGTAAGCCTGTCGTGCTTGTGCTTGTTCTTTGAAAGAGCTGGCCAATTTAATGCAACACTTCACCTTCCCCCTTTCGCCTTTTGAGTGCATCCATTCAACCAACCAACTATAAAGTCACAATTACCTTGAACTTTTATATTTTGATTATTCATACATGTATCAAGGAATATATATATATCTTGTTATTTGTATATGTCTTGTTATATGTATACGTCTTGTTATATAGATCTTGTTATATGTATAAATCTTGTCATATGTATAGATCTTGTTTAATTGAGCATGCAATTCCATCTCCCTCCCCATGGACAACCAACAGCAGCCAACAGAGGGGGCTTTGCAATATGGAGGTGCAGGAGAATGAACTGCATCTGTGTGTGTCTAGGTGCTCTATTATCCTCATTAATAAGAATAGGTTCTACTCACTCAATGTGCCTCTTATTGTGACTGTATTAAACAAGTCAATGCTTGCTGGTAGCTGTTTTGAGTGTCCTGTGATGGGCCTGCTTCAAGTTGATCCACTTTCACTACTATGTCAGCAGGCTGGGCTCTTAGCTTTCTGGCTGGCATGGTGCAATCATTGGTGGTGGTAGGGTGCAGATATCTTGATAGACTGAAGGATAGTCCCATTGTTAATGCTCATTCCAGCCATACCAAAGTTATTAAGCATTTTTCGTCACAGCCATTACTGCAGTTGAGGAGGTCGTGAGACCTAATGGCATGAATGCATTGAGTGTCTCGTGGATCTCTGTAACTAATCCTCAAGTCTCCTAAAGCTGGAAGAGATCAGCTGTTCCACTCTGGAATCCCATATAGCAATAGTCAGGGAATCTTTTAGTGAATCTTTGACTGACGTAAGGGCTTTGAGTCAATCTGAGGTGATTAAAAGTGCTACACAAGTGCAAGTACTGGCTTTCATTGACATGAGGCCCCACTGCAGACATCTTTGGAATTGCTACATGTTCCACAGTGAACAGTAATGTAATGAATATCAAACAAGGTTGGGCACATGAGGCGAGAATCTTATTAATCTGAACCATCATTTGTGGCACTCCACATGGTTGAGTCTCCAGTTCCTGCACCGATGCTCAATGTCCATACAGTATCATTATTTTAGAAACAGGTCCATTGGTTCTAGATCTCGAGGCTTACCAGGAACTTTAGTCCCTGGTGGATATTAGGTTCCTTCTCCTATCACCATCTCCTGGTCACTCATATGCTAGCCCCAATTTTAACCCAACATGTTTGACAGAAATGGGTGAATTTGATTATGATGTCTTTCTTAATCTTCATTCCTGAGAGCTTGATTAGGTTAAAATTGGCACTGGTATGTCGCACCCATTACACTTCATTCACTTTCCTGGGAGAGTTATCTCTTAGTTGGTGCTCGGGAGGAGTGACTGAATTGTTGATAGTAAGGAAGGCAACTGGCCACAGATTGCGACAAATTTTGTTTGTGCTAAATATTTGATTTACCCTTTATATTGTTCAAGCAATAAGTGAGGGGTTAAAAATCATCAGGTGCTCAGGGTATTTCTCAAAGGAAAAATCAAGAGCCCAGAGATCAGAAAGGCAGGCTTTACAACAACAATTTGCATTTCACTTACACTCGGCTTTGTAGTGAACAAAATATTTACAAACATACGAACAAGGAGCAGGAGTAGGCTTCAGCCTCTCGAACCTGCTCCGCCATTTAATAAGATCATGACTGATCTGATAGTAACCTTGAATTTGCTTCCCGCCTGCAGCGCCCCCCCCCCACCCCCAATAACCTATGACCTCCTTGCATACCAAGAATCTATCCAACTTTGCCTTAAAAATATTCAAAGACTCTGCTTCCACCTCCCTTCCAGGAAGAGAATTCCAAAGACTCACGACCCTCTGAGCGAAAAAATTTCACCTCAGCTTGGTTTTAAATAGGTGACCTCTTGGTTTTAAACAGTGACCCCCTAGTTCTAGATGTTTCCACAAGAGGAAACATCCTCTCCACATCCACCATGTCAAGACCCCTCAGGATCTTATATGTTTCAATCAAGTTGCCTCTTACTCTTCTAAACTCCAGCGGATACAAGCCTTGTCTGTCCAACCTTTCCTCATAAGACAACCCACCCATTCCAGGTATTATCCTGGTAAACCTTCTGAGTTTAAGATAGTATGTGTAAAGTGAAGTAAGACTAGTTTGAAACTGCAGCATAAAAATAAGAATGTGAGCTACTTATTTATTGTTTTACATAGCAACAAGCAGTGATTCATTGTTTGAATCTGCATATTATCCATTTAGTTATTTTACTTTAATAAATTGCCTCTTGGTTCAGAAGGCCAGTCTTGTCTGACTGTAGGCTCTACCTTCTTTTCAAAGAGTAAAGTATCATGCAGTTGCGCCTACTCCATCTCAGTAACTGCTCACCAGGGTAAGGGTTCTCTGTTGTGACCCCTTGGATCTCATTATTATTTACTGAGATAGTATTGGATTGGAACTTTGAGGTTGACCCTGCATTGTGGATCTGCTTACTAGAATGGTTGGTGTTGCTGAAACTCAGGAAATATCTATCATAAACCTCCAAAACACTTGGCATGGATACTACAAGGTCTAATGTAAGAGAAATCCTGGAGTTGTACTTGATTTGCTTTGGGGTTGGGTGAGGATGGATTTTGGAGGACTCTATCTCAAGATGGGTTGTGTAGCGTTCATGATATTCAATTTATTGCATTTCTTATCCTTTGTTCGATGTACACCAGTAGTTTCTGTTCAATATGACAATGTTTCAAAGACAAGATACAAAACTAATTATGATTAATGTTTGTAACATCAGAAAGTGCAAGATGAGATCATGAAATGTGCATTAAATTTTCTACTGGTTTGTAACAAACAGAAAAATTCTAATTTAAAATCTCAAGCCTTTGCATAATCCTCATACAAACTGCTTTGCATAGTCCCACAAAAAAAATTTCATCCTTAAAACAGAGTCAACCTCTCATCGACATAGCAGCATTGCCCTACAACATCCAGATGAGAGATTCATGCTTAACTCACGTGATTGGATGCTAATCATGTCCGTGTGACTTGAATATTTTGCTGTGTTAGTTCAATGCTGGCACTCACGCCCCTGAGTCAGCTGGTTGTGGGTCCAAGTACAGGGACTTGAGCACAAAATCTGGATTGATACTTCCATGCAGCACTGAGGGATCGAACTGCTGAATGTGTTATCTTCCAGATAAGAAGTTAAACCAAGGTTCCTCTGTGCTCTGAAGTGCATGTGTATGATCCCATGGCAATATTTCAAAGATGAACAGTGAAATTGTCCCCAGTATGTGTCCTGTTCAATATTTACCCTTCAATCAACATTAATAAACCACATTATCTGGATATTATTACATTGCTGTTTATGAATCCTTGCTCCATGCAAATTTACTGCTGCGATCATGGTAAAAGTCCCTACACTTTGAAAATATTAAATCGGCTGTAAAGCATTTTTGGATGTCTGAAGATTGTGAAAGATTCTATATACATGCAATTTTTCTTTTTCTTTCAACGAAGTGGACAAAATGAGCATAAACCCCATTTCCAGAAGACATTATACATTGTGGGGGAATTTTCCTTAAAACACAACAACTGAAATGTTTCTATCAATGCACATTTAGTTTTCTAATTTCAGAAATGCAGTTAGGATGATAAACAACCTTTAACTATTATAAGGTCAGTTACTATTTGTTACGATCCATCTTTGTAAGTGCTGGATCACAATCAAGTTTAGAGAGCACTGTCACTTCAGGTACTATTTGTTGTAGTGGTTTTGCTACTCTCAGCATTAATATTAGGATAGCCTTAGCATTTATTATTGAGTATGGTGATGATATGTGAGAGTACTCACTCATGGAATATTGGTTTTAGTTTTTCGATTTGTGTGAACAATGAAAATTGACTGTCTTACATGCTGGGAGGGTTTGCTTGGGCAAATTATCACTGGGGATTACAGTCTCAGAATAAGGGGCCGGCCATTTAGGACCGTGATGAGGAGAAATTCCTTCACTCAAAAAGTTGTGATCTTTGGAATTTTATTCTCCAGAGGACTGTGGATGCTCAGTTGTCAGGCCTATTCAAGGCTGAGGATATAGGGAATTAAGAGGTCTGAGGACAGTGGGAAAGTGAAGTTGAGGTAGAAGATCGGCCTTGATCTTGTTGTATGACAGAGCAGGCTGGAAGGGTCATCTGGCCTACTCCAGCTCCTATTTCTTATGTTTTTAGCTCATTCCAGTTATTCTATGGGGTACACAAATCAAAACGTATCAAGGTGTATGCTCCAGGGAAAAGTTTCCAATTGCACAGTCTGCAAGATTAGTAGGTGAAAAATCACACGTGATTCCCTAAGAAGCAGTACAAATGGAGAAGACAAGTTCCAGGAGCAGGAGATGAGAAAATTCACCCTCAGCACGCAACCAAAGAATTACTATTGATGGCAGATTGGTTTTCTCTGCCTGTTAATACTAACTTGTAATTGTGGCTTTTAACCCACCATTTTTCCATCCCTTAACATCCACCCAAATCAGTTTTCTATAAAACTGAAGTGCTAATTATCAATTGGAAAAATGATCACATCTGCTTGGAGTCTTCATTGAAAATTGGCCAGGCGCTGAAATCCTCCTATGAGTTAAATAAACAACAAGGAACTTTTTCTTCCAACAGCTTGGATTTTTTTTTTTGAAATTACATTGATAAGATTTGCCTGACAGTTTTGAATTATAACTTGCAGTATCCAATAATGAGGATGTTGTTTTCTGTACAGGGCTGTAGTATTGTTTTGATTTATTACAGTGTTGAAAATCTCATTAAATAAACTGTAACATTTTAGTTTCTATTAATGTTGCAGCCAAACAAAAGGAAAATGTCACAGCAAAAATGTTTTTCAAATGGCAACATTCAAATTCTTTAGTGAATTCTGCAATCATTCTTTTCTTGTTCATTCAATGTGGCAGATTAATTCCTTAATCATAAAATGTAAATCACATTTGGCGGTATCTGTTTTTACACCCAGCTGACTTATATTTTGTAAACTGACAAACTATCTGGAGGTATTGTTGTGGAAAGCCTCATAAAGCACATGAAGGAATTGATAGATTCTGACCATCTCTCACAGTCACTCTGGAGTGTACAAGGGTTGTTTATCATTTTTAAAGTACCAGACTAAACTCAATCCATCCTTATTGTTCATCTAACATGGTGTTCCATTGTTCCACTGAATGGACTGAAGTGGTTTAAACTATAATCAATTAGAATTTGGATCAGTGCTAGGGTTCTGCTATCTTTACCTCCAACAAGGCAAATGTATTCAATCAAATATATTGTCAGTTTCAATCCTCAACTAATGGAGATTTTAAATCATAAAAAGAGCTTAAGTCAGCTATGTTAGCTATGGACTTGGTCTTAAGATAAAATGTCCTCTCTCCCCAGGGTATCTATACTTAATAAATATATCTCAGAATAAAACATACACTTTACAGGTATAGCAGAAACATCTATTTTAAAGAGTTTTACCTCTTCCATAACTTAGAATTCACAATTAGAGAATCCTAGAAGAGTTAGGGTTCTTGAGGTTTACAGAGTGAGTCTGCAACTTTTTATAATGGTTACTTAATAATACTTAGTTATAATCTTGGATTACATTCTCATAATGTTTTGAATATTAAAGAGTGTAAATGCAAGATAACCTGATCCATCAATGTATAAGTACAAAGTAAAAAATTACTTAAAAATAAATGAATGATTCAAATCCACTTAGAAAATAAAAGTAGGATATTCATACAAATAACAATTTTTTTTATACTCACAATCAAAAGTGTAAAGTGTAGTTTACTGCTGCCTTTGTTTCAGCTTGAGAGGAAACTGTATTAAATCTCGACTCTCTGATGGTGGCAGATAGTTGACTGACTTGTTTACCTAAATTTCTAATTTAAAGAAAATGCGTTGCCTTTAAAAGAGCATAACCATTGTCTGTCTTACTGTTAGATCTCTCTGTCTGAGTAATTCTTAAGAAGAAAAACATGTTTTTCCATAAAAAGCAAGTACAGTGCAATCTGTCTTCCTGTCTGGAAAAACCTCTTATAAGGCCTTTGCATCTGTGTATGTGTGTGAACTTAATGTTGTCTCTCTCTGCTCTTTTACAAAGGATTTTTGGATGTGCTTTTAGCTGAGTTAAATTTTTAACTATTTCATAGACAGAGTCACTTCCTTAACATCAGAACATTATTAATCTCTCAGGTTCTAGAACTCACGACTACTAGCTCTTGATTGCACTGGAATTTTTATCTTTTCCCAAACATTCAAGTTTTTTGAGCACACCTAAAATGTTGGTCTAGGATTGGATCCCTAGCTTTTCTCATTCTTCATGTTTGCTTCATTAGTCACACTTTATGCTCTTTTGCAGAACTAAGACATTTTGGCCCTCCAACTAGTTGCTGCAGGCTCTATAAAAATAAAATGTGGGGTCTGTTCAGTGCAGTGGGTTACCAGTCCTTTTAAAAGTGGCAAAGATGAATTCAGCAGATTTCCCAAGGTGGATACTACTATGAAACCAAAGTAGAAACAACAGATACTGCACAGCAACAATAGCCATACCAAGAATTAAAGCTCATTCACAAAGCACTCACATAAAAGGATTTGGACATAATCATTAACCATTCAATTGAAGTGTTCAGTCTTGCACAACTGTTATCAATAAAACTTGCTCAGATTCTGGGAGACATCTTGAGGGATTTTCACTCTATGTAAAAAAAGAAGTGATTTGAACTCCTGTTCACTTATGGATTCTATTCTAACTACCTTCAAAAGAATGTTAATTATTCTTGAAAGAGTTCAAGAAATGAGAGCGACAGGTTTCAAATACTCAGTATTTACAAAAAAGAGAGAATTAGGGATATATTTTTATAGTGTAGAATTTTGCGCTACCAACTCCCAGGTCAGTTCCTGCCAGACTATTTCCCCAGAGGCAGGATGGAGGGTGTGTCAGGGCTAACTGCCTGCAAGTGACAGGTAGCCAATTCAACTACATAAAGGCCAATTAAGGCATGTTGTAATTTTTTAGTTGGTCTCCAGGTGCCCAGAGGCAGCAGTGAACAGGGCAGCTGCCTGGAGGCATCCTCCCAGCAGCAAATTGGGAGGGGGAGGGGAGGGGGGCTGGGGTGGGGCTGATTGGTGGGGTGTGTGGGTCATGGGGGCAGGGACTGGTGGGGAGCACATTCTGGGCAAATGTGGAGGCCCTCCCTACCTGCCTGGCTTCAGCTGTAGCCACAAGAAGTCATGTGGAAGGGCTCCCCTCCACAGTGATGGGTTCGGCTGCTGAAGGGATTTTTTTAAATTTAAAACTTTGGAGAGAGGTCACCTCCATCTTGGGATGCCCTCCCCCTCACTTACCTTGAATGGTCAGCTTCTATTTCCTCTTGTTGGCCCTCCAGCTTCGGGGACTCGCCCAGCATAAATATTTGGACGGTGAGCACACCGTCTGGCCACGTAGCCACTAATTGGCCAATTCAGGAAAATCACAGATGTCCGACTGTTCCATACACAAGTACAAGCTTCAGATCACCATTTCAGCCTGGCAATGGGGCCCCAAAGCCAGTGGGGAAATGCTGCTTTCTTTTTTGTGTTTCTTTTAGTAGAAGGGAAAAGATCAAGGACTGCAAGCTAGCTTTATCAATTCAGAGTAATGTCTATTTTCACAGCGCAAAACCACTCATAACTCAGGACTAATTGAGAATTTTATTCTGAGAATCACACAAGAAGGTTGGTTTTGCAAAAGGAAATGATACACTGATGTAGACCAGCTGCACTTTTGGGCTAAAGTTTGTGCCAAATGTCACAGGAGTTTTATGTTGCACACAGCTGAATCTGACCTGGGAGTGCTTGATGCTGCCACAGGGCGACAGAATGGGAAAATCCTTGCCATCCCTCAGCTTAATGAGCAAAACAGCTCACGATTAAAACACAAGTTGAATTCTCTGCAGTCTCACTCAAGCTGATATTAAATCCTCCAGTTAGTCTCTGCTTCCCATTAGCTATTCATGCTCTACATTATACAGAAAATATTTCTGAGTGTTTTCCTCTTGCAAGCATCCTTATGATTAAATATTGTCATGTACAAAACACTCTCTGTTCAAAAAAAAAACTCCCTGAAAAAAAAATTGCCATGACTCCCTCAGAGTCCGCACCTCAAAACTTTTCTATCAGTTTCTGCATTGATCAACTTTGTCCTACTAGGTAAACGTCCTTTCTGCTTTTTCCAGTGTATTTAATTCCAACCTTTCAAGAATAAATCTTTCTTGAGCACTCTAATTGCAAATTGGGTCTGGCTTTGATTCAAAAAGTTGGTGAGACAGTTTGCTCAGCCACTGTGCCTCTCCCCTCACCTACTAACTTTATATTTAATTTGGAATAGAACAAACCTCTGCATTGCATTCTTAGATGTTGAAAACTAACTACGATCACTTTCCGTAATATCTTCTTAAGTGGCTTGCTGTCAAACTGCGTTGGATAAAATTCCTATGAAGTGTGTTGGGACATTTTATTTTATTGAAGGTGCTATCAAAATGCAAGTTGTTGTTATTGTTTTTATTGTACATGGGCTCATTTTAATTCTGATTTGAGTTTTTCAAAAGATACAATTATTGTGTTTTGTTCCTCGGAGATATGCAGAGATGACTGTCACCAACTGTAATGTGTGGACTGGAGCTTTATTACAATTCTTTTAAAATGCCTGTAGCCTCTAGCTTACTGCTGGATTTCAGTTTCTCTGTAACCACACCCACAGGCTTGACTCACAGCAAACTGCACAGTGAACGGTCAACAGACACACGTAATGAAAGACTGAGCATTTAGACAATTGAACACATTTTCCCCTTTGTAAAGTTAAAGGACTTTATTTTAAATTAAACCATTCTAAACAACAAACCTATGGACATTGAGTCATTTTTTAGAGTTCAGTGTGTCCATTTTCTCTAAGTAGAGAAATAGTCTTTAAGATATGAAGGTTGCTGATGACAGTGCTGAGACCTACAAATTTAAGGTGGTGGTTCCATGTGACCACCTCGATGAGGCGGATGATCAACATTGATCATTGGAAAAGGAAATGTATTCTCACAATCACTGCCCTCAAAATATCCTGGTTTCACTATCAAGCATCTCACATTCCTCTTTTTGTTGTCATCCAATGGATAAAGCATTGATACCGAGCAACCACTCAATTTGCTTTGCTTTAGAGATGATGCAAGCTTGTGGTTGCACGTTGGCCATTTGATGTGAACGCAATCTCCAACTTTAAATTGTGGTTCCCTTGTGCATGTTCACTTGTCACTTTTGCTTTACCTTTGTGGCTTTGAAATTTCTTCTATTTTCACTCTAATATTCTTGCTGGATGGTGGTGAAAGCTTAAGAATGGCCAGCATGCGAAAATTATGACCAGTCATAAGTTCGGCTGGCATCTTTCCGGTCAGCAAGTGTGGAATGGATCAATATGTGGGATATACAATATGTGTGGATTGTTCAAGTGCTTTCCCCTTCAACATGATAACTCTGAAACTATTCCGGATCAACCTGTGAATTGTTCGACGCCACCATTTGATTGTGGGTCACATTACAATTTCAGGTGGCGGTGAATTCTATAGTTTGCTAAGAACTCTAAGAACTGACTGGCAACAAACTGCAGTCCATTGTCTGTAGTGATAGTCTCCAGCAAACCCCATTTTGTAAACAAGTTGTCCAAAATGGTCAATGACCAAATTGGTGCTCATGGAATTTGTTGCAGTGGTTTCCAGCCATGTACTGTGTCTATCACGAACAACAAGCAAAAAAAAGCCAATTGCTCAGGACTGCTTTCACTTCTCCAAAAATATCGACTTGGTGTTGTTGCCCCGGTTTTGTTGGCCATGGGGTCGGTTGTAGAGGTGCGGGACACGGTTCAACAGTTTTTTCACTGAGTGCATAAGCTATGCAGTTTCTAATGAACTCCTCTAAATAGCAATATATTGCTGGCCACCAAACTACTTCACAGGATTGTTGTTGCATCTTAACAGCACCCAAATGTCCTTCATGGGCAAGGTGCAATACAGGTTGCTGTAAAGATTTTGGGATAACTGCTCGAGTTCCACACAGCTCATTGCCTCTTCTGTAGTACGGGATCAGCTCTTCTTGTATTTCACCAGGCCACTCGGTTTTTGGGTACTGACTTATTTTTTGCAGTACGCTGTGTGGCCGATTCTGCCTTCAACTCCTCTTGTGAAACAAGACTCGTGGCTGCATGTGAAATCAATCTGATCACATAGTTTTCAATGTCGTAGATGGCTTCTCTATCGCTAACACTCTCTGTGTTAGTGATACGGTTAAGCATGTCAGCTACTGGGTTGAATCAACCTTGAAGTTGTACTGATGAATATTGTCTGACTATCTGTAGATGTGTAGAGGCCAATGACGAGATCCTGACTTTGTTAACATTGTAGTTGGTGCTTGGTGATCTGTGCAGAGCGTGAACTTTCTGCCATAGAGACACATGCGCTAATGTTCACAAGTGTAAATGCAGGCCAGTGCTTCCCACTCTCCAGTAGAATATTTGCGTTGAGTTTCTGACAACAAGCATGAGACATGTGCAACTGGTCCTTTGCTTTCCTCAATGTACTGTGAGAGTACAGCTCTAATCGCATTTTCTGATGCATCTGCTGTGACGTGCATTTCCACATATGGGTGAAATGTGCAAGGAGGCAGAAATGCCATGTTCACCTTTAACATGTCAAATGCTGTATGCTGTGTGATTGTCCATTCCCATTGTACATCTTTGCACAGTAGCTTTCAAAAAGGCTCCATGTGCTTAGGAAAGAATTCATGATAAAAGTTGGTAGTACTGAGGAAAGATGACAAACCTTTCAAGTTAGACAGGGCTGGGTGTGCATGAATGTCTTTGGTGTTGTTGCTTGCAGGATTTATTCCAGCTCCTGTCACTCTGTACACTGGAAAGGCAATTTTGAATGCTGAGAATGTGCATTTGTCCTTGTTTGTCAAGTTGTGTTTTGCGAGTTGAGTAATCACCGCTGATAACCCCTGAGCATGTCCTTCTTTGTCCCTTCCATAGACAATGACACCATCAAATAGGTTAAGCTTTCCCTCAATGCCTGCAAGACTGAAGAAACATTCTGGAAAGCACTACGTTCTTAACTTAGTCCATAGGACATTCTGTGGTTCTGAAACACATCTTCAACAAAAGCTGTAAGATCTAAGCTTTGTAGTGGTAACTGAAGGTAGCTCTGTTGCACATTGATCTTAGTAAAGACTGTGACTTCATGAAATGATACCAATAGTTCTTGGACGTTAGGAAGTGGTACTTTTCTGGGTTGCTTTATTGACCATCTTAAGGTGGATGTATAGTCTAGGTTTACCATTTTTGCACCATACAATGACGAGGTTCAATATCCACAGGGATGAGTTAATTCGCTCAATGATACCATCTGCTTCAAGTAATTTCAGCTCCTGTGATATTTCAGTACAGATTGCAAACAACCATCTTAAATTGCGCAAAACTGGCAGAATTGATAAGTCAATGCAAAGAGCATGACAATACCTCTTAAATTCCATAAACCCGCTAAATAAGGAAAGATACTGTTGTACAAAGCCAGTGTCGTCGGTCACATTAATGTGTACTCTGGTGAGGTTTTCAAGTTTGGAGCCAAGCTACTCAAAGAGGTTTACCTCTATAAGCCTTTGGATGCATAGAATGTGAACTTGTCTAGCTTGATGTTTTTGTAGTGCACTGGAACTGTGATCATTCTCAAAACAGGAATAATCAAGTCATCATAAGATTGAAGAGTGTCTGACGCAGAAGTGAGGGAAAGGTGAGAAAAATAACAATGGTAGAGTTTGTTGCTCGATAGAGATGATTTTGTGCCAACCTCAATGAAGAGCGACATTGGGATGAGCGACATGATCAACTGAGTAACCCTTAAAATGACCTCCTGCTTTACACCCGTGATGATATACACATTCCATATTTCACTCTCAGGAATAGATTCCTTCATGTGTTGAACAGATGAAGTCTTCTTCTTTGCAACCTGCCCACCTTTGCAAAGTGATTGATTTCTGAGCACGAGTTACACTTATTCCCTTGAGCTAGGCATGGTGATGTGAATCAATGGGTACCTCCACAATTTGGTTACATTTTTGAAGATATCTAACTATGATGGGGCAAATGTTGATGAGATTGTTGAGGTTACTTTTCTGTAACTCTTGAGTGTGAGCTGGTTAGACAAGATGTGGCTGTGATCCTGAACCCAAGGGTGCATTTCTGTGTAACCTCTTTGAATCAAATGTGGCAAATTCCATTTGGACTGCCAAGGTTGTGGCTATTTCCCAGGTTAGTTCATCATCCTCTATGAGGAGGCATTTCCTAATTTCTGGAATTGAAGTTTTCCAATAAGTTGGTCATAAATTAGTTCATTAGTTAATGTGTCAATATTACATGTAGAAGCCAACTGCTGCAACGCTGCTACGTATATTTTTTTAATGGGATCATCATTTCCCTGGCATTTCTGGCAGAATGTATATCGTTCGATCATCACACTTTTCTTTGGCCTGAAGTATTTCTCTATAGCACTTACTGTCATATCAAACATAGACATATCTTCTATGGGCTGTATGAATGCCTGCTGGCCTTGAGCCACAAGGCAATGGATGAATATTGTTTTCTTGCTGCTATCTGCAGACCATCCATATATGTTCCGCCAATGTAGGTCTTGAACCCAGAAATCCATTGGTCACATGGGGATGTGAGTGTTGCTTGCAAGGGCAGCATTTATTGACCATCCCTAACTTTGCTTGAGAATGAGCAACTTTCTTGAAAACTGAGTAGCTTGCTAGGCTATTTCAGAGACCAGTTAAGAGTCAACCACATTGCTGCAAGTCGGGAGTCATATATAGATCAGAAGAGGTAAGAACAACCAATTCCCTTCACCTAAAGAGCATCAGTAAACCGGATAGGTTTGTACAGCAACCACTATGGTCACCATTACTAATACAGAATCACAGAATCATACAGTGCAGAAGAGGCCCTTCGGCCCATCGAGTCTGCGCCGACACATGAGAAACACCTGACCAACATACCTAATACCATTTACCAGCACTTGGCCCATAGCCTTGAATGTTATGATGTGCCAAGTTTACATCCAGATACTTTTTAAAGGATGTGAGGCAACCCGCCTCCACCACCCTCCCAGGCAGTGCATTCCAGGCCCTCACCACCATCTGGGTAAAAAAGTTTTTCCTCATGTCCCCCCTAAACCTTCTGCCGCTCACCTTGAACTTATGTCCCCTCGTGATTGACCCTTCAACTAAGGGGAACAGCTGCTCCCTATCCACCCTGTCCATGCCCCTCATAATCTTGTACACCTCGATCAGGTCGCCCCTCAGTTTTCTCTGCTCCAACGAAAACAACTCAAGTCTATCCAATCTCCCTTCATAACTTAAATGTTTCATCCCAGGCAACATCCAGGTGAATCTCCTCTGCACCTCCTCCAGTGCAATCACATCCTTCCTATAATGTGGCGACCACAACCGCACACAGTACTCCAGCTGTGGCCTCACCAAGGTTCTATACAACTCCAACATGACCTCCTTACTTTTGTAATCTATGCCTCGATGGATAAAGGCAAGTGTCCCATATGCCTTTTTCACCACCCCACTAACATGCCCCTCCACCTTCAGAGATCAATGGACACACACGCCAAGGTCCCTTTGTTCCTCAGAACTTCCTAGTGTCATGCCGTTCATTGAATACTGTCTTGTCAAATGACTCCTTCCAAAGTGTATCACCTCACACTTTTCAGGGTTAAATTCCAACTGCCACTTATCTGCCCATTTAATCATCCCGTCTATATCTTCCAGTAGCCCAAGACACTCAACCTCACTGTTAACCATCAGGCCAATCTTTGTGTCATCCCCAAACTTACTAATCCTACCCCCCACATAGTTATCTATGTCGTTTATATAAATGACGAATAATAGGGGACCGAGCACAGATCCCTGTGGTACGTCACTGGACACTGGCTTCCAGTCACTAAAGCATCCTTCTGTCATCACCCTCTGTCTCCTACAACTAAGCCAATTTTGAATCCACCTTATCAAATTACCCTGTATCCCATGTGCATTTGCCTTCTTTATAAGTCTCCCATGTGGGACCTTGTCAAAGGCTTTGCTGAAATCCATATAAACGACATCAACTGCACTACCCTCATCCACACATCTGGTCACCTCCTCAAAAAATTCAATCAAATTTGTTAGGCATGACCTCCCTCTGACAAAGCCATGCTGACTATCCCTGATCAAACCTTGCATCTCCAAGTGGAGATAGATTCTCTCCTTCAGAATTTTTTCCAATTGTTTCCCTACCACTGACTCACTATTTCGAATGCATTTTATTAATTGGATTCAAATTCCACAGTTTTCATATATTATTGCGCCCAGCGTGGGACTCGAACTCACGACCCTGAAATTAAGCGTCTCATGCTCTACCGACTGAGCTAGCAAATTCCACAGTTTTCATGGTGAGATTTGAACTCATATCTCCAGATCATTCATCCAGATCGCAGAATTACTACTTTAGTAACACACTCTCTGCACTACCTTTCCCAGTCTTTATTACCTTAATTTTATGATATAGATTGAATTCATGTTATGTAATATTAATAAATGCTAATATTGCCAGTGTATTAAATATTTAAAGTCTTTAGTTAAAATACAAATAGATGAATTTCTTAAGAACTTGTTAACTACAAGCACACATGTTAAAACAGAATAACAAGATGACTCTGTCAGCCAGAGATGTATTTAAAGTGAGGATGGTTTGAAATACTAAGATATGCGCCAAGATAGCACACTCCTTTGTACTCATGGCTGTTGGAAGCCAAGTGAAAATCAAGAGTTAAAGGGAGTCACAGGACAACTGATCTCCATTTATGACACAAAGTTTAAGTGCTTTTCAAGTGATAATGAGCTTGCTTTTTCCTTTCACACTCCTGAGTTAGATGGATTTTAAAATAGAATCCTACCTAAACTCACAATTAACATTAAATCTTGAGTTGCAAGGTCAACTTTTAAATGGAATATAATATGCAGTCTGTACTTTGGTCTTTTGTTTGCAGTGATGTTGAGGTAAATCATCAAATCTGGCTGAAAGTCTTATTCACAGATACTTTTCCTGGCTTCAAAAGTCTTGAACGTGCAAGAAATAAAAACTGCAAAAATGCAAAATCTGTTGTAATTGGTCAATTGAAATAATTTCAGAAATGCAACAAATATATTTCTAAATTATTGTACATTCCTTTACAATAGAACCCAATGTTACGAGTTAAAAACCTTATGGGCAGAATTTTGCTCTCGTTGGGCGGGCGCAGTGGGCAGGCCTGGGTGCGGTCGGGAAGCCAACTGCTGCCCGCGAGTGGGCCCCGACCGCAATTTCACGCTGCCTGGCCAATTGACGGCCTGCCAGCATGAAACGTGCGCTGCAGCACTCAGCGCTGCTGGTGTGGGGGCGGGAGGAGCACGAGCGCTGAAGTTCATGCATATGTGCATGCACGCGGAGAAAAAGCTCCCTGAGGCACAGAACTGCTTCAGCGTGCTGAAGATTTTTATCAATAAAAATATTTTTTAAATGATCATGTAACTCTGTCACATGAGCAGGGACACATGAAATATGAATGTAAAAAACTTTTTTTTAACCACTGGTCGAAACCTCATCCCGCCCGTGGATAAGGTTTCGCCAAAAATGCAAAGGTGGCTTGGCCTTTTCGACCGCCCACCAACCGAACGGTTGGACGGGCAGTGAAAAATTCCAATCAATTAGCTGATTAAGGCCCTTAATAGACTGCTTAATTGCCGGCGGGCACGCTGCTGACTCCCCCGTGCACCTTCAACCGAAATATCGCATGAGTGCGCAATGACATCGGGACACTTGCCCGCACGCCGAGTGAAAAATTCTGGCCCAAAGCCATTTGTAGCCCTCACTGCAATTCCTTGAACTGATATTGAGGAATTGTGGTGCCAAATGGAAGCCATCTTAAATTTCGATTCATTCCGAGCAACTTTAAAAGTTTCCTTTGAAATAAGGTTCTTGAGGTCTACTCTTTTGGCACCATTCTAGATGTATTTAACAGTGCAGGGCTTAACAGGAAAGAAAGGGTCTTCTTCTAACCATTTGCCTATGGCATTAAACAACCAAATAAGTAACAGTGTTACCAATACCAGGAGAGGCACAGAGGGCCTCGGATCATGGGTGAAAACAGGGGCTTTGAGCTGTTAAACCAATCTTTTTGTAGTTGACTAGGATTATTTTTATCACTCCCGGCTCCTTTTATGTATATACTGTAAAGTTGACACTTTGCATCAAAGTGAGATCACAAAGTGATGACCAAGACTATTTAGGACATTTAATCGCATCTTTCCAAATATACCAATAGTGTCATATTCCTATAAAACCTGCTTTCTCTCAGGTTTATACTCCAATTCTCAGATTTGTGCACGGATTTTCTGCCCTTAGGCACAGCACCCAATGGTGTCGTGCGATAGCTTGAACATATTGATTGGTGTCACAATCTGGATCAAAATAGGCTCTTTCCCCAATATTCCCAACATGTTGTGATGAATATCTGGTTCATGGTTTATGTTAGTGTTTTAGAGCTGAAGTATAGCTCTGGGAAGAGTAAAGCTAAATGGTAGGAAATGGGATAAATACAACTAAAGCAACATGGAATCCATTGCACTAAAAAGGTTGGGGCCATGTTGACTTAAGGGGGCAGCAGCTAGGAAAGTAAAAGTCATAAAACAGCAGGTGGGCTTACTTAGCGGGAGAGCTGGAGATGTGCTGCCTACATTGCTTGCAATGAAGTGATGTCCAGAGAGATGTTTTGTTTTTGCAGTTAGAGCTACATTAGTTTAAAAGCATTCAGTAAACCCTTAAAGGCTACATCACCATGGGGATGGGTGGAGCTTAAGAGGGTTCTCTCGTTTCAATTCTTATCTGAGTGTTCTGCAGCAGACTGAAGAACCTGAATGCCAAAAAGGTGCTGCTGTTAGCAGCATCCAAGCAGTTAGGGCTCAGGAATAGTCCTGTGAAGCTGAGAAGGTGGCAGAAGGTTGTTGGTTTTGTGCTGGAGAGCATTAGGAGAAGCCTTGGGACCCATTTATATCTCTGTGCAGCCCAGGAAACTGGATTTTGGAGAATTCCAGAGGCAGTGCCAGCTTAAAGAAGTGAGCAGAGTGCACAAGAGCAGACTTAAACTGTGCCAGTTATTAGAGGTGGGAGTGCAGCTTTGTGAATCCTATGGAACGCAGTCTAGGGGAAGAGATTAAACCACTTGGGTGAGAAGTTGCTGAGGCAGTCTGAGTCAGTGACTTTTGAGGGAATTCAGAGGATGGACCTTTGAAAGGAAAGAGTTGAAATCCCTCATGAGGGAGACAGTTGTAATGAGTTATTATGACATCTGGTTGGGTTGCTGAAAAATCCACGGGATCTGTCTTGGTTGCATCCACCAATTAACATGCAGTGTGGTGTGTTCGACACAGTTTGCCTGTTAATTTATACCGACATCATGTTAATTCTGGATGTTAGTGTATAAAATATTGTAGATTATTTTACTTTTCTGACTTTGTATCGTAAAGTTTATTTTGTTTGGTTAAAACTTTGGAATTTTGTGTCTTTATTCTCCTAGTGGGTAACTGGGATTTCAAGCTTTATCTACTTTAAACAAAAAGTCACTGGTCCCTAATCAGATCATAACATAAATTTGTGGCTCTTGCAGGATTTCGAATCCACAGACAAATCCAAGTGCTGGGATTTGCTGGGGTTAAAGCTAATAAGATTCTCATAGTAAATTTTACTATACTTATTGAAAAGCAGAATGACTTTGTCAGTTGCTACGACTTTTCTGGAGAGGGAAGATTTATCACTGAGGGATTTGCATCAATTAACCAAGGTTAAGTTAATCGCATTAGCAGAAAAGTTGAAACTATGGTTTAAAGCAAGGGTTCAAAAAGCAGACATAGTTGAGGTAAGAGCACAACATTTGGAACTAGCAGAAGAAATGCCTGACAACGATATAACACAGCTTGGGTTGGCTTGAGTTCAGTTACAAGTGAAGCAGCTAGAGATAGAAAGTGAAAGAGAATGCAATAACTTGAAAAAGAAAACAAAATGAAAAAAAAACTTGAACTTGAAGAAAAGAAAGGAAGAGAAATGTGAAACCTTGAACTTGAACTCCCGACAGAGAAGTTAGCAAGGGAAGAAAGGGAAAAAGGAAAGACAGAGAGATTCAAAGAGAGAAAGAAATCAGACAACATGAACTGGCTAAAGAAAGCATAGGTTACAGGGTGAAAGAGAGTCTCGGACCAGGATTTTTGTTATCGACAAAGAAATAGACAAGTTGCAAAAAAATGTTTTGGATTGGGGGAGAGCGGATTTTAGTAAAATAAGGCAGGATCTGGCCAAGGTAGACTGGGAACAGCTACTTGTGGGGAAATCTCCAGAGGAGCAGTGGGGGGGGGGCATTCAAAAAGGAAATGGGGAGGGTACAGGCTCAATATGTTCCCTCTAGGGTGATAGGAAGGAGTAACAAGCCCAGAGAACCATGGATGACCAGAGATATTCAGGATACGATGAGAAGGAAAAGAGAGGCTTTTAGCAGGTACAAGCAAATCAGTGAAGGCATTAGTAGAGCACAGAAAGTGCAGGGTGGAGCTTAAGAAAGCAATTAGGAGAGCAAAGAGGGGATATGAGAAAGCTCTGGCTGGTAAAAGTAGGGAAAATCCCAAGATATTCTATAAGTATATCAATGGGAAGAGGATAACCAGGGAAAGAGTAGGGCCCATTAGGGACCAAGGGGGCAATCTATGGGTGGAGCCATCAGTAGATTGTTGAATGAATACTTCAGATCCATCTTCACCCAAGAGATTGAGGATGAAGGTATCGAACTCGGGGAGAGAGACTGTGAGGTTTTTGAGCAAATTGATATCGGGAGTGACAAGGTATTGGAGGTGTTGGCAGGCTTAAAAGTGGACAAATCTCCAGGTCCAGATGATTTGTGTCCCAGACTGCAGAGAGAGGCAAGGCAGGAGATCGCAGGGGCTCTGACCCAAATTTTTAACTCCTCTCTGGCCACAGGGGAGGTGCCAGAGGACTGGAGAACAGCTAATTTGGTTCTGCTATTTAAGAAGGGTTGTAGAGATAAGCCAGGGAACTACAGACCAGTGAGTCTCACATCAGTGGTAGGGAAACTATTGGAGAAAATTCTGAAGTAGAGAATCTATCTCCACTTGGAGATGCAAGGTTTGATCAGGGATAGTCAGTATGGCTTTGTCAGAGGGAGGTCATGCCTAACAAATTTGATTGAATTTTTTGAGGAGGTGACCAGGTGTGTAGATGACGGTAGTGCAGTTGATGTAGTTTATATGGATTTCAACAAAGCCTTTGACAAGGTCCCACATGGGAGATTTATAAAGAAGACAAATGCACATGGGATACAGGGTAATTTGATAAGGTAGATTCAAAATTGGCTTAGTTGTAGGAGACAGAGGGTGATGACAGAAGGATGCTTTAGTGACTGGAAGCCAGTGTCCAGTGATGTACCAGAAGGATCTGTGCTCGGTCCCCTATTAATCGTCATTTGTATAAATGACATAGATAACAATGTGGGGGGTAGGATTTGTAAGTTTGCAGATGACACATAGATTGGCTGGATGGTTAACAGTAAGGTTGAGTGTCTTGGGTTACAGGAAGATATAGATGGGATGATCAAATGGGCAGATAAGTGACAGATGGAATTTAACCTTGAAAAGTGTGAGGTGATACATTTTGGAAGGAGTAATTTGACAAGGAAGTATTCAATGAACGGCATGACACTAGGAAGTTCTGAGGAACAAAGGGACCTTGGCGTGTGTGTCCATAGATCTCTGAAGGTGGAGGGGCATGTTAGTGGGGTGGTGAAAAAGGCATATGGGACACTTGCCTTTATCCATCGAGGCATAGATTACAAAAGTAAGGAGGTCATGTTGGAGTTGTATAGAACCTTGGTGAGGCCACAGCTGGAGTACTGTGTGCAGTTCTGGTCGCCACATTATAGGAAGGATGTGATTAAACTGGTGGGGGTGCAGAGGAGGTTCACCAGGATGTTGCCTGGGATGAAACATTTAAGTTATGAAGAGAGGTTGGATAGACTTGGGTTGTTTTCGTTGGAGCAGAGGAGACTGAGCGGTGACCTGATCGAGGTGTACAAGATTATGAGGGGCATGGACAGGGTGGATAGGAAACAGCTGTTCCCCTTAATTGAAGAGTCAGTCACGAGGGGACATAAATTCAAGGTGAGGGGCAGAAGTTTAGGAGGAGATGTGAGGAAAAACTTTTTTACCCAGAGGGTGGTGACGGTCTGGAATGCACTGCCTGGGAGCGTGGTGGAGGCGGGTTGCCTCACATCCTTTAAAAAGTACCTGGATGAGCACTTGGCATGTCATAACATTCAAGGCTATGGGCCAAGTGCTGGTAAATGGGATTAGGCAGGTAGGTCAGGTGTTTCTCACATGTCGGTGCAGACTCGATAGGCCAAAGGGCCTCTTCTGCACTGTGTGATTCTGTGATTTTGTGATTATTTGATTATTTGATTTCGCGGTCGGCGAGCGGGGGGAGGGGCCCACTCGCCGACGCGTAAAATGACGCAGGATGACATTGACCGGAACTCCCAACATCACCCCACCCCATTTCAATTTTCAGGTAGCTGTGACTCAGCAGAATCAACTGTGTGCCCGCCGACCTGTCAATGGCCAATTGAGGCCATTGGCAAAGTCGTTAAACTAATTACTGGAGCTGCCCGTCCAACCTTAATGTTGGCGGGCAGGCCAGGAGCCAGGCGGGCATTGGAAAACCCCGCCTGTGGATGAGGTTTCATGTAGGTTTTTTAAAAATGTAATTAAAGTGTATTTAAAACTGCTGGACATGTCCCAACTCATGTGACAGTGTCACATGAGGGGACGTCAGGGAATTTTCTTTTTCTATTTTTCAGATTTTTTGTTGTAGAGCCGATCTCCCTGAGTCAGCGCATAGCATCAGGGAGATGAGTGCACTCTTTTATGCGCATGCATGAAAGAGCACAGTCTCGGCTCAGGGAATTCCACACCCGCTGCCTGCACAGGGAGCGCATAGCGCTTCCTTGCGGACGTCATGCTGGGCGGGCCTTAATTGGCCCGCCCACGTAAAATGGCGGCGTGCCCCCGATCCGGGGCGCCGATCGGAGTTGCACCTCCGCATGCCTGCTCTTAAACTCCCCCCCCAACGGGGGGAATATTCTGCCCAAGTAGTTCGAATGATGAATTGAGTTCCACTCCAAGCTTTGATATAATGAATAATTTTTGCCTGGTGCCTAAATTCACTGAGGACAGATTTGAGAGATATTTTATCTCTTCTGAAAAGGTGGCTACAAAGCTAAAGTGATCAAAGGACACATGGACTTTCATTTTGCAGAACGTTTTGGTTGTGAAAACTGGGTGTATATTCTCGTCTTTCAGAAGAACAAACCTGAGATTATGATAGTTAAAATTGTGGTAATTAATGTTTGTGAGATTGCCCTTGAAGCATATCAGTTAACATTTTGGATTTTAAAGAAAAGACCAAATGAAACATTCATAGGATTTGCTAGGGAGAAAGAAGTTTTATTTGGCTGGTGGTTTTAGGCACTGGAACTTGAATAGAATTTTGAAAATGTGAAAGAGCTAATGAAAATGGAAAAATTCAAAACAACATCCCAATAACTATCAGGTCACACCTGGAAGGCTGCCAGGTTTATAGTGCAAGGGAAGTGGTGATTCTGGCAGATGTGTATGATGTATCTCATAGGCAGCTAGGGGGCGTTGATTTCCATTTGTACACCCACAGGGAAGCTGGAGGAACAGAAAAGAGCCTAGCCTGGAGGAGAATGGAGAAGCTCTTCCAGTCAATGGAAATGATGGTATAGAGGATTAAAATGATGTAAACAAACCAATATGCTTTTATTGCCGTAAGACAGAACATGTAAAATCAAATTGTTGGAAGTTGAACAGTAAAGCGATGGCAATCATAGGGACTCTTAAGGAATCTTCAGAAAAGGAAATGGGTGTTAAATCAGTGGCACTGGTGCAGGAATTTCCACAGAGAAAGTAAAGATTGTGAGAAACCCATTGTATCTATTGCTTTTGCCTTAGGAATAGGTAGGGAAGCAGGGGTTTATAAGGGGTTTATATCTAAAGTGGAAGTCACTCCATTTTTGTCCAGGAAAGAGCCTTGAAGGATTAATATCCTGAGCGACAGTGTGAGGGTAATTTCCTTCATTAACTGGGTCTGGATTTGCCCTTACATTAAACTGAAACATAATCTGTTCCAGGTTTGTGTTAGCATGCATTTTCTAGCAAGTTTTACTGAGACAGGGTTTGTATTAAGGCCACAAGATCACAGTTCAGCATCGTGAAGAAATCCAATCACATTTTTTTTGATATGACAGATTATCACCATTAAAATAAAAGAGAAAACAGATTTGTTTCTCTCAGACAGTGCACAATGTATCATGCAGAGATTTGGATTGTGAGGGGATGAGCACTGTAGTTCAGTGAGCAGTGTCAGGCTGAATATAGAAGGACAAGAGGGGGAGTGGAAAAATTAATCAGAAAAGCAAGGAGGGAGCATGAAAAGAGACTAGCAGCTAACATAAAAGGGAATCCCTTAGCCTTCTGTAAACATGTAAACAATAAAAGGGTGGTAAAAGAAAGGATAGGGCCAATTAAGGATAAAAGAGGATACTTGCATGTGGAGGCAGGAGAGGTAGCAGAGGTATTAAGCAAGTGCTTTGCATCTGTCTTTACCCAGGCCGAGGTGAGAGAGGAGGTAACTGGTACACTAGAGGAATTTGCAATTGAGAAGGAGGAGGTATTAGAAAGACTATCTTTACTTAAAATTGATAAGGTATCAGGACCAGATGAGATGTATCCAAGCGTACTGAGGGAGGTGAGAGTGGAAATGTCAGAGACACTGGTGATAATCTTCTAGTCTTCCTCAGGCACCGGGGGAGTGCCAGAGGACTGGAGGATTGTGAATGTTACACCCTTGTTCAAAAAGGGGCACAAGGATAATGCTGGCAACTACAGACCTGTCAGTTTCATTTCAATGGTAGGGAAACCTCTGAAAACTACCATTCGGGACAAAATCAATAATCACTTAGACAGATGCAAGATAATTAAGGAAAACCAGCATGGAATCATGTTAAACTAACTTGCTGGAGTTTTTTGAGCAGGTAACAATGAAGGTTGATAAGGGCAATGTTGTTAATGTGGTGTATATGGATTTTCAGAAGGCTTTTGAAACAATGTCACACAATAGACTTGTGAGCAATATTCTAGCTCATGGGAAAAAGGGGAAGTAGGCACTTGGATAAGAAATTGGCTGAGTGACAGGAAACAGTGAATAGTTATAAATGGTTGTTTTTCAAATTGGAGGAAGGTCTGTAGTGGAATACCCCAGGGGTCAGTGTTGGGACCCTTGCTCTCCTTGATGTGAATCTCCTCAGTCTAGGTCATTAATATATATCCAATGATTCCAAAGATAAACAACTGTAGCTATGAGGATGGATTGGTGAGGTTGGGTCTGTTTTCCTTGGAGAAAAGAAAGCTGAGAGGAGACTCGAAAGAGGTATTCAAGATTCTGAGGGGTATGGACAGGGTAAATAGTGAGAAACTGTTCCCACTCTAGAGAGCAACAAGAATTAGAGGGCACAGATTCAAAATAATGGGCAAAAGGAGTAGAAGTGATGTGAGGAAAGTTTTTTTCACACAGAGGGTGGTTGGAGTCTGGAACAAACTTCCTGAAAGGTTGGTGGAGGCAGGTTCGATTGAGGTACTCAAAAGGGAATTGGATTGCTCTCTGAAAGGAGAGATTGTGCAAGGTTACAGGATAAGGCAAGGGAGTGGGATTAGGTGGAATGCTCTTTCAGCGAGCCATTGCAGACTCAATGGGCTGAATGGGCTCCTTCTGCACTGTAAAGATTTTGTGATTCTGTGATTAGTGTTAGAGAGTGAGACTGTGTATATCCAGCTCACTCCCAGTCTCAGGGTATTCACTCACTCTCTCCCCTCTCACACACACTGTCTAGCCTCTCTCATGCACACACTCTCCCCTCTCAAATACACACTCTCTCACACACAGTCTCCCTCTATGACACACATACACTCTCTCTCTCATACGCAGACTCTCTCTCTCTTACACACGCTCTCTCACACACACACTCTCTCACACACACACTCTCTTCAACACACACACTCACACACATACACTCTATCACATATTCACTCTCTCACACATACACTCTCTCTCTCACACACACACTCTTTCTCACACACACACACTCTCTCACACACAGAATCTCTCCATTACACATACACACACTCTCTCTCATACGTAGATTCTCTCTCTCTTTCTCACAGACAATCTCTCTCACACACACTGGGCAGGATATTGAGGTCAGCGTGTGGGGGGCAGGGCCCGCTCGCTGACACATAAAATGATGCGGGATGATGTCAGGCAGAACTCCCGATGTCACCCTGCATCATTTCAATTTTCAGGTCGACAGGGGCGCAGCCGAATCAGCTGTGCACCCGCCGACCTGTCAATGGCCAATTGAGGATGTTTAAAAAGTAATTGAAATAATTAATGGACTTGCCCGTCCAACCTTAAGGCAGGCCAGGAGCCCTGGCGGGCTTCAGAAAAAGCATGAAACCTCATCCACAGGTGGGATGAGGTTTCATGCAGGTTTTTAAAAATTTAATTAAAGTTTAATTAAAAGTGATGGACATGTCCCAACTCATGTGACAGTGAGGGGACATGTCAAGGAAATTTTAGTTTTTTATCTTTCACATTTTTGAATTTGGCGCCGATCTCCCTGAGGCAGCACTTAGCCTCATGGACGTGAGTGCGCTCTTTTGTGCGTATGCGCAAATGAGCGCACTCTCGGCTGAGGGAATCCCCCCCCCTCCCCCCGCACTGGGAGTGCATTGCGTTTCCTGGTCGATGTCACGCTGAGCAGGCATTAGCTGGCCCGCCCACTTAAAATGGCGGCTCACCCCCCCCCCCCAATCGAGGGCGCCGATCGGAGGCACGCCTGCACGCGCCCGCTCCTGAACTCCCCCCCCGCCCGGGGAAATTCTTCCCACTGTCTCTCACACACAGTGGCGATCCCTGTTCTGACTCCAAGCCCAGCTCTGGCTCTGAGCCCCGATCCTGCTCTGAGCCCTGGTCTGCCCTGGCCCCACACCTGCTCCATGCCCTGGCCCCGCTCTCCCCCGCTCTCACTCCAGGCCCTGGCTCTGCTTCCCCCAGCTCTGTACCCTGTTCTCATTCTCCACCTCTCTCATTCCAGGCCCTGGCCCCACTCACTCCTGCTCTCCTCCTACTCTTGCTCTGGGCCCTGGTCCTGCTCTCCCCCTGCTCCTGCTCCGGGCTCTGGTCCCACTCTCCCCCTGTTTCTGCTCTGGGCCCTGGCCTTACTCTCCACCACTCTCGCTCTGGGCCCTGGCCTCTCTCACTTCTGCTCTACCCCCAATCTCGCTCTGTGCCCTGGCCCTTTCTACCCATGCTCCTGCTCTGGGTCCTGGCCCTGCTACTGCTCCTAGCCCCATTCTTATGACACACCCACTCCAGTTCCTGGCCTTGCTGGTCCCCCACTCTCGCTCCAGGCCCTGGCACCGCTCTCCCCCTTGGTCTCACTCAGGGCCCTGCCCCCACTCCCCCCCCAACCCCTGCTCTCCCCCACTCCCGCTCCGGGCCCTGGCCCCACTATTTCTCGTGTACCTGGAACTTACCTTAAAAACTTACCTTCCTACTGTTTGCTGTTCATCCTATCACAGGCTGCTTTCTCTCTGCATTGGCTGCTGATAGGCTCATTGTGAGCAGCTTTACAGCATTTTTCAAATGTAAGTCAGTTGAAGGTCTAACAAGTTTGGCAGGCCACTTCCAGAGCTGTCGAGGGCCACAATCCAGCCGTGGACTGCGAGTTGGACAAGCCTGATTTAGACCTTTCTTCAGAAAGTTCGCTGAATCAGAATGTGTTAATACAGTGTTGATGGAAAGTGTGTGCCTTTCCCATTGCATAAACTTAAATTGTGCCCTGATGAAGGGGCCTTGTGTGGTTAGATTTGTTCCTAAACTAACTTCTAAAAGTATAGATTTTTTATTAGGAAATAATATAGCGGGCAATGTTGTTTCTCCACAATTTGGAACAATATGCCAAAATACAGGATTGGTACATGTGAGTAAAAACTCCTCACTTATCTGTGATCCAGTGAAGAAATTAACTGATGCAAGGAAAGATGCTGATGGAATAATTCTAGTAATTACAGAGACAGCAAAAGTATCTGCAGAATTTCCAAATCAAACATTGTCACAGAAAGGACTGAAACCTCAGAATGACCCTGAAGATTTAATGACAATTAGCACCTGTCAGTGCTGAGATACAGGGTACAGCTGGAAACATCCAGGCAACTGGACTGAGTTCAAAAGGCCTGTTACATCCTCAAAACGATTGGAATGAAGTTGTGTGGAAGACTAAAAGACTTAGGGCGGACTCGTACCAGATTTTTACTAGGTGTGGTAGAGGGCAGGTAAAATGATGTTTTACCTGTTGGCCGCTATGGCAGATTTTCACACCATATTGTCCTAAACCTGCTGCGTTAGTTATGTATTCCACGGAAACATGCTGTTTCCATCGCGGACAGGCTCTCATTCGCTTGCCAAGTCATCACCTCACCACTTCATCAGGCCATACGCCATATTTAAAGTCCAGCCGCGCGCACACATCTCAGTGCTTCCAGCCCAGGACTGCTGCAGGGAAGATGACCACGAAAGGCAAAAAGACTTCAGCCCCCAGCTTTAATGACACATCACTGGAATGCCTTTTGGTCGCAGTGGAGGCCTGCCGTGATGTCCTCTACCCCTGCTCTGGCCATAGGATGGGCAGCAGCATGACCAACAAGGCTTAGAAGGCAGTGACAGTGGTAATCAGTGCCAACACTGCACAGAAGAGTTTGGCCATCCAGTGCAAATAGAGGATGAATGTTCTCATCCATGTAGCCAGAGCATGGCAACCATCCCATCACTCTAAACTCACACACTCAAGCCCATCACACATTCATTGGCATCTCACTCACTGTCAGCTCAAAGGACATCACCGCCCATTCTCACACACATACCCTCAAATGTCCATCTGGCCTCATCTCCTCTGGGGACTGCCTCATCAGCTCTCACCGTCTTGAGATCTTGAGACCACTTGCACAGATCAACTTTTGCCCCCGCACACACCCTGGGTTCCTTCCCTAGTACAGCCCTCATCCTGCAGCCTCTTCCCTTGCCTGAGGTCACTTCACCTCCTTTGTCAAGCAAGCCCTAGCCCTGCAGCCACTGAAAAGCCATCCATATATGGCTGATCTGGTAGGTAGAGACCTGCCTGTGAACCCCACTAAAAGTGATGTGGTGCTGCCCATGAAGCCTTAGAAAGAAAATTCAAGATCCAAAATGAGGAAGCTGTTGATATTGCTTGGAAAGAATTAAATAAAATTTGACCTAAATGGGATCAGGAGGAACTGAAAGATTGCAATTTATTTAAAGATCAGAACAAACAAGAATATCAAACCTTTTTGCTTGAGCATAAAAAGCACCTGAATGATATTCTTAAAGTAGCTAAGGAAGATTTTGATCAAAGGAAGATGAGTTATTGGCACAGAAAGAACCCATTTGGAACTTGTTATCTCAAAAAGAGAATTAAAAAATATTTGAGCCTGGAACAACTACAGCTAACAAAGAGTGCGACAAGTAAACTCTGGAATTAACTGAGATATCCTTTGCAGAGTTTAAAGATGGGAAAGTTAAAGACATGAAGGAAAATAAGTTTCAAAAGCTGAAATCAGCACAGGCTGTTTTAAAGACTGAGCTTGCAAATTCAACTGTGCATAACAATGAGGAATCTTCTTCTTGATGGACCTTTGGATTATAAAGATTATAAGAAGAAAACTTTCAGAAAATATTGTAAAAAGTAAAATTTTTCATCTTAAACTGTATGTGGGATTCAGCTGAGTGCTGATGGACTTGTGAATTCCATTGGACAATGGGGGGATGGTTATTGTGTGTATTGCATGCTTAGGATAGTTTTAAGATATATAACCTATTGTAAGTTGTTATTTTCTAAATGGTAAAGGAAAATGCATCACTTAGTGACACATTTTTTTGGTGGGGGTGTGTGACAAATATCTAGTTTATGCTTCATGCTAATATTTTAGAGGTAATGCTTAGTTCTAAGAAGATTAAAGTTTAACTGTAGAAAATGGGATAAAACAACAAAAGCAACTTGCACTCAATTACACTTAAAAGGTTGGGGCCATGTTGACTTAAAGGGTCAACAGCTAGAAAGGTAAGATCCTAAAACAGCCAGTGGGCCTATTTAGCTGGAGAGCTGAAGATGTGATGACTAGTTGCTTCCAAAGAAGCACAGTCCAGAGAGCTGTTTTGTTTATGGAGTGTCCCATCCAGAGGACAGGAAGAAAAATATCTATATATAGCTATGTCAACCTGGCTACTTTATAAAATTATTATTTTTATTTTAAAAATGGACAAGGCTTTACCCTAAATAGCCATGACTCACACTAGAGGAATTTCTAACCTTCAGCCAACAGCAGAGACTTGTTATCTCTTAAAAGGCATTAATGCACCCCACTGAAATTGCACAAACCGCCTTTACATTTCTAAAGAAGAATCATTGCCACCAGAGATGGTATGTCTGCAAAGGACAACAGGACTCTTGAATCCTCTATTAAACATCTCAAGATCCCAGACCTGGGAAAATACATCTTTTGTCCAACACCCAAAAAAAAAAGTGGGAGGTACATCACATAACTTCTTCCAAGCTGTTAGAACCTGTAATATTGCCGTGTGGAACTGAAGCCAGGCAGTCTACCATTTTATCATCTAACAGGTAGCAGCAGAAAGAGCTCTGTATTGGTGAAGTGCCTGTCCCCCAACTATACTGTGAACTACTGGAACATTAGAACTTCTGCATCTGTGCCTTCAAGACTAACTTATCCCTATGTGCCTTCTCCCAACATCATGCAAGTCCTTGTTTCTGGAAAATCAGATCACCCTGCAACAGTTTCAGCCTACTAACCTTTGAAGGAATATGCTATTGGGCTTTTGATTCTGAACTCTGGGCTCACATGAAACCATAACTCTTATTGCCCTTTACCCCCTTTCTTTATTTACCTTATCCCTCTTTTATTGTATGAGCACAAAAAGGGGCAGACATTGTGAAACCCCTTTCCCACGTTTTGTGTGTGTAAAATAAACCAGCTCTCCTATTTTACCTTACCTTGAGTTTACTGTGGGGTTAACAGAGGATTGGATAATTCCAAAACTGAAGGGTTGGGAAACTACGCCACCACCTATAAAGTAAGAAATCAGAAACCAAAAACATATTTCTGTTTACAGACAGGTAGTGAGAGGAGAAATCAGAGCTGTTTAAATTAATCCCCCTCTAGTCCATAACAGGAGTTAGAGTTAAATTAGTTTAAAAGCAGTCAGTGAAACCTGAAAGACTACTTCATCATGGAGATGGATGCAACTCAAGAAGGTTCTTGGGTTTCAATGTTTACCCAAGTATTAAGCAGCTGAGCAAAAGCTGGATACCAAAAAGCTGATGTTAACAGGCTTCCAGCAGTTAGGGCCTGGAAGAAGTCCTGGGAAGCTATAGAGGTGGCAGAAAATCATTGACTCAATGCTGGAGACGGTTAGGGCATAGGAGAAGCCCTGGGAGCCATTTATAGCTCAATATTGCTGGGAGAATGGAGTTCAGAGAAATATAGGGGCAGTAGCAGCTTAGTGAGGATAGCAGTTTGTGAAATAGTTGGAATTATGCTGGTAATTAAAAGCAGGGATGCAACTTTGTGAATCCTTTGGAGAACAGTCTCAGGAAAATAGATTGAACTATCGGTTGGTGAGCAGTCATTGAGGCAGTCTGAGTCAGACTGGCTTTTGATGAAATACGGAGGCTAGATCTTCGAATGTAAAGAGTTAAAATCACTTATGAGGGAGGTGGAGTTTTAATGAAATATTGTGGCTCATGGCGGTCACTGACATCTGGGTGGGTTGCTCAGAAATCCATGGGATCTGTCTTGGTCGCATCTGCCATTTAATGTGCAGTGTGGTGTGTTCAACCACAGTTTGCCTGTTAATTCATATTTACCTCATGTTAATTTTGAATGTTAAGAGTTTAAGATAGATATTGCAGATTATTTTATTTTTCTGACTTTGCATTTTAAAGTTTATTTTGTTTGTTAAAACTGTGGAATCTTGTGATTTCATTCTCCTAATGGGTGACTGGAACCTTAAACTTTGTCTACTTTAAATAAAAAGTTACTGGTGCCTAAATGTGTTGCTGAATTGAGACAGGTTGTAAAGGGTCAGTCAAATTGAATGCTGGATGGCTTATCATAAAAAGGGAGACATAAATTGAAAGGGAATCAGTTTGGTTTACAGTGGAGACGCTTGAAGTATAAATAAAAGTCAACAGCTTGCTCTTCTGGCCAAGAAAGATAAATTTCAGAGCACCTCTAATAGATAAGTTGGCAAAGGGAGCATGTAGTTGGTAAGAGGATTTCTGAGTGTACTTCAATGTGCTGTACTAGGAAGGGGAAATTAGTCAGGCTTTCTACTCCTTATCACCCTCCATTAGCTCCTATTATGAATGTCAGGCTGAGCACAGGATTGGGCTAAGTTGCCAATGCAACTGAATATCAAACAAAAACAAAAATTGCTGGAAAAACTCAGCAGGTCTGACAGCATCTGTGGAGAGGAAGACAGTGTTAATGTTTTGAGTCAGTATGACTCTTCATCAGAACTAAATGGTTTTGTTTTTGTTTCAGATTTCCAGCATCCGCAGTATTTTGCTTTTATCTTAGTGTTTAATTGGCTGCCACTTCTCTTCCAGCAATTGAATATCATGCTGATACTCCGTATTGAGACTTATGGCTATTGAATTGGGTGAAGTAATGAAGGACAACAACCATATATGAAACTTTAAAAATTCATTTACAGGTTGTGGGCGTCGCTGGCTGGACCAGTATTTATTGCCCATCCCTAATTGCCCTTGAGAAGGTGGTAATGAGCTGCCTTCTTGAACCGCTGCAACACCCAGACTTGTGCTCATAAGTGGTATGTAACATTCATGCAACACATTTGCCAGGAAATGGCCATCTCCAACAAGAATCTAAACATCTCCTCATGACTGTCAATAGGAAAAGGGGAAAGGAATAGGCCCTAGAGCCTGTTCTGACACGCCACCCTGCTCTCTTGCCCACATGTCTGTCCTTGGCTTGCTGCATTGTTCCAGTGAAGCCCAGCGCAAACTGGAGGAACAGCACCTCATCTCCCGACTAGGCACTTTACAGCCTTACGGACTGAATATTGAATTCAACAACTTTAGATCTTGAACTCCCTCCTCCATCCCCACCCCCTTTCCGTTTCTTCCCCCTCCCTCTTGTTTTTTCCTACCGATTTCCATTATTTTTAAATCTATACCTGTAATGCCCTGTCAGTCTTTCCACCCCACCCCCACTAGAGCTGTACCTTGAGTGTCCTGCCATCCATTCTTAATTAGTACATTCTCTTAGATAATATCACCACCTTTAACACGTCTTTGTTCCTGTGTCTGTGACATCTTTTGATTATCTGCTCCTATCACTGCTTGCTTGTCCCTACTACTACCACACCCCCCAACTTCTCTCCCCCCACCCCACCCCCCCCCCACCTTAAACCAGCTTATATTTCACTCCTCTCCTAACTTTACTCAGTTCTGCTGAAGGGTCATGAGGACTCGAAACATCAACTCTTCTTCTCCGCCGATGCTGCCAGACCTGCTGAGTTTTTCCAGGTAATTCTGTTTTTGTTCTTTATTCATTCATAGGATGTGGGTGTCACTGGCTAGGCCAACATTTATTGCCCATCCCTAATTGCCCTTGAGAAGGCGGTGGTGAGCTGCCTTCATGAAGTGCTGCAATCCATGTGGTGTAGGTACATCCACAGTGCTGTTAGGGAGGGTATTCCAGGATTTTGACCTAGGAACAGTGAAAGAACGGCAATATATTTCCAAGTCAGCTTGGTGGGGAACTTCCAGGTGGTGATGTTCCCATGCATTTGCTGCCCTTGTCCTTCTAGATGGTAGTGGTTGCGGGTTTGGAAGGTGCTGCCTAAGGAACTTTGGTGAGTTTCTGCAATGCATCTTGTTGATGGTACACACTGCAGCCATTGTTCGTCAGTGGTGGAGAGAGTGAATATTTGGGGAAGGGGTGTCAATCAAGCGGGATGCTTTGTCCTGGATGGTGTCAAGCTTCTAGAGTTTTGTTGGAGCTGCACTCACCCAGGCAAGTAGAGAGTATCCATCAAACTCCTGACTTGTTCCTTGTAGATTGTGGACAGGCTTTGGGCTGTCAGGGAATCAGTTACTTGTCGCAGGATCCCTAGCCTCTGACCTGCTCTTGTAGCCACAGTATTTATATGGCTAGTCCAGTTCAGTTTCTGGTCACTGGTAACCCCCAGGATGTTGATAGTGGGGGATTCAGTAATGGTAATGCCATTTAACATCAAGGGGCGATGATTAGATTCTCTCTTGTTGGAGATGGTCATTGCCTAGCACTTGTGTGGCACGAATATTACTTGTCACTTGTCAGCCCAAGCCTGGATATTGTCCAGGTCTTGCTGCATTTGGACATGGACTGCTTCAGTGTCTGAGGAGTCACAAATAGTACTGAACGTTGTGCAATCATCAGCGAACATCCCCACTTTTGACCTTATGATGAAAGGAAGGTCATTGATGAGGCAGCTGAAGATGGTTGGACTGAGGACACTACCCTGAGGAACTCCTGCAGTGATGTCCTGGAGCTGAGATGATTGACCTCCAACAACCACAATCATCTTCCTTTGTGCTAGGTATGACTCCAACCAGCTGAGAGTTTTCCCCCTGATTCCCATTGACTCTAGTTTTGCCAGGGCTCCTTGATGCCACACTCGGTCAAATATTTGCTGCCTTGATGTCAAGGGTAGTCACTCTCACTAGCGTTTGACACCTCGTTAAGGAAACCAGAGAAAATAGTTCACAAAACAGGCGGAATGGAAGCCGACATGTAGGTGGGGAAAAAAAAGTTTTGTGCATTTGGATCATATAATTTGTGGATGCAGGTGACATGGCCCGAGTTTAGGTGCAGCTTCCTTTTGACTCTTAAAACTAAGACATATGCACGGTGTGGAATTTTTAGTATAAAGGGTTCATGATAAATATGCATATATTGTCTACATCATCAGTTATGTAAGATCATGTGGCAACAGAGCATGACAAGAGATAGTTCTATGTAGAACCTTGTGTTAATCCTGTATTCTACATGGTTAGTATAATGTTCAATAAAAGGTCAAGTTTAACAACAATCTCATCTCCAGCATTATCAGTAAGGACAAATCATGACAACCCCATCCAAGACCCACAAGGATATTAATGGATGGTGACAGCAGAAAACGCGATGAAAGGAGCAGCTAGTGAAGAGCCCAGTGACTGTAAGGAGCAGCAAGAAAAATTATTGCAGGACAAGGACAGGACAGGAAAATCTTCACGCAACTCCAAAGAATGCTACAGTGAAAGGAAACCATGGAAAAAAATCCTACCTTTATCTCGACCACATGGAAGACCCAGATCAAGCCAAAAAGTGGCAGAGCTTGCATCGCAGGTTTACCAGGGACAGGACAGCTTTGAGACTAGCTGGGAAGCAAAAGGAACAGGTCAAAACATTTGTCAACATTTGCTGTAGGGCAGATGACATATTGGTCAGGCAGGGCATAAATGAAGACATGGCAACTTATGAAGTTATCAAAGCATTTGATACTTATTTTAGTCTTTGAAGGGACACCATTATATAGAGAGAAAAATTCAACCGGCAGAGACACTGACTGGGGGAGAAGGTAGATTCCTTCATTAACGATTTATATCAATTAGCTAAGAATTACGAATATGGAGCCCTGAAGGATTAATTAATTTGGGATCACATTGTTGTAGGAGGCTCAGAAGAGACTTTATCAGATTTTCTGCCGTCGAGGGAAGATTTAACCCTATCGAAGGCTGTGAAGTTAACAAGGCAGGCAGAAAATGCTCATTTCGACAGACCAGTATATTATGCATCTCAGCTATTGAATGAAATGGAACAAAGATACATTGTAATTGAAAAAGAGGCAGCAGCAGCCACATGGGCTTGTGAGAAATTCGCCGACTGCATCTTAGGCCTGCGGGTTACATTGATACAGACTACATTGGCCATCTTATTAAATACCAAAGAACTAGCAAAGATGCCACAGAGTCCAGAGATTTTGCCTGAGACTCATGAGGTTCGATGCCATGACTTAATATGTCCAAGGCAAACAACAAGCAGCAGATGCATTGTCACATGTTCCTGATGAGAAGCCTGAAAAGGAGGACATAAATCTTATTGAGGATGTAGAGTTATATACCTCATTGGCTACAGAATTTCTACCAGCAACAACATAGAGGCTGCAAAAAAGGATAGCCAGAATATGTTCCAAACAATCTCATCCTGAAACAATACTTCGAGCAAAGCAGACATCTCATGGATGACTTGCTAATTTATGATGAGAATTTTATCATACCAAGAGTCATCAGGCTTGAGACTCTTCAGAGAATAGACTAGGAACGCCTAGGCATTACAAAGTGTCATGCTAGAGTGCAAAATTCAGTCTAGTGGCCAGGAATCTCAAAATCATTAGAGGAAATAATTTTGAGCTGTATCACCTATACAATCCATCAGCAAGAGCAAAGAGAACCTTTGATGGTATCAGGCCATGGGAACATCTTGGAATGGACCTTTTCAAGCTCAAGGGGAAGACATTCCTCATAGGTGTTGACTATTATCCCAGATGGATTGAGTTTAAATATCTTCATGGTGCAACCTTGTTAATTCACTAAAAGGAATTTTTGCCACACATGGCATTCCAGACCTTGTCATTTCAGACAATAGCCCACAGTATGTGAATTAATGGTTTAAGAAGTTTACAGAAGACTACAGTTTGTCCACACAACTAGTTCACCCAGGTATCCATAACCCGATGGAGGGGCTGACGGAAGAGTACAAACGGTAAAAGCTTTGTTGAAAAAAAAATGATAATTTCAACTTAGCAATGTTGAGCTACCATTCCACATCACTTCAGAATAGTTTGGCTCTGTTCGAACTTCTGATGGGAAGAAGATTATGTACTTAACTTTGTGTTCTTCCACACACGCTTATGCCATGTCTAAATGCAGCAGATATAGAGAGAATAAGGGAGAAAGAGGATGAGTATTGTGCAAATCAAACCAGAAACCACAATCAACAACATAGAGTGCATAATTTACCAGAACTTCAACCAGGTGAATCAGTCTGGATTCATGACCAGAATCATGATGGCCAAGTACTGGCAAAAACACTAAATCTACAAGCTTAACTTGTAGAGACTGAAAATGGAACAGTGGGAATAAATAGAGGTGCACTTATAACTACAAGCAGGAGAACATTAATGGAATGGACTAGCTATCCATATGATCAGGAAGAGAACATGAACAGAGAACCAGTAGTCTCTGATGATTTACATACTACTCAACAGAGTTCAAGAGAAAATATGGAGAATTTGAATCCTATGCAACCTCCAAGAAAGATTAGAACAAGGTCGGGCAGATTGGTGAAACCAACATCACACTTATCTCTATGGGAACCAAAGAAGACGGTAGACACTTTGGGGGGAAATAATGCATTTATTAGAGTCAGAGGCTTTGGGGGCAGATGTGGTATAAAGGGTTAATGTTAAATATGTAAATATATATTCTACATCATCAGTAACATAAGATAACTTAAAGCACGGAGGGAAATAGTTCTACGTAGAGCCTCTTGCTAAGTCTGTACTGTTCATGGTTAGTATAATATTCAATAAAAGGTAGAGTTTACTAACAGCCTTGCCTCCAGCGTTATCATTAAGCCCAGATCATGTACAGCCCCCTTTAAAACCCACAACAATCATAACAGAGAATTAAAGCTTAGCATTGTCTTTCAAATATACTTATCCTGTAAATGAAGCATATCAAAGAAACTCTCTTCAACATTGCATTCAGTGCCATAAACATCATGCGTCAACCATAAACTTAGCTGAATGTTTACACCTCTACGTTAGACAAAATAACCAGCCAATTTCTGCAATAGGGACAAATTAATTGCTCCAAAAATAAAGGTTCTTTTAACTGCCTTGTTTACAGGCAATACACAAGACTGGGCACTGCTTTAAGGACCTTGAGGATCAGTTGTTTGTTCTCTGCAAGAACCTGAATATTTGATACATAGCTCAAGATACATTATCAGAACCTACCTACTTTATCAGACCAAGGAACTGGAAATCTGTTTAAACTCCTGTGCCCAACTCCCAAGGATCTGATGTTGTACTCAAAAGCTGGTGTGTGAGTGAATTAAGAGAACTGAGTGTCCTTTTTCTCATAAACCCACAGATAGTCACATGTACAAGTCTCTACCACAGCACGAACAGTACCCAGAGGCATGATAGTAGGGTGCTCAACTCTGGTTGAATCTATTCTTGGAGATCTCATTGAGTGACAGCCAGCCTCCACTGTCCCATCCCACACTCTCGCATTGGTCGCAAAAGACCTACAATCCTCAAAGTGCACTGCCTTCCGACACCAGTTGGAAAAGTAATAGACTTGTCATTACCTGATTGAATAGGCTTTATTGTCAGCTGAGTAGACATTCCCTCCCCCACCCACACTTTTTTTAATGCCCCTATGATTTTCCTCCTGGATTGGCCCCAGCAGAGCCCTAGATTAAGCATCAATTCCTGGAGACTCCAGGACAATCCCAGAGGACTGAAAAAAAAATTATATAAGACATAAAAGGCACAAAAAGAGTCAGGCTTAGAATAAGGCATCCTTTGTCTGTGTCAAGCGCAAAAAGTCATTTATCAGCAAAAACATCGGAGATGTGCTTTCTTCTGTCTTAAAATCTAGTCAGTGTTGTGTGTGTTCAATAAGATTGGTTGCAGTCCAACCATCTGCAATATGAGCCAAGGCTCAGTTGGTAACATTCTAGCTTCCAAGTTGGAAGGTTGGTGTGTTCAAGTGGCCACTTCAGAGGGTTGAGCATAACATCTAAACTGATGCCCCAGTAAAGTGCTGAGAGAGTGCTGCACTGTCAGAGGTAAAACCTTTCAGATGAGATGTTAAACTGATGCCCTGTCTGTCCTCTCAGGTGAGCATAAAGGGTCCCAACAATGCTATTTTGAAGAACAGCAGGGGGGTGCGTATCCTGACAAACAGTTATACATTGAGGAAAACCTAAAAACAGATGACCTGGTCATTATTCCATTCCTGTTGGGGACCTTGCTTTGTGATAAGGTGATGAGGGATATGACAAGCCGTAGCATTGGCCAATGGGAAATATTTATATAAAAACAAAAAACTGCGGATGCTAGAAATCCAAAACAAAAACAGAATTACCTGGAAAAACTCAGCAGGTCTGGCAGCATCGGCGGAGAAGAAAAGAGTTGACGTTTCGAGTCCTCATGACCCTTCAACAGAACTGAGTAATATTAGGAGAGGGGTGAAATATAAGCTGGTTTAAGGTGGGGTGGGGGTGGGGGGAGAGAAGTTGGGGGGCGGGGTGGTTGTAGGGACAAGCAAGCAGTAATAGGAGCAGATAATCAAAAGATGTCACAGACAAAGGAACAAAGAGGAGTTGAAGGTGGTGATATTATCTAAGAGAATGTGCTAATTAAGAATGGATGGCAGGACACTCAAGGTACAGCTCTAGTGGGGGTGGGGTGGAAAGACCAACAGGGCATTAAAGGTATAGATTTAAAAATAATGGAAATAGGTGGGAAAAGAAAAATCTATATAAATTATTGGAAAAAACAAAAGGGAGGGGGAAGAAACGGAAAGGGGGTGGGGATGGAGGAGGGAGTTCATGATCTAAAGTTGTTGAATTCAATATTCAGTCTGGAAGACTGTAAAGTGCCTAGTCAGAAGATGAGGTGCTGTTCCTCCAGTTTGCGTTGGGCTTCACTGGAACAATGCAGCAAGCCAAGGACAGACATGTGGGCAAGAGAGCAGGGTGGAGTGTTAAAATGGCAAGCGACAGGGAGGTTTGGGTCTTTCTTGCGGGCAGACCGCAGGTGTTCTGCAAAGCGGTCGCCCAGTTTACGTTTGGTCTCTCCAATATAGAGGAGACCGCATTGGGAGCAACGAATGCAGTAGACTAAGTTAGGGGAAATGCAAGTGAAATGCTGCTTCACTTGAAAGGAGTGTTTGGGCCCTTGGACGGTGAGGAGAGAGGAAGTGAAGGGGCAGGTATTGCATCTTTTGCGTGGACATGGGGAGGTGCCATAGGTGGGGGTTGAGGAGTAGGGGGTGATGGAGGAGTGGACCAGGGTGTCCCGGAGGGAACGATCCCTACAGAATGCCACCGGAGGGGTGAAGGGAAGATGTGTTTGGTGGTGGCATCATGCTGGAAATATTTATATTGGCTGCAGCATTTCCTACATTACAACAATGACTACACTTTAAAAGTACTTCATTGGCTGTAAAGTGCATTCTGAGGCCGTATATAAAAGTAAACTCTTTCTTTTCATTGTGTCTTGCAAAACCAGGTCAGGCTAACATGTGCAATCCAACAGCAACAATTTTACTGCATTTCATTTCAAAAGCAATAAATAAATTCATCTTTAAATAACATGTAAAACATTACAGTAATAACTTTTTGGGATACAATCTGTGTTGCTTTCACAATGAGTTGGTAATGAAATACTCCGTTAAATAAAGAAAGTAGTAAAAGTCACACTGGGTCAGTAGATAATGTCTCAAAGTCACAAGGTTGTGGGTTCAAGACCCACCCCAGACTAGAACTGCAATTGATTTTGTAGCATTGTAATGAAGGAGTACTTTGTGGACAGAGCCGCTTGGTTTGGGTGATAGATCAAACCCATGTACTGACTCCCTGCTTGAGTGTAAAATATCAAATGTTATTTCAGCATTATTCCAGCAAGAGCAGGGTGGTATTCTAGACAACATTTCTCTCACAAGCAGCAACACCAGAAACAGATCATCTCATACGTCATTCTGTTGCTGTGTGCTCACCGTCTCTGCCAGAAAACAATAGTAATTGTTTCAGAAATAAACCACTAATTGGGAAGTCCTTTGGAGCCTCCCAAAGACATAAAAGACATTCAGAAAAATTCTTTCCTTCAAGTGTCCTTTTTGTAATTGTCAAGATTGAATAGGAGTTGATAGAGCTTATCCAGCTAAAATCTAGAGGTTATCCATTAACAAGCCTTTTCTCCTGAAGGTTAAGAGATTTGTCAAATAAATTATCAATTTCATGGAAATTAATTAATTGGCAACATTAATTGGTTCAAGAGGCAACTAGGTGGCTTTTGTGGGTAAGGTAATGAGGGATATTATGAGTAGGTAGGATTGGCCAATGGAAAATATTTATATTCTAAAAGTTAACATGTTGTATTGTGAATATATACATGTTTAGTGTAACGAAAATTGGGTACAAGTCACCCATAACAAGGCTTCATTCTGATGCAATCACTCGTCAACTTTTCTCCAAGCCCTCTCTATTCTTGTCACAGCTAGACATAATCTTCCAATTGAAGTTTAGCCAGTATTCAGTTTCACTAACCCTTTCTTTCACATTCTACTTCCATATAGATGAATGTGCAATCTGTGTAATCCACAGAATTGTACAATAAACTGGAAATGTTTATTCCATATTGATTTAAAAAATATATGAATGGATGTAGATAAGTGAGGCACAGCCCAAGGAGATGAGAAGAATAATTTTTGTCTCAGCATGAACTTGCTCTCCGAGCCTCACCTCAGTCTAGGTAACCAGTGGTCTTGACTGAAGTAAAATGTTGGAAAACCTTCCGCAAGGCTACTGGGGATTTTAAAATCCTGGGCCTTGCCTTGCATGCCTTCTACAGGTGGAAGCGCCTGAGTCTTACACTTCAACTCGATCCCCTCTATCATAAACAAAACGTGCTGTTAGAACATGGCACATGAGCCTTAAGACACATATGTTGGCCTTATGTGGGCAAAGTGCACAATGAAATTCTCAATACACTAATATCATGAGCAAAAAATACAATGAACTAAGTTAAAAGAAGTACAAGTAAACCACTGCTTAGCCTGGAGCGCTTGCGGCCTCAGACAGTGAAGAAAGGAAATAAAAGGGCAGGTGTTGTATCATGGAGAGGGGCTGCAGGAAAGGGGCAGGTGTTGGGGATGATTGAGGAGTTCACCAGGATGTTGTGGAGGGAATAATCCCTTGAGTATTCTAAAAGGGGAGGGGAGGGAAAGATGGGTTTGGTGGTAGCATCATGCTGGAGGTGCTGGAAATGGTGGAGGATGATTCCTCCATTGAATGCGGAGGCTGGTGAGGTAGAAAGTGAGGACAAGGGAATCCTGATTGTGGTGCTGGGAGGGGGGAGGGGAAGGGGTTTAGAGCAGAATTGCCGAAATAAAATGAATGTGGTTGAGAGCCCTATCTACCATGGGTGGGGGAATTCTCGGTCGAGGAAAAAGTACAACATTTGTTTGGGAGGTGGCATCATCTGAACAAATGCAATTGAGAGGGAGAAACTGGGAGAATGGAATAGGGCCCTTACAGGAAGCAAGGTGTGAAGAAGTGTAGGCATGGTAGCTGAGAGAGTCAGTGGGATATTAGTGAATATTGGTTGATAGCCTCTTGCTAGAATTGAAGACAGGGAAGTCAAGGAAGGGAAGAGTCAGAGATGGATGTGGAAGTGAGTGGGGTGGGGGCAGAAATTAGAAGGAAGCTGATAGCATTTTGTAGTTCAGCGTGAGAGCAGGAAATGGCACTGATACAGTCATGCCATCAAAAGAGGTTAGGGAGGGCATAAAAACAAAAAGCTAAAAGCTACTGCGGATGCTGAAAATCCAAAACAAAAACAGAATTACCTGGAAAAACTCAGCAGGTCTGGCAGCATCGGTGGAGAAGAAATCAGTTAATGTTTCGAGTCCTCATGACCCTTCGGCAGAACTGAGTATAGTTTGGAGAAAGGTGAAATATAAACTGGTCTAAGGTGGGGGGGGCGGGGGGAGAGAGAATTGAGGGTGGGGTGATTGTGGGGATAAGCAAGCAGTGATAGGAGCAGATAATCAAAAGATGTCACAGACAAAAGGATCAAAGAGGTGTTGAAGGTGGTGATATTATCTAAGAAAAGTGCTAATTAAGAATGGAAGGCAGGATACTCAAGGTTCAGCTCTAGTGGGGGTGGGGTGGAAAGACTAACAAAGTTTTAGTTTTAGATTTAAAAATAATGGAAATAGGTGGGAAAAGAAGAATCTATATAAATTATTGAAAAAAAAGGGAGGGGGGGGAAACGGGGTGGGGATGGGGGGAGGGGGAGTTTAAGATCTAAAGTTGTTGAATTCAATATTCAGCCCGGAAGGCTGTAAAGTGCCTAGTCGGAAGATGAGGTGCTGTTCCTCCAGTTTGCATTGGGCTTCACTGGAACAATGCAGCAAGCCAAGGACAGACATGTGGGCAAGAGAACAGGGTGGAGTGTTAAAATGGCAAGCGACAGGGAGGTTTGGGTCTTTCTTGCGGACAGACCGCAGGTGTTCTGCAAAGCAGTCGCCCAGTTTGCGTTTGGTCTCTCCAATGTAGAGGAGACCGCATTGGGAGCAACGAATGCAGTAGACTAAGTTAGGGGAAATGCAAGTGAAATGCTGCTTCACTTGAAAGGAGTGTTTGGGCCCTTGGACAGTGAGGAGAGAGGAAGTGAAGGGGCAGGTATTGCATCTTCTGCGTGGGCATGGGGAGGTGCCATAGGTGGGGGTTGAGGAGTAGGGGGTGATGGAGGAGTGGACCAGGGTGTCCCGGAGGGAATGATCCCTACGGAATGCCGCCGGGGGGGTGAAGGGAAGATGTGTTTGGTGGTGGCATCATGCTGGAGTTGGCGGAAATGGCGGAGGATGATCCTTTGAATGCGGAGGCTGGTGGGGTGATAAGTGAGGACATGGGGGACCCTATCATGTTTCTGGGAAGGAGGAGAAGGCGTGAGGGCGGATGCGCGGGGTATGGGCCGGACACGGTTGAGGGCCCTGTCAACGACCGTGGGTGGAAAACCTCGGGTAAGGAAGAAGGAGGACATGTCAGAGGAGCTGTTTTTGAAGGTAGCGTCATCAGAACAGATGCGATGGAGGCGAAGGAACTGAGAGAATGGGATGGAGTCCTTACAGGAAGCGGGGTGTGAGGAGCTGTAGTCGAGGTAGCTGTGGGAGTCGGTAGGCTTGTAATGGATATTGGTGGACAGTCTATCATCAGAAATTGAGACAGAGAGGTCAAGGAAGGGAAGAGAAGTGTCAGAGATGGACCATGTGAAAATGATGGAGGGGTGGAGATTGGAAGCAAAATTAATAAATTTTTCCAGGTCCCGACGAGAGCATGAAGCAGCACCGAAGTAATCATCGATGTACCGGAGAAAGTGTTGTGGGAGGGGGCCGGAGTCGGACTGGAACAAGGAATGTTCCACATACCTCATAAAGAGACAGGCATAGCTGGGGCCCATGCGGGTACCCATAGCCACACCTTTTATTTGGAGGAAGTGAGAGGAGTTAAAGGAGAAATTGTTCAGTGTGAGAACAAGTTCAGCCAGACAGAGGAGAATAGTGGTGGATGGGGATTGTTCGGGCCTCTGTTCAAGGAAGAAGCTAAGGGCCCTCAGACCATCCTCGTGGGGGATGGAGGTGTAGAGGGATTGGACATCCATGGTGAAGAGGAAGCGGTTGGAGCCAGGGAACTGGAAATTGTTGATGTGACGTAAGGTGTCAGAGGAATCACGGATGTAGGTGGGAAGGGACTGGACAAGGGGAGAGAGAAGGGAGTCAAGATAACGAGAAATGAGTTCCGTGGGGCAGGAACAGGCTGACACGATCGGTCTGCCAGGACAGTTCTGTTTGTGGATTTTGGGTAGGAGGTAGAAGCGGGCCGTCCAAGGTTGGGCGACTATCAAGTTGGAAGCTGTGGGAGGAAGATCTCCAGAGGAGATGAGGTCAGTGACAGTCCTGGAAATAATGGCTTGATGTTCTGTGGTGGGGTCATGGTCCAGGGAGAGGTCGGAGGAAGAGGTAGGAGGGAGGGGACCTGAATTACTGGAACTAGTAATTGTAGATTAAAGGGTTAACATCAGAAACATTCCTGATGACATGACTGAGAAGTAAGTGAGATCTGGAAGGAGGAGAAGCTCCAACCTTGTCCAGAGATCCAAATGTGTTAATACTTGCTGTAAATAAAGAGTAATGGCTTTGAGAAGCTACAAACTCATGCAGCATACTTTGGGAGAATAAACAAACCCTAAAACCCCCATCTTGACCTGGATCACACAACAAAACATGGTGGCAGTGAGTAAAAGACCCAGCAGACCTTAAAAAGATACATGGTTGGCAAGAAAAGAAATCCTCAAAGGAAATACAAAAGAAAAAGATTTGAGACTCACCAAAAACATCAGAAAATCACAGGAGCAACAGATGCAAGTTGAGGGACAGACCTGGAGGCCAGACAACAGTGAACATAGGCCCGAAGCAGCAAGCAGCAGCACAAGAGCAGGAATAATTCCAGGGCTCAGCAGAAGCATGGAATCCAAACTACCATTCCCGGAAACATTTCAGAGTGTAAAAGGCTTGCAACAGGCCAGGAACTGGGACAAGTGGGGTAAAAGGTTCACAAGTTGTAGAACTGCTTCAGGATGACACAAACTAGATCAAAAAGACTAGGCCAGTATTCTAATTTATGCAATAGGATCTATTGCTGACAATGTGATAGCAAGGCCGGGTGTTGGTGAGACTTCAACTTCTCATGAAAACGTCCTGCAAGCTTTCGACTCATGTCAGCATCTATCAGAATTTAATAATGGAGCGGGCTAAATTTAATATAAGAAAGCCAAGTCCAAGCAGAAGTATGGATTTGTTGATCAATGATCTCTATAGGCTGGCAGGGAACTGTGATTACAGAATCTTAAACGACGAGCTGATTCGTGACAGTATTGTAGTCAGGGCCCTGGTAAAAGCATTATCAGATCTCGTACAGACAAGAGAGGGTTCGGCGCTGGAGAAAGCAGTGCAGATCGTGAAGCAGATGAAACTTAGGAAACAAAATCGGGTGTTTGCGGGGAAGGGGGGTCCCATGGAGTAGATTGAGTGAGACCATACAGTTTGTAGGCCATAAAATAGAAAGCGCGGCAAGGTGTAAGCCTGCCAAAATGGGGCAAAGAACATCAACCGCCATTTTGAAATGTCTTGTGTTGGGTGGGAACAAACTGCACAAGAAAGATGAATGTTCAGCAAGCAGGGTGCAGATTGCCACAACTGTGGAAAAATAGGCAATTTCAAAACTGTTTATTACTTGAAAATGCTGACACGCTGTACAATGAGGGAGAAAATGTTAAACAGAGTCACATAAAAGGAGTGAAAGAACAACAAGTAAAGGAATTAACTTTCCTGGAGGAGGTAAATGCTGCTGAAACCAAGTATTGGAATATTAAATTCAAAGTGGATGAACACCCCACAGAGTTTAAACTAGACACAGGAGCAGGGGTTCCTGTTTTATTAGATTAAGTCAAATGGCTCAAACAGATTACATTACAACCATCATCTCTCAAATTACAAGATCCTTGCGGGGCAATTTTAAAAATCAAAGGCTAACTCATGGCAAAGCTGAAGACCAAGGGCAGAATTTTTAGCTCGGCGTGTGGGCATGTGCCCGACATGCTCAAGCGTGAAGTAGGCGTGCGATGACGTCGGGTGAGTGCCGATATCATTGCGCAGTGGCGCGATATTTGGTTGGCAGACGCATGCGAGAGTCAGCAGCGCGCCTGCAGGTGATTAAGAGGCCTATTAAGGCCATTAGCGTATTCATCAACCATGATTTTTCTCTGCTGTCCAACGTTATGGTTGGCGGGCGGGCGAATCAGCCAGGCGACCTTTGCCTTTTGATGAAACGTCATCCAAGGGTGGAATGAGGTTTCCGGTATTAATTAAACAAAAATAAAAAATGTTTGCACAGAATTTTCATTTCGTATGTGTTCCGGTGACTGATTCTGATGCATGGGCATTTTTAACTGGTTTTTACAATCTTTATTTTTGACATTTAAATTCTTCAGCTCCCCGAGGCAGCTCTCTGCCTTCAGTGAGTTTTCTGTGAATGCTCCCCGGTGCCCGCACTGACTTCAGCGCCCACCCTCCTCCCACCCCTACCCCAGCAGCGCTGAGCCTTTCAGCGTGCCTTTCATAATGGCTGGCCCATTAATGGGCCAGCCAGCGTGAAATCGCGGTCAGGGGCCGATTGTGGTCAGGGCTGTTCCCTGGCCGCTCCCAGGCCCGCCAATCGCGGGTGGCCGCCGAATTAAAAATCCTGCCCCAAGAAATCCTCAAACCTCCCTATGTCATTCAAAATCAAGAGTGCTCTCTGCTAAGCAGAAAGGCATGCCTAAAGCTGAAATCAATCTATAAAGTGGATGAAATTGCTAATGAGAGCTTATTGTTTTTTATTCATTCATGAGATGTGGGCATCCTTTATGTCTTGGATAAATGGGTTCATTGGCCAACCGAATTCTAACTGCACGCCTTCCTATCTTCTCCTCAATTGTTGCTTGCAATCAATAACTGGGAGAGACTGATGTAAGAATAAACAGTGATGGTTTATTGAGACATAGGGCAGAGCACCAGATCATACATGCTCACTCAGAAACCTCCAGAACAAGACTTACAGTTCCTAGTTGCCCCCGCTGTATAGTGATTCATCAGTGCTGTCACATGATCAGTATGCTTGTGTTTTCTTAAAGGGACAGGGTATCTCACTTTACCACAGCATCACTGGCTAGGCCAGCATTTATTGCCCATCTCTAATTGCCCTTGAATAGGTGGCGGTGAGCTGCCTTCTTGAGCTGCTGCAGCCCATATGGTATAGGTACACCCACAGTGCTAACAGCACAGTTAGGAGGGAGTTCTACAGCACAACTACAGCAGTATATTTCAAAATAAATTTCCAAAATTGTTCACAGGGCTAGGGAAGCTAAAGACCAAGTACCATATTACCCTACGAGCTGATGCTAAAGAAATTTGCCTCTTTACACCGAGGAAAGTCCCTCACCTGCTCTTTGGCAAAGTCAAGGGTAAAATTGAAAAGGTGCAGCAGCAAGGGGTTATTTCACTGGTCACCTTGCCAAGATAATAGTGTTCAGGAATGGTTAGGGTCACAAAGCCCTACAATGGCTCTGTAAGAATGTGTGTGGATTTAACTCAAGTAAACAAATCAGTGGAACATGAGATCCATCCGATGGCCTCAGTGGATGAGAGTCTTGCCAAACCAGCCAAGAGTACTCTGTTCACCATATTGGATGCGAACAGTGGATTTTGGCAGTTGCCTCTGAACAAAGAATCTACATTGCTGACCACTTTTATAACACTATTCTCTCATTATTGTTTCAATAGATTTCCCTTTGGAATAGTGTCCACTCCAGAAAATTTCCAGAGAACAATGTCTCACCAAGGCATGGAAGGAGTAATATGCCATTTGGATGACATACTTATACATGGTTGCATGGGAGAAGAGAATGACTGTAGTTCCAAGAGTCTTACAGGATGCAGGCTGAACATGGAATGAAAAATGTGAGCTTGCCAAACCTATGATCAAGTTTCTAGGTCACATCGTACAAGCCACTGGAATCACAGTTGATCTACAAAAAATGAAAGTAATCAGAGAATTTCCACAACCCAGGAACATAACTGAGTTTCAAAGATTCCCTGGGATAGTCAGCCAAGTAGGCAAGTTTCTACCGAATTTAAGAGGTCAACCAGCCCTTGAGACAGCTGTTGAGACAGGGTCAACTGTAGTTCTGGAATGTGGGCCAGTAAAATGTTTTTGAAAGGGTTAAACAGCTTTTAATCTCTTCTGAAACCTTGGCACATTACGATCCAGAATTACCAACAATAGTGGCAGCAGGTACATCATTTCCAGGCCTAGAGGCAGTCTTATTTCAAGTGCAGAGAGACGCAGTGCATAAGTGCCTCTAGGTCACCAATAGAAATAGAACATTGACATGCCACAATAGAAAAAGAAGTGTTGGCACCAACTTGAGCATGTAAAAAATATACAGGCCATGTTATGGGATTGCGTTTCAAAACCAAAACAGACCATAAGCCTCTAGCCACCCTTCTGAACATGAATGAAATTGTGAAGTTGCCACCCAGAATCCAGTGGTTCAGTCTAAGATTGATAAGATATGACTCCATCACAGAGTATGTACCTTGTTTAAAAACCATTACATCTCTTAAGTATTCGTAATCTGAAGCATTGGCCTGAATCTTCTGAGCAGCGGCAATGATGAGTGGATTACTGCTGTGCGCAAAGATTCTCTCGACCCGACGTGCTGAACATTTCTTTCGGGATCTTCCAACCCTGGCTATCAAAGTAATCCGCAGTGCAGCATCCCTCCAGGAATCCAGTTGGAGTGAACTAGAGTCAGGGGAAGATAGGACGTGCCCAATTTTATGGCACTAGTTGGTGTATGATAAGTTAAGGTCCAGTCTGCATGTTAGTGAATTGATGAGTAAATGGGTGAGTCAATGGATAGGTGGGCAGATGGATGTGGTGGGTGGATCTTATGGTTGAGGTAGCGAGATGGGTGTGGTGGATGCGGTGGGTATGTGGGTTGGTGGGTGTGGAGGGTAAGTGAATGTCGTGGGTAGGTGGGTGAGCTTGGTGAGGTGGGTGGGTGGGTGAGGTGGGTGAGGTGGGTAGGTGAATGAGGTGAGTAGGTGGTTGGTGCATGAGGTGAGTAGATGAGTAGGTGAGTGAGGCGAGTGTGTGGATAGGTGTGTGAGTTTGGTGAGGTGGGTAAATGGGTAGGTGGGTGAGTACGTAGGTGGGTAAATGTTTGAGTGGATGAAGTGGGTTGGTGAGTGAATGGGTGGTCAGCCGGGTACCCTACTGACCACTCCACTACCCTCTGACCCACAAAGTACCCCACCGACATGATCTGACTACCCATGGCCTGACTTACCCTGGCCACCTGACTACAACACCCCGGTACTCCGACCACCTGAATACAACCGCCAGGCACTTCCCCCCCACAAGACTGGACCTCACTAGGCCTGGCCATTCGACTATGACCCCCCTATTCCTCTGACCACCTAACTTCAACCTGTTACCTCCTGACCAGGCTTGATTAACCCCAGGACCAATTAGCCCCTGACCTAATCAGACTCGAATACAGAGCCCCCACCATCCCCCACGACCAGACCCAACTAACCAACAACCACACAACTACCCCTTGACCCAACCTGACTACGGCCTCCCTTCCACCCAACTAGCCACTCACTCAAATCACACACCCACCCAGCTCCCCCAATCGCCCACTTACCCATTTACTCAATCGTTCACTCATCCATGCACTAACCCACACTCAAAGAGCCTACCTTTAAACTTTTTTTTAATCATTCATGGGATGTGGGCTTCGTTGGCTGGGACAGCATTTGTTGCCCATCCCTAATTGCCCTTCAGAAGGTGCTGGTGAGCTGCCTTCTTGGACTGCTGTAGTCCATGTGGTGTAGGCTGTTAGGAAGGATGTTCCAAGATTTTGACCCAGCGACAGTGAAGGAACGGCGATATATTTCCAAGTCAGGATGGTGAGTGACTTGGAGGGGAACTTCCAGGTGGTGGTGTTCCCATCTGTCTGCTGCATTTGTCCTTCTAGATGGTAGTGGTCATGAGTTTGGAAGGTGCTGTTGAAGCAGCCTTGGTGAGTTCCTGCAGTGCTTCTTGTAGATGGTACACACTGCTGCTACTGTGCATCGGTGGTGGAGGGAGTGAATGTTTGTGGATGTGGTGCCAATCAAGTGGGCTGCTTTGTCCTGGATGGTGTCAAAGCTTCTAGACTCATACAGGCAAGTGGGGAGTATTCCATCAAACTCCTGACTTGTGCCTTGTAGATGGTGGACAGGCTTTGGGGAGTCAGGAGGTGAGTTATTCATCACATAATTCCTAGACTCTTAACTGCTTTTGTTGTCACAGTATTTATATGGTTAGTCCAGTTCAGTTTCTGGTCAATGGTAAACCCCAGGATGTTGATGGTGGGGGATTCAGCAATGGTAATGCCATTCAGTGTTAAGGGGCGATGGTTAGATTCTCTGTTCTTGGAGATGGTCATTGCCTGGCAGTTGTGTGGCACAAATGTTACTTGCCACTTGTCAGCCCAAGCCTGGATATTGTCCAGGTCTTGCTGCATTTGGACATGGACTACTTCAGTATCTGAGGAGTCACAAATGGTGCTGAACATTGTGTAATCATCAGCGAACATCCCCACTTCTGACCTTATGATGGAAAGAAGGTCATTGATGAAGCAGCTGAAGATGATTGGGCCTAGGACACTACCCTGAGGAACTCCTGCAGTGATGTCCTGGAGCTGAGATGACTGACCTCCAACAACCACAACCATCTTCCTATGTGCTAGGTATGACACCAACCAGCAGAGAGTTTTCCCCCTGATTCCCATTGACTCCAGTTTTGGGCTCCTTGATGCCACAGTCTGTCAAATTTGGCATTGATGTCGAGGGCAGTCACTCTCACCTCACCTTGGGAGTTCAGATCCTTTGTCCGTGTTTGAACTAAGGCTGTAATGAGGTTAGGAGCCGAGTGGCCCTGGCGGAACCCAAACTAGGCATCAGTGAGCAGGTTATTGCTAAGTAAGTGCTGCTTGATAGCAGTGTTGATGACCCCTTCCATTACTTTACTGATGATCGAGAGTAGACTGATAGGGCGGTAATTGGCTGGATTGGGTTTGTCCTGTTTTTTGTGTACAGGACATACCTGGGCAATTTTCCACATAGCCGGATAGATGCCAGTGTTGTAGCTGTACTGAAACAGCTTGGCTAGGGGCGCGGCCAGTTCTGGAGCACAAGTCTTCAGTACTATTGCCGGAATATTGTCAGGGCCCATAGCCTTTGCATTATCGGCCTTCAGCCGTTTCTTGATATCACGTGGAGTGAATCGAATTGGCTGAAGACTGGCATCTGTGATGCCTTGGACCTCCTGAGGAGGCTGAGATGGATCATCCACTCGGCATTTCTGGCTGAAGATTGTAGCAAATGCTCCGGCCTTATATTTTGCACTGATGTGCTGGGCTCCCCCAACATTGAGGATGGGGTTATTTGTGGAGCCTCCTCCTTGAGTGAATTGTTTAATTGTCCACCACTGTTCACAACTGGAATGTGGCAGGACTGCGGAGCTTAGATCTGGTCCGTTGTTTGTGGGGCCACTTAGCTCTGTCTGTCACTTGCTGCTTATGCTGTTTGGCACACATGTAATCCTGTGTTATAGCTTCACCAGGTTGACAGTCATTTTTAGGTATGCCTAGTGCTGCTCCTGGCATGCCCTCCTGCACTCTTCATTGAACCAGGGTTGATCCCCTGGCTTGATGATAATGGTAGATTGGGGGATATGCTGGGCCATGAGATTACAAACTGTGTTTGAGTACAATTCTGCTGCTGCTGATGGCCCACAGTCTTGAGTTGCTACATCTGTTTGAAATCTATCCCATTTAGTACAGTGGTAGTGCCATACAACACAATGGAGGGTATTCTCAATATGAAAGCGGGACTTTGTCTCCACAACAACTGTGCAGTGGTCACTCCACCAAGACTGTCATGGACAGATGCATCTGCGGCAGGCAGGTTGATGAGGATGAGGTCAAGTATGTTTTTCCCTCTAGTTGGCTCCCTCAACACCTGCCGCAGACCCAGTCTGGCAGCTATGTCCTTTAGGACTCGGCCAGCTCAATCACTAGTGGTGCTACCGAGCCACTGTTGGTGATAAACATTGAAGTCCCCCACCCAGAGTAAATACTGCACCCTTGCCACCCTCAGTGTTTCCTCCAAGTGGCGTTCAACATGGAGGAACACTGGTTCATTAGCTGAGGGAGGGTGGTATGTGGTAATCAGCAGGTTTCCTTGCCCATGTTTGACCTGATGCCATGAGACTTCATGAGATCTGGAGTCGATGTTGAGGACTCCCAGGGCACCTCCCTCCTGACTGTATACCACTGTGCTGCCACCTCTGCTGGCCTGTCCTGCCAGTGGGACAGGACATAACCAGGGATGTTGCTGGTGGTGTCTGGGACATTATCTGTAAGGTATGATTCCGTGAGGATGACTATGTCAGGCTGTTGCTTGACAAGTCTGTGAGACAACTCTCCCGATTTTGGCACTATCCCCCAGATGTTAGCATGGAGGACTTTGCAGGGTCGACAGGGCTGAGATTGCCTTTGTCGTTTATGGTGCCTAGGTCAATGCCGGGTGGTTCGTCTGGTTTAATTCCTTTTCGTGACTTTGTAGTGGTTTGATACAACTGAGTGACTTGCTAAGACATTTCAGAGGGCACTTAAGAGTCAGCCACATTGCTGTGGGTCTGGAGTCACGTGTAGGCCAGACCAGATAAGGATGACAGATTTCCTTCCCTAAAGGACATAAAGGACTTGCCACACACAATACAGCTGCAAACGCTGTAAAAAGAGAGCATGTCCTGATTGCCCCGGCTCCACTCTAGTCCAACAGAGGGATGCTGTGCTGAGCATTTCTGTGACAGCCAGAATGTACAGCAGCATTGGCTCGGGAAAATCTCCATGCACAGATGCATTCTGCTCATCATTGCTGCTGCTCGGGAGAGTCAGGCCATTGTCTTTATTTCAGACATAATTAAAGTCGGATCAAGTTTTGGATCACCTGACCTCCTCAGCTCCATGTTATCAAATGGCAACAGTTAGCAGTGCGCAGCTCTGAGATAAACCGAGGAGCTAAAGACTTGGGGTGCATTAAAGCTCGAGTCAGAGCCTGAGAGTTATGTTGAGTGAGCATGACAGAAATAGACATCATTTGCCTCTGTTGACTCCTTGTTTAATGCTTGCTGTCCCTTTACACCTAGCTCACCCATCATCCCAATGTTCCTCCTGCCCTTTCCTGTTTGCCTGATTCCTGACAGCCTGCCCACTTTGTCAATACTATCAATGTCCCCATGCCCCATCCCCATTGATCCATGTGCCAAGCCATTTTGCTTCGCTTGTTAACGAGAATGAACCAGTCGGTCGCCGGCATTCTTTTTTGTAACCTGTTCAATATGTTCAGTATGTTGATTCACATTTGCCTTGCTCTGGGGAGTTGCCTTTGTTCACAGCAGCCGGCCTAACTGCTAGTAAAGTGAAATGGGCCACTAAAGTAAATAGGAAGAAGATTTAACTCCCAATTAAAGCCTTGCCTGCGCGATAAGAGCAACGTCACCCCCGAGAGTCGTAAAGACATGGGGACTGTGAAGCGTTCAGAGGTCTTGCTGGAATTAGTGAGCATTAAAAATAGGTCTAGATGGAAATTGAAAGATGGAACGTGGATAGCAGCAAGAATGAGATCAGAGCTGGATTTTCAACTCTGCAAGCAGCTGTCTGAGCAAGGGAATTCAATAGCATAGAGCATAGAGAATTTATTGATGACTCTCATATCAAGTTAATATTGATTGATAGCAATATGTAATAAGCTAAGGGAAACAGAGCTAATCCTTTTAGTTCCATTACAGCTTACTTTGAATCTTTGACCATGGAAGTCCAGTTAAGTCACTGAATCTAAATACCACTTTTCACTTATGAATAATTAAAGGATCAAGGGATCAAAAATGCTCATTATGGGACAAAGGAAAAAGTCTCTCATTGTACATCTTGAAGAAGCAAGAAACAGGCACAAAGTCAGCTGCCCTACACTGCTCCTAATGCATCCATTATCCTAGATAATTCTAGGGGTCTAGAAGGAAGTTGAGGATGAGCCAATGATGTCAGAAGCCCTCACCCTTTGAATGTGAACTTAGCTCCTACCTGACCTTTGCAGGAACCTTGTCAACGGCCTGATTTGGAGAAATAAAAATTGAAAAGGCCAGGAAGGTGGTGGGTTGAAGCTGGGAGGCAGAATTTTTAAATTGAATCCATCCCACACACTATTCTGACTGGGCAGGGGTCAGGCATTCCAGTGAGATTGAGGGTGAAAGTGTTCAAATCTGGAAAGCTACACTCTGTTTCTCTCTCCATAGACATTGCCTGACCTAGTGTATTTCACAGTTTAGCGCTCAATAAATCCAGGAGATGTTGGAATATATGCACCAGGTCAGGCGGGTTGAGAGTGGAATGCATTTACATGCCAATTGATCACAGCAGTTCATCTTTTATAAAGTCCGGTGTACTTAGATTAGAACAAGAGGGATGATACGTCTGTCTTTAATTGTACAACAACAACTTGTATTTATATAGCACCTTCAATGTAATAAAATGTCCCATAGCACTTCACAGATGCTTTATGAAACAGGACAGTAAAGTCCCGCAATGCGCGGGGATTACGTTCCCGTGAAACCTTGAAAATGCTGAAATTGCGAATGACAAACATACTTAACAATGGAATTCAATTAGATAGGTTTTAGCCATCCTAATATTTTACATGCATAGAGGATCAAAGGCAAAAAAAAGCTATGTTTTTAATACATTTAAAGAGAAATTTATTGGATAAATTGTTTTATTAAACAAGAAAAGAAGAAAAATGTGACTATTTTCACACTTACAGTACTTTACTTGAGAGTGGAGCTGGACTGTGATCAGGAATTAAATCACAGCAACAAGGAAAACCCATGTGCAAACACAACGGCAGACCACGCACGTACAGAGCGCACTTCCGATTGCAGGAAATGTGTCATGGACTCCTTCCTTTTTTAGTTTTATTTAGGCCTTTTTTATTTTTTCGGCATTTTCTAAAGGTGGCTTCTATTTTTTATTTTTAAAACCGCAGATAAGTGAGAATTTGGGCCCGCAATGGGTGAACTGGTGTACAAGACTTGTGCGCAGAGATGCAAATTCGCGAAAGGGGAAGTTGCGGATGGCGGGACCTTACTGGATGACATTGAGCCACATAAGGCAATGTTAGATCAGGCAACCAAAAGCTTGGTCGAAGAGGTAGGTTTTGGGGAGTGTCTTAAAGTGGGAAAGCAAGGTAGAAAGATTCAGGGAATGAATTCCAGAGCTTAGGGCCTTGGCAGTTGAAGGCACAGCTGTCAATGGTGGAGCTATTAAAATTAAGGATGCTGAAGAGGCCAGAATTAGAGGTGTGCAGAAATCACCAAAGAGATGTAGGGCTAGAGGAAATTACAGAGATAGGCTAGGGTTTGGTCATGGAGAGATTTGAGAACAAGGATAGATATTTTTAAATCGAGACAGAAACATTGAACAAATATTTTGTGTCTGCCTTCACAGTAGAAGACATAAATTACATATCAGAAATGGGGGTAACGAATGTGCTAATAAGAATGATGAAATTAAGATAATTAATATCAGCAGTGTAAAAAATACTGGAGAAACATAAGGGACTAAAATCTGACAAATCCCTAGGACCTGACGATCTACATCCAAGGGTTCTAAAAGAGATTGCTGCAGAGATAGTGGATGCACTGATTATGATTTTGTAAAATTCCCAATTTCTAAAATAGTCCCAGCCAACTGGAAGTTGCCAAATGTAACATTGCTTTTCAAGAAGAGAGGAAGAGAAAAAACAAAGAACCATAGACCAGTTCGCCTGACATCAGTGGTTGGGAAAATGCTGGAATCTATTAATAAGGAAGTCTTGACAATGCACTTAGAAAATCAAAATACAATCAGACAGAGACAACATAGTTTTATAAAAGGGAAATCAAGTTTGAAAATTTATTGGGTGTTTTTTTGAGGATATAATTGGTACAGTAGATAAAAGGAAGTCAGTAGACATAGTATAGTTGTATTTCCAAAAGACATTCAATAAGGGGCCACACAAAAGGCTAATGTGCAAGATAAGGGTTCATGAAGTAGGGTAATATATTAGCAAGGATGGTGGATGACGGACAGGAAGAAGAGAGTTGGGATTAATGGTCATTTTCAAGTTGGCAGGCTGTAACTCATGGGGTGCCACAAGGATCAATGTTGTTCCTTCAGCATTTTACAATCTATATTAATGACTTAGATGAAGAGACAGAGAGAAATGTATCCAAGTTTGCTGACAATACAAAGATTGCTGGGAATGCAAGCTGTGAGGAGAACACAAAGAGGCTACAAAGAGATATAGGTAGGTTAAATAAGTGGGTAACAAGATGGCAGATGGAGTATAATGTAAGGAAGTTTGAGATTATTCACTTTGTCAGTAGGAATAGAAAAGCAGAATGTTTTTTGAAAATATGTCATTTTAGTGAAGCTGCTGTTTAGATCAAGGTGATAATGTATTCCTGCTGTTCAGATTAGTTCCATTCAAGAGGAAATTGGATTACTATCTAAAAAGGAAGCATATGCAGAGCTATGGGGAGAAGGTGGGGGATTGGGATGAGGTGAATTGCCCCTTCAAAGAGCCAGCACAGTCACGACAGGCTGAATGGCCTTCTTCTGTGCTGTAACCATTCAATGATTCTAAGATAACTTCTCTGCTGCATACAGAAACCTCACCAATGGCATGAATGTTTGGAGTAAACATGTACATCATGTTTGACAGCCACTCTGTGCTTTACACCTCCATTTGAGTAACAGTCACAAATGTTACTTTTTAAAATCATTTCAAAATGGCTGTTGTTATCCATTTCTTGGCAAGCTCCCCATTCCTTGTATCTGTTAGTATGATGAAACTTCTAAAAATTGAGTTTTAATTGATTCCTGTGCCAACAGTTTTAGACTCCTTTATCTAAAGCCTCTAGGTATATCCCTCTCACACCTCACACTGCGATTAGCAGCATGCCAACTGAATTGTTTCTTAGAAGACAGCCCAGGGCAAGGTTTTCATTGCTGAAGCCACATTTAGCACAGTCAGTGGAAAAGAAACATTCCAGGCAGAAAGAGAATCAGAGAAGGTAGAGTGAGAGCAAGACGTCTGAAGTTGAACCAGGGCTGATAGATCATAAGTGGTTGAAGTGGCTACCAGGAACAGACGTGAAAATATGTGGTCCTCACACATATAGATCATGTTTTACCTTTGAGGTTTACAAAGAAGAAGGAAGTTGGGAAGGTTCAAATGAGTCTGATAAATTGGATAGCTGGGGTACGAGCAGAGTACAATAGTTACTCCAAAACAAGTCATGCCTGAAGCCAATTCAGATCCAAGTCAGAGTCAAACAGACAATTGAAGGTCAAGGGAAAAATCAGTCTTCGTTGGAGAAGACTTCTCCTCAGGCTCGGGTCAAGATGGGTCAAGGTCCTTCCCTTAGTTTTGAAAGTTGGGTCATGAAAGAAGGCATCCTCTTAGGAACAGAAAAACAGTGGTTAAATTTAATTTATAAATAAATGAAAAACAAGGAATGTCTATAAATTGTATGAAACTTGAACATTATCTAACTTTTTCATTAAGGAGGGAGGAGTGTAATAGCATTCTTTTGTGGTCATTTGTGTAAGTATGTATATGATTAAACCAAACTGGAATAAACCAATTCAGTTGGATAATAGAACTCCATGCTGTATGCACAGTACTTTTGTCCTGCAAAGATATTCCAGTTCCATAATATCGTTCCAGAGAACTGTTGCAAAAACATTCTACAAATTCATCTTCCAGGCTATCCTTGTCAATCGAGGGTCAGGCAGTGGCATAGTGATATTGTCACTGGACTAGCATTCCAGAGACCCAGGTTAATGCTCTGGGGACCGCAGTTTGAATCCCACCACAGCAGATGGTGAAATTTGAATTTTAAAAAAATCTGGAAGTAAAAGTTTGATGATGACCATGAAACCATTGCCAATTGTTGTAAAAACTCATCTGGTTCACTAATGTCCTCGAAGGAAGGAAATTCACCATCCTTACTTGGCCTGGCTTACATGTGACTCCAGACCCACAGTAATGTGGTTGACTTTTAAATGCCTCCATGAACAAGGGCAATTAGGGATGAGCAATAAATGCTGGCCTAGCCAGTGATGCCCACACCCCTTGAACATACACAAAAAAAATTGATTTGCCCAGTCTATATGAAGATCATGATTATTACATTGTCTTTGTTATAAGTTCCAATGATTTCTTGCTTCCTCAGAAGGATATTGTATGATGAGATGATGCATATTTCAGATGTTAAATGATCCTTGAAGTGTATTCAGTTCTAAAGCCATTTCTAAGATTGATGGTACGAAAATGCAAAGTGCAGAAGGATGTAACAGTGTGAAGAACAGTACAGAGGAGGGACAACTTAAGAGGAGGGGGCAACACAAAGAGGGAGGGGCAATAAAAATATACAGTTGTGGAACCCAGCAATGTGAAGAATAGTAGCACGAAGGAATGATGCGGTGAAGCATGGCACTAAATATTTTGCGAAAAAGAACAACAGAACAATTTTTTTTAAAACACAGACTGGCACCTGATCTATAGCAGACAGCAGCATAATCTGAAGAACTGCTCAGGAATACAACAAAGGTATTACACAAAAGGAGAAATGTGCAAGAGTATTTTTAATCAACACTCTAGAGCATTTCAATTTTTTTTACACTAATTTAAAACGTTATATTTTAAAAATAGCCTGAGACATTAAGAACTCCATGGTCCAATAAATGTTTTTAATTAAAAAAATTATTATTAGTTTGTTCAGCCAATATTAAAAACAGTTGAAATATTGTCCAATTTGACATTCAATATTGAGAGTTAAACTACTGTGGAATTGTTTAATTCATTCCTCACTGCCACCATATATGCTGGAAGCTTCATTAAACAGATATTCAGAACCTTCAGCTAGAAATATGCAGTGCTTCTGAATAATGTAGACATTAGTTCATAACTTTGGCGAAACTGGAAAAAAAAAGGTTGTGCCACATAAGAGCAGAATGCTAAATTTTCTAATGCCTAAGTACAACGCAGCCATTTGTACACAATAAGGAAAAATGAGAAGGACTTGCATTTATGTAGCATCTTTCACAACCTCAGGGTGTCTCAAAGTGCTTTACAGCCAATGAAGTACTTTTTGCAGCGCAGTGACCATTGTAATCTAGGAAATGCAACAGCTAATTTCCAAGCAGAAAGTTCCCCAAACAACAATGCGTCCATGATTAGATAATCTGTTTTAGTGAAGTTGGTTGAAGGATAAATGTTCATCAAAACACAGGGGTGAACTTTCCTGCTCTTCTTTGAAACAGTGCTGCAAGGCCTTTTATATTCACCTGAGAGAGCAGATGGAGTCACGTTACTCTCATCTGAAAGACAGCACCTCTGAGATTGCAGCCTTCTCTCGATGCTGCCATCAAGGGCCAGTCTCAATTTTGGTGGGCACAGAAAATGGCACATTGATGGGCCAATATATCAAGAAAACATTCTGCCAATGTTAGAGGTCTCAATAGGACAGTGAATAACTACTTTGGGGTGAATTTAATGGCCCCACACTGACATATTCAAACAGATCTAACCAATTCAAAATTGGGCATCCATGAGTCTCTGTGAGCCATCAGTAGCAGCAGAATGATACTCAACCCACAATCTGTCACTTTATGGCCCAGCATTTCCCCACTTTAGCATTACCACCAAGCCAGGGATCAACGCTGGTTCAATGAAGAGTACAAGAGGGCACAGTTTTTTTTTAAAGCAGGACAAATCCAAGCTGGCCAATTACCGCCCCATCAGTCTACTCTCGATCATCAGAAAAATGTCACCAAAAGTGTTATCAAGTGGCATTTACTCAGCAATAACCTGCTCACTGACGCTCAGTATTCGTTGTGATAGAACATGAACTTCCTCCCTAACAGCATAGTGGGTGTACCTACACCACATGGGCTGTAGCGGTTCAAGAAGGCGGCTCACCACCTCCTTCTCATGGGCAATTAGGGAATTGCAATAAATGCTGGCCTTGTCAGTGACGTCTACTTCCCATAAATAAATTAGAAACAAAGGAGAGACATTTCAAAGTTCTCGGGAATTCAGAGCAGTGGGGTTCACTATCTCAGTAAAAGCGGAGAAAGTGTTTTTCAGAACTTAAAGCAGTTCCTTTGCGATGATTAGGAGCAAATAGTATTTTTTTGTCATGGGTTGTGATAAGTGGGAGCACCGAGAGGCAGCAGATGGCATTGGGGATAAGTCACTGAGGTTGTGGCTTGGGGAGACGGCAGAAGAAAGTAATGGGGGTGGGGAGGCATGAGGCGGGAGTGAAGTAAGAGGGTTGAAAGAGAACAAAAACTGTAATATTCAATGCCGCTTCTCCCCTCTGAAGGTTAAGAAAGAAAAGGGCTTCCTCATGATTATTCAAAGCACCAAACAACATTTTTAAAAAGCCTAATTTTTGCCACTTATTTCTGTGTGTCACGAGTGATTATTTATTAAAGTTTTCAATGAATTTTAATCATTTGCAGAGCACACATCAGAACTAATGTCCTAATCCCATCCTTATCCTGCCCTCCATTCAGTTTTAAGCTTGGAAATAGGTAACAAACCCAATTTCATAGAAACAGTTTTTAAGCCTCTTGGTCAAAATATACCACTAAATCCAAATGGAAATGAGTAAACATGTTGAGCTGCGATAATAACAAAACCATTAATATGTATTATAAAATTTACTAGGCAATAAATATCACATGAGCTGCAGGTTATCATAGTACCATCATCTTCATAGAGAAGCTCACTCATCTGCTCTCAATGTTTTTAAGAATTTTTAATACAATCACAACTTTAACACTCTTGAGACATTGAACAGCTCTATAAATTCATATTTTCAGCAGCGTATGGACAATAAAAGGTCTGTACGCAAAAAGTGGACAGCGCTGAATTTGTTGAGCAGTTTAGCCAATATTTAAAGTTGAGCTTGTAACAACTGATGCTATCCCTTCTCCTTCAGCCAAATTTAACCTTTACTACTGCTAACTCAAAGCCATTTCAGATTTAATGTACGATGAATACCATCATTGCGTTTATTTTTCTTAAAAGGGTAGAGTGAGATCTTCAGTCTATATTTTCAACCTGAATGGGAAAGAGGGATGTAAGGAACATATACAAAATGGTAAAGGAAGATCTAGTGACAACAACAGAAACAATAACTTGCATCTATATGGTGTCTTTAACATAAAAATGTCCCAAGGTGCTTCACAAATGGATATGGACAGACAAACAATCCCCAACCTAATGAATGAAAGAACAGCAGGTGTTAGTGAAACCTTGGTTGAAACGATTGGTTTTCAGAAGGATGGTACAGGCAAGGAGAGAAGTGGAGAGAAGAGATTTGAAGATATGGATGAAGATCTTTAATCTTTACGGGCAGAATTTTACATCTCACAGGCGGGCGCGCGCCCAACCTGGTTGGGCGTAAAATAGCGCAAGAAGATGCCGGGCGAACGTCCCGACGTCATCCTGCACGCACGCAATGTTCAGGTCAGTGGGCACCCGCCATCAATTAAGAGGCCACCTAAGGCTATTAAAAACCCAATTGAAGTCGATTTTACGTTGCCCGTGCAAACTCGCTCCCCTTGCATGGGCAAAACGGGCAGGCGAGCAGCCCACTTTTTGCAAAACTCATCCAAGGGTGGGATAAAAAGGGTCAGCAGCATTGCCATTGTGAGTAGTGAGGAGTTTCGGAGATGGTTTGCAGCTGGCTGCTTTTTTGAATATGATATCTTCATCTCTGTTCTGAGCTTCATTCTTAGCATTTTTAGGCTTCATTTCAGGACTCATTGGTGTCTCCAAGGCCCCTGGAGGATTCTGACCATGTGGACCCTTCCAGGTATCAGACAGCCATCTGTAACCCAGGTAATGGGGATTGTGGTCTCCGCTGGAGGCACCACCTCTGAGGAGGAAGAGAGGGGTACAAAAGAGAGGAGGCCAGATGTTCCTATACCTGTATATTGTTCAATATACCCCAGAGCAGGTGTCACTGATAGTGGTTGCATGCTGCAAGGGGGGGACCCACTGGAGGAAGAGGATCTTGACGCAGCTGCACAGGCCACAGATGATGAATCCAGTGGCGAGTCAGAAAAGGAGCACGGTGAGGAGAACGCTGAGGGCATGGAGGCAGACCTCGGTAACCTCCAGGTAGGTAGGACACCAGGGACACCTTGATCCAATGCTCCTGCAGCTAGGTTGCCAAAGATCTGCTTCCACCTCGTGTCAGGGCTTCCGTCTCCATCCCGGATGTCTGAAATGACACTTTCATTTGAACCCAAAGTCCACTCAGTGCCTGTGCAATAAAGTTTAGAGCCACTCACATCCAGCATTACACACTGGCATGCCCTGCACCAAAAAAATACAAAGGTGAAGCATACTCGGACCATTATGACAAAAACAAAATTTATCTCATTTTGACAATCCAAAAAAATTAACATCACCTCCTCTGGTCTTCATTCCCAGACCAGTAAACATAAACAAACCAATACACAACAGAAGATCACCCGTGACCAGTCCCTCTTGTGCTCATGGTGCCTTAAACTTAGGTTTGCGAGTGCCATGGCTTGGTGCTCCCCCTCGCTGGCAGTGGCATTGGAGGCAGCCTGCTGACTCTGCTGTCCTGTTGGCCTTGATGACCTGGGCAGTCATCTTCTGGCCAGTGGAGCCTGTGTTGGCCCCGCCTGGGAGGGAGCGGCCATTGCCACAGCTGGCATCTCCCCAGTCATCGCAGCATCATCAGGTGCCACGGTCACTGGCGGAGGGGGGGTGGAGTTGCAGCCATCATCCAGAGTGTCCTGAGAGGAGCCCTCAGAGATGACAGGCAGCTGGTGCGCCAATGTGAGGTCGCACTGGATCTCCCTGCTCGCCATTAATGAATGGGCACCTCACTGGGATACTGGGTGCCTCATCCATCTCCCACACTGGCACTGACCATCTGAGGTCAGTGCCTTTGTGAAGGCTTGGAGGTCTGAGCGCAACCCAAGGAGCCCTTGATTCTGTCCCTGGAGCTACCTCTCCATGAGAGTCGGAACTCTCTCAATGGCGGAGGCAGTGCGCTCGGCCATGAGGGTCAATGCAACGCTCATGCTCCGCATGGACTCCTCCACAATAGAGACCAGGGCACGCATACCCTCATAGATCTCTGCCAGATCCTCCCGCACATCCCACTAGACATCCAGCATCTGCCGCCTAATGGACAGCTCCAGAGGCTCATCATCTGCCTTCAAGTCAGCATCGTCCTGGTGTCCAGCAGTCCTCCGACTCCCTGCGCCTAGTGCACTCTCTGTCACCACATGCACCTCAAGCGAGTGTGAAGTGCCCTCACCGCTGTGCTGTGACATTCTAGCTGAGGATCTAATGCCCACCGAGGTGCTGGTTTCTGCGCTGGTGCCTGGCTGAAAGAGTGGGTGTGACGCAAGTGCATCTGGAGCCTGGAGGTTCTCTGGCATCAAGGGTGACTCTTCAGGGTCCTGCGATTGGGTGCATGCTGGCGAATCTAAGGGAGAACAACAACATGTCATTAGTTTAAATCATCACACTGTCACTGTGCATGCCAGGTACCCTGGTGAGACAATGGCGATCTGCATCATGGTGCCATCATCTTCCAATGATCCATGGGGAATCCAGTTTTGAGGCTCCCATCAATGATGAGACTACAAAAGAATGTTTACACCATCCGAAACCCTCATCTCAGTGCACTGCACTCTTATCTTCGTCTGACACCCCAGCCTCTCCGTGGCCTGTTGACTGGGGTGCGTAGTATCTCTTCAGCTCCAAGGCACCCTGCTCGAATCTGGATAGGATTAGGAGGTTTGGGGGACTCCACCTGTCCGCGGCTTTTCAATGTAGTTATGGCTCGTCTTCTCCTGAAAGGACGGAGGAGCATTGACTAGTGCACTCTCCACCTGCAGCACCATTGCAGCCTGTCCAACCCCAGCTGAGGGACACCTTTCAGGGGACATCCGAGTTGTGGCTTTCGATCCACAAGGCACTCAGTCCAAGCAGCCAGGGCTCAACCTCTTGGCCAGATCCGGCATCATGGACAATTGGCACTCAGACTCTAACACCCCTGAGCTCCACTGGGGGACGGCCACACCTTAACACTTCACTACACTGACCCATGCCAACACAGTACTCACCCTTCCTGTGCGCAGCAGGCCATTTAACCTTTTGCCCCACTGCACCCATATGCACTGTGCAACATCGTGGCTGCTGACCAGTGCTGCCACCTCCTCCCAAGCTCTTTTGGTTAGGTATAGTGGCCTCTTCCTTCCATCTCTGGGGACAAGGGTGTCCCTCCTGGCAGCCATCTCCTCCAGGAGGACCATGAGGCGCTCCTCTAAAAACTGGAAGCAGAGTGCCCACCCGACCTGCCCTCCCGCCTGGCATCTCCAGCCACACTTGATGCCATAACTTCAGTGCTCACACCGCAGAGGATATGGTCTTCCCTGGCGGCCTTCAAGGAGCTGCCTGTGCTATTTTTTAAATGACCGCCGGGTCACCATTGGACTCGGTGGCCAAGAGGCCCTCCCCCCGGCCGCTCCTTCCTGACCATTCGGAAGCCTCACTTCACGCTACGCAGGACTTAATTTGCCAGGCTGTGTGGAATCACGGTCGGGGGCCGACCGCGGTTGTGGGCCCCGCCAATCGTGCCCACCCACCAAGGGTAAGATTCAGGCCTATGTGATGGGGGCAGAGAGCAGCGATGAATGCTGCGCAGAATTTATTGCACAATAGAAGGTGAAGGATGGGGATTCAACATGAATGCTATGAACTTAAGGATGGTATTCAAATTTTGGAATTTGAGGTAACAAAAGCAGTGATATAAGTTTCCGTGTTGGAAGTGCAGAATGGTCACTGAGGAGATTAAAATAAGCAAACTTTGTGTGGATATGGTATGGAGTTTGAAGCTCAGCTAAGGGGAAAACAGCATGCCGAAGGTTACGCAAGTATGGGTTTGGAACTAATGGCAAGAGAGAAGAGTGTACGGCTTCAGTTGTACCAATATTCAGTTTGAAGATGTGGCTTATCCCCTGACATACAGTCTAACATGAAGATGGCTCTGAAGTTGACAAAGGTAGTGGAATGATAAAGCTGGGTGATATCACCATAAACTTGTTGGGGATTTTGTTTATAACAATTCAATCGTATGTTTTTTGGAAATATCACAAAGTCTTTCAGAAATTGACACTGCAACACCCTTGTGTCATGAACATAGTGTATGTGTTCTCTTATTGTATGTAATCAGTAAGTTTTGCATGAAAAGCGCTGTCTTTTCTTTCCCTTGTAGTGTAGATACCAATCAAATAATTCAGCAACAAGCATTTGAGAGTTTAAAAATAAAAAGGGTAATTTATTCTCATATTCTTACTTAGAATCAAATGCAACATCTCAAACATTCATTCTCACCCACACACTTAAACATACAAAGTTTAAATACAGGTACTGGTAGCAGGCTTTTACAGGTTAAAGTTGACCCAGTCTCTGGATTACGATCTTTGGTCTCCCATATGCAGGCCTATGGTTTTTCAAATGAAAAGGTTGGAGTGAAGGTCTTACAAAGCAAAGAGTTCACAGCAGTTTGTGAGGTCCGTTGTAGCCAAATTTCTAAGAGGTTGGTTCTCAGGTGAACTTTTAAAACTGGAACAGGTTAAATACTTTGATTGCTCGGTGTCTCGCAGTTGGTTCTGAGTCTGGTTTACAGACTGGCTAAACTGATGTTCCTGAGGGCTGTGGTGGATCTCTCTTCAAATAGCTCTGAACTGACTTTTAAATGCAGACAACATGTACCACCATGTGATATTTGACAAGTTCAAGCCCTTTTCCAAATAAGGGAATAGTATTCCTGTTGACTCCACATCCTGTGTTGTGGGTTTACACCTCCGAGGTCCACCCAATCTAGTTTGGATGGGGAAAGCCATCATGATACAATGGGATGGAGATAGGGGCTATTCACATCCAAATGCCACCAGCTGAGTTTCAATCTTCCCTTTTGTTACGTATGAAAAAGGGAAACTGGCAATCTGAAAAACTCCAGTCTTTTGTGCTGGCCCATGCTTAAACAAAGAGATGTGTGAATTTCCCAGATAGCTGGGAATGTCCATATTTAATTAGATATTCGCTTGAGACTTGGTACTTACTGTCTGTAGCTCAAATGCCAATGTCACATGATTTGCAGCAGTCATTTTACTAGCTTGATTGTGTCCAGTTTTTAAAAGTATTGATTGAAAGTTCGTAATATGATGTCTCTGTACTGGGCATGACACTTGTATGTACTGTGTGTTATGTAGAACACACTTAACTTACATGATTAACCATATATATCAGGTACAGCACACCATATAGTAACTTAGGAACTCTACCTAGTCTTGCACAGGGCTACCTTGAGCAGCCAGGGGGCTTAGCTTGTGAAGATCTGAGCAGATTTTTGCTAATGAGCTTCAAATACATCAGTCTGATGCACCCTGCCTATGAGGAACATAAGAACATACGAACAAGAAGCAGGAGTAGGCCATTCAGCCCCTCAAGCCTGCTCCACCATTTAATAAGATCATGGCTGATCTGATAGTAACCTCAAACCTGCTTCCCGCCTACCCCCGATAACCAATCACCCCCTTGCTTACCAAGAATCTATCCTCTTCTGCCTTAAAAATATTCAAAGGGCAGAATTTTGTCCTTGATGGGCAGGCGGGCCCCACCGGCTCGGTGGCGGGTGGGCAGCCGACCCCCGCCGCCGAAATGGGCCCCGTCGCCATCTTAAGTGGGCAGGCCAATTAAGGCCCGCCTAGCGGGCCGCCCGACGGGAAACACGATGCGCTTCCTGTGCGGGGGGGGATTCCCCAACTATCAGAGTGCACTGTTTCACACATGCGCGCGAAAGAGCACACATCTCCCTGAGACTAAGTGCTGCCTCAGGGAGATCACTAACAGTGTTTGAAACTTTAAAAATAGAAAAATAAAAAAATTATTAACATGTCCCCCTCATGTGACAATGTCACACGAGATGGGACATGTTAATAAATTCACAAAAACTTTATTAAACTTTTTAAAAACAGACATGAAACCTCATCCCGCCGGTGGATGAGGTTTCATGTTTTTTCTATTCCCCACTGGGCCTCCTGGTCTGCCCGCCAACCTTAAGGTTGGAAGGGCAGGGCCTTTAATTGGTTTAACTACCCTGCCAATGGCCTCAATTGGCCACTGACAGGTCGGTGGGAGGACAGCTGATCGCGCTGTCCGCCCACCTTCCTGAATATTTAAATGGGGCGGGATGACATTGGGGGTTCCCCCCGACATCATCCCGCGTCATTTTCACGTCGGCGAGCGGGCCCCGCCCCCAGTTTGCCAATGAAAAAATTCTGCTCAAAGACTTTGCTTCCACTGCCTTTTCAGGAAGAGAGTTCCAAAGACTCACCATCCTCTGAGGGAAAAAATTTCACCTCATCTCCATTTAAAATGGGAGACCTCTTATTTTTAAACAGTGACCCCTAGTTCTAGATTCTCCCACAAGAGGAAACATCCTCTCCACATCCACCATGTCAAGACCCCTCAGGATCTCATATGTTTTAATCTAGTCGCCTTTTACTCTCCAAACTCCAGCGGATGATGGGTTATTTTGGAGTCCTAATTAATAAAGGTTCTTAATCACCCATCTCGTTAAAGTTTACATGCCTTGTTGAAAGCGAAGAGGAAAGATTGTCCTCAATTCAATACCATGAATTCTACCAGATGTCAGAAATGTTTCTATTTCCTTTTTGAAACTCGGTTCAAATGGACTAAGCTGCCATTGAACACTCTTTTAGGAAAATAATTCTGCATAAACAGCTCATCAGCTTCAGTTTTTTCTTTAAATAGTCTACAGTTTTTTGAATCTTGTAGAAGTACAAAATAATTATAGTGTATAGTATATCAATTCTCTTTATAAACTTAAAACCTCTTTCAAGTCATCCCTCATTGCTCAAGTCTGCTTTAAGTATCAGTTAAGTACTCATTTCGTGAAAGAAAAAGACACTTACAGAAATATATATTAACAGGAGATATTTCTCAAAGGCAGAACCTCATGTAGCAAAACAGTAGTTAAATAAACTGCGTATGGGCAAAACAAGCCCTCTCTGAGTTCATTCAGTGAGTAGCTGAGCTATACAGACCAGAATGCTCAGGTTTGACTGTCAGCTTATGTGGGTTTGCTTGACCTGAGATAGCAAACATGCCATCACAACTTGCTTCTGGGTATACTGAGACTGGGAAAGGCAACGCAGCCCGGGTCTTCACTCCTGACTGCTATCTACCAGCTCTACATATGTGTGGACAAGATCAGGCTTTGCTGTGATGCCCTAGGCCTCTTCTCGGGTTAATTTACTTGCAGACATTGCCAGGGTTCACTCAGGAATAACAATCAATTGAGCAAGGTACTGAAGCAGTCAGCGGCCAGCCTTTTATGCCCTTACCTATGTTGGAACAGAGGTATCCGGCAAAAAAAAACATGGCAGGTGAGATTCCAGATTCTGCAGTGCCTGCCTTCAATACTGTTGCTGAAAATTATTATAATTAGTGGGATATGGGTGCGGGCAATGAGCGTACACGCCACTGTTGTGACCTTGCCGTCTCCATTGCAGGGGTGGACATTTCAGATCCCTTTGATGGCATCGAGCCAGCTTCTGCTGATAATACGGTTCACGCCAGCTCAGGGGAATTGTGAACTATGGAGAAATTTTAGTCTCAAGTTGGGAATGTTTTGACAGGTGAACTCAAAAGGTGTTGACAACTTCATATGTCATAATGTAATTCTGTGTGATAATTTAAACGTGCTTTTGATGCAGTGATTAATGATAGGGTAAGTGACGGTTAAACTGACCAGAATTGTGAAAATGGAAACATGTTCAGATGCATTAAAATAGATTATCCAATGGACAAAATGCTCTTCTGCACTGGACAATAATGATATTCAGATTTGACTGTGTTCAATGACCCTGGTGATTTAATATTTTCATTGAATGACAGCTCAGACATTTGTTCCACTGGTTATAAGCTTGAGCAGATTGCTGAGTACTTTGAATTCAAATTCAAAACTGTTAATATATTCAGCTCTGTAGGTTTTGTTTAAACAGCTGTGCAATGGAATGCCATTATAAATGTTTGGCTGAGTTCCAAACCCCACTAATGGATTCAGTTCAGCAGGGATACAGCTGTCAAGGGAACTCTGAATTTATGTACCTTGACAGGTTTATGACCACTTAATAGGATAATTTCTTTTGCAAGTGGTTGGATTTCCAAATGTTATTATAGGGCTCCATAGTTCTGTACCAAGTGGATACTGGGTGAATGTTCATGGGAGGCTGGGGGGCATGGGAATCTGAGGGGGCATGGGCCCATGGGGCTGAGAGGGGAATGGGGGTGTGGGGTTGGAGGGGGAGTTGAAAGGTGAGGGTTATCTACAGAGGTGAGTGAATGTCCCAGCGAATGGAAGTAGGCCTTTTCACCTGCCCATCTCGGCATCTGCCCATCTCTGTTTCCACCTTGGGCCTGCTTCTGGAGGCAGAGGCCCTGACTCCAGCAAATCCCCAGCACCCCACTATGAAAATAGCAGGTGCGGGCACTGGCAGTCAGGAAGCGGCATCGCGATGTTGGTAAATGCCCTGACTCACAATGCCCACCTCCAAGATGTAAATTCTGGCCCAGGTGTTCATACAACTGCCCTGTTGCAAAGAGACAACACCTTCAAAAGAGAATATTGAGGGAGAACAAACCCAGGAAAACAAAGAATGATGATAACTGTGCAAGATGTCTAAGCGTAACTGAACAGAGCAGTGTTCTTATTTGCCTCTATGTACACTGTCTTCATAAATGACTTTAGGGATGAATTATAAACAGAATTGGTCTATTTGCTGATAATACAAAGCCAGGAGAAAGATATTTTATGTGTTGCTGAGCCTTTCATAATTGAAAAGGATTTTAGAAATGCTCTGTAGATGGATTAAAGTCGAGAAAATGTCATTTAGTACAGATATTGTAAGGTAATGCAATTTATTGTGATAAATGTTGTTCATGAGCCTTCCCTGTATTATCATATTAAAGGGGTATTATAGAGATGCAAAATAAAGAGCTGGCTGGGATTTTTTAACAGGCCTTTTACAATGTCGGTGAAGTGTGGGAAGATTAAGACAAAAACAATTCTAGGGATCCACTCAAATTGAATTGCTGAGGACATCGCAAGCAAATCAAACTAATCCACTTCTGGCCACATGGCCTCCACAGGCCATCAGTGCACCTGAAAAGCAGAAGAGATGAGCATTATTCTACATTATAACAGTGCCTTCAAAAGTACGTATTTGGTTGTAAAGCACTTTGGGATGACTTGTTGTTGTGAAAAGCTTTATTTGAATGTAACTCTTTCATGTTAATTGAGGTAATCAAATTTTAAATGTGTAAAGCTGTGTTTTTTTTACTTTGTTTTTATCATAACTTCTGTATACAGAAAATACTACATTTCAAATATTACTTCATTGGCAGTAAAGGGTTTTGGAATGACCCGAGGTTGTGGCAGATGTGATCTACATGCTAGTCTTTCTTTTTTCAGGGCAGAGTAAGGGAGACAAATAGCAATAAAAATATTACACGTAAGAAAAATTACTCCTCCAGTGTGGAGGAACAAAAATCAAGAACAAAGCCATCACATAAGTATTTGGCAGATCGTTATAGCACAACACACAGCAGTTAAAATGAAATGTAAAAGTCCAGTTGCCTTATGTTTCACAGGTTTGGCGACACACATTAAGGAAAAGAAGTTTACACGGTGCTTCAGTATCTGAAATCAGAATCAAAAGTTATGGGATCTTTGCCATGCCATCTTGTCTACCCGAGAGGACAGACACAGTCTCAGTTTAATGTCTCAGGGTAATTCTGCTCCTGATTACAGGATGTGCATATAAGGACACTGTCTGAGGGTCAGCTGTGAGTTCCTCAATATTCAGTCAATATTTTGGGCTTATGTATGCAAGACATGGCAAAATACTAGAGATTTGCTCATGCCTGTAGGACTGTGCAGTAAGAGTCAGAGGAGAGACAAGGAGAAAACAGGGATAACATATGGAAGCACCTAACACTTAAGTCCACTTGTGATGCATTAATCAATTCTCAATTGATTTAGGTAGCACCTCATAGAAGCAGAGGACTCCATCTTCAGACGGAAGGAATAGAGAGTGCGTTGTGGGAATTTGAAATACTTCCTCTTTGAATGAGCAATGCACATCCTGAGGAACAGTCACAAAAACTGAAGACAACGAGCAAGAAGTCAATAGTCTGAGAAACTCCTGGGGGACATTTCTACAAAAAAGTGAAAGTCTAAACAGGGCCAAAATAAAGTTAAATAAAATGCAGGCATTTGAACTCAATTCTAATAGACATGTGTACCCTACAGGTTTTTTTTTTCTGAGCCTTGGGATTGGTGGATAACTGGCACAAGCATAGGAGTCCACAGAATGAAATATTGTTCTGTCAACATAAATGCTTTTGGCATATGTTCTCACAAAACTTCAATCAGCGAAGCAAGTTTTTGGATGTCAGCTGGTAGTAAATGAAGTGTGCAATCTCAAATCCCCTCCATATGTTCAGAATATGATGTGCCAGCTTCTATCACCATCTGATTGAGTTTGACTCTAAAGTGCCAAGCTCCAGTTTAAATCGCATGAGCTCGCTCCAGCCCTTCTTTGTGTTAGTCAGTTTGTTAAAGGTCATTTCAGAAACATCAGACTCTGCATTATTACCTCTTAGATTTGAAAAGCTCCTGAGGAAACATCAAACATAGTGGTGGATTTTAGGAAATGGAAGGGATTAGGAAGTTGTTGACAGCTGCACTATTAGTCTAGATGATCACTGGATCATCAGTAAAGCTGAGGGTATCAATCTTGATTGTTCTTTACTTTTTTACTGTCTTTCCACATGGTTTACTTAATGTTCATCCTGTAAGCAGCAATATTGGAGAGTGGCAGAATGAAAATTTCTTTCTTGTGGGTCATCTGTGATTCCATAATGGACTTTTTGACTTTACAGTTAGGACTCTGCATCAAAAATATGACAACATTTTGAAAATAACACTTCTCATTTATATAAATCTACAGATGAGCTCATTCTAAGTTACTAGCAAGTCTTGTACATAATAGCCAACACTTTATGGCCTCAAAATACTGCAGTCCTGCAAATCCAGGATCTGAAGCAGGGTTATTCCCTCAAGAGCCTCTGGTGCTCCTTGGCCAGCTCTTCTCAGATGTCCCCTGATTTGAATGCCAAAGACAAGGGCCGGGATTTTCAGTGCCCGCTGGCATCAGCCGTGTTCAGTGGCATGAGCGGTCAATATGGTGTGATCGGTTTCACAACAGCGTGAAACCAGTTCGCGATTGTCCGCTCAGCCCGCCGATGGTGCACCACGATCTCTGCCTTCGGACATTGGGAACCTCATTGTGATACATCAGCATATCATTATTAGGCCTCCCCGCCAGATAACCTCCCCTCCCACCCCCACCCCTCCGCTGGATTGTCCACCCACGTCAGCGGGAAAATACACCGATGTGTTTCACAACAGCACATAAGCAACATGCACCCGACGAGCTCCACTTCGCTCAGGACTTCAAGGTTTGCCTACCTTGCTTCAGGCAGAACTCGCAGTCATCTGCGCCAGGCTTCACAGACAGCACCACATCACTTTTAGGGGGGGCTCACAGGCAGGTCTCTACCTACCAAATCAGCCATATGTGGGTGGCTTGGCTGCAGGGCTAGGGCTTGCTTGGCAAAGGGGGTGAAGTGGCCTCAGGCAAGGGAGGAGGCTGCAGGATGAGGGCTGTACTGAGGAAAGAGGGTAACCCAGCGTGTGTGTGGGGGAAAAAGTTGATCTGCGCAAGTGGCCTCAAGATGGTGAGGGCTGAGGAGGCAGTCTCCAGAGGAGATGAGGCCAGATGGACATGTGAGGGTATGTGGGAGAATGGGTGATAATGTCCCTTGAGCTGGCAGTAAGTGAGATGGCAGTGAATATGTGATGGGCTTGAGTCTATGAGTTTAGAGTGATGAGATGGTTGCCATACCCTGGCTACACGGGTGAAATCGTTCATCCTCTATCTGCATTGGATGGTCAACCTCTTCTGTGCAGCATTGGCACTGATCACCACTGTGATCGCTTACCAAGCCGTAGTGGTAATGTTGCTGCCCCTCCTGTAGCCAGAGCAGGGTTAGAGGACATCACAGCGGACCTCCAAGGCATCCAAGAGGCGTTCAAGGGCTGCAGTCTTCTTGCCTTTTGTGGCCATGTCTTCTTTGCTGCAGTCCTGGGCCTGAAGCACTGAGCGCAGCCCCGAAATTTAGTGACTCCTCTCTGGGATGCCTGCTGGACACAGTGGAAGGCCACTGCGATGTCCTCTACCCCCACTCTGACTGCAGGAGATCCACCAGAGTCACTAATCCGTTCTGCCTGGGTAAGTCAACTGCTGCATCACTCTCAACTCACAAGCCCATCGCACATCCATAGGGATCTTACACCTCAAAGGACAACACCACTAACTCTCTCACATACTCTCACATCTCTATCAGGCTCATATCCTCTCGAGCTTGCCTCCCCATCCCATCCATGGCTTCACTCACCAAACAAACTTTCCACTCAGTGCCATGTGTCCTGCTCATACTCTCTCTGCCTGTTTTCATGCAGGAAAAGTCTGCTCACATCTGTAGGGAGAGGTCCCAGACCAGGAGGGGTGGAGTGGCCCACATTAGGCCCCTCACTCACTTTGAGGAGCGTGCCATCACGCTGACTGATGAGGAAGTGGACAGTGCCAGTGGTGACAATGAGGTCGGCAGTAAACACCCATGTGAAGATTCTGCACCACATCATCCACCTCTCAATGCAACTGTGAGTGCCCTCTCTCCTACTTGTGACTCTGCTGCCATGCACTAATTATCTCTACTTTGGTTCACAGGTAGCTCTGCCAAGTGACTAAAACCCTCAGCCTGTCAGTTCCTCAGCTCCATCCAGATCCTCATCTCCAGACAAGAAGATTCCTCTTCCATTGAAGAGCTGGAAATAAGCAGCTTGGAAGACCCGTCACAATGCTTACCCACATCCTGCACCAGCGCAGAAACACACACTTGGTTGGAACCTAGATCTAGAGCAGACTCGGGATCACAATCTTGTGGTCACCACATGGACACATGCCCGCAGCATGAGGAGGCAGGTTCAGCCGAGCTCCTTGGCACTTGGAGAAAAGCTGGGGGTGAGGCATTTGTGAAGTCTGAGTCAGATGATGAGCCTCTGGACTTGGCTTTCCAATTCATCATGGAGAGTCAGCAGCAAACATCACGCAGAGCTGTTGGAAGCCGTCAACAGAGTGGCACATGAATCAGGGGAGTGCGTTCGCCTGCTCTCTGATGAAATGGTGCCCACATGCGTGCGTATGAAGGTCTCCAGATGCCATGGAGACCCTGGTCCAGCAGAATGTGTAGATGCAAGCAGACCAGCACCGCATCACTGTAGCCGTGGGAAGTTCTGTAGTGGAAATGTGAGATGGAAATGGGGCAGCTTGATGTCCCTCCAGGTGCTACTTCCCCTCAAGGAGTCAGGCCAGGGCCCTTGGGCACCCGAAGGGAGGAGGAGCAGCAGTTGGTTACCCCTGGGTCATCCGCTCAGGAACCTCAGCGGCTGTCCACTCCCTCCGAGTCCCCTTTGCCTGTGACCCCCTCAGCCTTGTCCTCTGTCACTGCAGAGGGTGCATCTGGCCCACAGGAGGACAGCTAAAGCAAGCCTGAGCCCGTAAAGGCCTTGGCTCTCCAGAGGTCGCAGACTAAAGTCATCAGAAGCAAGAGGGCCAACCATTGCACAGGCTGTCTCCACCCCTGCTGCGGATGTCAGGGTAGCACCTAGAAGAAGTAGTAGGCCTAGAAAAGTTAAGAATTTCTGATCACGAGTGGTTGCACGGGTGAACACATTTTGTCACTTTATAATCTGAAAATATATTTGCTTTAACTAAATAATATGTAATGTTGTCTTTCAGCTTCATTTTGACAGGCTTCTTGAGTCCTCCCACTGCATCCCTTCCCCCACCCCATCCCCACCCCTCACTAGCAGTTCAGCTACACACAGCTGGACCATGAGTGATTCTGGAGGGAGAAGTGGAGTCTTAAGCGAGCACTCTCCCACGCGTACAGAGCTTTCATCCATCACACTCATCTTTCTGTGATGAGCATTTTTAATGCTGCCTGTTGGGGTTCTCTTTCAGCTGTCCATTAGAGCTGACCTCCATCCCCGCCCATTGCACTCCCATGCAGCAGCTGTGCCCATCCAACACCCACTTTTGATTTCTGCAAAATGGTAGATGTCCAGTTTATTGTCAGCTCTCCCACCCTTTCCCTAGCCCCGCTTCCACACCGTAACCTGCCAACCCGAACCCTTGTCATTCCAGGATGCCCAGGTGAATGTGCACATTCCCTATCTTCCCAGGAATCCTACCTCCTTCCAACTGACCTTGTGACCTCATCCTTCCCTCCCCCAGGATCTGTGTCAGCCTCCCGAGTCCCTACAAACCACCCTCGCCTTCTCTTCAGCCGTTACCGATGCACCTTCACCCTCCAACCCCACCAGCTCCCTCTGCCCCCTCTCATATTCACCATTCCCTCCTACCGCACCCACCCTGAGTTCGCTTCCCAGGAGGCAGTCATTGACTCCACAGACCCCTTCCTTGCATGTTCACTTGGACATCTCCCTCTTACTCCCTCCTCCACCCTTACAGCTTCCCTGACCCTTACTCCCTCCTCCCCCAGACACTTTTCCCTGTACAAACCCCCTCCTCCTCTGAGACAACGCCCGGCCCCTGAACTCCCTTCCTTACACCTTTCTCCCCCCTTACACCTATCTCTCCAGTTTCAGCATTCTCCCCGTTACACCCTCCTCCCCCTGCACTCCCTCTTCACTCCACCCTCCTTCCCTTTCCCAACCTCAAACCCCCCGGACACCTTCATCCTCTCCTCCCAACTTTACCCTCCCCAACACCTGTGCCCGCCCAACCAAAGCTCAAACCCCCTGACATCATTGCTCCCCCCCACCCCATCGGTGCACCTTCGCCTCCCATTCACACCTAGACCTTCCTCTTATCCCCCTTCGCTGATCATCCAGAACAGCCCATGGTCAAGACCGTGATGTTCTGGAGCAGACCTGAAGCATCAATGGAGACCTCCCACCTTCCGGGAGCTGCTTCGCGGTGGAGCCATCTGCTTCAGGATCCACCCTGCATGCGATATACATGTTCCTCCAGGGTCCAGTATCTGTAGGGCTCCAGCATCTTCTTCTCCTCGGATGTCTGCGATTTAAACAAGGCCCAAAAGATAAATCCTGACTTCTGCACGTCACACTTGTCCAGATATGTTCTGGGCCGACATGTTTTCCTGCCGGTGTAACCGTAAATTGGGCATGGGGAACGATTCTGGTCAGGTCTTACTTTGAACCCCATTACCAGGATGCAAATCGGGTTCAAGCCAGCCTCCAATGAGCTTCACGTTACACCATGGCGAACACCATCGGATGATCCCGCTGTGATTTCACGCAGCGTGAAATTGATTTCTGCCCCTCATGCCAAAATGTCTCTCCCCACCATGATGTCCATCACCAATGGGACTGGGTGATGCCACACAATGTTTTTGGCTGATGAAAAACATACCCAATATACCATGAAAACCTCCTTGTAAGGCCATGACTTGTCGTATCTCCACCTGGCTTAGTTTCTAGACATTGGTTAGAGTGTCAGCTATGGTTTAGTTAGTCGTGCACTTACCTCAAATTCACACGATTTTGGGTTCAAGCCCCACTCCAGGTTTTGAGTACAAAAACCTCTGCTGACACTCTAGAGCAGCCCTGAGGGAGGGTTACATTGTCAGAGGTGCTGTCTCTTGGATAAGGTGTTAAACTGAGGCCCCAACTGCTTGTTTAGATGGATGTAAAAAGATCCCATGGTATTATTTCTAAGGAGCGCAGGGAAATTAGCCCTGATATCCCAGCCAATACTTAACCCTCAAGCAACATCCCAAAAACAGATGATTTGGTCATTACCATATTGCTGTTTGCGAGGGCTTGCCTAGTGGATATTGGCTGCTGCATTTTCTACATTACAAGACTTCAAAAGTACTCCATTGGCTGTAAAACACATTGAGATGTCCAGTGAAAAGTACTATATCAATGCAAGTCTTTCCTTTGCTTTGTTCCAATACATGTCCATCAAAATTACAACAGAAGAATGCAAAAATGGCTTTGGATTTTCAAATCACTGTTTGCTGTTATATAGCATATACCAAGCATATCAGACTCCAGTTATGCCATATCAGTAAATGCAAAATTGATAATGTGTCTTGAGCAGAGGGGAACAGGTCACCATGGTTACGCTTCTTATTTTTTTAATTCAGGAGGCCATGGACCATAATGCAGGCCACATGCTTGATTGAGAAGAGTGGAAGAGAATTTGAGTCATGTTAATTAATTGTTGCTGAGCCTGGGTTTTAAAAGCCTGTACATGAGGAAGGGAAGACAGACAGAAATGCAGATTCCACAATTTTGAGATCTTGGGAAAGAGAGAGCTAGAAAATGAGACTGCTTAATGATGTTTAGTTTCAACTGAGTGAATAATTCTCAAGTTCTTCTCACAGTGGGGAAAAGCAGAACTCCACACAGTTCCACTTTTCTCCGTGGCTGTTGACTGCTGGTGAAATGTCAAGTTTCAGAAGAGAACAGGCTGATTTCTCCCTTGTTAGAAATCTAAAGACAGTTCACATGGCAACCCCAGCTCAGTGGTAGCATTCTTAACTCTTGAGTCAGAAAGTTGTCGGTTCCCACTCCAGAGATTTGAGCATATAATCCAGTCGGATGTTGCTGTTTACCACTGAGGGAGCGCTGCACTGTTAGGCATGCTGCCCTTTGGATGAGATCTTAAACCACGGCCCTCTCTATTTTACCAGGCTGATGCAAAAATTCCCATGGTGCTATTTTGAAGAGCAACAGGGGAGTTCTCCCTTGTGTCCTGACCAATACTTCTACATCAAAAATATCACTGTAAATGGATAATCTGCTGTTTGTGGTAATCTGCTGTGTGCAAATTGGCAGCCCATTTCTCAAATTACAGCAGTGAACTGCACTTCAAAAAGTACTTCAATGGCTGTGAAACACTTGAGATGTTCTGAGATTGTGAAAGGTGCCATATAAAAGCAGAGTCTTTGGCCAGGATTTTCCCCTCAGCGATTTGGGGGCGGGGCCCACTCGCCGAGGGGAAAATGACACGGGATGACGTCAGGAGGAACCCCCGACGTCATCCTGGGCCATTTAAATTTTTAGGAAGGCGGGCGGACAGCGAAATCAGCTGTCCGCCCGCCGACCTGTCAATGGCCAATTGACAGGCTAGTTAAGATAATTAAAGACCTGCCCGTCCAAGCTTAAGGCTGGCGGGCAGGCCAGTAGCCCCAGCGGGCTCCAGATTATTCATGAAACTTCATCCACTGGCGGGATGAAGTTTCATGTCCGTTTTTTAAAAATGTAATAAATTTTAAGTGTTTATTATTAACATGTCCCATCTTATGTGACATTGTCACATGAGGGGGACACGTTAATAATTTTAATATTTTTAGACTTTACTTACCTGTCACCAATCTCCCTGAGACAGGACTTTACCTCATGGTGCAGCGCACTCTTTCGCGTGCATGCGTGAAAAAGCGCACTTTGACAGGTGGGGATTCCCTCCCCCCCCTGGAACTGGAAGCGCATAGCGCTTCCTGTCAGGCAGGACGCTGGGCGGGCCTGCCCACTCAAAATGGCGGCGGGCCCCGTTTCGGTGGCGGGGGTCTGCTGTCCGCCCGCCGCCAAGCCGGTGGGGCCCGCACGCTCACCGAGGGCAAAATTCTGCCCTTTGTTTTTTTTTTACAGTGGCCAAGTCCTTTTAGAACATTGGCTGCCTGTACACAGTGCAGTCCTGTGAGTGGATCTAATACCAAACTGTGGATTGCTGATTCAGGATCAGTTCTTGCGTGCTTTCTGCTGTGTCGTTCTGATATCTTGTGACTTGGGCTGAAAGAACCGCCCTTCCCCTCACTGGATTTTCACACCTGCTTGGGAAAGACAGGCACTTTACTTATAAACTCTACACAACATTTTGTAATTGAGCAGCTTGCAGCAGCAGTTGCACTAAAACAGGGGAGAATGCAGAATGACGGAATAAATGTGCCTGACAGCTGTTTGTTGCAATGGCAAAGACTTGTCAGGATCTGCCTTCCAATCTCCTTAAAAATGTTGAGTGCTGAGTTGTCTCTTGATTGTGTCAGTTTGCTTGCTGAAAGATTTTTATGTGAGTGAAACTCAAAGAAAAATTGCAAATATATAGCGTTCAAAAAAAGTAAACAAGCTCCACCGTCAGCCAGGAGCTAACAACCTGTTTTACTTTGCTTTGCAGTCCAAAAGCTTCACATTTATTCAGATGCACAGCTAAGAATTTTGAAACATTCCCCCACTAATGAGAAAAGACTTAAATCTTCCCTGATTAATGGGTTCCCCTCATTGTACTCTGCAGAGACAATGAAATCTCAATGCCTGTTTATCCATACGCTGACAGAAATCAGACTCCAACAGAGCCACACCACTGGCAATTTATTAATCAGCCTCCATCGATGAAAACAGAGGCATTACCTTTAGCAGACCAGCAAAGGCAGTGCTCCCAGATCAAAGTTATCCGTCAAAAAGGGCAATAGCTGTTCAGCTTCATTTTGGAAGCTTCTATATTGATGGAAGGTTTTTGGAGAATAATTGTGTTAGTACACTGCTGATTTTGCTGTGAAATGAAGTGACTTTAGATTACAGTGATGTAAAAATGATGGTATGTATCAGCTGCCGAGTCAGTATTGTGGGTCCTGAAGTCTTTGAAGTCAAGGGATGCAAGACATCTGTTGTGATTATAGTCTCATTGCAGGTGTTTGCAGTATAACTAGTCTAGTGAGAGGATAAGTGCAAGAAGTTCTTAGGTGTTCCACTGTTAAACATGATTTTCAATATTATTTAGTACCACCTCCATTTATTTACCTCCATTTAGTTAAAGTATCACCATGATTACAACCTATTAATTAACATACATGAAAATATATCCTGCTTCTTAGTTACATACAGGACCTGATTCAACAATGACAACTCCAAGCTCTCACCATATCTATAGCCTTTCCTAACTCCAAAGCTTTTTTCCCTTAGTTACTGTAATACTTCTTTTTAAAAATTACATTAGTCTGTTCAGTGTAAACAAGTTGCCTTGATGAGACAAAGCGACCATTGCCCTAAGCATGTGTCTATGAAAATGTTGCCAGGACAAGTTACTCTTTTATAGGACTGAAAGGTTTGACCTGGTATTGAAATGTGTTGGCAGGTGGACTGATAGCCATGATGTTCTACTCTTTTCCTGAAACAGGGAACTCCAAAATTCAGTCCACTTGTCTGGGTGGTGTAGTGTTCAATTATTCAGTTATTCTATGTTTGATTATGTGTGTCTAATAACTGATCAATGCTCACTGTGCTTGACTGGGTGTAGACTCAGAGAAAAGTAAACAGATACCGCAGAAACTAGTAGAAGCTGAGCTGTAAGCATGAATGCAGACATTTTGTGATTGCAGAGATATTTTAAAACTCTTGATAAACCTGTTGCATGCTTAGAAACTAGTATCACCCTCTGCAATTCTCTGAGATATAAAAATTATTCAATAGGTGCCCTGCTATAATGATATAAAGGCACTGATCACTCATAAGGGATTGGGTAAATATGTTGTCAATTAATTTATTTCGACTAGGCACACGAGAACAGATATACATGGGTAGAAAGCTTGAAGATATCAGCAACAGAGCTGTGTGTGTTGCTCTGTTCAAATGCAAAAGTGAAACTAAGACTGGATCACATGACACACTTCCCTTTGAATGATGGCATGCTGTTTTTGCATGAAGGCATATTACAACACCCCTTTCTTTTTAAAGATACTTCTCCCCCTCAATCCTTTCCAATGAAGTATTACTATTTACAATACATGTTCATATTCATTTACCATTACTTAAGTGTATAGGACTGGTGAATCTATGAGTCTCTAAAATGTAGAGGTAATCTGCTGGAACACCCAGATCTTGTAATGGTAGCCTTGTCTGAAGGTTTCTTTAATCGCTCACAGTGATCTGTTGGATTGTCATTCTTGGATATTGTTCCTGGCTGCTTTGGGATCTTGTCCTAGATGCAATAAGACTGTATGGTGGTTGAGGAGCTGGAATGGACCTGATTTGTCATTGGTATACCTCACCATTTACCCTTAGTGCGTAATGACTTCATAGGGCCATCGTTCTGAAAAAAATCCTTATCACTTCAACAGGTTGCCACGTACCTTCTGTGGGATCCTGGATGTAAACTAGTTGTCCAAGCTTTACACTTGGTAATTCTGTACCTGCATTTTTATTGTGCACATTGGTCATCCTCACTTGCAGTTTTGTAAATTGCTCTGTAGTTTTTAAGATAGTAGAATGAGTAAGAGTAGATATGCACTCATCTGTCAAAAAGGGATTTCACTGTGTGAATCATTCATTCAGCTAGGCTGTTAGATCTAGGGTAATGAGGAGAAGAACCTATTTGTGGAAATAAGCTGGGAAGGACAAATTTAGCTATACATGATGTATGTATAGAAATATCGTCTTCTTATAGATTAAATCCGGCAAAGTTATCACAAATACAAAAATAAATTGATTTCATGCTTCAAAATGATATTGAGTCCAGTTGCAGTAACTGGAGTTTGCCTATTGTACTGGTAGCGAATCCGGGTGGAACACAAAGACTGTGTGTAGATTATCGAAAGGTGAATGCGGTGACAAAAGCAGATTCATATCCTATACCACGGTTGGAAGATTGCATTGAGAAGATTGCATTTATCACAAAGATTTACTTGTTAAAAAGATATTGGTAGGTACCATTGTCGGAGAGAGCAAAGGAGATATCAGCCTTTGTAATGCAAAGTGAGCTATATCGTTTAAAGTCATGCCATTTGGTATGAAGAATGCACCTGCCACATTTCAAAGACTGACAAGCAAAGTAATTGCAGGTCTAAGCAATTGTGCTATTTATATTGATGATCTAATTGTTTTCAGTCAGATGAGGGAAGAGCATTTACAGCATCTGGAAGAATTATTTACTCAACTACAAGAAGCTAATTTGGTGATGAACTTGGCTAAATGTTAATTTGCAAAAGCACAAGTTACGTATCTAGGCCATACCATTGGACATGGTAAGGTAGCTCTGAGAGATGCGAAAGTAAAGAATATCACGGATTTCCCAGTGCCTACAACAAAATGAGAAGTTTTGGGATTTCTGGGCATGAGTGGGTTTTACCAGAAATTTGTACCAAATTTTAGCCAAATGGTTGCTCTACTGACTAAACTATTAAAAAAGAACAAGAAGTTTCAATGGACACTGGAATGTCAGACGTCATTCGATAGTTTGAAAACTGTATAAACTATGACACCAGTTTTGGCAGTACCCAATTATGCCAAGCAATTCAAGTTGGCCGTTGATGCAAGCAATATAGGCAGTGGGACTGTACTGTTATAAGAAGATGACACTGGAATTGAAAAACTGATAGTGTATTTTTCACGGAAGCTGCATGTGTAACAGATTAGGTATTCAATGACCGGTAAAGAGACTTTGAGTTTGGTGTCAGCATTATATAACATTAGTGGAAAACATTTTTCTTTTAAAATAGAGGTTTAGTCTGTGGGTGTGTCTTAATTGGATTAAAGCCAGCCAGTCTGGGTGCTTTGATGTGTAGCAGTTTTGAGATGTAAGAGAGGTAGAGTGCATTTGCATTTTTTGAATAGAGCATTCAAGAAGTGGGGTGAAATCTGGCACCTAGCTAGCAGAGACCAAACAATATGTTTATATTACTAATAAAATTGGTACTATGAAAGCTGTTTTATTGTTAAAAGAGGTGGAATTCAAAGAGGCTGGTGATACAATGAGAATTTGCATTCAATGAAATGTGCTGGATATAATTGATAGCTATTTTTGTGTGTGCAGAGCAGAGGCAATATAAGATCAAAGCTAAAAACAAAAAGCTAAAAGCTACTGCGGATGCTGGAAATCCAAAACAAAACAAAAACAGAATTACCTGGAAAAACTCAGCAAGTCTGGCAGCATCGGTGGAGAAGAAATCAGTTAACGTTTCGAGCCTTCATGGCCCTTCGGCAGAACTGCAGCATAGTTTCAACAAGGGAGAAATATAAATTGGTTTAAGGTGGGTGGTGGGGGGGGGGGAAGAGACACATTGAGGGTGTGGTGTGAGCAGATAATCAAAAGGTGTCACAGACAAAAGGGTCAAAGAGGTGTTGAAGGTGGTGGTCTTTGTCTGAGAAAAGTGCTAATTAAGAATGGAAAACAGGATATTCAAAGTACAGCTCTAGTGGGGGTGGGGTGGAAAGACTAAAGGTTTTAGTTTTAGATTTAAAAATAATGGAAATAGGTGGGGAAAGAAGAATCTATATAAATTATTGAAAAAAAAGCGGGTGGGGGGGGAAAAGAAACGGGGTGGGGATGGGGGGAGGGGGAGTTTAAGATCTAAAGTTGTTGAATTCAATATTCAGCCCAGAGGGCTGTAAAGTGCCTAGTCGGAAGATGAGGTGCTGTTCCTCCAGTTTGCATTGGGCTTCACTGGAACAATGCAGCAAGCCAAGGACAGACATGTTGGCAAGAGAACAGGGTGGAGTGTTAAAATGGCAAGCGACAGGGAGGTTTGGGTCTTTCTTGTGGACAGACCGCAGGTGTTCCTCAAAACGGTCGCCCAGTTTGCGTTTGGTCTCTCCAATGTAGAGGAGACCGCATTGGGAGCAACGAATGCAGTAGACTAAGTTAGGGGAAATGCAAGTGAAATGCTGCTTCACTTGAAAGGAGTGTTTGGGCCCTTGGACGGTGAGGAGAGAGGAAGTGAAGGGGCAGGTGTTGCATCTTCTGCGTGGACATGGGGAGGTGCCATAAGTGGGGGTTGAGGAGTAGGGGGTGATAGAGGAGTGGACCAGGGTGTCCCGGAGGGAACGATCCCTACGGAATGCCGTCAAGGGGGGTGAAGGGAAGATGTGTTTGGTGGTGGCATCATGCTGGAGTTGGCGGAAATGGCGGAGGATGATCCTTTGAATGCGGAGGCTGGTGGGGTGATAAGTGAGGACAAGGGGGACCCTATCATGTTTCTGGGAAGGAGGAGAAGGCGTGAGGGAGGATGCGCGGGATATGGGCCGGACACGGTTGAGGGCCCTGTCAACGACCGTGGATGGAAAACCTCGGTTAAGGAAGAAGGAGGACATGTCAGAGGAGCTGTTTTTGAAGGTAGCGTCATCAGAACAGATGCGACGGAGGCGAAGGAACTGAGAGAATGGGATGGAGTCTTTACAGGAAGCGGGGTGTGAGGAGCTGTAGTCGAGGTAGCTGTGGGAGTCGGTAGGCTTGTAATGGATATTGGTGGACAGTCTATCATCAGAAATTGAGACAGAGAGGACAAGGAAAGGAAGAGAAGTGTCAGAGATGGACCATGTGAAGATGATGGAGGGGTGGAGATTGGAAACAAAATTAATAAATTTTTCCAGGTCCCGACGAGAGCATGAAGCAGCACCGAAGTAATCATCGATGTACCGGAGAAAGAGTTGTGGGAGGGGGCCGGAGTAGGACTGGAACAAGGAATGTTCCACATACCCCATAAAGAGACAGGCATAGCTGGGGCCCATGCGGGTACCCATAGCCACACCTTTTATTTGGAGGAAGTGAGAGGAGTTAAAGGAGAAATTGTTCAGTGTGAGAACAAGTTCAGCCAGACGGAGGAGAGTCGTGGTGGATGGGGATTGTTGAGGCCTCTGTTCAAGGAAGAAGCTAAGGGCCCTCAGACCATCCTGGTGGGGGATGGAGGTGTAGAGGGATTGGACATCCATGGTGAAGAGGAAGCGGTTGGGGCCAGGGAACTGGAAATTGTTGATGTGACTAAGGTGTCAGAGGAATCACGGATGTAGGTGGGAAGGGACTGGACAAGGGGAGAGAGAAGGGAGTCAAGATAACGAGAAATGAGTTCCGTGGGGCAGGAACAGGCTGACACGATCGGTCTGCCAGGACAGTTCTGTTTGTGGATTTTGGGTAGGAGGTAAAAGCGGGCCGTCCGAGGTTGGGCGACTATCAAGTTGGAAGCTGTGGGAGGAAGATCTTCAGAGGAGATGAGGTCAGTGACAGTCCTGGAAACAATGGCTTGATGTTCTGTGGTGGGGTCATGGTCCAGGGAGAGGTAGGAGGAAACGTCTGCGAGTTGACGCTCAGCCTCCGCGAGGTAGAGGTCAACGTGCCAGACAACAACAGTACCACCCTTGTCAGCGGGTTTGATGACAATGTTGGGGTTGGACCTGAGAGAACGGAGTGCAGTGAGTTCAGAGAGAGACAGATTAGAATGGGTGAGAGGAGCAGAGAAATTGAGACGGCTCAATTATAAGTCCATCAAATGGCACATCTTGTGCAACATAAATGCCAGCAGCTACAAGAAGAAATGGCAATATATTCTATGTTACAGAATCTCTGGAAAACCATCATCGAATGATGGCCTGATTCAATTCAGCAAGTCCACAAACATATGATTACATTTTGGCCTTACTGGGATGAGCCAGGCAAAGCCAGCCAGAGAAATTGAGATCAAAGCAGCTGTAAGCCTACAACTGTCTCCACAGGAACCAAAGTGAAAAGAACCTCATTTTGAATTTGTAAGATGAAAATGCTTTGCCTGGTGTCTGGTTAGGTCTATGGGTGCTGTTGCCTTAATGGACAGTAGTTTGGGAATTTGTTAAAAGTTATGATAGTAGTAATTTGTAGCCATGTGTATGTATTTAACTTATATATATTATTAAAATATTTCATTTAGTTTAATATAAAACCTCTCGAGAACTGGTGGTCTTATTGTTGAATTTAGAGCTGCATTTCAAACATACCACTTAAAATATAGGTTATGACAGTTGTTTAAAGTTTCCTTCTGGGATTTTTTAAATAACTTAGCTTTAACAACTGCTGGGTCATAAAATTGTGCTTGACATATTGTGCAATTGTCAAATAACCAGGTACTTGGAAAAGTAGTCGACGATGACAATCAAATCAGTGCCAGGGTAATGAAAGAGGTTGGATGCGACTTTGGACAAAGGGTGGTTCTTTGTCTAAAGTAGGAACTTCATGTGGAATTAATGGTTCTTTGCACTGACTTGGCATATGCTCTTGACATACCTCACACCTCTTGATGATAATTTCAATGTCATTGTTCATACCCAGCCAATAGACTGTCTCTCTTGTGACTCTTCTCGTCTGATCTATGCCCAAGTGAGAGTGAGAACTTGTTGAAGAATATCCGGTCACAAATATTTTGGTAGGATGGCCTGCCTGCCTAGAAAAACGACACCCTGGGAGATGCCTGGCTCATCCCAGTAAGGCCAAAATGTAATCACATGTTTGTGGACTTGCTGAATTGAATCAGGCCATCATTCGATGATGGTTTTCCAGAGATTCTGTAACATAGAATATATTGCCATTTCTTCTTGTAGCTGCTGGCATTTATGTTGCACAAGATGTGCCATTTGATGGACTTATATTCTCCTGCAAGTGTAATGTTGCAGCTCCCTTGAAACTTCCAATTTCATTGAAACATTCTGGATATTTGGGAGTTAGGTCATGAACTGAAGTGATAGGAGTAGTTTCTGAGGTTGATCTGCTGTATGACGTCTGACTGATTCTATGGATTGTTACTCGTGTGAGGTCACAGCATGCTGGTAGACCGACAATCGTTGAGCCTTTAATCTCCACAATGTAAAACATCTGTGACACCCAGGAGGATTGATTGTACTATCACTCCAGGACTATGGAACTTGACATGGAATTAGTGTAACATTGTATGCTGAAATTTTTTCAGTAGTAGGCTACACCATGGCCTTCCATGTCTGTGAATACATGTATTTTAGAATTTGCAGGGTTAGCATGTTGACGATTTCACATGTGTCAATCTTGGCCAATAATGAGTAGTTACCAACTTTCTTAGGATAGATAATTTGAATCTCGGCAAACACTTTGGATGGTATGATGGTATCTATATTTCCATGAAATTGATTGTGTGAAGTATGTGTTCACCACCCCTCATCTCTCGGTGCACATCATCGTCATTTTCCGGTTTGTCAATCACCTCATGTATATGTTTCTGACAGGACGTCGGATGGTTATTCTTATTACTTGAAGGCACCTGTTTAGTACGGTCTGTTTGGATCAGTGCACGGCTCTTTGTAGCTGCATCAGCCTTTGCTCTAGTGCACTGCCACTGCCAATTGCCCTTTCTGCCATATGCCTTGCTGACTTGCTGGAAAGCTGGGCATTTCCTTGGTGCATGCAGAAGTCCACGCCTTCCACGTGCTTTGTGAGGTTTGAGTGTTCAAGTAAGTGAGTCAATAATTGGGGTTGAACTTAGGACCTATAATCAATGTTGACCTGCGAGGATCACTTTGTGCTTTCATCCATCCTTGAGTAGCTCTTCAATGCTATATGTTTTGGGCTTTTCTAGCAGATTTTTCTGGAAGGTTTCCATGAGAGTGGATATGATCACCAACTCAACAGTTCTGTCTGCTAGCTCTGTGTTTGAAAAATCATGGTACGTGCCCTTTTGTCTGCATCTGCTGACAAAGTGGTCTATGGATTCTGGAGGCTGGTGTTGAAATAACGTGAACCCTAGTCGATGAATACAGAAGTTTAACTTGATTCTGAACCAGTCTTCCAATGCAGTCAATATATTTTGGGGATCCTTTTCGCTCTTCTGCTGTTATTCCTGACGTGTTCAGCCTACATAAAACTTCAGTCCCAATTGCTAAATTAATTTTTATGGCTTGCTTATCTGGTTCTGACACACCTGAATTAAGAAACCATAGCTGTACACGCTTTTTAATTTTTTAAATTCAGACAATAGGTCAGCTGCATCCCAATTCAAACTGGGGAATTTTGTGGACATTCTGACAATATCCTTTTAACATTCCTTCTCGTATAGTACCTGGGATGAGTGTCACTGCAGCAGATTTTGCACTCTTTTCCAAAGCTCCGCCTGTTATAATTGCAACCTTCCTTGGCCCGATTTTTTTGTTGTTGTTTGACTTTCCCTCACTCGCCATTGATCTGGCCTACACTCTAGTCACCCACCTTTCCTGAGTGAGCTAGCCGGTACTGGTCCTCTTGCGCACTGTTCCACTCTCTGAACTGGTAGGCTGTGTGCTGCAATTGCACCATGAGGTGTCTGTCTGCTTTCCCGCTTTTTAATTGAGCACTAGCCTGGCTCTGTGTCTCCAAAGCTTTTCTGTGCAGTCACCATGCTGCGATTTCAACACTCTCTGATGCTGCAAACTCATTGTGGTCTGACCATAAACATCGAAGGTTGTCTCATGCCATGTAGCACAATCTAAGACTGTTCACCAAGTCATGCCTGTACTTAATCTTGCTGCCAGGGTGTTTGACCACCACTAAACACCATGTCATTTTTTCTATAATGATATAATGGCACCAATTGCTCACAAGGGATTGTGCAAACATATTTTGCGTTCATTTATTTAGACGAGAACGGATATACATTGGTAGAAAACTTTAAGACATCAGTAGCAGAGCTGTGTATGTGTGTGTGCTCTGTTCAAAAGCAAAAGTGAAGCTAAGAGTATATTGCATGACGCACTTTTCTTCTAGTGATGGCATGCTGCTATCCCTCAAAAGGCATATTATAACTTTAACTTTTCTCTTAGTAGAAGCATAACAGAATTGAGCCAACTACCATCAATCAGAATCAATTTACCTCTCAGAAATTGGCCTTCCAGGCAATTTCGACTTGCCAGTCATGAAATGAGGGAGAAGTAAACGTATGAAATAGGAGAAAATAACTTACAAGATGGAGTGGAAAGACAAAAAAATGTCTTTTGTGCAGCAACTATTTCCCCACAGCGCGTACTGGGTTTTATATTGAAAAGACTGGAGAATGAAGTGCATTGATCGAGGAGGTTGGTTGAATAAACAATCTGCCCTTAAACTTTCAACAAATTGAAAGTAGAAATGGAAGACAATATCGATAACATAACCCTGGACTTGAAGCGGGAGGCCAATGGGGCGTAAATGAAAATTTACTATCTGCTAGCATCACAAAATCAAAGAGATCCACACAGCCATATTTTGATGTATGAGCATGTACAGTACTGAATTGAGGCACTCTTAGATAAATCTTAGTCATGAGATTCAAGAGAGGTTATTTATCAACCAGCAAATTGTCCAAGATGAGCAGAGGACACTCACCAATAAGATTCACGGCATGGATCGTTTCTCTCTGTATCTCCTCTTTTTTTGGTGCCAGATCTGTTGCCTGAAAATTCTCAATTGAAACATTGCAATATCATATTTCCTTATACAAATATACTAAACAATGTCCTGGACCAGTAAATATTAACTAACATGAATTTCTAACTTATTTTCTATTAGAAAATCAAACTAAGATGAGAAGACACAAACCTAAGAATGATGATCTGTGGGCACAGTTGAGGAAATATGTCTCTGTGTCCAATCAAAGAAAACATATGGTTACATTTTATAAGAAAGCCACATTTATAAAGTACCTTTCATAACCTCAAGATAGCACTGTGGGTGTACCTACACCACATGGGCTGCAGCGATTCAAGAAGGCAGCTCACCACCACCTTCTCAAGGGCAACTAGGGGTGGGCAATAAATGCTGGCCCAGCCAGCGAAGCCCACATCCCGTGAATGAATTTTAAAAATGTCCCAAAGTGCTTTACAACCAATTAAATACTTTTGTAGTCACTGTCGTATCATAGGAAACAGGGCAGCTAATTTGTGCACAGCCATGTCCCTCAAGTAGCAATGTGATAATAACCAGATAATCTGTTTTAGGCTTCTTGGTTAAGGGTTAAGTGTTGGCCAGCACACAGGAGAGAACTACCCTACTCTTCATTGAAATAATGACATTGGATATTTTATGCCCATTTGAGAGGGCAAACAGAACCTCTTAATGGCTCATTGAAACAGCAGTATCTCCAGCAACGCAAATCTCCCTCAATACTGCACTGGGTGTATCAGTGTGAATTAGACCCTCAAGTCTCTGGAGTGGGGCTTGAACCCATAATTTGCTGACTGAAGTGAGAATGCTAGCAGTGAGTCACACCTGATACCTGGTAGTGACTTGCTGTGATTGGTCCCCCGGTCAAGCTTATAAAAAACTGTTGACAAGGGAGTAAAGGTATCAGCTGTATATAGAAAGAGGGATCAGGCACCAATAACCAGAACATTGATAACTCTATATAAAAATTATGTTCACATTAAATATTGGTTTGGTTCACTTGATAACATCGTCTAAAATTGTTGGTTCAGTTTCATACACCTTCCTGCCAAACCTCCCAGTTCATGAACACATAATCCAAGAGGAATCCCCTAGAATGCAACTAATATAGTACTTAACTTTTGGAATGAAGTTCCCTTTTATGAGAGGTGACATTGAGAAGTATGCCTTGTCTGATATTTCAGGTGGATATTAAAGATCCCAGGACATTATTCAATAGACACATAGAAACATAGAAAATAGGAGCAGGAGTAGGCCATTCAGCCCTTCGAGCCTGCTCCGCCATTCATTATGATCATGGCTTATCATCCAACTCAATAACCTGCTCCCGCTTTCTCCCCATATCTTTTGATCTCTTTCACCCCAAGAGATATATCGAACTCCTTCTTGAAAACATACAATGTTTTGGCCTCAACTACTTTCTGTGGTAGTGAATTCCACAGGCTCACCACTCTCTGGGTGAAGAAATTCCTCCTCATCTCAGTCCTAAATGGTCTACCCCAAAGAGCAATGATATCACGTGGTACACTGGCCAGCATTCTGCCCTTAACTAAAATTGAAGCAAACTGCTTATACATGTCATTGTACGTCAAGTAATTTATTGCACGTAAAATGCTTTATGAGATATTAAAATGCATTATTAAATATAGGTCTTTTTGCTTTGTCAACCCAACCATCTGCAATTTTTCATTGTCTGCTGCATTTTTCAAGCATGGAAGTTTATAGTTTGGGAGCATTTCACATCAGTTATGACGAGAAGGCACAAAGGTGGAGGAAAAGGCCAGCCACTGGGACGATGGTTGAATGCATGAACAGAATCTGCTAGGGAATGTGGGAGCATCGGTACGTTTCTTTCAGTCACTTTTCATCTTTTTTGAGACTTCAATAAAAAATAAACATTGGCTGGAATTTTCCATCCACGTTGGCGTCTGGCGTCCTGGCGGAATAAAGCAGACAATATGGTGAGAAGGCCAAAAATCAGTTTCACGACGTTGGGAATCCAATTTGTGATCGTCCACTCCACCTGTCAATAGTGGGCCACCTTTCTCGCCACCGCACATCGGGAATGTCGTTTTAATATATCTGCATATAATTATAAGCCCCGCTCGCCAGAATCACCCCACCATGCTGGATCACCCAGGCATGTCAGCAGGAAAACACGCTGGCCCAGAATACATCTTGACAAGTGTGCTGTGCAGAAGTCGGGACTTACAGTTAGAGCCTTGTCCACATTGCTGACATCTGAGGAGCAGAAGATGCTGGAGCCCAACAGCTACCAGACCCTGGAGGAACACGTGCATCACGTACTAGGTAGATTTTCATGGGCATTGCTCTGCTGCAAAGCAGCTCATGGAAGATGGGAGGTCTCCATTAATGCCTGGGGTCTGCTCTGGGATATCAGGGTCTTGGCCATGGGCTGCAATGGATGACCATCGAGGGGGTGGAGGGGAAGGTGTAGGTTTGACTGGGAGAGGAAGGTATTCCTTGGGTGGGGGGCTCGGGAGGTGGGGAACAATGGTGTTGGGGGGTGAGGTTGGGTGGGGGGGGGGTGTGGGCAGTGGTAGTGTAGGGGAGGGGGTGAGGTTGGGGGGTGGTGATGGTGTTGGGGGGTTGAAGTTGGGCGGAGGGGAGGGAGGACGGTGGGGGAGGAGGGTGTAACGGGGAAGAATGCAGCAACTGGGGAGGTAGGTGCAAGGAGGGAGGAAGGTGTAAGGGATGGAGCTCACAGAGGGGGAAGGAGATCGAAGGGGGGCAGGAGCTCAGGGGCAGGAAGGATTCCGGATGAAGGAAGGAGTCTGGGGGGGAGGAGGGAATCCGGGGCTAGGAGGGAGTAAGGGTGAAGGAAGTGTGGAGAAAGGAGTAATGGGGAGGGTGTCCAGGTGAACGTGCAAGGGAGAGGTCTGTGGAGTTAGTGAGTGCTTTCTGCGGAGCAAACTGAAGGTGGGCACAGTGGGAGGGAATGGTGAGTATGAGGGAGGGCAGAGTGAGCCGTTAGGCTGGGAGGGTGAAGGTGCGATGGTCGCAGTAGAAGGGATGGCAAGGGTGGTTGGTGGGGATTCGGAGGCAGACATGGGCCTGAGAGTGGGAAAGAGTAGGTTGGGGAGGTCAATGTGGATGGGGGTGGGATTCACAGGAAGATAGGGAATGTGCATGTTCACCTGGGCACCTTGGAAAGAAAATGATTCTGGTTGATTTTTGACAGTGGAAAGTGACACCAGGGGATATCAACAGAGGTGGGGAAATGACATGGGTGACTGGGGGAGGGGGAAGGTTGGGGGAGCTGAAAACAAACCTTACAATGACCATGCTTCTGAAATCAAAAGTGAGCGGAGCCTCGTGTTGGACGGACACAGATGCTGCATGAGAGTGTGATCAGTGGCTGGGCAGAGATACAGGTCAGCTCAGATAGACAACTGAAAGAGAACCCCAGCAGGCAGCACTGAAAATGCTCAGGACATTGAAATAAGTGTGATGGAGGAAGGCTTCGCGTGCGTGGGAGAGTGCTTGCATCAGGCTCCGAAGTGCCCTGCCATACCCGTCTCCCTCCAGAATCACTCCTGGTCCAGTTGTGTGCAGCTGAACTGCTAGTCACCGGTTGTAGGGTGGCTGCAGGGGAAGGACTCACAAAACCTGTAAATGAAGCTGAAAGACCCCATTACACATCACTCAGTGAAAGTGAATATATTTTCAAATTATAAAGTGACAAAATGTTTTCACCTGTGCACTGCCACTTCTTCCAGGTGCTGCCCTGACATCCGTAGCAGGGGTTGAGGCAGCCTGTGGAATGGTTGGCCCTATTGCCTCTGATGACTTTTGTGTGCATCCTCTGGAGAACCGAAGCCTTGAGGGGCCCCGGCTTGCTTTGTCTTCCCCCTGTAGGCCAGCTGCACTCTCTGCGGTGACAGAAGAGGAGGTTGAGGGAGACACAGGCAAAGGGAACTCAGAGGGAGAGGACAGCCTCTGAGATTTCTGAGTGAATGACCCAGAGGTGTCCAACTGCTGTTCCTCCTCCATTCAGGGGCCTGAGGGCCCTGGCCTGACTCCTTGAGGAGAAGGAGCACCTCTCTCTCTCGCTTTGCCACGGCAGGAACTCACCCATGCCTGTTGCGATGGAGTGCAGGTCTGCGCGCATCACCGTGTTCTGCTGGACCAGGGTCTCCATGGCGTCCGCCATCCTCACCATGGAGACCCGCACATGCACACATGTGGGCACCATTTCATCAGAGAGCAGGTGGGCACACTCCTCCGACTCAGGTGCCACTCTGTTCAGAGCTTCCAACAGCTCTTTGTGATGTTCCTCTGACTTCTGCTGACTCTCCATGATGATCTGGAAGGCCAAATCCAGAGGCTCATCATCTGACTCGGACCTCACAGTTGCCTCTTCCCCACCAGTCCTCCGAGTGCCGGGGAGCTTGACTGAACCTGCCTCCTCCTGCTGCAGACACATGTCTGTGCGGTGACCACCAAATAGTGAACCCGAGCCTACTTTAGATGTAAGTCCCCAAGGTGTGTGTCTCTGTGCTGGTGCAGGGTGTGGGTAAGCCCTGTGATGGGGTCTTTCAGGCTGCTTATTTCCAGCTCTTCAATGGAGGAGGTATCCCCTCCACTGGAGGTGTGGCCCTGGATGAAGCTGAGGGACTGGCTGGCTGCGGGTGTTGGTGTGCACCCCGTGAACTAAAGTGGTGATAATTAGTGCGTGGCAGCAGAGTCATAAGCAGGACAGTTGTGTTGAGAGAGGGATGATGTGGTGCAGGATCGTCACAAGGTTGTTCGCCACCAACCTCACCGTCATCACAGGCACGGTCCATGTCCTCACCAGTCAGCACAATGGCATGCTCCTCAAAGTGAGCGAGGGGTCTATTATGGCCTACTCCACCCCCAGCCTGGGATCTCACCCTACTGATGTGAACCAACTTCTCCTGTCTGAAAACAGGAGAGAGTGTGAGCAGGATGCATGGCAATGCGTGGCATGTTTGTGTGGTGAGTGGAGCCATGGTTGGGAGAAGATAGGAGCTCCAGAGGATATGAGTCTGATAGAGATGTGAGGCTATGTGTGAGAGTTAGTGGTGTGAGATCCTGTGGATGCGTGATGGGTTTGTGAGTGTGTGAGTTGAGAGTGATGTGAAGAGTGACTTACCCAGGTGGATCAGATGAGAGCATTCATCCTCTTCCTGCACTGGAAACCTGTCCTCTTTTGCAGGGCACTGGCGCTGACCAACGCTGCCACTGCCTCCCAAGCTGGGTTGGTGACCTTGTTTGCTGGCCTTCGCCCAGAGCGGTGGTAGAGGACTTCACGGCGGGCTTCCATTCCATCCAGTAGGTGCTCTAGGGAGGTGTTGCTAAATCTGGGGGGCAGCATGTTTCCTCCATTTGACAGCCATCAGTTCCCAGCAGTTTTCTATCCCTTGAAGTGGCGTAGCCTTTAAACATGGCACCTGGTTTACTGAAGGTCTAAGGTGATAGTGGGGCGTGCGAATCAAAGTCTGCCCCGCTTGCGACCCAGCATGTTTCCCAGAGATGCATAATTAATGAGGCGGGAATGGGATGATATGGCGTGAAAAGCTACCATTGCGGCCAGTGAGTAAAACACCCTTTTTCCCACCCGCTACTGCACATAGTGCAAATGCAGGACGATTCTGGCCACTGATTCTGAAAGTGACAAAGTTCCTGTTCACGGCATTAACCCTCTGCCACATGACATCCTAGCATACAGTGCCTATTGGGCGCGGAGCCCACCCTTTGCTCCTCTGGCCAGAAAGCCACTAATTAAGCCACTAAATAGCCACAAATCTTCCGATGCTTGATAAATGAGCTAAGATGGTGGGGGCGGGAGCAAGCAGACCGCTCAGTTTCCAACTTGCCTCCCTCACCCTGCCGAGAAACATAAAATCCAGCCCATGGGTATATCTAGACTGGTGACCAAAAGCCTAGTCAAAGAGTTGTGTTTTGAGAAATGCATTAAAGTAGGAATAGAGAAAATCAGGGATGTTATTCGAGAGCTGAGGGCATACAGCTAAAGGTAGGACTTGCAACTGTGGAGTGCTGAAAGCAGGGGATGTGCAAGGCACCAGAATGACGGAAGCATGGAGATCTCAGAGGGTTGAAGGGATAGAGGAGCTTGCAGAAATGTGGTCACAGAGGGACTTGGAAACATGGATTTGAAAATTGAGGCAATGCCAGGGTAGGAATCAGTGTCCGTCAAAATGTGCAGAAGTGAAAGGTGAACAGAACTTGATGAGAGTTAGGATCTGGGCAGCAGAGTTTTGTGCAGGAACTTGCTACAGACCTGGGCCTGCTAGGAATAAAATCTGGTGAATTCCTCTCCAACCTCTTTAGGCCATTTAGACCAGCAGAGGTTCTTGGAGTGTTTATCTGAAGTCTGACATGAACGCGAGACCAAACAATGAGAGGATTGTGGGCCAATTATTACATTTTCCAGGTTTGTCCCTACCTGTCAGGTTGTTTAGTATTACTGACTTATTTATTTGATAGAGCTTTGGGAAGATTTAATTCAATAGGGAATATTTATTAAATATACAGCCTGGAGCGACATTAATTTATTGGTGTATCTTTCCAGTAGGGCCCATAAGACAGCTCTAATTTATTGGCGGTATTTATCAAACGCTGCCCTTGGTGAGGTTTAATTCATTCAAAAAGTGTTTATTGTTGAACCTCAGCTATAAGAAAAATACATTCTTGCTGAGCAAATTAATCTATTAGGAAGCAAGCCTTTATGAAGCAGTCACTGAGGCAATTAGTTAGAATTTTTAAGAGTTTGTTTTGCAATATATATTTCTCTGTAAGAACAATAATGCACTTAACTAATCCAGATCCAGTGAGTTATTAAGTATAAGGGTAATAATTTACGTGCCTGGTTGTGAGGTTTTGTGAAAGTGGTCAGAAGGCACTGATGGAGCGACCAGTTGAATGTGATTTCAACTGGAGGATGAAATCATTCGTAAAAATAGCATCCTCACACTATTGGCCTAAACCCAAGACCAAAAATCAGCTGTTATGCATATAGCAAGGGGGTTAACTGTTCTCTGTATATTCTGAAAACTGACCTTAAACCAACCAAAGTAACTGAAACCATGGTGTCCAGTGACACGCTATATAGTGGAAGTGTTCAATACACCAAGTGTAGAGTACATATCACTACATCAATCTATGCCGTTCTTCATCACATATACTTATCTAGCTTCTCCTTAAATCTATCAATACTTCTGATCTCATCTTAACTCCTGACTCCCCAAAGCCTGTCCACCATCGACAAGGCACAAGTCAGGAATGTGATGTAACACTCTCCACTTGCCTGGATGAGTGTAGCTCCCGCAATACTCAAGAAGCTTGACACCGTCCAAGACAAAGCAGCCTGCTTGATTGGCACCACGTTCATAAACATTCACTCCATCCACCACTGATGCACAGTAGCAGCAGTGTGTACCATCTACAAGATGCACTGCAGGAACTAACCAAGTCTTCTTAGGCAGTATCTTCTAAACCAACAACCACTACCATCTAGAAGGATAAGGGCAGCAGATACATGGGAACACCACCACCTGGAAGTTCCCCTCCAAGCTGCTCACCATCCTAACTTAGAAATACATCGCTGTTCCTTCACTGTTGCTGGGTCAAAATCCTGACAGCATTGTGGGTGTACTTACACCACATGGGCTGCAATGGTTCAAGAAGGCAGCTCACCGCCACCTTCTCAAGGACAATTAGGATGGGCAATAAATGCTGGCCTAGCCAGTGACATCCACATCCCGTGAATGAATAAAAAAACTCCATTTGGTCGCACCTTTCACATTATAAACACTCTGTGGGTGAAGGCATTTGACCTGAATTTCTTATTGGATTTATTAGTGATTATTTTACATTTATGATCCTTGTTTTGGACTCTACACAAGTAGAAACATCTTCACTACATCAACCTTGTCAAACTCATTCATCATTTTAAAGTACTTGATCAGATTATCTCTCAGCCTTCTCTCTTAGAGAAAAGAGCAGCAGTTTGTTCAGTGTTCTCTTTGAGTTGTAAGCTCAGTTGGCTGGTTTGGGAAGTATGAGTGATGCCAACAGTGTTTGTTCAATTCCTATACTGGCTGAGGCCATCCATGAAGGCTCCTCCTTCTCAACCTTGCCCCTTGCCTGAGGTGGTGACCCTCAGGTTAAATTCACCACCAGTTGTGTCTCTCTCTCTCTAATGAGAAAGCAGCCTCTGGGACTATGGTGACTTTCACTTCCACCTCTCAGTTCTGATACCATCCTTGTTAATCCTTTTCCAGCATGTTAGAGAACAATGAGGAAAAACTGCTTGGCCCTTCAATTCTGCTTACAATCACATACAATATTGGTCATTACATAGACAATTTCACTTCTTTGTCAACTAAGGAACAAAAATATAATATTTCTCCTAAATCCCAAAGATGGACAAGAAAAACTCCATCATATCAATTTACACTAAGCTATTCATGTGTATTATATTATTCAGATGCAGTAAGTTCAAACAGAAGCTAGCAATGAAGACTCTTTTAACAAATCTCCATAAAACAACTGAAATATCAAGAGCCCAAGTTAAGGAATATCTACAAAATACTAATTTAGTAATCAGCGGTTTGCATGCATTCAGGAGGGAACACTTTGGTTTTACTAATTTCTTGAAGGCAAGGGCAACCCAATGGACTGTGGTCTCCAACATAGGGCTGAACTTTACACCCCCCCACCTCTCTCCCACCCCCACCCCCACCCCCTCCGGCGTATTTGAAAATGGTGAGGGGTGGGGAGGTGGCTCATAAAATAAAGCAGTTATATAGCCAGCCCGCCACCTTCCTGCCCAACTCCTACCTGTCCCCCATATTATGAGAGGCGGGGTGGGGGTGGGGGGGTATGGCATAGCATCAGGCATCCTTTGACCTACTGAGGCCCTTAAGTGCTAAATGAACTGCCACTTCAGAGCCTCAATCTGTCTCTGCCACAATTTTTCGGCCTGCGAGGGAAGGCGGGGCAAGGCAAGCTGTCACCGTGCAGGCTTCCGTCGGGCAAGAAGCGGGGGGTTACCTCCTTTGGGGTGTCCCCTGTGCCTATTGGGGGCACCCCCTCCCGCACAAGGTCGTACACCCCATCTATCCATCCCCCTGTAAATCCACCTAAACTTAAAACAAAAAAAAAAAATCACAGACAAAAACATTACATGAGGGATTGACTTAAAGGGATTCAAGTTACACCTGAGAGTGGGAAATAAATTGGCTCGAAGGCAGTAAACATTTGTTTATTAGATATGTTGGGGTGGGTGGGATGTGTCTGGTGTTCTAGCTGGTGCCTCAGGGGTTGGTGTTGGGATCACTATAGTTTCTTTTGTTATATTGTGCTTACATGTACTGTGGAAGCAGACCTCCTGAAAGTTCACTACTGAAAGTTAAAACATCATACTCCAAAATGGACAATTGTAATACACTTCATTGTGAGGCTAAGAATAATTATTTTGCATATAGTCACCAAATAAATTGGACCAATAATTAGAAAGGACTGTCAGAATAAATTTTTGACATTGAATCACAATTTAACAAAGAAGAGCTTGCATTTACAGAGTACCTTTCAAAACCACATGTTGTATCAAACCACTTCACCACCAGTTAGGTACTATTTGAAGTGCAGTATAGTCGCTGTTGTAATATAGAGAAGCATGGCATTCAGTTTGTGCACAACAAGGTACTACAATCAGCCATGAGTAACTCGATCAATTGTAAATCGTGGGAAGAGCGAGGCCATGTTCTTTGGGAACTGGGCTGACCGATCCTTTGTCCCCTTCACTGTCAGGGCTGACGGCCTGAAGGTGCTGGGGATATGGTTCGGAGGGACCAGGGCATGCGTTAGAAACTGGAAGGAGCGAGTGGCTATGGTGAAAAGGAAACTGGGCATGTGGGAGCGACGCTCCCTCTCCATTGCGGGTAAGAACCTGGTCATCAGGTGTGAGGCACTCTCGCTGTTGCTGTACGTGGCGCAGGTCTGGCCCATTCCAGACTCCTGCGCGATGGCGATCACTCGAGCCATCTTCCGCTTTATCTGGAGGTCGAAAATGGATCGTGTCCGCAGGGACGCGATGTACAAGCCTCTAGATAAAGGGGGAAAAAACGTGCCCAACATCGCCCTCATACTGATGGCCACCTTTGTGTGTGGCTGCATCAAGCGGTGCGTAGACCCTCGGTACGCAAACACCAAGTGTCACTACGTGCTGAGGTTCTACCTGTCCCCGGTGTTGCGAAGGATGGGTCTGGCCACACTGCCGCGGAACGCTCCAAGTAGTTGGACCGTGCCGTACCACCTGTCCCTCGTGGAAAAATTTATGCAGAAAAACACCTTTGACCACAAGTCCATCAGGCAGTGGTCAGCACGTAACGTCCTAGAGGCCCTGAGGGAAAAGGAGAGGGTGGACCCTGTGGGATGGTTCCCCGAGCAGACTGTCAAAGTCATTTGGCAGAATGCCTCATCGCCAGAACTTTCCAACAAGCACCAAGACGTAGCTTGGCTGGTGGTGAGAAAGGCCCTCCCCGTCAGATCCTTCCTACACGCCAGGAGTCTCACCCCCTCTGCACGTTGCCCTCGAGGTGGCTGTGGTGGGGAAGAGACCGTTGTTCACCTCCTTGTGGATTGTGCCTTTGCAAAGAAAGTCTGGAGAGAGATGCAGTGGTTGCTGTCGAGGTTCATCCCGAGCAGTTCTGTGACACAGGACTCTGTGCTCTACGGGCTGTTCCCAGGGACACACACCGAGACAAACATCAACTGCAGCTGGAGGATCATCAACTCGGTGAAAGATGCGCTTTGGTCTGCCCGAAACTTGTTGGTCTTCCAGCGCAAAGAGTTGTCCCCGACCGATTGTTGCGGACTGGCACAATCCAAAGTCCAGGACTACGTGCTGAGGGATGCAATAAAGCTTGGGGCAGCTGCTGCAAAGGCGCAATGGGGAAGGGTCGCTGTCTAAGACCTTTCTGCCACAGCGCACCGAGAGACTGGGAACTGTTTAGAGCCCCTCGGGCTGTACAGCTCAAAATGAAGGGCTGTAAATGATTGTAATATTGTTTGTACTGATGCACCTGGTGATACATTTTGTAAAAGTTTAACCTGGATTGTACCCTTGTAATGGTGTTTTTGAAATGGTTTGGAATGTGATTGAAGATATTTTATGAATAAAGTATATTTTTGCAAAAAAAAACTCGATCAATTAATTAGTTTTCTGGTTGTGTTAGTTGAGGGACAAATATTGGCCAGTGCTCCAGGATAATTCCCTTACTACTACACTGAGGTGTCAGCCTAGAAGATCCATTCAAGCCTCCAGATTGGGACCTGCCCCATCAAGAGATGAGAGTGCTATGACTGGCCTCAAAGCCTTAATGGAAAAACAAAATAGGCTAAATAAAATGTTGTCCATTGCAGATAGTTCAGTTACAAGTACTATAAGTAACTTAATAAAAGGCTAAGTCAATGCAGTGCATCATTTTCCTCACTTAACGGTGAAAAGACCAGTAGAATTAATTGTAATTGTGAAGGTAAATTATGGCTGTTAATTTATTAATAAGTTGGCAGTGCAACCTGTGATACATTTTGGATTTAAGCCAAAAGTCTGTGCACATAATGGAGCTACTGCTGGAATTTAAAATAACAACAACACTGAATGCTGAAAAACAATTAAACACCCAGAAGGAAATAAACAGTTTGGACAAGTACTCCTATTTCCCAGTTTTTACTGTATTTATTCCTTCTTGGCACTGTGACTTTTGCACAACAGATATGTTACATAAAGTGTACAATGAGATTTCAAGGCTGCAATGTGACCATGTGATTCTCACAATGCCATCATAAGCTTCAGTCTGAACCCTGCTTGTCATTCTACAGCCTTGTAGCATCTTTTGTGTGATCCATTTTGTGCACACGGTTTCTAAATGTTCCACTAAAGTTATAGGCTACCCGTACAAATGTGCCACATCTCAAGATGAATGTCTGCTGAGGGAATACAGCAAAGTGAGCCCAGGTTAATAACAAGTTATTTATTCATTGACTCTGCGAGGAAATGAAAACTCTATAATAAAAGCTAGCGGAAAGTCTAAGGAGTAATATATCCCGTTTCAGTATATTACAGCAGGCACATGTTTATATCACAATTTCAGCTGTCCAGAGAGTCATCGCAATTCCGAAAGGGTGTTGCTTTATAGTCTTGCAACTTGATAATCGAAGAGAGCTTAAATAAAAAATGACACTCGCTCAATTTTTTAAAAAAGGAAACAAATGAAATCCAATACCCAGAGGTTATGTTGTTGTCTCCCAGGGTCGATCTAGCTGCAAAGTGAAATGAATAGTTTACATTGACGTAAATATATCCAAACAAAACTGAAGATGAGAGCTGCACTGATGTAAATGTGACCTGCAGTCACTGGACAATTAGTAGATGACTAGCTGATATCCAATGGCATTTCTCATGAAGTCAGTGTATGATGTGCAACATAATAGTCCCAAGACCACTGATTTCCAATGATTGAATAGGGGAAATTGTGTGTTTATTACTGATTATTGTAGAAGTGTTACTTCTATTTTCTGCCTTGGATTTTCTGACTGTGCACAGTTGCATGCAAAGTTGGGGGCCTTATTATTTAAGAGGAAAATCCATTTATACAGCACCTTTCATAACCTCAAGACATTCTGAAATGCTTCACAGTCAACAAACTACCTTTGAACTTTATTCACCGTTGTGATCTAGGAATCACAGCAACCAATTTGTGCACAGGAAGACCCACCAACAGAAATTAGATAAATGACCAGATTATCTGCTTTAGGTGCATGCAAGGAATCTTGGCCAAGAAACGGGGGGAAATAAAAGCAAAATACTGCGACTGCTGGAAATCTGAAACAAAAACAGAAAATGCTGGAAAAACTCAGCAGGTCTGACAGCATCTGTGGAGAGAAAGACAGAGGAAATGTCGGGGAGGAAATGTCCTACTCTTCTTCAAAAAGTGGCACAGCACCGCTTATATCTGCCTGAGAAGGCAGATGGGATTCTCGGTTTAACATCTCAACTGAAAAATGACACACCCAACAATGTAGCACTCCTTCAGCACTACCCTTGTTTCAGCCTAGATTAAGTGCTCAAGTCCCTGGAGTGAGGCTTGAACCCAACATCTTCTGACTCAGAATACAGAGTGATACAGCTGAGACAAAGTTGACATTTCAATTGTTTAACTGTTCATTTAATTTTATTTCCTAACTTTCCTAACAGAAGATGATTATGAGGAAGATATTACAATTAAGTGGTATGTAGGATGCAGGAACTATAGAATGTGGGGAGTATTGTATGGGTTGATAATGTCAGGATGGTAATTTTAGGATTTCAGAGTACTGGGAGGAGGTTGGGCCTCATGTTTATCGAGAGTTGGGTGAAGGTCTGGGATAATCAGTGAGGTGGGCTACAGGATGTGGGAGTACCAGGAGGGAATGTTGTAGAGTTTTGGAACACTTGGATGCACGTGGAGCGGAAGAGGAGTCCTGGGAAAATAAAGCATTTTGAGGGCTTGCTGGTGGGTGGATGGATTTCAGGGGTGACAGTGCTGGGGCGAGAGCTATCACTTAAAAACACAGTGTAATAAAAATATATACAGGGGTGGGTCCAGAAGTTGGCAGCAAGGAGGAGAACATATGCACACTTGTAAGGTGACAGTATAGGAGGGGTATCAATGAGGATGACTTCCCTTCACATTCTACAAGCATGGAAAATCATTTTCCTAACATTGACCTGGGAAATCTGTATTTAAAATAGATACTGCTGAATGTTTCTTTTAAGCATAATACAGATTGCCTCAGATCACTCACTTCCAGCTGCATTGTCTCCCTCATGACTGTGGTTCACCCCTGCCTTGATCAGACCCGCTTCACCCCACCACCCATTATAGCAAGGCCTCAAGGAGCCTGAAGTCCCAAGGGCCACTCACAGTTATAAAGGGTGTGTTGTTGCAACCTCCTCCAGCCCTTTGACCCTCTACAAACTCTGAACACCTCTATTTCTGTTCTCTAGCACGTTCCCGATTTTTCTCAATCTGTCTTTGGCAGCCATTCCTTCAGCTGCCTGGATCCTCAGCTCTGGAATTCCCTCCCTAAACTTCTCTGCCTCTCTTTCCTCCTTTATATTCATTAAAGCTTTTGGTCACTGGTCCTATTATCTCAATATATAGCTGGAAGGGAGCAGGAAGTTGGGGCTATCCTTACGAATTGAAGTTCAAGGGAGAGGAAGGGATCTAGTTAAAGTGGGTAGATGCAGGTGGCGGGGGAAGACACGTGAGTGGAAGAGGGGTAGGATAGTAGCTGGGGAGTGGGAAAAGTCCAGCATCAAACAGCAGGCCCAATTTGAACTGATTCAAGGCAGATGGTAGGATTGTGGATCAGACAGATGGAGCTGGGAGACAATGGTAAAATTTAATCAGGGGCAAGTCAAGACAATAGGTGAGGTTAATCTGGCAACAATTATGACAGACAAGTGTGATGAAAATATATGTGACAGGGAACCTTTGCAGGATATAAGGAACTGAGGTAATGGGAAGTGCAGGTTATGTGCATGATAACTAGCGGATGGTCCATAGGATTGTTCTTGGTGAGTAGAAAGATGCACTCACACAACAATTAATAGAGATGCTACCAACAAAGCGTGGTGGGCAAAATGTTACAGGAAGCAAGTGTGACACACGCAGGAAGTAAAATAAGCTGACATAGACAATCCTGCTGCATCGCAGATTGAAGGGTGAGAACATTATAACTATCTCAATTGTTTTCCTTTAATTTGATGTTTGAGACTCATGATTATCTATTAGCTACATAGGAACATAGGAAATAAGAGCTGGAGAAGGCTATTTGGCCTCTTGAGGGAAAGTCTAAGGTTATAGCTAACAATTGGTCAAAAGCAAAATATATTTTATTTGATGGGAATCTGGACTAAAATCAGAAAATGTTAGAAACACTCAGAAGGTCTGGCAGAATCTGTGGAGAAAGAAACAGTTCATTTTTCAGGCCAAAGAGCCTTCATCAGTACAGGGAAAGATTAAAGTGATATTTTGTTACTTGTCCTATTAACACCTCCTTCTGCCATGCACCATCTTCCTTTAGTTACTTAATCTCTGCTACCCTAAACCCTATCACAGACCGGCTTCCCTCTAGTTCTTTCCCTGCCCCCTGCCTTTCCTGACTCTGTACTTGCTTGAAAACTATATATCTCTAACCTGTTATATTTCCAGTTTTGATGAAAGTTTATCAACCTGAAATGTTAACTCTATTTCTCTCACCACAGATGCTGTCAGACCTCCTGAATGTTTCTAGCTCTTTTTCTGTTTTTATTACTTAACAATTGATCATGGCTCATTGTGATTTGAAATGCACAGAAATATGTTAAGGTGCTTGCTAACCTTAGCCTGGGTGAAACCCAAGTGCAAGGACGCATCAGAACTCCATCTGCAATGGTACTAAATATTACTGTTAGGAGACATCAACACAAGTTTCAAATCTTAAAGACATTTTATTCGTCTCTCGGAGATGCACTAGTGAAGTCCAACAATTTGATGGGAAGGTCGCTCACTGCTTGGTTTAATGCACTTCCAGACTTGACACCCAACTTATACTTTTGCATGATTACATAGCTGAAAATGCTTCACATCGATATAGAGCAGTAGTATTTGCACCCTTAGGCTTGAGTTTCCAAATGTTTCTTTAATGCTAGTGGTGACACTTTTATATGACAGCAAAGCTCACATCTGCAACCTTTATGGTTTAGATTTAATTGTCCTCACAGTGAAAGGGCTGGATGGTAGGGACTGTGCCCTTGCAGTATTTGTCAGTGTTAATGAGTGTCACCTTTTTCAGTTCAATCTTAAGAATGTCCAAGTTCCGTAGAAGAACTCACAGAAACATACCAGAGTCAAAAAACTACTCAACAAGCCTAGTATACAAGTTCTGTATGAACTACCCATCTCTAATTGAAAAGCAATGCCTGAGGCATTTTTGACTCAGCAACAACTTATATTTTGATTTTCATTAGAGGCACATCCTTACTGTCATTTCTACTCTTGCCATTTACTCTTTATATGACAACACCTATCAATATTTATACTCCTGGGCTCTTTCCAGACATTGCTTGTTATTCAAGAGACAACCAGTCTCTGCTGAATATACATACAAACTAAACTCAATAAAGACCCCAAACCACAACAAAAGGCAATATGACATGGCAAATGAAAGCAGAAATATTCTGTAGTTTGGAGCATCTGACAGCTTGACGTGACTGTCACAAAAGTAAATATCAAAAATCACATCAACTTTTCTTCAAAATTCATGAAGGAAAGACAAAGGTCAAAAAAAGTTTGGAATGAAGTATGATTTGTAAACAGCAGAGAAAGAGATATTTTGATTACCCTATGCCTGCAATAACTTCTCCAGCTTCTTTGCATCCCTTTGCATATCAACATCCCTATGCCACTTGGTGGTCTTGGACAGAATGATTAAGCCAGGTTTATGCATAAGGGTTTTTTCAGAGTCACGTTGCATGTGAGATTGGCTCAAAGTTCTCTGCAATGTCTGAAAGGTAGAGCTTTTGAGAAAAGTTAACTGATTGACAGCATTACTGCTATATAGGTAAACACAACAAATGCAGTGCAGAGAGCAAGGCTCCCCCAAACAGAAAAGGAGATTAATGAGCAGTTAATATGTTTTTGGTGGTATTGTTTGAGGGAGGGATCTGGAAGAACTCTTGTTGTTTTTTGATTACCACCATGAGAACTTTTATCCCCAGCTGAATAGGTAGAGAGGGCCTTCATTTAAATTCTCATTCAAAAGACAGGGTCTCAGTGTTCCCTTTGTAGATACTGAAGCATCAGTCTATACTCATGCTCATATCCTACAATTAGGCTTGGACCCACAGCATTCTGACTCAGAGTCGAGAGCGCTAAACTAACTGAATAAGCTGACACTTCAGATACAGTGTACTGGCAGTGGGAGGAGTGAATGCTTAAAGTGATGGATGGAGTGCCAATCAAGTGGGCTGCTTTGTCCTGCATGGTGCCAAGCTTCTTGAGTATTTTTGGAGCTACCCAATGGTGACCCCCACGGTGTAGATGATGGGGGATTCAGTGATGGTAATGTCACTGAATATTAAGGGGAGATGGTTAGATCCTTTCCTGGAAGTGGCCATTGCCTGCCACTTGAGTGAGAGAAATGTTACTGATCACTTATCAGTGCAAGCCTGAATGTTGTCCAGTCCTTGCTGCATGCAGGTACGGTCTGCTTCCTTACCTGAGGAATGACAAATAGAACTGAAAACTGTAAAATCATCAACAAACATCCCCATTTTTGATGTCACATTGGAGAGAAACTCTTTGATGAAACAGCTGAAGATGGTTGGGCCTGGGACACTGTCCTGAGGAACTCCTGAAGCGATGTCCTGGAACTGAGATGATTGACCTCCAGCGACCACAACCATGTTTCTTTGTGCTAAGTATAACTCCAGCTAGAGAAGAGCTGACTGGTAATTCCCATTGGTTTCAATTTTACTGGAACAGGGTGATGCTACACTGGGACAAATACTGCTTTTATGTGAAGGGCAGTCACTCTGATCTTACAGTTGGAATTTAGCTATTTTGTCCATATTTAGACCAAGACTGTAATTAAGTCTGAATATGAGTGATCCTTTCATAACCTACACTAGGCATTATCAAGCAGGTTATTGGTGAGTAAGTGTTGCGTGATAGCACCGTTGACGTCAGCTTCCATTAATTTGCTGGTGATTGAGACTAGACAGCTGGGATGGCAATTGGCTGAACTGGATTTTGTTCTACCTTTTGTGGACAGAGCATACCTGGGCAATTTGTTGGGTAGATGCCAGTGTTGTAGCTGTACTAGAAGAGCTGTTGTCAGGACCCATAGCTTTTGCTGTATGCAGTGCACTCAGCTGTTTCTTCATATCACATGGAGTAAATTAAATAGGTTGGCCTGAGATCTATGATTTTGGGGGCCAAAATGGATTATTTACTCATCGCTTTTTAGTGGAGAAGGAAGAGTTGGTCGTGAGATCAAATGCCACAATTGCATGTGTAGTTTATTCACATATTCAGTGAAGAGGGCACTCAGTAGTGTGCATATCTCTGCCATGCTGTGTTAACATTATTACAATGAATCAGCTCTTCCTAGAGGTTTTTCCCTGCATGGTTGATGCTCCGTAACCACAAAACTGGAAAAATATATTTGTTTTTATTAAGAGCTTCCATCTCACTGACAACGCTTCAAGTCAACCCACAGCCAACAACCTGCTCTGAAAACTTTGTTCACCTTTTGACAACTGTGCCAAAGTCCATCACAGCAGCTGAGACACTCCACAACATTCTAAAACAGTCAACAACTTTCTAAATAAAAAAAACTCACAACGTTCTTTAAAAAAAAACAATTTGTCCTATCTCCAATTGTTAATGGATCCTTTAAAACAAAATCCAGAATCTGGATCTGCATCTTTGGCAAGGACTAATCAGTTCTTCCTTGGGCCATACCCAACTGTGTACCAAGTTTTGTTGAAACTGTCCATTAGCTCTTGAGATAAATTGTTTGCAGACAAGCAGACAAGCTGACAAGCAAAAACACTATTTCTGCCCACCTTCAGTGACAGAGGTTATGAACAAAACACCTGAAAATATACAAATCCGAAGTGAACTGGACTCATAACAATGTTAACTATAATGGTCAAGATTGCACATTCCTTCATAAATATAACAGAAATACTGCTCGGGTAGTTTTTTTTGTGTTGGTTTCAATTCACCACTACAATTATATCTTATGTGTATTTTATCTTATTTATATAATTTCTAGTGATTTGTAATCTGTATTCAGAAGGTGCTGGGCATGTAGGATATGATAATTAAACATTAAGATGTGATTAACCAGTCTACCAAAAAAAGAAAGGGATAATTCCATGATATCATACTCTCATACTGAAGGGATTGCACTTGAAGAATGAATCAATGATACAGTATTTTAGCCCTATATCCAACCTGCATTCCTTTTGACTGCAGTTTACCCATTGGGCAGGATTTTCCCCCCGTCAGGAGCGAAGGTGAAAGGTGGGCGTGCACAGGCGCACTTCCGATCGGCACCCCCAATTAAGGCCCACCCAGCGCAAGGTTCGCATGGTAGTGCTATGCGCTCCCTGTGCGGGCGAGGGGAATCCCAAAATTGAGAGTGCGCTCTTTCGCGCATGCGCACTAAATGCTGCCTCAGGGAGATCGGCTGTTCTGAGACAAATATTAAAAATAGAAAAAAAAATTCCTGACATGTCCCCTCATGTGACACTGTCACATGAGTTGGGACATGTCCATAATTTTCACAACAACTTCATTAAAATTTTTAAAAACCTACATGAAACCTCATCCCGCCTGTGGATGAGGTTTCATGCTTTTTCTAATTCCCACTGTGGCTCCTGGCCTGCCCGCCAACATTAAAGTTGGACGGGCAGGTCCGTTAATTAGTTTAATTACTCTGTCAATGGCCTCAATTGACCATTGACAGGTCGGCGGGCGCACAGCTGATTTTGCTGCACCCCCGCCTACCGGAAAATTTAAATGGGGCGCGATGATGTCGGGAGCTCCGCCCAACGTCACCGCGCGTCACTTTATGCATCGGCAAGTGGGCCCCGCCCCCTGCTCGTCGACAAGAAAACTCTGCCCATTAGATGTGCAAGATCACAGAATTACCCTTGTTGTGCTTCCTGCAGCATTTCTATGACCAATTGATAAAAGTGTACTAACGGCCTATCAGGTACTTCCATAAAGAAGAAAAAGAACAGTAAGCTCAGCAAATATAACAGAACAAATGAGATATAATGCATCAAAATATTATGAACACAAAACAATAACGGGTTTTAGCTGTATTTCGTGCTGAATAAGGTCAGGCTCATTTTGATGAAAAGCCTTATGTTTTTCATTAAGCTCTATGCTGTAAACAATAGAACAGTAAATATTACATAAGTTAGTCCATAACCCCAAGTGTGTAACTTCCCAATAACATTTATTATGTACAATTAACATTATTATGTGGGTTTTCCCCTCAGCAGAAAACAAATGGCACCAGCCTTTCAATACACATACACTTCTCACGGACTTTCTATTAGGTTTAGCACTTGAACTTAATATAATTAGAGATACATTTGTGGATAGTAGATTCAATAGGGTGAGCAGGGCAAGCAACTGTGCATCTCCTTAAAAAATTATCAGTGAGCAATGTAATGCATGAACCCACAAGTATTGTTTAGACTATGAAGTCCAATGTCAAATCAGGTATGAGAGCAAAATAAAGAGAGGGAAAAAAGATTGTATTAAAGAGAGAGAACAAAGTGACAAAACATTTTTTTAAATCTCCAACAATATTTAACACCTGAAGGGATGATCCTTCGCACATGTAAAAAAAAATCATTTTCAGTGCCAGTAAGTTTTTTTGGCAGTAATTAAACCTCATCACGCCTTTAATTATTTATTTACACTGGAACAGATAGGTCCTAATTTTTTCTCGAGTGCTTAGGGGGCATCTATAGCTGAGTACCCAAACTTCACAACATTTCATATATTTGAATGCAAAGTCTCTTAATGAGATATAGTTATAGTGAGGCTTGTGGAGGAACAGAACAACTTGGGTAGTAACGTCTGATTTCTGTGTTCCATTTTCATTGTGCAGTTAGTAACACCGTTATTTCTACTACAACATCTAGCGCAATAATGCAACAAATAAAATACTTTATCATTAGACTATTTTGTTTTAATTCCACTGCGACAGATCTATAAAATAAAAATTGATCATCAATGAAAAATTGCTAGCCTTTTGCTAGGCCTCCTCAGGTTATATTCAGAACACCAGGACCTTGCTACCAAATATATGTATGATGATTAAGAAAGCAGAAGTTGTAAGATATGGAGTAATAGTTTACGTGGGGCTCTCCCATACACTTGCCATAACTTTGGCATAAAGCTGCTAGAAACAACTCTGGCTGGAATTTCCACTGAAATTATGAAGTAAAGCAATTCTGTATACTGGGTTGATGTCCATCGGGTTACTCGAACCTAACGGATGCATGTATCCATTACACTCCTCACCTTGCACCAACTCAGCTCCCCCACTTCGCCCATCACAAAAAGTAAGTGGGGCTCTTTAGCAATCTTATGCTTCACTTCTACTCATCAACTTTAGAAAGGCTAGCATTTCAGTTGTGTTAAAGTCATTAAATGGATTCCACCAATATCAACCACTCAGCTCAGTAACAACCACATACGTCAATAAGACATGTATGCAGATCAAGAGCCAGCATTTTCATCCAAATCAGCTCTAGTTCAGTAGCTTATCCTTAAGCATTGGGAACCGAGGAAAGTGTTGGGAAAACAGATGTTGATTTCTTCTCTCTGCCTTATCTGAAATGTTAAAATGGCAAATTAAAAATGAAATTTAAAGCACAAGGATTTTTATTTGCCTTAGTTCAGGTACTGAACCTGATCAATCTCTGAGAGAAACACATTGAGATTTGTGAAAATGTAACCTTACAATTTGTAATGTTAAGATTTCAATCTTTGCTTTAAATGTCCTCCATCTACCTTCTTCAGGCAAACAAAATGCCTTAACGTGGAGTCCAATCTGTTGTGATGAAGGTTCAGCAGACTTCAGCTTCTACGTGATGTGGAAACATATGGCACAAGAACATAAGAAATGCTTGAAATATTGCCTGTATCTCAAAGATTCTCCTTCTGCATAAGAAGAAACAATTAAAGTGCTTATCAGCTTTCTCCTGCTATCTGTACACTGCCTTTACCACAACTTTTTGCAAAGGAAGACAACACTTTGGAGAGATAGAAGGAAATAATAAATCAATGTAGGGTTGGGTGGATCTTGGATACTTTTTATAGGATTAAAAGCACTTGAGAGAAATCCACCACCTATCACTGAAATAAAAAGATATCACGTTATTGCAATCAATTTTCCCTGTGCCACTCTTGCAAACACAGAATTATGGGCTGCAGTTATTCTGTAAATGATTCCCCCTGTTCTAAATTATCCACATATCTAACTTTTCAAGGAAAGGTAGATATTCTTCGCCATCTTCCTCTATACCATTAGCTGTGGTGCAGTGTCCTGCCTTTGAGTAACAAGGTTTGGGTTTCTTGCCTCACATTGGAAAACATCAACACAAAGTGAAGTTTGACATTGCAGTTGAACTGGTGAGTGTACCATCTTTCAGATGTAGTGTTAAACAGTTTTGATCCCCTCTAAGGTAGATGTAAATGATACTATGGCAATATTTTGTAGAAGAGCGGTGAAGTTCTCTCTGATCTCATGGTCAAAATTTATCTCTTCACCAACACCTAAAACAGAGTGCCTGGTCTTTATCAAATTGTTATTTTCTGGGTTCCTGCTGTGCAGAAATTGGCTCCAACATTACAACAATAACTATACATCAGAATTACCTCATTGGCTGTAGGGCACTTTGGGATGCCCTGAAATCAAGGGCAGAATCTTCGGCAAGGTGAGCGCGGCCCACGTAAAATGACGTGTGGTGATGTCGGGCGTGCGTGAGCTGTTAAGGAAGTATGACAGCATATTTTGTGATGAATTGGGAAAGATAAAAGGCCTACAAGCAAAAATATATGTAGAGTCAGAAGCAACAAGCTGAATCTTTAACACCAGACGTGTGCCTTACGCCCTAAAGGAGAAGGTGGATGCAGAACTGTGCAGCTTAGAGAAGCTAGGCATAATCCAACCAGTCCAATTTTTGGAATGGGCAGCGCCAATAGTCGCTGTGATGAAACTAGATCAAACTATTCGCACCTACAGAGAGTACAAATTAACTGTGAACAAGGCTGCTAAATTAGATAAATATCCTATCCCGAGGATTGAAGGTCTGTACGCTAAGCTAGCTGGAGGAAAATCCTACACGAAATTGGCCCTGTGTCATGCATACCAACAGCTAGAAAAAGACAGTGCATCTAGAGGGTATGTGACCATCAACACGCACGAGGGCCTGTACCAATTATACAAGCCTACCCTTTGGTGTATCATCTGCATGTGCAATCTTCCAAAGGACCATGGAAAGCATATTGCAAGGACTTCCCTAAGTGGTAGTGTACCTGGGTGACATCCCGAGCACAAGATCAATGGAAGCCAAGCATTTGGCCAACTTAGAAGAGGTTTTAAGAAGATTTTTGGAAGCTGGTGTATGATTGAAGAAAGAGAAATGAACTTTCCAAATGACTGAAGTCACTTACTTGGGTCATCGAGTGGATGCCCAGGGGTAGAGTAGAGGAGAAAGTTAGGACAATCAAAGAGGCACACTCTCCTTCCAGTGTCACTGAACTCAAGTATTTTTTGGGCATGATAAATTTTTATTGTCATTTCTTGCCAAACTTGTCAACAGTGTTAGCACCTTTACACTTACTATTGAAAAATAACCATCTTTGGTAATGGAAGGCTCAACTAGAAGAAGCCTTCATAAAGGTCAAGAAGCTATTACACTCAGCATGTCTACTAGTGCATTAGGATCCTTCTAAATAATTAATATTAACTTGTGTTGAATCTCCCTATGGTGTGGGAGCAGTGTTATCACAACTTCCAGGTTGGAAGATGGTTCCGAAAGGCCAATAGGCTATGTCTCCAGAACCCCTGCTGCAGTCGAGAAGGGTTAGTCACAATTTGAAAAGAAAGGTTTATCAGTGATATTTGGAGTAAAGAAATTCCATTAATATCTGCATGGTGGACATTTCACCATATTATCGGATCATAATCCACTAATGGGTTCATTTCGCCAATAGCCTCATCCAGAATTCAACATTGGGCTCTGATTTTGTCGGCATATGAGTACACCTTTATGCATCGTTCGGGTGTGCACATTGCAAATGCAGACACCCTCAGTCGTTTTCCATTACCAGATAGCATTGTACATGCTCCAGTGCCACAAGAAGTTGTACTTGTGTTGAATTTCTTGGACTCCTCGCCGGTCTGTGCAAAGCAAATAAGGAATTAGACAAACCGGGATCCAGTTTTGTCAAGGATAGTCGAATTCACCAGGGATGAAGATTTGAGGACATTTGAAGAGATAAGACCATTCTATGCCCACAAAACTGAGTTAAGTTGTCAAAATGGAATCTTGTTGTGTGGATCAAGTGTTTAGTTCTTTCGCAAGGAAGCGAACTATTCTTGACAGAGCTTCACAGTGTGCATCCAAGCATTTCGAAGATGAAGATGTTTGTGCAAAGCTTTATCTGGTGGCCAGACATAGACAGTGATATAGAAAGAATGGTAAAGCACTGTCTCCATTGTCAACAACAACAGAAGTTTCAGTTCCACTGCATCCACGGGAGTGGCCTGGTTAACCCTGGGTTAGACTACGCAAAGACTATATAAGTCCATTTTTAGGTACCATGTTTTTATTGATCACCAACGTGAATTATAAGTGGATGGACGTGTATGACGTTAGATCACCTACATCGAGTGCAACTATTGAAAAGTTGCACCTATGTTTTAGTACACATGGCCTACCAGAAGTTTTTGTTTCAGATAACATTACTGCCTTCACTAGTATGGAATTTCAGAGATTCACAAGTTTAAATGGAATTAAACATATTAAAACAGCACCACATCATCCCTCATCCAATGGGTCAGCAGAAAGAGCAGTGCAAATTTTCAAATCAGGAATGACAAAGTTATCCAAAGGAGCGTTAGAAACTCAACTTTCACGTTTTCTTCTCAATTATGATACCACTCCTCATTTAACTACGGGTTCAACACCGTCTGAATTACTGATAAAATGTCACATTCATACAAGATTAAGTCTGGTGTTTCCAAACTTCGAGGAGAGGTAGAGAAGAATCAGAGTGGTCAGAAATTGAATCGCGATATTCATAGCAAAGCTTGAAGATTTACTGTGGGAGATACAGTTTTCGCGTGGAATTTTGGAAATGGTCCTAGTTGGGTTCCTAGTATAATTGTCTCTAAAACTGGACCTTTGTCATACCAAGTGGAAGTGGAAGACCAGATTGTTTGAAAACATGTGGATCGTCTAAGGATTAGAGAGACATTCCAACAACTAGCTATTCTGTCTATAATTAGTGTCGAACCTTTAATCCCTGAGGTGAAAGATTGACCTAGAATAGACATACCTGGTGCCTCTGTTGAACTACCTAATCCTGAACTGCCATTGTTGAAGGATGTCCCTGATGCTGCAGTTCCTGATCATGTCAATCCAGTGGGAGAATCTCAAGTCGTAGAGCTACATAGCTCTAAATGAATTAGAAAGCCACCTCAGAGACTTAACCTTTAATTGCATGACCTGTGTATATATGTATATGTTGTGAATTAAGATTTTTTTGTAAATATGAAATGTAAAAAAAAACTAAAGGGGGAGGAAATGTAGTGATTATGGATAAAAACTTTCCTACTGCCTTTAGGGCTCATGTGATTGTACTGACAAATCAGCCCTAAGCGTGGGTAGTCTTAGGGGCAAAGCTTTCTAGTCGTGGACCTGGTTCAAGCATGTAGCTTCTAAAAGAGCTCTGTAATAAAGTTACCTGTTTCAAGTAAGAAACCTATCCGCTACACCAAGTTTATTACAAGTGTGAGCTATTTAGCTCCTTGGGCCTGCTCTGACATTCAATGAGATTGTGACTGATATATGACTAAATTCCATATACCCACCTTTTCTCCATATCCCTTAATACCTTTGAACAACAAAAATCTATCAATCTCAGGTTTAAATTGACAACTGATCTAGCATCAGTTGCCATTTGCAGAAGATAGTTCTGAACTTCTACCATGCCTGTGTGAAGAGTTCTTTGTCAGTTGTGGCTCAGTTGATAGCACTATTACCTCTGAATTAGAATGTTGTTGATTGATGTCCTGCTTCTGGATCTGTATGCAAAAATCAAAGCTGATTCTCCAGTTTTGTAATGTGTGCTGCACTGTCAGAGGTGTGTATCGAGGTATGAAATGCACGGCCCTGTTTACCCTCTCAGGGAGCTATTTCAAGGAACAGCATGGGTATGAATCTAGTGTTCTGGCCAATTATTATACGTCAACTATCCATTCCATTGTTGATGGATTGTTAACCTTGATATCAAACTGTAACTATACAAATAAAAACAAAATTCATCCACCAATATCAAAAGAAAACAGATTATTTGGTCACTATTAAGTTTCTGTGCATGGGAACTTTTTCTTCTGTTCTTTGCCCGAAGGCAGGTCTGATCACAGCACAGTGATCTCCACCACATGTAGTCAAGGAGGTAAGCCCTGAATCCATCCCAGCCAGAATGGCAATCAAGTTCCATGCTATTGGCATCAGTCTGATCCACACCAGCTGTCCAGCCCCCTGAAGGAGTCCAAGTTGCTATGGCAACATATAGCTTTACATACATGTTGTTATCAGGATAGTGATGGTAGAGGCTCCAATTTCTTTCCATCACACAGCTGATCAGCAATCTCTCCTGCTCTTACCACCTGGCATTAGCATATATCGGAAGGATTTCCAAGTTGCTACTCAACCCATTTGGTTACATTATGACCACACCTTTCTTGCCATCAAGGTCTGTGGTAGGGCTTGAACCCAGAGCTTCTGGGCCCAGAGGAAAGGGTGCTACCATTGTGCCACAAGGCCTCCTCTTGTGTGAGCTTGCAGTGTGCAAATTGACTGCCCTGTTTCTTATATTACAACAGTGACTACACTTCAAAAATATTTCACTGGTTATGTAGTGCTTTGAGGTCACGAAAGGCACTCTATAAATCTAAGCTCATTCTTTTTTTTGGATCCACACTGTTTCTAGCATTTCTCCATTTTGAACATCCTCTATTCTATTTTCTTTAGCTTCAAAGAAGGCAGACAAATACCAGCCTGGCCTGCTGCAAGCCACTTCTTCTTGGTTTTGAATGGTTAGCACAAAACTTCCCAATTGAAGATACCAATTCACAATAAATAAGCCACCTCATTCAAGGCCTAATCAATGGCTGACCAGGGAAGCACAATGTATCACACTGTCTCAGGGAACTTTCCTGCTTTTAAGTTGGGCTTACATAGCATACAGTGGATTGAATTTACAGTAATTCTTTAATTAAGTTGTGCTGTTGTGATTTGGAATAACTTGAAATTGATTGTAGGTACCAAATAGTCAGAAGTTTTCCAAGTCCTCAGTGTAGCACTAGGGGAGCTGAGCCCTCCAGGCCAATAAAGAGATTTTAACATTGTTGCCAGCATAAAACTTCCTGCAACATCATGGAACATCCATGGCTAGAATCACATAAGGACTTCATGTCAACTGTGGCACTCTCAACTCTGAACCAGAAGTTTTGGGTTAGTTCTACTCCACAATTACTGAGGGAGAGCTATATTGGTGCCATCTTTCAGAAGGGAAATGGAAGTAAGCCTGCACTGTTACGCCCCTCTCCCCCACCCCTCTCTGCCCTATAAAGTGGACAGCAAATGCTCCACATCATTCAAAGAAGAGCAGGTGAGCTCCTTTTGGCAGGTGTTACCCTTTAATAAACACTCAGATAACCAGCTTATCTGACCATTATCAAATTGCTGTTTGTGAAAGCTTGCTGTCCACAGATTGGCTTCCTACATTGCATCAGTGACTACTTATCAAGAAAGCATCATTGGTTATAAAGTACTTCGGAACATCCTGATATCAAGAAAGGTGCTATACAAATGCAAGTCTCTTCCTTCATTTCATGTTCTGGTTTTGCTACAGGGAGCCAGATTTGCTCCAAATCATGAGCAGGACAAGATTGGAATGTAATTTTGCAATATAAGTGTGGTATTGAGATAGAGTTTGAGATCTTGGAAGGAAAAATGGTGTGATCCTGTGTCAAATGTGATCATTCGTCGTAACCAGCCAAGCTAACGAGGGTGTTTATTTTGTAGTAAGAATGTCTTATAAAATGTCCCTGCAGCCATTAAAACCAATCAAATTAACTGGAATTAACAGGGAATAGTATCATTCACAGAGAATTAATGACATGTTTCAGCTAACCATGAAAGATAAAGCAAGTGGTTTCTGATGAACACCAACAAATTCATCAATTTGAGTGGACAAATTATACATACCAACTGGCAACAAAAAATACCAGAGAATAGAATATAAAGCTGCAACTCTACTGCTGCTGGGAGCTCCAGCCTGGCAATACCTGCTTTACACTGCCTGGCTTCAATTCTAATTGTCTTACAGGAGCTCTGCTTTTGTGTGATTCCCCACTTTCCAACAAAGTATTGTTGCTGTCTCTCAATTTTGTAAACACAAGTTTACATCAAGACATTAGTGCCTTCGAGTTCAAGTGGACAGCCGGGTAAACTAAGTTTTGATACTGCATGAGATTCGTGTTCTGTTTGGTGTCAAACTGAAGTATGATCAGATTAACCACCCCTCCAGAGAGATTTGCCTTGCTTCTGCCCAGCATCTGAGCAAGCCTGAGGCATGGTTTTGTATTCACCTGCCTTTATTTTTTTGAACTACTTCCTCCCTTACCAACTCCAGTTGGAAGAGTAACTGTGTTAGTAAATTTTAACTTTGTCCTAAATAGTCATCCATAAAACAAGGTTGACAAGTGAAAGTTGAATTGGCGGGTAGGATGCCTCCCGAGAACACCTAGCAAAACAGAATTCGTGGCAAATTAATTTTGCCCTTAGGCATAATGAGACTGTTACCGCTTAGATTGATGTAGAGCAGACAGTGCTGAGTTAATGGTGGGCCTCTGCATGTACACACAGCACCACACAAGCTTCAATCGAATATCTAATATGAGCACAAAACAAAGACCACAATCATCTCACTACATTTAAGTGCACAAAAATTACATTTGACCAAATTACCATCTGGGGTAAAAACAAAAAGCTAAAAGCTACTGCAGATGCTGGAAATCCAAAATAAAAACAGAATTACCTGGAAAAACTCAGCAGGTCTGGCAGCATCGGCGGAGAAGAAATCAGTTAACGTTTCGAGCCTTCATGGCCCTTCGGCAGTTCTGCCGAAGGGCCATGAAGGCTCGAAACGTTAACTGATTTCTTCTCCGCCGATGCTGCCAGACCTGCTGAGTTTTTCCAGGTAATTCTGTTTTTGTTACCATCTGGGGACTTCTTTTAAGAACATTCCTTGCATCTGTCCCAGTTATGTTAATTAAATGTTGGGCCTTTACCTCAAGAACTTTGAGCTGTACAGAGTTTTGGTCAGACACCATGCTTTTAGCATTATCCTTCTAGCCTTAGAGGTTGTACAGCACAGATTCACCAGAATGATAGTGGGGTTAATAGGTTAAATTATGATGAAAAGTTATAAGATTGGCTTGTATTCTATTAAGTTTGGGAAATTGAAGGGTAATCTAATTGAGGTATTTAAAATGGTAAAGAATTTTAATAGGGTAACTATAGAAAAACCATTTTCTCTGGTGCGGACTAAGGGGGCATAATCTTAAAATTAGACCAAGACCATTTACGATTAAAAACGAGAAGCATTTTTTGACATAAAGTATAGTGGAATCTGGGGTATGCTCAACCAAAAGGCTGTGGGTGTTAGATTAATTGAAATTGTTATATGAAGGTATCAAGGGAGATGGATCGTTGGCAGATAAAAGGAGTTACGGGTCAATCATAAGTTCATGAAATGTTGGAACAGGCTCAAAAGGCTGATTTCTCTTGCTCCTAATTTCCTATGATACCAAAGGAGAGAAACATAAGTTGCTTTAATATTGCACCTTTCATGACCTCAGGACTTTATATACCCTTTTAAGGCAATTAAGCACTTTAGGAATATAGCAAATGCAACAGCCAAAATGCACACAAGATCCCATAACCAGCAATGAGATAATGACAGATAACCTGTTTCAGTGATGTTGGTTGAGAGATAAACATTGGTGAGGACACCAGGGATAATTCTCCAAGCTTTGTTGAATAGTGGTCGGGGATATTTCAGGGAACCTGAGCGCAGACAAGGCCTTGCTTTAACATCACTTGAAAAATGGCACTTCTGACTTTGCAGCACTCCCTGAGGTGGAGTAATACCACTTACAAAAGTGTATAACAATATATCTTGCTTTATGTCAAAGCGTCTCGAAGGGTACAAAAAATTAACTTTCAAGTGCATCGACTGTTGCTGTATTGCCAAACATGGCAACCTGAATAAAGTCTGACAAACAGCAATCAGATGAGCCTCTAGTTGACCTGAGTGAGGAATGTTGCCCAAGGTACCAGTACTCACTCTTCCTCTTTGAATAGAATCATAAAATCTTTGATGTTCCACTGAGCTATCAGAATCAACAGACAAGGCCTTCATTCAGTGATGTATAATGCCTCTTCAGTTCATGGCTTCTGAACCAGGTTATATTGCAAGTCCTGAATTTGTACAACTTTGAAATTAGTTCACATTGAAGTAAAAGTGCTGATGTAGCTGACATATTAGCATGTGGAATAAATATTTGAAATCCTTTTCCTTGAAAAAAGAATTGAAGAGCTGCTGTTTTGCTTGGCAAATAATATCTCAAAGTTCATGAAGGTAGCCTGATATGTAAGTTTTCTTATTTGTTTTATCTCCTGAGGTGAGGAGACCTGATGCCATGTTAGCTTGTAAACAAGTTAAACATTCTAACATCTGCTTTGTATTTATTTCAAATGTTTTACAGATGAAGACAAGGCATCTGTTCAACTGACAGTTCTATCTGAAAAGATATTGGAGGCTGATTCCACAAATAATATTTAAAGGGATTTGGACAGGTACTGGAAGGTAAGGAAGTCAGAGTGTTATGAATAAAAAGCAATCTGGGACTAAGCACAACTGCTCTTTCAAATAGCATGATGGGCCAAATGGCCTCCTTCTTTTCTGTAAATTTCTGTGATTCTCTGAAATGTTGTTAGTATACAAATACCTGAGAGAGAATCAAATACATCTTGAACCTCCCTCATGTGAATATTTTAAGGAACCATTTGGGTTTTACTCCCCAGCTTATGTCTAGGAATCTGTGATTGTCAGATTATCAGACTCTTGTTCAGCTAAAATTCTCCCTATATCACTCCTGCTTCACAATTCCATACTTATCCATCCCTCGCTGTATATGAAATAAAAAACCCATAGCAACTTTATCCAACAACATTTCCAATGATATAGATAAAACCAAACTATTTACCCTTGTGCATTCCTTTAGTGACTGCCTTGTGAGTACCTTGACAGTGACACAGGGCTTTCTACCAGTGCACCATGCATCCCTGCGTGCATGTCCATCAGCATTTCCCTGTTCACTGCCACAACAAACTCCTTGTCTGAGTTCTGTGCAGCAGAATCCATATGCGACCATGCCCTCTGATGAGCTGATACACTCACTATCCTTTCTCTTTGGGATGACATCAATGTACTCGTGTCTGGAGACTCACCACCACCGGTTCTCTGCTGCTGCTTCCATTAATGCATAGTCTTGTTCTGCAAAAGAAATGGAAGAGTGTCACTGAGAGCGTTGCGATATGTTTGGGTGATCCGCCAATCACAACTGAATAACTGGACGTATGTAGAAGCTGTAAGCTGTGTGTGTGAGGCTTGCAGCGTTATCAGTTGTATGAGGGTGAGGTGGCACCTATGAATGTTAGACATGAGTTGTAATTGCTTGAGTCTATTGATGGGTGTGATGGGGGAGTGGTACATTGAGTAGTATGTAAAGTTGATGGTGTGGTGGGTAGGAAAAAGGCACTGAAGAATGCAATTACTGACCTTCACCATTTATGTGAGATGGTTTAACTTTTTCCAGCAATGTTTCCAGGTCCTCAGAGCCAGACTCCTTGTATTGACCTCCATTGTCATACTAACTTTATTTGATTCATGTGCCAGAATACCCAGATCCCTCTGTACCGTTGAGCTCTGCTGTCTCTCTCCATTTAAATAATATACTGCTTTTCCATTCTTCCTGCCAAAGTGGACAAATTTACATTTTTCCACATTATGCTCCATCTTCCAAATTTTGCCCAGTCAATTAACCTATCTAAATCCCTTTGCAGGCGCTTTATGTCCTCTTGACAACATAGTTTCCTACCTATCTTTGTGTCGTCAGCAAATGTAACTACTATCCATTTGGTCCCTTCATGCAAGTCATTGATATAGATTGTAAATAGTTGGGGCCCCAGCACTGATCACTGTGGCACTCCAATAGTTACAGCTTGCCAACCCAAAAATGGCACATTTATCCCGCACCTCTTTTTATGTTTTTGGTTATCAGGTTTGCTTTATCCAGCAAACACAAGCTACTCTTTATATCAACACATTAGTTAATGCTTGAAACAATATAAGCAGAAAGACTGATTGAACAAACACTGGTGGTTTATTGGAACTAGGAGCAGGACACTAACACAATGTGTGCTTTTTCAATCATCTCCAACTCTAGACTTACAGTTACCAAAGTAGCCTGTGCTGTATAGTGATTGGTCGATACAGTCACATGGTCAATTAACTACATTCTCTTAAAGGTACATGGCAATCCACTTTACCACATCCCTCCCCCTTTACTAGAAAGTACAATTGACAGGCTTCACAACATCCCAATTATTTACATAAATAACTATTTATAAGTCAAGTCTCTCAGGAGGCTTCCTCGGACATGCCAAATGTCATAGCTCAACAACCTTGGCTGGTTTTTCCAAGACCCCCTTCTCAGGGGTTAACTGTCCACCAGGCTCTTTGGTGGAAGTGGGCAAGTTTTTGTCCTTGACCCTCTCACGTGCAACAGGCCCCACCGGTACTTCTAAATCGTGTGACATTTCTTCCAAATGTGGTGCAGACTCAGACACAAATGATGAGTGCATTTCTTCTTGTGGGACTGTCTTTCTCCCCCGGAGATGATCCATGTGTTGTCTAATTATTTGGCCATTTATCAATACATTAAAGGAGAGGGGACCTGTCACAGCACTCACTTCATCTAATAGCCAATTGGACCCATCTCCAAAGTTCCTCGCAAGAACTGTGTCTCCCACCATGAAATTTCTTTCATGATTATGGCTATCATGTCTGGTCTTCTGGGCCCCTTGGCTTCTCCCCACCCTCCTCCCTAAATTCCACCTGATGAGAGTTAGATGGGTGCAGAGACACCTCTTCATTAGTAATTCAGCAGGAGCAATACCGGTGGTCGTGTGTGGCATTGTCCGGTATGCAAACAGGAACCATGACAATCTGATGCTGATGGAACACTGTCCAGCTTTCTCATGCCAGACTTAAAAGTTTGGACTGCCCGCTCAGCCAAGCCATTAGAGGCAGGGTGGTAAGGCAAGGTTTTGATATGAGTTATTCCGTTGAGGGTCGTGAACCTGTGGAACTCCCCGCTGGTAAATGCAGTCCCATTATCCGACACAAGCACCACTGATAACCTGTGCACTGCAAAACTCTGTCGCAAACGCTCTATGGTGGCAGCAGACATGGGTGACTGAACTTCGCAGACATCCATCCACTCTGAGTGGGCATCTATTAGTAAAAGGAACATTGTACCCAAGAAAGGCCCTACGCAGTAAATGTGGAGGCGTACCCATGGCCATCCTGACCATTCCCACGGGTGCAATGGAGCTAAGGGGAGGATAGCTTTTGTACCTGCTGGTTTTGAAGACAACTTTTGACTAGGGCTTCAATGTCCACATCCATACCTGGCCACCTGAAGTAGCTGCACGCGAGCATCTCCATCCTATTAATGCCAGGGTAAGTACTATGTAATTTGGCCAGTAATGGCCTTCACCCTCTTTGGGGCATGATAACCGTCTTGACAGGTGAGTTCATATCTGCGATTGAAATAGGGCTTCATGTCATCAGACTGTGGCTCACCTGACAATCCATTCAAGACTTGCTCATGGACATAAGATAAAAGCAGATCTTGGCTTCTTCGCTCATGGATTTGGTTGGCTTGGACAGGAGAGGAATCCAAACAATTTAGTACCAAGACAAGTTCCTGGGGAATTGGAACCTTCACATTGTTATCTGACAGGAGGAGGTGGCTCAGCATATGCCATCTGACTTCCCGATTGGTGAATAAAATACTCTTATCAGCCAATATCAGTGCTCATCTCTGGATGCCAGCAGATAAGGGGTACCACCTTATCCTCTCCAAATAACCCCAGCAGAGGCTGGTTGCCGGGTATAACGTGAAAATGGTGACTGTGGAGGTATTGGTGGAATTTCCAGACACCAAACACAACAGAGAAGCCTTCCTTCTCAATTTGAGAATATCGTGGCTCTGCAGCACTGAGTGTGCGAGATGTATAACCAATGGGTCAATTGGAGCCATCCACCATCCGATGTGAAAGTACAGCCCCTAATCCATAAGGGGATGCACCACAACTTAAAATTAATTATTTCTTAGGGCCAAAGTGGACTAATACGGCTGATGATCTTAACAACTGCTTTCCCTTCAGAAATGTATCCTGGTGCAGAGCTTGCCAGATCCATTTATGGTTTTTCTCAAGCAATGCATATAATGAAGCCAGTACGGTTGATAGATTTGGGAGAAATTGCCCTAAGTAGTTTATCATGCCTAAGAAGGCCTTTAATTCTGTAGTGCTCTTCAGTGTAGGTGCCTCACGAATAACTGTGAGCTTTTCTTCCACGGGATACAGGCCCTGCGCATTGACCTTTTGGCCCAAGTAAACTACCTCTTTGCCTTGGTAAATACATTTCTCTCATTTCAAGCATAACCCCATTTTGTGAGAAGCATTTCAGCATCTCCTCCAAATTAGCTAAGTGTTCTTCATCAGTTAATCCAGTGACTAAGACATCATTCAGATAAATAACGACATGGGGCAGTCTCTGAAGCAGATTTTCCATGGTACGCTGGAAAATAGCACATGCCGATGAGACCCCAAAGGGTAGTCGAGTATATTGATATAATCCTCGATGTGTATTGATGGTCACAAATTCCCTACAGCCTTCTTCCAACTCTACCTGCTGGTAGGCGAGACTCATGTCGAGTTTTGAATATGTGCTGCTCCCTGCCAATTTTGAATATTATTCATCAATCTTCGGTGTCAGGTGTCTATCAAGTTGGCCACTCTGTTTACAGTTGACTTATAGTCACCGCATAAGTGAACACTTTGGTCTGGCTGCAGTACGGGTACTGTGGGTGCCGCCCACTCGGAAAATTGCACCAGTCGTAAGATACCCAACTTTTCCAGCCTGTTTATCTTGGTCTCGACCTTGTCCAATAGATCATAAGGGACTGGTCTGGCTCTGATAAATCTAGGGCTTGCGTTAGGGTCTATGTGGATTCCTAGCTCATCACTGAAAATGGAAGTGCATTTTTGTAACAATTCCTGTAAGTTTCTCGTTCTGATTTAAAAAATCTTGGCCCATTGCAATTGAATCTTTTTGAGCCAGTTGCGACCAATTAAACTGGGGCCCGCCCCAGCTATTACTGTTAGGGGTAAATTTGCAGGCTGATCCCCATATGGCACCAGGACTTGACATATCCCTTTCACTGTTATTTCTTTGCCCATTTATGTTGTTAACTGAGTACCAATTCCTCCAAACTTAAAGGATGGACTCCTTTATTCAAGTATCTGAATGTATTGATGCCCCAGTATTGACCTCCATCTTGATGGGTTGATCAATGACTCTAATGACCACCTGGATTGGCTCAATTCTACACACTTTCAGGTTGTATAATGAATAGATGTCAGATTCTGCTCCCTCTGGTTCTTCAGTGAGACAGATTTCACAATTTCTGCCTTTGTTTTTAAAATGCTGTCTCAGCCTATCTTTACAGTGCTGCATTATGTGACCATTGCAGTGGCAGAAAAAAGCATTAAATATTTCTGAACTGTCGATTGCCTGCAGGCTGCCTGGATGCATTTCTCTCATTAATGGGTTTTCACTTTAGTATTGTTGTTCCTCAATGGTCTGTACATAGTGGGCGTTTCCTGCCTTTCTGCAGAGTCCGACATTTTAGTGCCCTTTGTTACCGGTCCTTCCCACCCTACGAGATGGACGGCACCATTTTGTGCATCTTTTATTGCCTCGAGTCTCTAACAGCGCTCTGCATGGCTGTTGCCAATTCTAATGCCTTACTGAAATCTAGATTAGTTTCAGATAGCAATTGCTTTTGAATAGCATCATCCCCGATCCACACATCAATCGGTCTCCCAACATGTTATTAATTGAAGTTCCGAACTCACAATATTCTGTTAATTCCTTTAAAGCAGCTACATAGCCAACGATTGTTTCTCCAGGAAGCCTATTCCTCAAATTGAATTTAAAAAGCTGCATGGTGACTGAGGGCTTTGGCTTCAGGTGGTTTCTGACAATATTTACTAATTCATCGAAAGTCTTCGTATCGGGAGTGTTATGTGTTGTGAGGCTGCAGATCAGCCCATACATTTTGTTCCCACATGTGGACAAAAGAATCACTCTCTTGTCCTTCCCTGCGGTGTCGTTAGTGGTAAAGAAGAAAGCTAGGCTTTCGACGTAATGAGACCAGTCATCGGAAACAGGGTCAAATGGTTCAAGATGCCCAAATTGTGGCATACTCAATGACTAAGGAGACTGCGCTTTCAAACAGCTTCCAAGGTAGTGGCGAAGTAACGTAGCTGGCTTACCACGGCGTTCTTGATTGCCGTCAATTGTTCCGGTTTATCCTCATTGCCAGTTTTATGTTCTTAACTATCAGGTTCACTTTGTCCAGCGAACGTGAGCTGCGCCCTTGATATTAACACGTTAGTTTAGTGTTTGAAACTATATAAGCAGAGAGAGCAATTGACTAAACAAACACTGGTGCTTTATTGAAACTAAGAGCAGAACACTAACACAATGTATGCTTCTTCAATCACCTATAGCTCTAGAATTACAGTTACCAAAGTAGCCCGCACTGTGTAGCGATCGGTCGATACAGTCACGTGGTCAATTGATTACATTCTCTTAAAGGTACATGGCACTTCACTTTACCTCACCTCTGCTTCTTGTTAGCTAACCAATCCTCTATCCATACTAATATGAGAGGCAAAAGTGGACATTGGGCCACTAGAAAATGACGCTGGAGAAGTAGTAGTGGGGAACAAAGAAATGGCGGAGGAACTGAATAGGTACTTTGCATCAGTCTTCACGGTGGAAGACACGAGTAACATCCCCAAAGTTCAAGAGAGTCGGGGGGCAGAGGTGAGTATGGTGGCCATTACCAAGGAGAAGGTGCTAGGAAAACTGAAAGGTCTGAAGGTGGATAAATCACCTGGACCAGATGGATTACACCCCAGAGTTCTGAAAGAGATAGCTGAAAGATAGTGGAGGCGTTAGTGGTGATCTTTCAGGAATCACTGGAGTCAGGGAGCATCCCAGAGGACTAGAAAATCACTAATGTAACCCCCTGTTTAAGAAGGGAGTGAGGCAAAAGACGGAAAATTACAGGCCGATTAGCCTGACCTCGGTCGTTGGTAAGATTTTAGAATCCATTATTAAGGATGAGATTTCAGAATACTTGGAAGTGCATGGTAAAATCGGGCAAAGTCAGCTTGGTTTCATCAAGGGGAGGTCATGCCTGACAAATCTGCTAGAATTCTTTGAGGAGGTAATGAGTAGGTTAGACAAAGGAGAGCCAATGGATGTTATCTACTTGGACTTCCAGAAGGCCTTTGACAAGATGCCATACAGGAGGCTGCTCAGAAAGATAAGAGCCCATGGTGTTAGAGGCAAGGTACTAGCATGGATAGAAGATTTGCTGTCTGGCAGGAGGCAGAGAGTGAGGATAAGGGGGTCCTTCTCAGGATGGCGGCCGGTGACTAGTGGAGTTCCGCAGGGGTCAGTGTTGGGACCACAACTTTTCACTTTATACATTAATGATCTAGATGAAGGAACTGAGGGCATCCTGGCTAAGTTTGCAGATGATACAAAGATAGGTGAAGGGACAGGTAGTATTGATGAGGCGGGGAGGCTGCAGAAGGATTTGGACAGATTAGGAGAATAGGCAAAGAAGTGGCAGATGGAATACAACGTGGGGAAGTGTAAGGTCATGTACTTTGGTAGGAAGAATAGAGGCATAGACTATTTTCTAAATGGGGAGCGAATTCAGAAATCTAGAGTGCAAAGGGACTTGGGAGTCCTAGTTCAGGATTCTCTTAAGGTTAACTTGCAGGTTGAGTCGGTAGTTAGGAAGGCAAATGCAATGTTGGCATTTATTTTGAGAGGACTAGAATATAAAAGCAGGGATGTGCTGCTGAGGCTTTATAAGGCTCTGGTCAGAGCACATTTAGAATATTGTGAGCAATTTTGGGCCCCGTATCTCAGGAAGGATGTTCTGGCCCTGGAGAGGGTCCAGAGGAGGTTCACGAGAACGATCCCAGGAATGAAAGGCTTAACATATGAGGAACGTTTGAGGACTCTGGGTCTATACTCGATGGAGTTTAGAAGGATGAGGGGGGATCTGATTGAAACTTACAGAATACTGAAAGGCCTGGATAGAGTGGACATGGGGAAGATGTTTCCATTAGTAGGAGAGACTAGGACCCGAGGGCACAGCCTCAGAGTAAAGGGAAAACCTTTTAGAACAGAGATGAGGAGAAACTTCTTTAGCCAGAGAGTGATGAATCTATGGAATTCATTGCCGCAGAAGGCTGTGGAGGCCAGGTCATTGAGTGTATTTAAGACCGAGATAGATAGGTTCTTGATTGGTAAGGGGATCAAAGGTTATGGGGAGAAGGCGGGAGAATGGGGTTGAGAAACTTATCAGCCATGAGTGAATGGCGGAGCAGACTCGATGGGCCGAATGGCCTAATTTCTGCTCCTATATCTTATGGTCTTATGGTCTAATATGTTACCCCCTACAGTAAGAGCTCTTATTTTGTGTAATAACCATTGATGTGGCACCTTATTGAATGCCTTTTGTAAATCTAAGTGTGCCACATCTATAGATTTCCCTTTATCCACCTTGCATGTTACTTGCTCAAAAAACTCCAATAAGTTAGTCAAACATTATTTCCCTTTCACAAAACTACATCAAATCTGCCTGGTTACATTATGATTTTCTAAATGGCCTGCTATTACCTCCTTAAAATGGTTACTAGCACTTTCCCTATGACAGATGTTAGGCTAACTGGCCAATAGTTTCCTGCTTTCAGTCTCCCTGCTTTCTTGAATAGCAGTGTTATATTTGTGATTTTCCAAACCACTGGAATCTTTCGGGAATCTGGTGAGTTTTGGAAGATCACAACTGATGCATCGACTATCTATGCAGTCACTTCTTTTAAGATACTAAGGTGCAGGCCATTGGGTAGAGGGGACTTGTTAGCTTTTAGTACTAATAGTTTTCCCAGTGCGTTTTCCCTGTTGATTGTGATTATTTTAAGTTCTTGCCTTGCTTTTATTCCCTGATTTTCAAGTATTCCTGTAATGTTTTTTGTGTCCTCTACTGCGTCAAACTTAGCACAAAGGAAGATGGTTGTTGTTGTTGGACATCAATCATTTCAGTCCCAAGACATCACTGCAGGAGTTCATCAGGGTAGTGTACTAGGCCCAACCATCTTCAGCTGCTTTATCAATGACCTTCCCTCCACCATAAGGCTAGAAGTGGGGATGTTCACTAATAATTGCACAATGTTTAATACCACTTGCGACTCCTCAGTTACTGACGCAGTCTATGTCCGCATGCAGCAATACCTGAACAACATTCAGGCTTGGGATGATAAGTGGCAAGTTACAGTCACACAATGACCATCTCCAGCAAAAGAAAATCCAACCACCGCCCCCCGACTCTCAGTGGCATTACCATCGCTAAATCCCCCACTATCGACATCCTGTGGTTACCATTGACCAGAAACTGAACTGGACTAGCCATATAAATACTGATGGTAACAACAGGTCAGAGGCTGGGAATTCTGTGGTGAGTAACTCACCTCCTGACTCCTCAAAGCCTGCTCACCATCTACAAGGCTGAAGTCAGGAGTGTGATGGAATACTCTCCACTTGCCTGGAGACACAAAATACTTCAATACTACCGCCATTTCCTTCTTTCCCATTATTAATTCACTGGAAGGTGGTGGCATAGTGGTATTGTCACTGGACTGGTATTCCAGAGACCCAGGGTAAAGCTTTGGGAACCTGGGTTCAAATCCCACCATGCTAGATTGTGAAATTTGAATTCAATAAAAATCCGGAATTAGAAAGTTTGATTGTGACTATGAAACCATTTTCAATTGTTGTAAAAACCCATCTGGTTTGCTAATGTCCTTTAGGGATGGTAAATCTGCCATCCTTACCTTGTCTGGCCTATTTGTGGCTCCAGACCCACAGCAATGTGGTTGACTCTTAAATGCCCTCTGAACAAGGTTAATTAGGGATGAGCAATAAATTCTGGCCTAGCTAGTGACACCCACATCCCATGAATGAATTTTTAAAAATACTTCAGTTACTCTTTTCTTTTGAAAAATATTTATAGACAGTTTTAATATCTGTTTTTATTTTTCTAGCTAGCTTTCTCATACTCTAATTTTTTACTTTTTCTATTTATATCTCTAGCCAAACTGATTCCACATCTTGATCTTTTGACCTAAGATCATCTCTCACTTCTGCACTAACGCCATCCTTAATTAACAGAGATACCCCACCACCTAGTTTCCTCTCCTTCCTAAATATCAAGTAACCTTGAATATTTAGGTCTGAGCCCTGGTCACCTTGCAACCATGTCTCTGAAATGGTTATCAGGTCATACGTGTTTATTTCTATTTGTGCTACTAATTTATCCATTTTGTTATAAATGATGTGTGCATTCAGACACAGAACCTTTAATTTAGCCTTTTTACCACTCTTACAAACTCTGACCTTACCTGCTGGTGCTGTCTTAAGTTTGTACACCCTGTCCTTTCCTGCCAAACTCTGGTTACTGTTGCTCATCTTCTATCTGGTTCACAAATTGTCTTTAAATCCGTGTTATCTGGTTGCTGATTCTCCTGCCAGTGGAAACAATTTCTGCTAATTTATTCTATTATGATTTTGAATCTCACCTTAACCTTTCTGCTCCAATGAGAAAAATATCTGTTTCTAGCGATGCCTGTAAACTAGTAAGGACCATTACTGATGCTTTAGGAGTATGAGACCAAGCAATGGTGATACACGCAGGGCAGCAGATGGGAATCAAATCAGGAAAACAAACGCCTCCACTAAAAAGCAGTTTGTATGTAAACGTGTTCAATTTAGTGCATAATGTTTACATTAGAAATAATTAGAGAACAAATAAGGGTTCAGATTAAAATATGCTTAAGCAAATTATACAATTAAACAGTATTCAATTAAGTAGGGCTTAATATGCAAAGTCACGTCTGTAAAATTGTGTTCAAATAAAATTGTAACAATGTTGTTGCATTTTACATGGCTTTCAGGCAAATACTGGATTCATCCATCAACTGGTTAATGGGCAGTGAGAGGGAATATGAAAACTGGAACATTAAATAAAGATCAACTAATCAGGGACAATAAAATGTTTACATTTAAAAAGAAGATATAGGAAATATGGCTCTGTGTTACTTGAGAAGGTTGTTAAAATGTATGGTTGAAAATGCTGGTGTATAGTTTTAAGAACACAGGAACAAAAGTTGGCTATTTAGCTCACTGAACCTGTTTGATCATTAAATGAGATCAGGGCTGATCTGTGACATCTGTATACCCGCCTTTGCCCCATATCCCTTCATACCTTTGGATATCAAAAATTTATCAATCTCAGACTTAACATTATAAATTGACTGAGCATCAATTTGTGTGTGCAACAAGAGTTCCATATTTCTGTCATCCTTTGTGTATGGAATGGTTTCCTAATTTCACTGCTGAAAGGTCCATAATAATAATTCTCCAACCCAAGCATCAACTGTCCTTCTGAATCCCTTGACACCTGCACAAGGACCCCTATGCCCATTACCCTTGCCAAGTTCCACTGGCATCCTGTGTTCCAGAGAACTGACTGAGATTCTCATACTCATATCCCTCCATTACTTGGCTCCTCCACAATTTCACAATCTCCATCAGTCCAATGTCCACTCATAACCACTGCTGCCTACTATCCCCAATGTTTCAACACCAAGAAACACTCCTTCAGCATCCTTTCTCATGCTCTCTACTACTCTTTTCCTCTGCATCCCTGCTTTGTTATTCAACAGTGGGAAAAGCTAGTCATGGAATCTCAAATCACATGATATCTGTTGTCAGTGTGTCAATGGAATTTAAGATTAAGCCAGGTTTTCTGACCATAGTGTGCAGATTTTGCTGGGTTTGCTTTATGATGTGGGCTGGAGGGAAACTGGCATCATATTAAATTGGTCATTAAATGTACTGCATCGGAGGCTAGTGTGGTTGTGTTGATCCAATAACTGTAGGTGCCCATCGAACACATGAAAGCCGCATTTGATATTTGTCATGGGCAATTCAGTTTCTTAAGCTGTAAAAACAGAAAGAATATCTATGTAGAAGATTACTGTTGCTGCGAGAGATACATAATCCAAGATGCTGACACATTTGCCTTTATCTTACTCTACAGGCAACTATGATTTCAAAAGGAAAATGCTAGGCCATTGAGGGAAATACTTGCAGGGCTACATAGAGCAGAAGAATGGGACTGGAACTCTACAGAGAGCTGGCATGGAGTCGACAGGACGAATGGCATGCTTCTGTGCCGTAATGACTCCAGGACTCTATGAGAATGGAATCCCAATATCCCCTAAACATTCCCATATGGATCATTAGGAGAAACCTCGAGCAGCATGTGTGGAGTAACACAGGATAATTTGAACATTCACAAAACAATGGACCCAAAGAGATAATAGCAAATGAAACCCTTTGTCACGCATGCAGAGAGGAGACTTTCTGTGTTCCCTGAAACTCACCATTTCGCATCAATCTTCCAATGTTCTTCAACGTCCTTCAGTCTTCAACTAGAGCAGCACTTATTGGTGTGGCCATGGTGAGCATGAAGACGTTCACTATACACATGAGACAAACACGGGAGCAAAACACATCATAAGCATTACACAACTTCTTAAAGTTAACTCACTGTTACAATATTATGTAATCTGTGATTACATTGGGCAGAATTTTACCGTTGGCGAGCAGGGGGCGGGGCCCGCTCGCCGACACGTAAAATGATGCAGGATGACATCAGGCGGAACCCCCGACATCACCACGCCCCAATTAAATTTTCAGGAAGGCGGGGGCGCAGCAAAATCAGCTGCAGGCCCGCCAACCTTTCAATGGCCAATTGAGGCCATTGACAGGGTCATTTAAGCAATTAAAGGACTTGCCTATCCAACCTTAAGGTTGGCGGATGGGCCAGGACCCTCGGCGGCAACTAAAAAAAACATGAAACCTCATCCAGCAGCGGGATGAGGTTTCATGTAGGGTTTTAAAAATTATAATAAAGTTGTAATGTATATTATGAACATGTCCCAGCTCATGTGACATTGTCACATAAGGGGACATGTAAGGGATTTTTCTTTTCTCTATTTTTAATATTTTTAAAAGTCGAGATGATCTCCCTGAGGCTGCACTTAACCTCAGGGAGATGAGTGTGCTCTTTTGTGCGCATGCGCGAAAGAGCGCACTCTTGATTTTAGGGATTCCTCCCCGCCCGCACAGGGAGCGCATAGCGCTTCCCGGCGGATGTCATGCTGGGCGGGCCTTAATTGGCCCGCCCACGTAAAATGGCGATGCGGCCCCAATCACTGGCGGCTATGGGATCCACGCACGCCCATGATTGGGTCAGGCCCACCCGCCTGACAAACAGAAAATTCTACCCATTGTGTAGTTGTGTATTATGTAATCTGTGATTACATTGTGTAGTTGTGTATTATGTAATCTGTGATTACATTGTGTAGTTGTCCAAAGGTCAAGCAAAATGGTTGATTGTGGACAGGTCAGCTGGAAAGGCTATGGATGTATTAAGTTGAGGAAATGGTGAACTCATTTGCTGTGTAGTGCAATGGGGATGGTGAACTATGTCTGGTCTTTGAGGATCAGGTCATGTCTTTTTTGCTGAGTCAATGACTCATATACAGCTCCCCTGCATCCCTAGTTAGCAAATTCTGTTGTAGGATATCCATACCCAGTAGCGTCTGCAGCGAATCTTGTGTTTCCTACATCTTCTGCACTCCCAGGCTGCCCATTCCTGCTCCACTGCGATGCATCTACCCACTCTCTGAAACTTCTCAATAACTGAACTGGCATCTACTCCGAGCTCCATACACACATTCAAGTGAAGGTACTTTCTGAACTGATAACAGCATTCACAAAATAAACCATTTTGTAAAATGGCCCCTCAGTAGTTTCTGCCCTCGTGAAAATGATCAGAAGATGTACATCCACCACAAGGTGCCTATTAATGGCCCACAGTAGACGACTATACATGAACAAAAAGCTTATGTGTTGCGTCCCTGAAGCTCAAGATAGAGAAGTGTAGGCTCCAGAATACATGAAGTAGTATTCGCACATGAAGTATGTGTAGGCAACAGCCACCACAATTTGTGAAATCTTAACCAGCTCAAGTCATTTGCCAGGTTTTGATGCATGCCATAATCATCTCTGATTTCTTCCAATTAGTCACAGCCCAGGAATCAGTGCAGACACTGGACACAAGGAGTGAACCACTTTGAAAACTACCTAGTAGCTCATATATGAAGCTAAATATATCACTGTAGACTCATGAAAACTGGACCAGCAACAATTTTGAGTGAATTCATTAAAACTTTAGCCTTTATTGTGTCAGCTCCAGCAGTTTTGTCAATTGAGCTAACAGTCTTAAGAACATCAAAACAATCATCAGAGACCCAGTTGAAAACATTTGGATCTCTTGAACAATTTGAAATCTCTCCTGATTCTTAGTTCTGAAATTGGAAATGCTTGGATGTTGGTAATGTTTATAAAGATTTTCATTCTTAATAGCGTGGCTTTCAATTCTGAACAAAATGTCATCAGATCAAACCTTAATGTACCAGTAAGTTCTCCAGCTTCAAATCATAATGCTGAAATTGAGGCAAATAAGACCGACTTCACAGAAAAGAAGTTCAGTGAGGCAATTTCTTTCAAAGACTCACTTACAGCAGAGAAGGTCGGGATTATACTGTTAAACTGAATTTTTATCCTCTGCTGCAGTGCACAGATATCCCTGCTCATGAGCTTTAAGTGCGTCTCAAAGATGTCACAGTGGAGATTATAAACTGCTGTTAAGATCAATGTTGGATCCAATCACCTTAGCATCAGCCTTGTTCAGTGGAAGCACTCTCACTCTCGGCTCCGAAGATTGTTGGTTCATATCCCACTCCAGGGAATTGAGCATGTAATCTGGGTTGACATTCTAGTGCAGTGAGAGAGTGTTGCATTGTCGGAGATGTTTTTCAGATGGGCTGTTAAACGGAGGTACAGTCTTCCCCCTCAAATGGATGCAAAAGATCCTATGGCACTTAGAAGACCGGGAGAGTACTTGCCAGGGTCCTGCCCATTAGTTATCCTTAAACGAAATTCAGCAAAAACACAATCTAGTTATTATTACATTGCTGTTTGTGCGAGCTTGCCATGCACAAATTACACATTATTTTTCCTACAACACAACAGTGACTATACATCAAAAGTGCTTCATTGGCTATAAAGTGCATTGGGATGTCCTGTAGTCTTGAAAGGCACAATAGAAATGTAAGTCCTCTTCCCTTTAAAATAAATAAATAAATAGACTCTTGGAAAAATATGAGTTAAAGATTGAGTACTCTCTAAGCCAAGAAAGACATGTACAAAGGAAAAAGGGGAAATCTAGAGTAGAGAATATAAAACCAAGGTTTACGGAGATGGAATAATGAAGCACTGACTGTTTAATCCTATTAACTGAGTTGCACTTATACATCCATATACACTGTGATATGATCATTCTGTTCATAACTGACCAATTGAATGAAACAGACAAATTCTTCTGTCCTCCATCACACTTGCTACTGATGAACATACAACATAAAATGGAGAAAATCACCTCCATAATGTATGCAGTTAAAGATTTATGCAACATAATTTACATGTACAATTTACACAAGACAAATGATTCTAAGAGCAAGATTTACACCGTGGACTGCAAAGTTTTTAACAATAATGGGTATTAATTAATTATTGATTAGCCTTACTTCTCCAATAATAGTCTTAGAAGAAATTCCACATGTACATTTAATAATATCATGAAACTTAATAAGACACTGGTTCGACCTCAACTGGAGTATTGTGTCCATTTCTGCGCACCACACATTAGGAAGGATGTGAAGGAATTAGAGAGGGCGCAGAAGAGATTTACAAGAATGGTTCCAGGGATGAGAGGCTACAGTAACATGGATATGTTGACAAAGCTGGGGTGGTTCTCCTTGGAGAAGTCAAGGTTAAGAGGAGGTTTGATAGAGGTGTTCAAAATCATGAGGGGTCTGGACAGAATAGATAGGGAGAAACAGTTTACATTGGCAGAATGGTTGACAACCAGATAATACGGATTCATGGTGATTGGAAAAAGAGGATCAGGAAAAATATTTTTACACAGCGAGTGATTCGGATCTGAAATGCATTGTCTGAGAAAGTGATGAAGGCAGATTCAATTGTGGCCTTCAAAAGGGAATAGGATAATTACTTGAAGAGAAAAAGGACTAGAGGGAAAGGAAGGTGAATGGTACTATTTGAGGAGTTCTTGCAGAATGCCAGCATGAACACAATGGGCTGAATGGGCTCCTTTTGTGCTGTAACCATTCTATGATTCCATGACTGATTCTATATAAAGATGCCTGAGAGTATCTCTCAAACTCCGGATCGTCACAAGTGTAAACAGGGAAAGTAAGACACTTATTTACAGATGTTTATTTTTCCTCACCACAGCTGAAGCTTAACAAGTTCTAATTTGAAAACATCCTTTACAAAATAGCAATTAAACCCTGATTTAAAAAAAAAACAAGGTCTGTTTACTTGCAGCAATGATTATCTGTTTAAAAAAAAACTTGCAAGAATTTTTGCCTATGGGGAGGAGTGAAATACTATGATGTTTGTCACAGATAGACTTGCCTCGATTCTGTTTGTACAGATGAGTTATGGTAGCACCCTTGTATTCTTAGGGAACATTGTCATGGTTCCAGATTAAGCAGAAGGGACTAGTGAATTTCCGGGCTGTACTTGAATAGTGCAGGCAGCTTGTTGGCCTAGGAGTATGATTCTCGCTTCAGGTCTTTCAATACTTCAGGTGCAATGCATCAGCTGTGCACTTCTCGCATTTTCAGTTTTCATTCTACCTTTTTTTGCCAGCTTCTAAAATGTTCAATTTCAAAGTCTTCTGGAATGGCAGTCAGTGTTATTTTTTTATTCATTCATGAGATGTGGGTGTCACTGGCTAGGCCAGCATTTATTGCCCATTCCTAATACCCTTGAGAAGGTGGTGGTGAGCTGCCTTCTTGAACCGCTGCAGTCCATGTGATATAGGTACACCCACAATGCTGTTAGGGAGAGAATTCCAGGATTTTGACCCAGTGACAGTGAAGGAATGACAATATATTTCCAAGTCAAGATGGTGAGTGACTTGGAGGGGAACTTCCAGGTGTTGGTGTTCACATCTATCTGCTGCCCTTGTCCTTCCTTCTAGATGATAGTGGTCGTGGGTTTGGAAGGTGCTGTGGAAGTTCTTCTCCCCAATACTCTGGATCTAATGGCCTAGCTGAATGAATGATTCATGCAGTGAAATCCCTAATCCTCAAAGGTAAATAGACCAAGCAAGATCTACACATTGCAATGTTACATCTGAGAGCAACACCTTTAAGTTCAGCTATTCGATCACCAGCAAAGCTCATGTTTGGCAGACCAATGCGTATCAATTTACCTACTCTTACCCGTTCTACTCTCTCAGAAACTAGAAAGAAACCTTTAAAACAGCAAGAGAAGATTATAAAAGTGCACAATAAAAATGCGGGTACAGAATCGCCAAGCATACAGTTGGGACAAGTTCGCATTCAGGATCCCACAGAGTGTACGTGGCAACCAGCCAAGGTGACAAGGATTTGTTTGGAACCAAAATCCTATGAAGTCATTACACACAAAGGCACAACAGTGAAGCATAACTGAGGACAAATCAGATCCATTTCAGCTCCTCAGCCATCAATTGCACGTGAGCAGGATTCCAAATGCTACTAGAAATAACATGCAAGAATGACAATCCAACAGATCACTATGGGCAATTAAAGAAAGCTTCAAACAAGGTTACCATTACAAAATCAGGTGTACCAGCAGATTACCTCTACTCTTTAGAGGCTCATAGATTCACCAGTTCTACAATGGTAACTTTACCTGAACATATATTATGAATAGTTATACTTCTTTGTAAGGGGGAAAAGTATCTTTAAAAAGGAGGGATGTTTAATAAGGGATAGCAGCATGTCATCACCAGTAGGGATAATCCAATGTCCATTTCACTTTGGTCTTTGAGCAGAACAAAGCACACACAGCTCTGCTGCTGAGGTCTTCAAGCTTTCTACCTTTGCATAAATGTTCTCATGTGCCTAGTCTCAATAAATGAATCCACAATGTGTATACCCAATCTCTTATGAGTGATTAGTGCCTTTACATCACTATAAAAACGTGACAGTTTCTAAAATTAAATGGTGTAAAATATAATGGGGTGGGGTTAAGTACATTGGGCAAGTTTTTTGACCTAGCCAATAACAACATCAGGGGGCATTTGCTGCCCATCCATAATTGCCATTGATTTGTTAGGCCATTTCAGAGGGCAGTTAAAATTCAACCACACTGCTGTGTGTCTGGAGTCACATGTAGGCCAGATCCAGGTAAGGATAGCAGATTTTCTTCCCTAAAGGCATTAGTGAACCAGATGGGATTTTAAACAATCAGTGATAGTTTCATGGTCGCCATTACTGAGACAGAACTGGTGAAAAGGCTAATTTAACGTTTGCAAGCGGGACTATGGCTAACATTAGCAGAAGAGTCTGCTGCTGAAGGTGGGAGACTTTGCTCGTGTTGTTAGCTGTGTTTTTCATTCTATTTCAGCTGGCATTAGGGCATTTCCTTAGGGAAGAGAGCAGAAAGGAAGTGCTCCAATCAACATTGAGCACTACAGCATACACCACTGTCCCCTATGGGAATTGTTCATTCTGTGGGAGGCAAATGTATCTGATTTGTCCTGCAGTGAGAAGAGGAGGAGGAAAAGGAGGAGTTGAGCAACTGGCCAGGGACAGGTTCACCATGAGGGACAGCGATATGGGCAACCTGCTGTTGAGCAGTGGGGCTGTGGGGGACAGATAGGGGCATCAGGCAGGCAGGGGTAGGCAGAGGCATGACCCTGCCAACTGTGCCTACAGGGTCAGGGTGTCTTACCTACAGATGTTTGGGCAACAGTACCTCTGAAGACTGCATCTCTCAAGGGAGATAGGCACAACCCTTTGAGACATTAGGAGATAGTCTAGAATTGTATGGTTGGCCACCCAAAGCCTGTGGCCTTAAAAGTCACAGTTGCATTGAAATTCTTCACCTCTGGGTCACTCCGGCAGCATTCTTCACTTCTGGGTCACTCCGGCAGCATGTGGAGACCTTAGTGGAATTACCCAGCCCCTAGCCCATCACTGCAATGAAGGTTTTCATGATGCCATGTTTAGGCATGTCCATGGGTCCTTCTCCTTCACATGTGACTATGCCAGTCAAGCAGAAAGAGCCAGAGGCTTTGCAGTCATGGCTGGATCTCCAATAGTTCAAGGGGTGATTGATTAACTCATGTTGGAATAAGTGCTCCATCTGGACAGGCAGGTGCATTTATAAACAGGAAGGGACATCACTCCATCAATGTCCAGATTGTGTGTGATCATAATTAATGAATATTGCAGGTGTGTGCATGTTATATGGCTAGTAGTCATGACGCATACCTCCATTGGTACTCCCAGGTGACAGGGATATTCACCACCCAGAACCTTTGGATGGCTGGCTTCTGGGCGACAAAGGCAATAAAGGAGATGGCTGATGACACCAGTAAGGAATCCATGGCCTGAGAACTGGTACAATGATAGCCACGTATCCACCTGGAACATCATTCTGCTGAAAATGCTCTTTAGATGTTTAGACAGATCAGATGACGGTCTGCAATATACTCCCACTAGAGTCTCACTCATGGTTGTTCTCTGCTGTACCTTGCACAAACTGGCCCTCCAGAGAGGTGAAACGTTGGCAGAGGAAGATTTGATGGCCTGTCCTCAAATGATGACTCTGATGAAGAGGAGGGTGAGCTATGCCAACCAGGCATTTAAGCCAGTGAGCAGGAGGGTATGGATGTCCAGGAGACAAGAGATTCTCTTATGAGAAGATTCCTTTAGCAAGATGTCTCCTTCTCAGTAATACCTTCTCCTGTTATCTTTCTTTCATGAACACCAGGGCCGAAAGGGCAAAGTGAGTCACCAAATAACATCAAGCAGAGGGACACACATGATAACAAAATCCCACCAGCAGCTAATATATCCAATTTGAAAAGCTTCATATCACACACATATAATGCACAAGACTGTGTTCACAAGAGATCAAAATAATGGTTAAAAGTCACAAATAAGAAAAGCACTCTGTGTACCCATGTATGACTAATGTGCTGTTTTCTAGACTCTTTGTCAGGTGCTGCCACATGGTGCTGCCCCCTTGCTGCCAGCTGTGCTGTAGACAGGCTGCTGACCCTTGGGTCCCCTTACCTCGAATGACTTTGGCAGGCGTTCTCTGGTCGTCTGAGACCATGAGGGCTCCAGTGTGGTGAGAGTCTCCTGTACAGTGGCAGGAGGCTCATCTATCACCACAGCACTTGGAGGCATTTGCGTCAATGGCAGAGAGGCAGAGAAGAGGTTGTCCCTATCAGAAACGCAAAGAAGTGCCCCCAATGACATTAGCAGCTGCTCATCTGCTGTCGTGAGGTCCATTTGACCGTCCCTGTTTTCCTGGGAGGAACCAGCACCTGGATGTGACTCCAGGCTTCTCACCCCCCTCTTGTCCTGGCTCTGGGCACTGGTGCTCAGAGCCAAGGTGATGGAGAACAGGTCAGAACACAAACCCAGTATCCAATCAGTAAGCTGCTGGGGTTTGGTTCTCCATGACAGTCCCCAGTCTCTCAGTGGAGGAAGCCATGCATTCTGTAGAGTGGGTGATCGCAGTGCTCATGACCTGGATAGACTTCTCCACAACCCCTCTGGAATCTCTGCCACACCTCCACATACCTTGTGCTGGGCGTCCATTATCTTCTGCCTGATAGATGACTCCAGAGGCTCATCATCAGCCTGAGGCTCAGCATCTAGGTCGCTTTCAGCAGCCCTCCAAAGGCCAGAGACCTGCTCCATCTAAGCCTCTGACAGCTGTTCTAGTGATGTGCTCACACTAGTGTGTGGATCCCTTACAACTGCGTCGCGCATACCCCTTGAGGTGCGTACATCTGCGCTGGTGTTGGGTGCGGAGCAAGGATGTGACACTGCACACTTTGAGGCTGCCTCCCCCATCTCCTACTCCTCAGGCCTTACAGTTTGTCCCTTGGGGCTAGTGGCTGCAGCTGACCATGTTTCACCTGTGGGGGAAACAAAAACAAGGAGAATGAAGAGCATCAGCATTATTTGAGGTGAGTTTGCAGAGACATGCTTCCTCAAAACTAACACTGGAACCACTGGGAGATGGTAACCAGAGTTTGAACATTAGCTCCTACAACATAGAGACACATCTTCCACCCCGAATTCTGCAAGCCTCCAAAGTCACAAACCATCGATGCTACTTCCCTGCCATCTTCCCCAGTTTCCAACACCCTCCCCACCCCAGTCCCTTCAGCAATGTTTGCAGTGATTCTCGACATGCGTGCCTGGAATCTCACCATCCTTGGGCTTCCCTCCAACCTCACCTCAGCCTATGGCTCTGCTCTGATCACTTGCAGCCATGTACTCCTCAATTAGTGTCAAAACGGCCAGGTTTGTTGTCCCACCTCCGGCCTTGGTCCTCTGTCAGGCGTTATGCCCCCTCTTCTCCCGCAAATACAGGGGGAAATTGTAATGATGATGCTGTGCTACAATCAGGCCTGCAAATGTACAGCCAACATGAGCTTTCTCAGCAGCCAATATTTCCCAAGGCTCTTTGACAACTAGCAGGTGTTGCAGTTCAATCCCACACCCCTCCCCACATAACCCCGGTTGTCAGGCTGAGTCTGTCTGTGTCATACCACCTTACAGACTTGGGCAACACACAAATCAATCCCATAATTGATCCACCTTCCATTTATGTCCACCTTCAGAATGGTTACACACTCAATCTTGCAGATCTCAAGAGGCCATTTAGCCTTTTCCGGCACTGTGACCACAATCATTGGATGACCGCAAGACTACTGACCTCCACTCTGGCTGGGAGGTCTCCTCCTCCTGTCAGTAGGCATGCATGCACGGGTGGTCTTGCCACTCATCTGTTATTGCTGATTCTTGCCATTACATGCTTAACCTTGTCCCTTTTTCTAGTCCCTTCTGACGACTCGTGCAGATGAGGACCCCTCTCCTGAAGGTTCACGGTCACTTGCCCATACCTTCTAAAATACCAAAATAGAGATTTGCACATCTGATGGTAAACTAGAGAGCCCTGCACAGAGCGATTCCGTCAGTACCAGTGAACGGAAACTGGTGCAAGCAGACAGGCCTGACCAGGAAATGGTTCAGGAGTTAGCAAGCTTTAGCTCTTCTGAGCAGGACAGGGATGGCCCAGCCTTCAAAGGAAAAATAGTTCCTACATGATTGCAATTGCTTGGCGCACTGGGCAGCCTGTCATAGAACTAGCTGCCACACATCAGAGAAGGCTGCTACTAAATGTTGTGAGGTTCTGGCACATGGAATTGTCCCTCTTCAGTCCAATCAATGGATGTCGCCATTAGGCTCTCCTTGAGGTATCATCATCTCCAAAAATGAAATAATCCCAACATTTGAAAAGGATGTCGCTTTGAAAAAATCTTAACAGCTCTCCTGGCTCTTTCTCATAGTAAACCAAAGAGAATAGGAACCTCTGAAATGCAAGTCCAGCTGTATACTGGGGATTGAGCTTTGATAGACAAGTGGCCTTTTCCTACCCATGAGATTTTTTAAGCTCTAATGCATCTTTCATTTTGCCTTGAAGAAATGAAGAACGATTCAGGTCAGTGTCCCATCTTGGCCTGGAACAAATGCCTCTGCTATCTGATTACAATGCCCCATGTTTATTACTACTGAGTAAAGAAATCTTTCAAAAAGTTCAAAGTCAGTCCAGTTACTTCAGGCTGATTGTGCTCATCTAAAGTCTGATTAAAAACTTGACACCATATTTAACACTCCCTTCAGCAACGTGATGTGCATGAATGTATTTTGACACTCCCTCCTTACACAAATGCTTTCATTTCCTGAATTTCTAAGAAGGTCACACTCGCTTCTCTAAAGTTGAGCTAACACAATCTCCCAGATGAACAATGTTGCAAAAGGTTGAGTGAGCACATCTTTGAGGAGAAAAGATTGTTAAAAGGAGATTGGGGTGATGAATGCACAGTAAGTTGTGTAGATGTGAGCAGGAATATACGAAGGGACAGAGACAGATTAAGTCAGTCGGCGAAACTGACAGATGTGGTGAAAATGAGGCTATCCATTTTGGAAACAAGAAAAAACAGAACTTTTTTTAAACAATGAGAGGTAAGATCTATGGTGGAGCAAAGGGATTTTGGTGTCCATGTAGGCAAAAATCAGTAAAAGCTAGTGAACAGGCACAAAATTAATCCGAAAAAACACTCATGGAATAGCAACAGAAAATGTACAGAACCGATGGAGACCATGTCAGCGTCAGTCAAAAAAGAGCTAAAGAGCCAAATTGCTAATTTCTAGCTCTTGGTTCGTAGTCCTGTAGGTTACACCATTCAAGTGAATATCCAAGTATTTTTGTTTAAATGTGCTGAGAGATTTTGCCTCAATTGCCCTTTCAGGCAGTGAGTTTCAGGCCCCTATACCTTCTACATAAAAAATAATTCTCCTCAATGCTACATTAATCCTTCTACCACTTACTTTATTTAAAAAAAAAACTGTTGTTGGGATGTGAGCATCGCTGTCAAGGCCAGCATTTGTTGCCCATACCTAATTGACCTTGAGAAGATGGTGGTGAGCTGCCATCTTGAACCACTGCAGTCTTTGTGGTGTACCTTGTTTTTTTTCCTCTGTAGCCATTTAATACAACTGAGTGGCTCACTAAACATTTCAGAGAGCAGTTAGAAGTCAACAACATTGCCGTGGATCCAGGGTGACATTTGGGCCAAACCAGGTAAGGATAACTTGTTCCTTTGCTGAAAAACATTAGCTAACCAGATGGGTTCCTATAACACTCCAGTAGCATTTTGATCCTTATTAATGAAACTAGCATTTTAACCCCAGAATTATTAATGAATTGAATTTAAATTCCCCCAGTTGCCACTGTGGGTTTTGAACTCATGTCTCTGGAGCATTAATCCGGCCCTCTGGATTACTAGTCCAGGAATATTGCTCCTATGCTGCCTTCCTCTGGTTATTGAGCTCTCTGGTAAGGAAAATAAATCCTTCCTATTCACTGCATCGAGTGCACTCATAATTTTACACACCTCAATTTACACGCCTCAGTTGGCCTTTCCCTCAAGAGGGTTGAAATATGGGAAGTTAAGCTAAATTTCTACAAAGCCTCGGTGAGACTCTATGAAGTTCAAACACTGACCTCAGGAAGGATATGCTGGTTTGAATGGGTACATGTAGATTCACCAGATTGAAATCATTCTGTGGGTTAAAGCACTATATTAGAGGACAAGTTGTACAAACATTTTTTGTATTCCCTTGAGTCCATAAGGTTGAAGATGGTCTAATTGAAGTATTTAAAATGATAGAGTGATTTGATCTGTAGAGGAACTATTTCTTCTGATGAAGGCCATACTTGGTCTGCTTTAACTAAGCAAGTGCATCTTGATGCACAATTAACTCAAAGCCCATTGCCCCTGCTCCATCTCGAGAGATTGAAATACAGATGTCGTATAAACTGGAGAGAGTGAGGAAAAGTGTTATGTTGAGCATAGAAATTATTCTACTATACACAGCCATGGCTCAGCTATAGCACTCTTGCCTCTGGGTCAAAGTCTCACTCTAGGTACTTGGTGTAGCAAGTGAAGTCTCGAGGAAATTCATCGCAGCCTCTTCCTTAGAGATAATAGTACTAGGTACTAGGTAAATTGAACAAAAGTATTTACTATTACTACAGATGACACATGTCGCCGGGTCAAGATCCTGGAACTCCCTCCCTAACAGCACTGTGGGTGTCCCTACACCACAGGGACTGCAGCGGTTTAGGAAGGCAGCTGACCACGACCTTCTCAAGGGCAATTAGGGATGGGCAATAAGTGCTGGCCTAGCCAGCGACGCCCACATCCCATAAATGAATTTTTTAAAATGTAGGTTGAACTTATTTTGTTTCATTTCATAACTTCTCCGTGTTCACCTTACAGCTATATTTCAAACATAATCTGAAAAATAAGAGCTGACAGGGCCTGATTTTATCAAGCAATTGTGTTATTATAGGACTGTCAATGAAATGTGTGCAAGCATGGCTCAATATAATGATAGATAACACCACATGACTGTTGAATAGTTTTGTGGCCTTTTCACTGGAGATGGGACCAACATATTTTGGTAATTTTGCCAAATCAGCACAGAGAATTATAGAGTTGTCACAGCTCAGAAGGAGGCCATTTGGCCCATTGTGTCTCTACAAGAGGAACCCAGTTAGTCCCACTTCCTTGCTCTTTCTCTATAGTCCTGTAAATTGTTTCTCTGCAGGTGCTCAGACAATTCCCTGTTGAAAGCCATGTTTGAATCTGCCTTCAACACACCTCTCAGGAAGTATATTCTGGATTCTATGTTCATAATTTAGGTAAGAAAGAGAGAACTTTCATTTATTTTGGATCTTTCCTGATCTCAGGATACTCCAAAATGACTTTGTAGGCAATGAAATACTTTGAGGTGTAGTCATTGCAGTTAACTTGCAGTGATTGAGATGTCACTTCCACAATTCTCTGGTTGAGCTTACAAGACTCAAGCAATTGACAATTGAGTCAGCAAGTGTTTCATCAAGACTCCATCCCTCCACTCAATCCCATCCACCACATGGGGAAACAGTAGTACAGTGGCCTAAAAAGCCACCCAGTTGGATCAAGAGACTTCAGTCCTGCAGCAATTCAACAAGAGGGCTCAAAACCACCAGCTCACAGCAACTAAGGATGGGCAATAAATGACAACCTTACCAGCGATGCCCATATCCAGAGAAACATAGAAACATAGAAAATAGGAGCAGGAGTAGGTCATTTGGCCCTTTGAGCCTGCTTGGGCATTCAATATCCTGATCCTCTATCTCAATGCTGTACTCCCACGCTCTCCCCAAAACCCTTGATGCCTTTAGAGTCTGGGAACCTATCTATTTCCATCTTAAATATATTCAATAACTTGGCCTCCACAGCCCTCTGTGGTAGAGAATTCCATAGGTTCATCATCCTCTAAGTGAAAATGTTTCTCCTCATCTCAGCCCTAAATGGTCTACCACATATCCTGAGGCTGTGGTCCCTTGTCCTAGACCCCTCCAGCCAGAGGAAATATCATCCCTGCATCCAGTCTGTCCATCCCTGTTTTATATGTTTCAATGAGGTCTCCTCCCATTCTTCTAAGCTCCAGTGAATACAGGCCTAGTTGGCCCAATTTCTCCTCAAATGTCAATCCTGCCATCTCAAGAGTCTGGTGAGCCTTTGCTGTACTCCATCTATGGCAAGTATATCCCTTCTTAGTTAAGGAAACCAAAACTCCACACAATTTTCCAGGTGTGGTCTCACCAAGGCCCTGTACAGCTGCAAGAAGACATCCTCGCTCCTGTACTCAAGACCTCTCGCAATGAAGGCCAATATACCATTTGCCTCCCTAACTGCTTGCTGCACCTGCATGTTTGCTTTCAATGACTGGTGTACAAGGACACCCAGGTCCCTTTGTATATCAACATTTCCAAATCTATCACCATTTAAATAATACTCTGCTATTCTGTTTTTCCTAGAACCTTAATAATGAATACCTTAATAATGAATAGTTCTATGGCTACAAATGCAAACAAGAAAAAAATGGCAGTTGGTCATTTGCATTTGCATTTTTAAATCTCTTTTTCACTCAGCAGATGGTCCTAAAATCAATTAGGTACACTCCTGAATGACAAAGTGTCATTGTCAATGGACAGAAGAAACACTTTAGTTAAAACAAGTGACTTGGGCTATGCAACCTCCAGCAATAAATGCTGTTAAATTTTGACACTGAACCCATGTGGCATGATTTGCTGCCTGAACACAATTTGCAGGGAAATGAAAATATCAGTTTCTGCAGAGATCTGCGATGTTAACAAATTAACACCTGAACAACAGTTTTCACTTATATACTACATTTAAGGTAGTGAAGCTTTCTAAGGAGCCTTACAGGAATGTTAACAGGCCAAATTTGAAAAGATCAATAGATGTTCACTCTCTCTCTTCAGGTTCCATCCCAAGAGGGCATTGGCAACCATGGACTTCCATGTGTCAGTCCATGGTTATGCTTGGCAAAGCACTGCAGTTGTTTGCTGTTCCCTTCTGTAGGTTTTGGCTGTCCAGGAGACTCTCCCACTTTTACCACCTGCCATAGTGTATGTGAAGGATTTACAGGCTGATTATCAAGCATTTGGCCACAGTATGAATGCACCTTCCATGCCCATTAAGTCCCAGAGTGGGACTTGAACCCAGAGCCTCTGGCTCAGAGATGGCTGCCTCTGCACCACTGTTAAGGATTTAACCCATTTGACTCAGCCAATGAAAGGATTAACAATTTAATTCAGCTAAAAGCTCAGCTAAAAATATTTTGCCAAAAAGCAGAGTGAGACAACATTAATTACACACACATACACAGGAGAAGAGGCTATTCCAGAAAGGGAGACAGGCAATAATGCTGTAGCTGCATTTCAGAAAAGCAATTTTTTTGACCCTCAAGAAACACTCAAACAAAGAAGTCTAACTGTAAGACTGACAATTGTTAGGTTATTCTAAAGGCAATGGATTTTATTTAAATTAGAGACTTGGATAAACAAGTCAGTCAACTTTGCGTGACCATCAATGAGTCAAGACCTTAGATAGGTTTCCTCATAACATGCAATGGTTCAAGAAGGCAGCTCACCATCACCTTCTCAACAGCAATTAGGGTGGGCAACAAATATTGGCCTAGCCAGCAATACCCGAATCCAATGAATGAATAAATAAAAACTGAGACAAAGGCAGAAACTACACTTTACACTTTTGATTGTGAATTTAAAACTAGTTTGTTGTTTGTTTGAATATCCTACTTTTATTTTCTAAGTGGGTTTGAAGTTTTTATTTACTATATTTAGATGGATTAGTTTATCTTGCATTTGCACTCTGTAATATTCAAAACATTACAAAAATATAATCGAAGATATAAGCATATAATCAAGTATCACAAAGTAATGATTATAAAAGATTGTAGTCTCACTCTCTAAACTTAAGAACCCTAACTCTTCTAGGATTCTCTAATGGTGAATTCTAAGTTCTAAGAGAGTTAGAATCTTGAAAGAGAGTTTGGGTGGAATTTTATGAGCCCACTGGCTACAGGCGTGATAGGTGGCGTGCACGGAAAATATGGCACGACCTGCTTCATGACAGGTTGCGATCATCCGCTCAGCCCGCCGAATCCGGGCCATGTTTCCCGCCATCAGTCAGCGGGGAGCTATGTGTAACATCAGGCTGTTGGAACTCTGCCTATCACCTGTCCACATCGGCGAGATAGCACACCGACGTGTTTCACAAAAGCACGCAGGCGACGTGCACTTGGCGGCCTTCACTTTGGGGGAACTGAGGTGAGTGAGCAGCAGCGTTCTCCACAGCTCACCCGTTGTTTACAGTTCTCAGGGGCACCGGGGGGCAGGGGCAAGTGCTGGCAAGCCTTGGAGGTGACCATTGTCCGTGGGGGTGGGGGTCAAGTGCTGCCCTGGCGCTGCATCCGCGAGGTGGGAGTCAGGCTGCATTAGGTTCACCTGTATAAACTGACCATGCATCTGCAACTGAGACGGATCAGGAGCAGCCACGGTGATATGATTGGGGTCGGGCTCCTAGCCTGCCCACCCATGCAAGCAATGTGGTGGCACCAAAAGGCCACCAAGCGCTCCATACGTTACCCACCCTCACTCCCCACCCAGTCAGCACTTCCAGTCCGCCAACACTTTATTGGACCACGGAGCAGTTGGACTGTATACGTTGAACAATTTCCTTGCCAATGCTGGTCATGTAACAGTCACTGCTGGAGGCGTTCACAGCCCCTTGCAACCTCAGCATTTCCGGTTTGGACTAGTGACCTCATGTCTCAGTTTGACAGAGCAGCCATGCAACGCACTCATCACTGGCCATCCGAGGGGTGACCAGCACTCTCCGGGAAGCATTAAGGGGAGGTCACACAGGGTCAGGAAAGGTACTGTTAACCACGTCTCTCTCTCTTTCATGCTGCAGGAGGACCATGTCAGAATCATGGTGACCTAGCTGTATGTCTGATGGCCTACAGAGACCATAGATGATGGAGGAGAGAGTGACTGAGGCTCCTGGCCGCGCAAAGGCAGGAGTAGCAACCTGATGAAAAAGGGGCAGTAGGGGCAGGAGTGACAGTGAGCCATTGCTGCTTGGCACCTAGCGACACCCAGGGTCTATAGATGCCGTCTGCCATTCCTGCAGATGATTGAGAATCAGTGCCACTGATGACTGTGCATGTGGCTCACATCTGCCACTTACTGCAGGATATGGCACCAATGGGGCATGGAGGCCAGTGGTTGTGAAAGTGACCGCGGCGCTCAATTTCTATGCCAGTGGCTCCTTTCAATGCTCCACAGGTGACCTCTTTGGGATATCACAAGCCACCACCCACAAATGCATCCATGAGGTCACAGATGCCATCTTCTCCATGGCACACAACTTTGTGCATTTCGCCCGGGACCAGGACAGCCAGGATACAAGGGCCATTGGATTCGCCCTGATCTCGGGATTCTCACAGGCGCAGGGTGCAATTGACTGCACTCATGTGGTGCTCAGGTCTCCATCGCTACACTGGGTGGACTTCATCAAGGGCTGACACTCACTGAATGTGCAGCTGGTATGCGAACATCAGAAACGCATCCTGCAGGTATGCACAGGTTTCTGGGGAGTGTGTACGACACCTACATCCTGAGCCGCTCGCAGATCCCTGGAGTCTTCCAGGGTCCACAGAGGCTGCAGGGTTGGCTCCTTGGGGACAAGAGCTACCCACAGAGGCTGTGGCTGATGACACCCATGCAGTGGCCTCAGACTGCAGCAGAGTGATGCTATAATGAGGCCCAAAAGACCATAAGACCATAAGACATAGGAGCATAAATTAGGCCATTTGGCCCATCAAGTCTGCTCTGCCATTCAATCATGGCCGATAAGTTTCTCAACCCCATTCTCCCGCCTTCTCCCCGTAACCTTTGATCCCCTTACCAATCAAGAACCTATCTATCTCGCTCTTAAATACACTCAATGACCTGGCCTCCACAGCCTTCTGTGGCAATGAATTCCATAGATTCACCACTCTCTGGCTAAAGAAGTTTCTCCTCATCTCTGTTCTCAAAGGTCTTCCCTTTACTCTGAGGCTGTGCCCTCGGGTCCTAGTTTCTACTACTAATGGAAACATCTTCCCCACGTCCACTCTATCCAGGCCTTTCAGTATTCCGTAAGTTTCAATCAGATCCCCCCTCGTCCTTCTAAACTCCATCGAGTATAGACCCAGAGTCCTCAAACGTTCCTCATATGTTAAGCCTTCCATTCCTGGGATTGTTCTCGTGAACCTCCTCTGGACTCTCTCCAGGGCCAGAACATCCTTCCTGAGATATGGGGCCCAAAATTGCTCACAATATTCTAAATGTGCTCTGACCAGAACCTTATAAAGCTTCAGCAGCACATCCCTGCTTTTATATTCTAGTCCTCTCAAAATAAATGCCAACATTGCATTTGCTTTCCTAACTACCGACTCAACCTGCAAGTTAACCTTAAGAGAATCCTGGACTAGGACTCCCAAGTCCCTTTGCTCTCCAGATTTCTGAATTCTCTCCCCATTTAGAAAATAGTCTATGCCTCTATTCTTCCTACCAACGTGCATGACCTCACACTTCCCCACGTTGTATTCCATCTGCCACTTCTTTGCCCATTCTCCTAACCTGTCTAAATCCTTCTGCAGCCTCCCCGCCTCCACAATTCTACCTGTCCCTCCACCTATCTTTGTATCATCTGCAAACTTAGCCAGGATGCCCTCAGTTCCTTCATCTAGATCATTAATGTATAAAGTGAAAAGTTGTGCTCCCAACACTGACCCCTGCGGAACTCCACTAGTCACCGGCCGCCATCCTGAGAAGGACTCCCTTATCTCCACTCTCTGCCTCCTGCCAGACAGCCAATCTTCTATCCATGCTAGTACCTTGCCTCTAACACCAAGGGCTCTTATCTTACTGAGCAGCCTCCTGTGCGACACCTTGTCAAAGGCCTTCTGGAAGTCCAGCTAGATAACATCCATTGGCTCTCCTTTGACTAACCTGCTCGTTACCTCCTCAAAGAATTCATGCAGCAGCTCACAGCTTGGTGGAGCAGACCATCAGGATGCTGAAGATGAGGTTCCAATGCCTAGACCGGGCTGGTGGACCCCGGTCCACCAATATAGCCTGCAGAGGTTGTCACACATCGTCGATTTCTGCTGCGCCCTTTAAAACCTGGCGCTCCAATGGGGAGACGAGCTGGTTGAGGTGGAGAGGGAGGAGTTGGAGGTCTCCTCGGATGGGGAGGACGCCGATGGTGATGATAGGGATGAGGCGCTCGCACTAGCCAGAAAAGGCAGGCATGCTCAAGAGGCCCTCATAGCGGTCAGATTTGTGGAGGATGATGACGACATGCAGTCAGGTGTCCCCATAGATCCTCACTAGGCAGTTGTGAATGTTGGACTCCAGTCTGGCTTATGGCAGTGCCAACAGCCTCTGTGAGAATGCTGCTGTCATGGAGATACAGTGGAGGCCCTAATAGTCGCTCGATCGCAGGATGATGATGACAACATGCAGTGAGGATGCTCCATAAATCTTCACATTGTCTCTGAGAATGTCTGACTCCTGTCTGGCCAAGGGCATCTTGCTTGTGTTGCATGATCAGGGCCATCTCAGAGATACAACCATAAAACATTGGATGTATCTGATGCTGTGTCTGTCTTCAGCACCTCAACCCTTCAGGAGCTGGTGCACAGCATCACTGGTCACAGGCGCTGGTGAGATGGGGTTCAGCCCGACATTAAAGGTGCTGAGAGCACACAAAGAGAATGAGAGAACTCTGTGGTGCCTACCCACAACATTCTGGCAGCAATGACCAGCACTGCCAAGGTGCAGGCATCAGTAATATTTACAGGGTGTGTGAGGCTGGACCATCACTATGGTCTGAAGGCTGCACAGAGCACAAGGAAGATGCCTTGGACTGAGACACCTGCCTTTATCTTGTGCAGAAAGTACAAGTGATTAACACCCATGGCCAGGCTGTGCAACTGCTTTTACCTAACTTTCCTAACCCTGCCGCTATGTCTTGGTGCTCCCCAGACATCCACAGCAGAGGTGGGGGCAGCCTGCTGACTGCAACACCCTGTCTGTGATGACTTTGGCAGGCGTTCTCTAGAGGGCCGAGACTTGGTGGGCAGTGGCCTGCTTTCAGGGTCCTGCTGCATGGCAGTGGCACTCTCTGTGGCAGTGGAACTCTCCATGGCTTGTGAAGTTGGTGTTGCAGGGGTCACAGGTAGAGGGGATTTGGATAGGCCGGTCACTCCCAGAATCACCTTTGTGGATGGCCCCGTGGCGTGCACCTTCTGATCCTCCTCCCTATGGGACACCAAGGGCCTCTGGCTGACTCCGTGAGTGAGATGGGTAGCTGGAGTTAGATCGAGCTGCCCCGCACTCTTCTCACGTACACGCTGTTGGAGGCCAACTATGGCATCAGCAATGGAGTTCAGCCTGTGCAGCAGTGCAGGAGTGATGTCCAGGACCACGGTCTCCATCTTGCCAGTGTTGACCTCAGTGTGTTGCAATGACAGCGCTATCACCTCAGCCTGAAGACAGACAGGCTCCTCCATCATGCCTTGCAATCTGAGGAGTGCAGTGGACATCCCTTCCTAATGTTCCTTAGCTTGCCTTTGCAGCTCCAGCAACTGTGACATAACCGAGTCCAGAGGCTCGTCATCTGACTTGGACTCAGCAATGTTCTGGCCTCCAGCAGTCCTCCGAGTGCCAGGGGTCTGGGAAGTCCCTGCCTCCGCCTGCTGTGGATCAGAATGTGCGATGTGCTCACCAGATTGTGATCCCGAGTCTACCCCAAAGCTAGGTCCCACCGAGGTGTGTGTCTCTGCACTAGTGACAGGTGTGGCTGAGCACTGTGATAGGTCTTCAAAGAGGGTATCTCCAGATTCCTCTTCAGAGGTTTCTTCAGGGCTTGACTGGAGGCCCTGGGTCATAGACTCTGTCAGATGTTTGGCAGATATGCCTGTGAAAGCAAGGGGAGATAATTAGTGCATGGCAGTGGCCTGTGAAAGAGGACACATCACTCACAGCATGGTTGTCTGATGGATGTTACACTGCTGGGTCTTCACTTGGTAGAGCAGCACTGACCTCACCCGTAGGACTGGTCCAGGCCATTGCCGGCCAGCTGGATGGCTCTGTTTTCGAATTCTGTCAGAACTTTGAACTCCGGCATCCTTCCACCTGTCTGCGACCTTTCCCTCCTGTCCATGTTCTGCATGGATAGAGATGGGGAGAGTGTATCAGGATGCCTGCCGGGCCAGATGATAAGTATGCCTGGTCTGTGTGGGTGGTGAGTGGTCCCATGGATGGAATGAGGACAATGACGGCGTGTGTTAAAGAGTGAATGGTGATGTCCCTTACACTGGCAGTGAGTGAGGGCCCTGTGGATGTGTGATGGGTTTGTGACTGTGTGAGTTGGGAGTGATGAAAAGAGTGATTAACCCTGATGGAACAGAGGAGAGCATTCATTTTCTTGCTGCACAGGGTGGCTGGCCTCCTCTGCAGGGCGTTTGCGCTGACCATCGCTGCTACCGCCTCCCAAGCTGGGTTGGTGAATTTGCTGCTCATCTTGCAGCCAGAGCTGGGGGTAGAGCGCATCCCTCGAGGGGACCGCCGTTGAAGCAGGGGGGCTGCAGTCTTTTCCCCTTTGCTGGCCACTTCCCCCGGGCAATGGTGGTGAGCTGGTGGCGATGAGCGCTTTGCTGGCAGCTGCCTTTTAAAATGGCGGCCGGCATGATGCAACAGCGGGGTGATGGCGGGTGGGTGAATGACAGCCTGCTCGCCATGGAAATTGCGTGTTTCGCAGGAGTGAATAAATAATGAGGCAGGCTCGGGACGATACAGCGTGAAAACCAGCCATTTTCGTTGGCGGATAGGACTCCATTTTACCTGTCCGCTACCACACTTAGTGCAATTCTGGGAACATTCCGCCCTTAATTCCTGCTCTAATATACCTGTAAACTTTATTTTATTCTGAGATACCTTTGTTTAGTTTGAATAATGCTGGGAAAGAGGACATTTTATTTTAAGAACTATTGGATAACTAGCATAGCTGACTAAGCTCCTGTAATGATGTGAAATTTCTCTCAGTTGAGAATTTAAACTGATAATAACTTTGACTGAATAAATTTACCTTGCCGGGGGTAAAGATAGCAGAACCCTATCACCACAAGACACCAGACATTCATTAGAATCATAAAATCCTGGAATGGTTGCAGCACAGAAGGATGCCATTTGGCCCATCATGCCCATACTGGCTCTCTGCAAGAATCAAGTACCATTTCCCCACCTTTACCCCATAGCCCTTATTTTTGTTTTCTCCTCTGACAACTATAGCCCATGTGTTGGCTCAGATGAATGCAGACTATAATTCTGACAGAACAGTACAGGCTAAGCACTAGTTGTACTGGCCATTTTTACACAAATGCAAATATGCAGCGAATCACACTACTATGTCTTATTCACCTTAATCATTTCTTTACAGAAACTCTCATGAAAATTTCAGACCCTTTCAGACATCCCCTGCCGTGTGCCAGTGTTAGGAGACAGTAACAATGATAGCTAACACCTTCCTAGCAACTGGCTCTGCAGTTATATAATTGAATCCTGTCAGGAAAGCAAATGGCCCTTCTCATTCTTTTAAAATATATACCAGCATGTATATGCCTGGAGGTGGTGGGGGGGGGGGTTCAGTTGATCTTGAAAGAGCGGCTTTTGGGGATTTTTGGTAAACATTTCTCATTCAAAAGTGAGAATATTCACACTGCTCCTGAACACACTTTCGCAAGCCTTTGGCCTCATCTTTCAACTCCACATGACATCCACTTCCACACTATCTCAATTTACCGGCATTGTTATGTCACCTTCACTGACCTCAGAACTTTGGATTCCTCCACTGCTCCCATGAACGTAACAGTGTTCTATTTTGGCAGAATTCATGCCTTGGGTCTGATGAATTCTGGTTGCTGATTTTTCTTTTTCTTGCATGAAATGCAACACTTCACTACCCTCCCTGCAGTTACCAAGTCACAGAGAGCAGACAGTTGTACAGAGGCCTAGGGACTGGAGTCAGCTGTAGTTTAGTGGTAGTATGCAAGATTGTGGGTTTGAGTGGCACTCCAGAGGCTTGAGTACAGAATCTATGCTGACAGTGCAGTGCAGTACCGAGGGAGTGCTGCACTGTCGCAAGTGTTGTCTTTCTAATGAGATGTTAAGCCAAGACCCCGTTTTAATCTCTCATGGATGTTACAGATGCCATGGCACTATTTTGATAGAAGAGCAAGGGAGTTCTATCTGGTGCATAAACAAAAATAGCTGGAAAAACTCAGCAGGTCTGACAGCGTCTGTGGAGAGGAAAACAGTTCACGTTTCGAGGTTGACTTTTCATCAGAACTTAGGTTCTATCTGGTGCCCTGGCCCATATGTTATCCCTCAACCAACCTCATTACAAACAGATTATCTGTTCATTATAATACAGTGGGTTAAAAATTCAATAAGGCCCATTAATGGGCATGTACATCATGGTGTACCGTTACCCTGTACGCAGACAGCTCATCTCCATGATTGTGGCATCCAGCCATGTACTAAACATGCTGCTGACTGGCTGCATGCTCAGAGGGCCCAGATTTGTGCAAGGCTGGTATGAATTAAAGCTAGCCTACGGCTCTTCGAGCGGAGGCACATTTTGGCTGCAGCTGGTGGTGAAAGTGACTGCAAAGGACTTTCTGAGCAGAAAAAAAGTCTGGAACAATGGAGCAGCAGGCCAGAGAAAGGTCTCCTAAGTTTACAGATGCAGCTTCAGAGGCTTTTGTGCAGGAATTGGAAAGGTGGATAGAGGTGATCTTTCTGCAAGAGACTCACCTGGCAGACACTGTGAAGAGTGAACAGGCAGCCATGGAGGTCAATCCCAAGAATCTAGCCCTGAGCACCTGGTGGAAGAAATTCAAAGACCTCATGCAAGTGGTCAGCAAATATATCTTCAAATGCAATCTCATAACAATGGCACCACCAGTATCCCACACTACTCAAGGCACCACACAGCCATCAGAGATCTCTAGGAACCAGGACCGATGCCTAACAGTCATATGCTTCACCACAGCTTCACACACTGACCACTGAAACAAACATCACACGCACATCTTATAGCTTCCACACACATATGACAGGCTATGACAGGCATATCACACAAATGTTAATGGTATGTTAATTATATTGTTAAGACAGAGGTGAAGGACAGAGTTTAATTAAGTATTTAGAGTACTTATAAAGAGAGACTGCTGGGACACTGGGTGCGGTGGTAGAAGGCAGGCAAATGTAATGCCACATTCTATAAATAAACCAAATATCAAATAAAGAATTTGTATCTCATTTCATACTTCATGATCTGGCTTGCGATCCATTTAACATCAAATACATTGCAACACACTCACTGATACACATCCTTCTTTCTCGCAGAACATAAAAGAGGCAGCAGCAAAGAACCAGGGTGGGATGGCTTTGTTAGGGATGAGGTGAACAGACACAGCTGCATATCTGCACCCTCTTGGAGGAGACAGTACTCACCATTATTAACACAGTCATCATTGAGACCATGGCAACTGGTCTTGCTGAAGCCATCCAGAATGATGGAATGTTCCTGCCTTATGCACCTTCCAAAATCAACCTTCACATTCATCCTGTAACCTGTATGATGTGCAAGCTGCAGATGGTGTAAACATGCACCTCTGGCTTTTCACCCATCCCCTTTCGTCACCCCGATACTCCTCTTTGCATTTATGCTTTCAGATACCCAAGACACATCACCTGACCAGCCATTGGTGCCTGATGTCCAAACTTTATTCCCTAGCTACCTACTCTGTCTCTCTACCTGGCAACAGGCTGAGATTAAGCCAGTCTGTTCGCAAACTTGGTGTCACATTTGACCCCAAGAAGAGTGTCCGACTTCATGTTCATGCGATCACTAAGACTGCCTATTTCCACCTCTGTAACATTGCTTGATTTTGCCCCTGTCTCAGCTTATTGATTGCTGCAACCCTCATTCATGGATTCATTACCTTTAGACGCGACTATTCCAAAGCACTTCTGGCTGGTCTCCCACATTCTGCCCTCTGTAAATTGAGATAAACCAAGACTCAGCTGCCCACGTCTTAACTCATTCCAAGTTCTGTTCCCCTAGCATCCCTGTGCTTGACTTACATTGGCTCCCTGTCAAGCAACATCTTGATTTTTAAATTCTCATCCTTGTTTGCAAATCCCTCCAGACCTTACAGCTCCCTATCTCGGTAACCTCCTCCAGCTCCATAACCCTCAAAGATATATGTACTCTTGTACATTCCTAATTATTATTGCTCCACCATTGGTGCTTATGCCTTCAGTTGCCCAAACTCTGGAATTCCCTCCCTACACCTCTTTGCCTTTCTAGCTTGTTATCCTGCTTTAAGACTCTCCTTAAAAGCTACCTCTTTGACCAAACTTTTGGTCATCTGACCTAATATCTCCATACGTGGCTTGGTGACATACTTGGTTTTATAGTGCTTCTGTGAAATGCCTTGGGACATGTCATTACTTTAAAGGTGCTATATAAATATAAGTTGTTGTTGTTGTTGTTGTTGTTGTTGTTGATGATGATGATGAAAACCCAGAAGATAAACAGTCCTCTGAGGAAGAAGCACCACCACTTGATCTAACACTCACAGTCACAAGCTCAGATACTGGCACCTTACAGAGCGGTGTAGAGGTGGGATTTGCATGTACTGAATAACCAGTGGGTTGTAGCAAGGCCAGAGGGAAAGAATAACAGATATGCTAGCTCCCAGAGGTGAGGTCGCAATTGAGTTCTGCTGCAGAGGACTCAGATGAGAACTTTGAGGGAGCATTGTAGAGAAAAGGGCTGATGCACACTGAGACTTGTTGCTTGGTGCATTGTCATAGGCCTGTCATAGGGATTGTTGTCACTGTTAAGGAGCATGTTGGAGACTGGCTTCAGCTTGACATGGGGTTCAGTGCTCGTCCTTTCAAAGAGCAAGTGGTAGCCGACTCTTGTGGAAGCAACCATGAAGCAGCATCTGATAGTCGATGTCTCAACTCCCATTGCAGCAGAGGAAAAAGCCACCCAATGCCTGAGTGCTGCAGTGGAATCTGAGACTGAGTTCATCATATCTCTTCGTGTTGCCATACAAGCCCAACTTGGTGGCACGCAGGCTCAGGCTGCTGCTATCCTCGTTGCACTGCTAAAAAGGGGTTTTCAGCTTTCAGACTTTGGTTCAACCTAAAATTCCTTAATGTGTGTGGATAGATCCCTCAGTGTTTCCAACTCACTCATTTTATTCGCTATGCTTGCAGCAATCCTACCTAATTATTCCTCTTTTCTAATTAATGCTGTTCTGAATCTATAAAATGAATATTGAGGCAGGTATCTCATTTTACTTTCAAAACCGGATTTCAAAGAGCTTGATAGTATTTAAAAATAATCCACAAAAGGGTTACAAAGGAAGGGATGGTGTTTCAATTAGCAGGGGTTGAGTGGCACATTACTCAATTAAAGAACAAGCCAACCACATGAAAATCATTTTGGAGTCCACAATCAAATCAGAGTGAGAATTGCTATACTTTGCTGACTGTCATGTCAGACAAATAAGACAGACACAAGGGGCTGAATTTGCAATTTGAGGGTAGAAAACAGGAGCCGGGACTGTTTCTGGATCCTGAACCTGCCCCTAGGTGGAAGCAGTCATTGTTTGGAATTTTGACTGGGGTGCCTCGTTAAATGGCATGGAGACAGGTTCCCTGTCCAATTAAAGGCAATGGGCCAGCTCTTGAAATAGGAGGTCCGATCAGAGGCTTTCCCGCTTCATAGGAGCACCTGGCTGCGGTAAAAGGTAAGTAACTGAGAGGGTGCTTCAACCTAAAGGTGCTTTATCATCTACTTTAAAAAAAATAAAAAAACACAAGAAACAGCCAAGTCACCAAAGTGACAGGGAGAGTCTAAATACAGGGTGGCCTATGGCTGCACCCCCACCTAGGCAGCCAAACCCTAAGGTCTAGACACCACATGCTGATCTTACCAATATGGCAGGCAACGCATTTCAGGCTTGAATACTGAAGGGTTTGTCAGCTATTTAATGCCTCTTCATGCACAAGGGCAAATATACTATCTATTAGAAGTGACTGGAATTGGGAGTATCAATTTAAAAGCAAAAAATGGAATCTAGATCTCAACAGGTTTGTTTTTGAAATAAGTAAATAAAACTTTCAAGACAGCAACAAAGGAGTGTTTGACAGTTCAATTCAATAGTTAAGTGAATGAATGGTGAACTTGGATGCTTAACAATGAGTACTTTCAAATTGCATAGGTGCAGATTACATGTTTTGACTTTAGTTGTGATTACTTATAATGTCTTTTCATTTACATATGAAACTCCATTGTTTTGTTTGCTTTCTCTGCTTCATTAATTTCGGAAACACATGCCATTTGTACCTAAGCAATATGATTTGTGTAACTTGCAAGGTTCCAAAAACCAATCAACTGTGTAAGTGGAACTTGGAGCTGCCATGAGGAAGGATATTGTAGATTTGCAAGAGAAGAATTCTGGCCAAATTGAATAACTGCAGGGGGGCAGGCTGTGCATATGGTCCAATCACACTGGAAAAGCAAACCTGCACATTGTCTAGCTTTAGATCTTTTTTAGTAATAATCTTGAATGCTGCAGATTCTGCAGGTCTTGTTGGTGAAAACATAGCAGCAAATGACAGAGTTGAATGAAACACAAGGAAATACTGGAATAAATACTGAGTGCTCCCAGCTGCTTTCTTACCTGCTGTTGAGGAAAGGTTTTTTTTTCACAATACTCTTGGTGAGAGCTTACTTTGAGGTTTTCTGATTCATGTCACTGCCCTAGATTGGAACTCAGGGGAGGACCAGTATAATAGGCACCATCACCAGCAGCAGCAGACTGCCATTCAGAGAACTGCTGGAGAGCAAAGAGGAAAACAGCAGAGAGGGCAGCAAAACAGGGCTACAACAGGGAAGAGCTACAATCTGGGATAAAGGGCCCACCAGCAGAGCACCGTTTTCTTGGCATGTCTGAGCAGCAGTGCATCAGAAGCCTCGGGTTGTCATATCAGTAGGTGGCAGACACCTATAATCCTCAAAGAAGAAGAGCTGCTCCCTGCCAGACCTGGTGGCCATGTTTTACTAGTGACAGTCAAAGTTACCACTGGCCTTCAACGTTTTCACCTCCAGGTCCTTCCAGGGCTGTGCTGAAGACATTTGGAGGACCTTCCCATTGGTGGCCCATACATGCAAAAGGCAGGTGACTGATATCTTGTTCACCATGGCCAACAACTTTGCCTGTGCTCAGAATGAATGGGTACTTGGATTTACAGCTCTGATCGGCTTCCCACAGGGGCAGAGCATTATTGACTGTACATATAGGGCAATCCGAGCATCCACAGGTCAACCAGGAGTAATGGTAAGCTGAAAGAGTTTCCACTCCATCAATCTGCAACTGGTGTGCAGGTCTTCACAGGATTGCCAGCGAGCTCCAGTGGTGTTTTCACCTTGTAGCAGCCCAAGCTCCCTGACATATCTTCAGACATGCAAACGACTTAAGAGGTGGCTGCTGGGAGACAAGCAATACCAACTTCAAACTAGGTTGATGACACTCATCAGGCACCCAACCAATGAAGCCCAACAGCAATGAAAGCCTTATCACCATGAGAAGAGTGATCAAACAAGTCATCGGCCTGTATAAGATGTGCTCCAGGTGCCCAGACAGAGTTTCAGTCACCCTTCAGTATGCACCAGCCAGGGTCTCCAAATTGTTATAATGTCCTGCACTCTGCACAACTGTAGCAATTGTAAGTTAAACCTTTCATACTGTTAAGGGGATCATTCACACTCTTATGGGGGCCATGTGACTGTATAGACGAATCAACCCTAAGCGCAGGTAACCTTAGGAGGTGGAGCTTTCAAGCCTTGGTCTTAGAACAAGCAAGTAGCTTTATCAGGAGGTCTGTGACTAAAATTTACTGCTTCTTACAAGGAACCCACCCTCACTCCAAGTTTATTACAAGTAGCGACAAGGATAAATAGTGACGACGAGCACCTTGCCTCGCAACTGTGAGTACTTCAATTTTTTAAGGGAAGAAAAGAAAAAAGTATACTCACTAGCAATACCTGACTTCAGCAGAATTGATACATATAATTCATCCGCCAAGGAATGGAGTCAGTGCATAGAGCGCGCAAGTTTCTACTTTGTGGTGAACAAAATAACGGCAGAGGAGAAACAGAAGGAAATTCTCCTAAGTATCCGTGGGAGCAAAATATATAACCTAATCCATCATCTTACGGCTCCGAATGTGCCTAATTCCAGATCCTTCACCAAGGTAGTAGACCTTGTGAAGGTCTAAAGGTTTTCAGCCTAAACCATCGGTTATTACGCAAAGATTCAAGTTCAACTCTAGAGTAAGGGCCCTTGGTGAGTAAATCACAAAGCACATCGTGAAGTTAAAACAGTTAACGGAGCACTGTGTCTTTGGTGATACTTTAAATAACATGTTGCAAGATCATTTGGTTTGCAGCGTAAGTGACAATGCCATTCAGTGCCATTTACTTGCAGAAGTTAAGATAGACCTGAAGCGTGCCATGGAAATAGCATTAAAAATAGAGAGTGCTGAAAGGGACACGTAGGCTTTGCAGAGTGTGCATCATGGCACCGTTCTGCAGCTAGGGAGGGAACCTGCTGCCAAGCAGGTGAAGATCTGGGAGGCAACTGCGAAGTGGGATACGGTCCCTACCACTTGAAAAGCAAAAAGAAATCTTGGAAGCAGCTCACCAGTAATCCAGAAATTAAAGAGTTATCAAAGGGATGGGTAATCATATACCAGAAACCTGCAGATTTAAAGAGGCAGAATGCCACTACTGTCACAAAAAAGAGCATGTTGTAAAACAGTGCAGAACAAGACCAAGACAGCCATTCAGACAGCAGGTCAAGTTGAATGAAGTGCACAATGTAAATGAACCTGAAGCTGCTGATCCTGATATTTATTCCCTACATAATCTGAATGCCAGGAAAACTGAACCAATCACTGTTGCCTTTCACAAAAATGGAAAACCTCTGCTCATGGAAGTTGACACAGGAACATCAGTCACAATGGTGGCAGAACACATCTTTAAAAACCTCAGAGAAGATACCCAGCCATTGAGTTTGGAGAAAACCGCTGCTCAGTTAAAAACGTGTACAGGAGAAGCAATACAGGTGAAAGGCATCACCTCTGTACCTGTATCCTACAGGAAACAGACAGCCCAGCTGCCAGTAATTGTTGTAACAGGAGAAGGTCCTAGCCTTCTGGGCCGTGATTGGTTGAAGGAAATTAAACTCGACTGGTCAGAAATTTTTCAAGTCAGAACAGTAGGAATTCCTGATTTGTTAAAAAAGTATGACAGAGTATTCCAAGATGAGTTGAGGGTTATGAAAGGTCTACAAGCTAAAATATACATCGATTCTGAAGCAACGCCCTGGTTTTTTTAAGGCAAGACCTGCGCCTTACGTTGTAAATGATGTTGTTTGGAGAAGTTAGGAATAACCCAGCCAGTCCAATTTTCAGAATGGGCAGCACCCATTGTCCCTGTGATGAAACCAGATCAAGCCATTCCCATCTGTGGAGGTTATAAATTAACTGTGAACAAGGCTGTGAAATTAGACAAATACCCAATCCCAAGGATTGAAGATCTGTACGCTAAATTTGTGGGAGGAAGATCCTACACTAAACTGGACATGAGTCATGCATACCAACAGCTAGATATGGACAACACATCAAAAAGGTATGTCACCATAAACATGCATAAGGGCCTGTACTAATATACACATCTACTCTTTGGTGTGTCATCTGCCTGTGCAATTTTCCAAAGAACAATGGAAAGCTTACTACAAGGACTTCCCCAAGTTATAGTGTCCCTGAATGATGTCCTTGTCACAGGATCCATGGAAGCAGAACATATGGCCTACCTAGAAGAGGCTCAGAAGAGATTTTTAGAGGCTGGCATTGGTTTGAAAAAAGAAAATTTCACTTTCCAAGCAAATGAAGTCACATATTTGGGTCATCGAGTGGATGTTCAAGGGTTGCATCCATTAAAGGAGAAAGTCAGGGATTGCCTTCAAGGAAGTGCCTTCTCCTACCAACGTCATTGAGCTCATGTCTTTTTTGGGCATGGTATTTTATTACAGTCGCTTCTTGCTTAATATATCTATAGTGTTAGCCCCTTTACACCTCCTTTGAAGAAGAACCACAGATGGCCTTAGAAAGCACAGCATAAAAGTCAAGAAACTTTTATACTCGTTGTGTCTGCTAGTACACTATGACATGTCTAAGGAATTGATACTCACTTATGATGCATCTTCCTACGGAGTGGGAGCAGTACTGTCACACAAGATGAAGGATGGGTCTGAAAGACCGATAGGATATGTATCCAGAACCCTTTCTGCAGCCAATAAAGGTTACTTAAATTGAAAAAAGAAGGCTTATCTATCGTATTTGGAGTAAAGAAGTTCCATCATTATTTGCACGGTCGACACTTCACCACAGTGTCAGGTCAGAAACCACTGTTAGGATTGTTTAGTGAAGATAAGGCAATCCCACCAATAGCCTTTGCTAGAATTCAAAGATGGGCTTTAATTTTGTCGGCATACGAGTACACTTTTATCCACCATCCGGGTGTGCATATAATAAATGCATTCACCCTCAGTGTCTTCCTTTACCAGGTACTATGACACATGTTCCAGTACCTCAAGGGGTAGCACTTGTGTTGAGTTTCATGGAAGCCTCAGCAGTCTGCGCAAAACAGATAAACAGTTCAACAAACCGGGATCCAATTTTATCCAGAATCCGTAAACAACCATTGCAAGGATAGTCAAATGCACAAGTCTCTGAAGAATTAAAACCATTCTATGCTCATAAATCTGAACTGAATTGTCACACTGGCATCTTGTTATGCTGAGCAAGAGCCGTTATCCCTGTGCAAGGAGGAGAGCCGCTATTGACAGAGCTTCATAGTGCGCATCCTGGTATTTTGAAAATGGAGATGCACAAAGTTATATCTGGTGGCCAGGTGTAGACATTGATATAGAAACAATGGTGAAACACTGTCTCCAGTGTCAGAAACAACAGAGGTTGCCCATTTCAGCTCCACTGCATTTGTGGGAGAGGCCTGGTCAACCTGGGTTAGACTCCATATGGACTTTGTAGATTTATTTTTAGATACCATGTTTCTAATGATCATGGAATCACATTCTAAGTGGATGGATGTGTATGAAGTGAGATCACCGACATTGTGTACAACTTTTGTAAAGCTGTGCCAATGTTTTAGTGTACATGGCCTATCAGAAGTCATTGTGTCAGAGATGGTATGGCTTTCACTAGTACTGAATTCCAAAGATTGGTGAACCTAAGTGGGATTAAACATGTCAAGACAGCACCGTATCATCCCTCGTCCAATGGGTTATTAGAAAGAGCAATGCAAACCTTTAAAACAGGAGTCAATAAACCACCCGAGAGAACTTTAGAAACCCGACTTTCAAGATTCCTTTTCAACTATCGCACAATTCCTCATGCAACCACAGGTTCAACACTTTCTGAATTGTTAATGAAGCATCAACTTCATACAAGATTGAGTCTAGTATTCCCTAATTTAGAGGGGTAATTGGAGAAAAACCAAAATAGTCAAAGTGAATCATGATGTTCACAGTAAAGGTCGAGAATTTACTGTGAGGGACAGTTTCTGTACAAAAATTTGCAACTGGACGAGATGGGTCCCTAGTACAATTGTCTTTGAAACAGGACATATATTGTATCAAGTGAAAGTGGGAAAACAGGATTGTTAGGAAACATATGGATCATCTCAGAAGTTGAGGCTCACTCCAACAACCAGTTACTCCACCTGAAATCGAAGTCGAACGTTTGATCTCTGAGGTGCCAGGTCACCAAAGAACAGGCATACCTGTTGTCTCTGTTGAAGTAAATAACTCTGAACTGACATTGTCTAAAGATATCCCTGATGCTGCAGTTCCTGGTCAAGTCGATCCAGTGGAAGAATCTCAAGTTATAGAGTTGTGTCGCTCTACCCGAATCAGAAAACCACCTCAAAGACTAAATCTATAATTGCATGAATTGTGCATATTTGTATATGATTTGGGTTAAGATATTTTTGTAAATAAGAGGGGTAAAACAAAATTAAAGGGGGAGGAATGTAGTGATTGTAAGTTAAACCTTTCATACTGTTAAGGGGATCATGTGACTGTATAGATGAATCAGCTCTAAGCATGGGTAATCTTAGGGGTGGAGCTTTCTAACCTAGGTCTTGGAACATCATCAGGAACTCTGTAAATAAAATTTACTGCTTCTTGCAAGAAACCCATCCTGCACTCCAAGTTTATTACAACAACATTCCACAGGAATAAGGTTTGGACATGCAGGAGGAACAAAGTGCAGTAAATAGAGCCTCTTCAGATGATTCTGATGAGGAGGAAGGTGATGAGGGCAACAAACTACCAGCTCCTCACCTTGTTGTCCAGAATGCCACATGATATGTGGGTCACTGATATCTAGTTGTCCCACCAGGTAGCTAGACGTTTTCTATCTCCCCATCCTCAACAGCCAGAGAAACTGAAACACCACTGATCTGCACCCACTCCTCCTCTAGTTGTGAGCTACAAGATCTGTGCAGGCCCATGTCCAGTTCTCTGCTGATGTCCTTTGCTTTCTTCTTCTGCACCGGGGAAAGAATGGATCTATGAGTGAATGACATGTGTTCACCTAATGAATGTAGTGCATTTGGTGAGGGTGAGTATGAGGGTGAGGCATCAAATTGCATAAGGATGGGAGTGAGTAGCATTGCTGGGTAGATATATGGAGATTTGCAGAAGCACATTGACAGAGAAGGGTGGGTACACTTGCAAGGTAAGTGGGTATCAGCTGCAACGTGTAGGCTTGACACAGTGGGGGGTTGGGATGATGGGCATCGCAGGGTTTAGGTGAATGGGCAACTGCATTTACCTTTCCTGACCTGGTTAGATCATTAAAGCACTTTCTGCACTGAATTCAGTAGCATAATTTTCCTGCTGCTTATCCTCCAGCCATACCTTTACTGTGGCAGCAGCAGGTTTCCCTATTGCTGGGGAAGAATATTTCTTTCTGACTTCTTCCTCATTGCATCCAGCAGCACATTAATGAGGCATCATTAAAGCAGGGTGCAGTCTTTGATTATCTTGAATTCACACAGAGCTTTCTTCTTCTGTTGCTTCGAACTGCAAATTCCATCTTGCGACTGGCCCTTTAAATACTGGAGTTGAGAGCGTGTCATGCAGGTCATCATCACACCTGCTGCTGCACAATTATCACCAAAGCCAGAAGTAAACTAATAATGAGGTGGCTTCTTATAAAGTCACGGACAGATGCACGGAACTTACATCTGGGTTTTAGACCCCTCCTTTCCTATAAGTCTCTGAGTAAATATCGGGGCCTCTGATTAAAAAGCTTATGCAATTTTCAGCATGTTAACCAAACTGCACCAAGTTAACACTCTTCAATACAAGAGGGAGTATCTTTTTGAAGAAAACTTTTTTTTAAATCTCCTAAAACACTGCCGATTGCACTGGTTCATAACACATTTTATGTTCAGTGAATTTGAGCAGCAAGTTGAGAAAATAACTTTTCAAAAACAGCATAATTTGTGCTTAGATTGCCGATTACTCCTGAAGCAGAAACTGACCCCACCACCCCCCAGCCCACCACCAATCCCACTTAAGTTTTTAAGCTCTGAAATGCTTTCAAGTTAATTACCAATTGAACTTTATAATTACAAATGCAAAAGCGGATATTTATTTATTTTTTTAAAGCAGTTTTTCATGAAACTATTATTGTGATAAAAAGGCTTAGCTCGCCATGGAAAAGGTTTCAAATAATCTCTGTTTTCACGGAGAATGAGTTTTGTTTGATAAGGAATAATCAGTACTGTTGAAGCAGAAATTAATGTGTTTGGCATAGTTTGTCAACAAACATTTAATAGGCTATGTGCCCAAATCCTTTAGTTTATCTGAAACAGACTACTGAATTTCAAATTTAAGAGATCTACCTGATCCGAATTCAGTGATCAATATTTGGTTCGAAAGCAAACCTAAATACATTGCATCATTAAGACAGATATTATTGTCTCAATTTTAACCTTTGGAGAGAAGGACACATGAGGTCCAACTCATTGCAACACAAATGGTGGACTGACATCCTGAACCCAGTGTGAATCAGCACTTACATACTAATAGTGAAATTGGGGGTGTACCTTTTAAAGAGGGAGTTAAATCCCCGCAAATGTTCAATTTCTTATACATCGTCAGTGTTCAAACATTCGAAAGAAGCAGAGAGAGAGCGAGACAGACACAGAGAGAGAGAGAGAGAGAGAGACAGAAGCATCTGCTGGTTCTGGCATTGACATGGTCAGTGTCGACAGCATCACCTCCAGGATGTGGGTTTAGTGCCAAGAGAATTTTAATGACCTAATGAGGAGAGAAAGACAGAGCACACAACTTCATATCTGCAGCATGTTTTGCAGCATCTCCCAAGACTATTCATTTCCTCCTCCAACACTGAATAATTGCCCCTTCATCATATCGTTCAGCATACGAGGACTCACTCCAATGTTTCCATCATTACAAGCATGCTCTACCATGTCCTCAACTAATACCAGGCAAAGTACCTGAACATCAGCTGGACCAGTCTGCCCTAGCAAGTAGATATGGTACAGCAGCTGGCAACTGAAATCCTGAAGTCTCCATTAATGAGTTGCTGACTCAGATGTGCCCCCGCCGACCTGTCAACGGCCTATTAAGGCCATTAAAAAAACAATCGAACTCATTAACGTACCTGCCCGCCAACCTTAAGATTGGACGGGCAGGCCAGGAGCCCAGGCGGGCTTGAGAAGAAACATGAAAACTCATCCACCGGCGGGATGAGGTTTCATGAGTGATTTAAAAAATGCAGAATATTTTACAAGAAAAGTTATGGACCTGTCCCAGCTCATGTGACAGTGTCACATGAGTGTACATGGCAAGGAAATTCTCTTCTAATCTTTATTGAAAGTTTTAAATTGGTGCCGATCTCCCTGAGGCAGCATTTTGTCTCAGGGAGATCTGCGCACTGTTTCACGTGCATGCGCAAAAAACCGCACTCCCGGCCGAGGGAATACCCCCCCCACTTCACCCGCACAGGCAGTGCATAGCAATACCTGGCACATGTCATGCTGGGCGGGCCTTAATTGGCTGGCCCACGTAAAATGGCTACGCGCCCCCAATCGGGGGCGCTGATCAGAAGCGCGCCCGTTCCCGCCTGCTCCTGCACTTCATCTTCTGCTGCTTCCTTGCTTTGTCCCTGCGTCGTCCAATGAGGATTTCTGATGCAAATATAGGCACCCCTGTAATGTGAGGATGTGTGATATTCAGCAGAGTAAGATGAGGTAAGACACCCTATTTGGGCCATATTATAGGAAGCTCCCACGCTTCCGCTATGGAGTGCTCAATAATGATTGTGGTGGTCTACTGGACTTGATTATGCCCAGGCATGGCGAAGTGTTGGCGGGGTGTGATGAGCCATGTTCAATGGAATTCCCTTGTTCTCCCAGCAGTCATCATTCCATATTCCTGTGAGAGTGGAATTACTGGCCTGGGGGACAGGAAATGGTAGCGATTAGCAGGATAAATGCTTTGCAAAATTTTAAACCAAGCTTCTAGGTAAAAAATCCCAGAAGTAATAGAACCAGGATACTCCAATCCAGCACCTCATTGGCCACAAAGGGATTTAAGCTGGAGAAGAGATGATTTATTCGCTTTTCAGATTTCTCTATGAAACGTTAATATTTCCCTTTAAAGCAAAGACTTTCTCTTCGCAATTGCATTGCTTAAAACCTACCACAACAAACACTTTAAAGCTTCAACAAACCTGGCAGGGTACACAGTTGAATAATGTTAGTCAACACATGTTTCATGGGGCAGGATTTTTCGTGTTCACTGGCGTTGGATGTGCTCAGTGGCGTGAGCGGACAGTAGGGCGAGAAGGCCGGAAATCAGTCTCACAATGTCGTAAAACCAGCTTGCGACGGTACACTCAGCCCGTCGATGGTGGACGTCGGGAACCTCATTGTAATACATCAGCATATCATTATAAGGCCAATATATCATTATAAGGAATTATCCACCTGTACGGATGGACCAGGCTGGATCATCCAACCACATTGGCCTGAGTGCACGCTGGTGCAAAACATGTCTTGACAAGTGTGGCGTGCAGAAGTCAGGACATAACATCAGGTCCTTGCTCACATCGTGGACATCCGAGGAGCAGAAGATGTAGGAGCCCAACAGCAACAGCACACTGGAGGAACGTCCATGGCATGCTGGGAGAATTCTCATGGAAATGGCTCTGCTGTGAAGCAGCTCACAGAAGGTGGAAAGTCGCCTTTGAGGGTCTGCTCACAACGGATGATGGTTGAGGGGGCAGAGAGGAAGGTCCAGCTGTGTTTGGGGGAGGAAGATGTACCAGGGGGTTGGAGAGGAAGGTCCAGGATCGACTGGGAGAGGAAGAGGGGTTGAAAGTGAGGTTGGGAGAAAGGGAATGAAGGTGTTGGGGGGGTGAAGTTGAGAGGGGGGAACAAAGGTGCTGGGCTTGAGTTTGGGAGGGGGGAGGGAGTACAGGAGGGGAGATGGAGTACAGGGTGGGGAAGGAGTGCAGAGAGGGGAGGGAATCCAGGAGGAAGGAAGGAATGTGAAGAGGGGAGGGAGTAGGGGTGGAGGAAGAAGTAAGGGTGCCTGAAGGATTAAGGGGGAAGGAGTAAGGCTGGAGGAAGAAGTAAGGCTGGAGGAAAGAGTCCAGAGAGGGGAAAGAGCAAGAATAGCGGAAGAAGTAAGGAAGTCAGGAAAAGGGTAAAGGCGAAGTGGGGGGTGGGTCTGGGGTGGGGTGAAGACTAAAGGGTGGTGGAGCCTTGGGGTGGAGAAGGGGTTCCAAGGGGGAAAAAAGGTTCCAAGGGAGGGAAGGGGTTCCAAGAGGGTAGGAGTCCAGAGTGGGGGGATGTTCAGGTGAATGTACAAGGGAGGGCTCTGATGAGTCCATTACTGCCTCCTGGGGAGCGAATTGAGGGTGGGTGTTGTACAAGGGAATGGTGAGAATGACCAAGGGCAGAGTGAGGCAGTGGGGTGGGAGGGTGAGGCTTCAACAGTGGTGGTAGAAGGGACGGTGAGGGTTGTTGGTGGGGACTTGGAAGCAGACATTGACCCTAGGGGTGAAGAGGAGGAGGTCAGGGATGTGAATGTGGATGTGGCTGGGATTTTCAGGAAGGAAGGGAATGTGCACATTCACCTGGACATCCCGAAAGGAAAAGGGTTGAGGCTGGTAGGTCATGGAGGGGATGTAGAAGGTGATGCCAGAGGGGCCGACTGTGATGGGGGAAAGGAAATAGGTGACTGGGAGGGGAAAGGACGGGGAAGCAAATGAAACACTGAACCACCACAATGGTGTCTAAATCGAAAGTAAAACAAAAGTCATGGTGGGCGAGGTCAGATACTGCATGGGAGTGAGATCAGTGCGGGGGGAGATGCAGGTCAGCTCAGATGGACAATTGAAAGAGAACCCCAGCAAGTGGCATTGAAAATTCTCAGGATAATAAGGTGAGTGTGATACGTGAAGGATTCGCATGCATGGGAGAATGTTTGCATGAGGCTCCGAAAGGCCCTGCCACTCATTCACTTCTCCCTCCAGAATCACTCATCTGCCAGTTGCACCGTCTACGGTAACAGTGGCTGAGGTTGAGGGGCTCATAGGCAAAGTGGACTCAAAGGGAGAGGACAGCCTCTGAGATTACTGAGTGGATAACCCAGGGGTCTCTAGCTGCTGCTCCTCCTCCCTTCGGGTGCCTGGGGGCCCCAGCCTGATTCCTTGAGGGGAAGGAGCACCTGGAGGGACATTGAGGTGCCCCACTTCCCCCACTGCAGGAACTCACCCATGGCTCCCACGATGGAGTGCAGGTCTTTACTCATCTCCACATTCTGCTGAAACAAAGTCTCCATGACGTCCGCCATCCTCTCCATGGAGACCTCCATATGGCCACATGTGGGCACCACTTCATCAGAGAGCAGGCAGGCGCATTCCCCCAACTCATGTACCACCCTGTTAAGGGCTTCCAACAGCTCTGTGTGCCATTCCCAAGCCTCCTGCTGACTCTCCAGGATGAGTTGGAGATGTTCCAGACGTTCAGACTTCACAGATACCTATTCCCCAGCAGTCCTCTGAGTGTGTGGAACCTGGCTGAACCTGCCTCCGGACACATGTCTGTGCGGTGACTGCCCGATAGTGAACCTGAGCCTGCTCTAGATCTAGGTTCCAAGCTTTCCATGCAGCGGACCTGGGCTGGGAACACCGAGAGGTGTGCACACAGCTGCACTTTAAATGTGTCACCTAGCATGAGGAAGCGCTGAGGTGGTGGCGTGGCGGGCGAATGAGAGCCCGCCTGCCATCGAAACAGCATGTTTCTCGGAAGTTTGGAATGATACGGTGTGAGAAGCCATCATTGTGGCCAACGGGTAAAACATCGCTTTTCCCGCCTGCTGCCGCACTGAGTGCCAATCTGGGATGATTCCGGTCATCATCAGTTTCTTTTACTCTGGTGACAGTCAAACCCATGACTTTGGAACCTGAATTCTCCGTCCCTTTCCACCACACTATGTGACATGGCCTTCATTACAACCTTAAACTGGTAGTGAAGTGAATTGGAACCCTTGTAATGGGCTAAACCTGCCCAAGCTTGATTTTTTTTCTCATTTTAACATTGCTGCCATCATGGCTGTACAGGATTTCAGGCACCCTATATAGTGCAAACAGTCAGAAACAGTGATGGTCTGCATCCAGGCGGTACAGGAACATCCACTCTATAGTGGCACAGACCTATAAATTAATAATCCAGATATATGCTCCCCCTTGTAGAACTTCACTGTTTTGACGTCAAGATAATTTGGGATACTATGACTGAATTATGTTAATTAGGATAAAATTACTCCTGTAGGTTGAATTGATTATAAAACATTTTTGTAATTAAAGAGAACCCTCTCGTTTTGTCTTTACAAACCTTGGCGATTTTAAGTAAGCAGCCATTGATCAAACTCTTGGGAATAGTATCTGAGTGAAACAAATCTCATGTTTAAATATCTCTAGAAGAGGAAAAACATTATGGGAATTTTTCAACCTGTTTCGGGTGTTTCTAATGTATATTTCCAATTTATAATTTTCACATTTATGCACATGTTTTAATCAATTCTGATTTCTTTCGCTCATTCATTAAAAAGTTCCCTTAATTGAAATGGCACAAGTCCATTAATTGTGGAATAAAGGGTTAACATCAGAGGTGCCACCAACAGGATGACCAATCATTTCTTTAAGGTTGTTGCAGAATTTGGCTTCCTGTCCCACATCCTGGGGGTGAGATTCCCAGGATGCCATTTGTCCCGGATTCCTCCGGGCAGCAGCTGAGGAAAATATTCAGAGCCTCTTCTTGCTGCTGCCCAAGTACCTTTGGTTTGATGCTGATGTAATAATGATGTCAGATCACATGACTGAGAAGTAGGAGAAATCTGGGGGGAGGAGAAGCTCCAACCTCGTGTCGAGGTCCAAATGTGTAAATACTTGCTGCAAATAAAGAGTAATGGCTTTGAGAAACTATAGGCTCGGGCAGCATACTTGGGGAGAACAGACAATCCCCAAAACCCCCGTCTAGACTCCGGCCACACCATGAAACATTAAGCATCCAAATTAATTTCACTATCATAAAATCTATTTTACCTGAAAGACCAACACATTTTTGAAATATAAAACAAAATGTATGGCAAGAAAGATTTAATTTTTTGTCGAAAAGCAACCGGAGTACATTGTATAATGGAATGGCTTGTTTTCCTCACTAATTGCAGAATCAATCCATTATACTAATTTTCTGTCAGGCATGTCAGTAATGTTAAAAACAAAAAGCTAAAAGCTACTGCGGATGCTGGAAATCCAAAACAAAACAAAAGCAGAATTACCTGGAAAAACTCAGCAAGTCTGGCAGCATCGGCGGAGAAGAAATCAGTCAACGTTTCGAGCTCCATGGCCCTTCGGCAGAACTGCAGCGTAGTTTCAACAAGGGAGAAATATAAATTGGTTTAAGGTGGGTGGGGGGCGGGGGGGAAGAGACACATTGAGGGTGTGGTGTGAGCAGATAATAATCAAAAGATGTCACAGACAAAAGGGTCAAAGAGGCGTTGAAGGTGGTGGTCTTTGTCTGAGAAAAGTGCTAATTAAGAATGGAAAACAGGATATTCAAAGTACAGCTCTAGTGGGGGTGGGGTGGAAAGACTAAAGGTTTTAGTTTTAGATTTAAAAATAATGGAAATATTTTTAAATCTAAAACTAAAACCTTTAGTCTTTCCACCCCACCCCCACTAGAGCTGTACTTTGAATATCCTGTTTTCCATTCTTAATTAGCACTTTTCTCAGACAAAGACCACCACCTTCAACACCTCTTTGACCCTTTTGTCTGTGACATCTTTTGATTATTATCTGCTCACACCACACCCTCAATGTGTCTCTTCCCCCCCGCCCCCCACCCATCTTAAACCAATTTATATTTCTCCCTTGTTGAAACTATGCTGCAGTTCTGCCGAAGGGCCATGGAGGCTCGAAACGTTGACTGATTTCTTCTCCGCCGATGCTGCCAGACTTGCTGAGTTTTTCCATGTCAGTAATGTTATTATCTCTTAATTTCTTTCTACTGGATCCCACTGCCACATCAGTCAAGGTCAGTGATATCCACCGCTCTCTCGGATAAAATGGCACCACTGCTACTTGACACCAGGCGTCAAGAATCCGGGGGTGGGGGGGAGGGGCGGGGGAGAGGGGTGGGAGGGTGGTGGGGGTGGTGGGGGGTGCGCGGGTGCAGGGGTATAGATTGCAGTAATTGGCAGAAGGATTAGAGAGTAGTTCAGGATTTTTTTTTAACTAGAGAATGGAGGGGTCTGGAACTCACTACCTTAAAAGGTGGCAGAGGCAGAAACGTTCATTGTATTTATATATTTGGATTTATACCAAGAGCTGGAAAGCAGGGTTAGTCCGGATAGTTGATTGGCACATTGATGATGGGCCAAAGGGCCTCTTTGTGTGTCATAAATTTTCTGTTTCTATGTTTGTTTGTGGGCTTAGGATACCGTGACAAGCACTGAACATGACGTGAAAATGATGTTGAGGTCCAAATTACTTCATCAAACCCCTGACATTTGCATTTAAATGAAGCCCACACATGCCTGGGGCAAAGGTGACCCACACTATCCAAAGTATGCCTATTAAAATGGCAAGCAAAGTAAGGTCATTGGAAAATCCGACAATTTAAACATTATTTGTCCAGCATGGAAGGTCAAAATCCAGGTCAAAGGCATGGTGGTGGAAAAGGTAGTCCCAGGGAGTCCAGACTCTTAGCTAAAGTCTTCACTTCTCATTTTCTAGTAATGGATCCTGTCTTACATTTGCACATTTTATTTATTTAGTGAATGCAAATCAGCAAAGCCATGTGGTAACCAACTTATTTGCTGAGTTTAGGGTAATTAGTCCATCAATTTGTCTGCAGATGGGGACACTGTCATGTGCAGCATTGATTGTGTCTTTGCACAAGTGCATAAGGGGTTTGTACTGAGGCCCCAGGGGTAGAGGTTGGCTGCACAGGGACCGTGGCCTGTCCTGAGCCTGTTTAGCAAGAACAACCGTCGCCATGGCAGTTTAAAGCCTGCCATTTGACAGGTGTGGTTTGTCACAACAAACTTTTTTATGACTTACTGTGTTTCCAATTCCTTGATGTAAAGGATGTCTGCTGGTAGATCTCGCCAGGAAGGGTTTTTCATATGGGGCACTGAGATCAAAGACAGACAGTAGGTGGGTTGATGAGTTCATCATGAAGTGGTAAAATCAAGGTTTACTTCAGCTAATAATCATTATTGAATGGCATCATCTTGCACACCACAGGCCAAATGACCCCCGAGCATATTGCTTAGGGTCTCCCTGAAATCACAGTGTACAGTCAGTTTTTTCAATTTTGCCACATATGTAGCATTGGTCTCCCCCGGGGCTCTAACCCTCAAATTAAACCTGAACCTCCGCATGGTGACTGAGAGTTTGGGCTGAAAGTGTCCCTTAATGAGGTCTATCAATTTACCGAAGGTCTATGAATCGGGGTGTTTGAGGCCATCAGGCTTCAGATTAAATTATAGATTTTACTCCTGCAAATGCTTAGGAGAATTGCTCTCTTCTTTTCCTCCCCCGTTATGTTGTCTGCCTGGAAATAGAACCCAAAATGTTCTACATATTGACACCAATCCTCTGTGGATGCTTCGAAGTGGTCAATCCTGCTAAAATGTAGCATATCTGGTGAGTATATCTTCCTTTTATTCTGTTAAAACAAGATAATCACAGTTGCTGGGCGAGGGACAATGTCGGACCAGATTTATCCTCATCAAAGGTTTGTTATGGACTTGATTTTCCAGACAGGTTTCTCATTAGAAACATCAAACTTTATTTATGGGTTGCAACAGCAGTTACATGCTTCCATCAAGCTCCACAACAAGAAGAACTCTCACTCTAACATTCCCCATGTTTAGAGCTGATTCATTCACACTGTCACATGATACTACACAATACAGTAACTCTTAGGGCTACAGTCACTACATTCCTTAAAACTACAATTACTACAGCCACCTAGGCTCCATCATTCTGCAGTCTGGACCAGGTCTTTAATGAAGACATTTCAAAGTTGATGGACTACTGCAGCTTGTGGTGTCTCACAGAAACCTCCCTGAGGCACAGAGCTGCCTCAGGGAGGTTAATTTCATATTGAGAATTTTTAATAAAGAAGGTAAATAAAAGCATTTACACATGTCCCCTCATATGACAGTGTCTCATGAGTTGGGACATGTTTATGAAATGAGCAAAATTTATTTATTAATTTAACAGAACCTCCATGAACCTCGACCCACGATGGACGAGGTTTCGTGAGAAGCCTGAAGGCTGCTTGGGCTCTTTGCCTGCTTGCAAACCTTAAGGTTGGACGGGCAGCATTGAGAATTAGTTTAATTGGTGTATTAATGGCCTTAACAAGCTTTTGAAAGTTCGGCGGGCACGCAGCCACCCCCAACGCATGCCTGCCAAATGGAAGATCTGAATGATGCGCGGTGACACCAGGACGCATGCCCGACGTCACCGCGCATCATTTTACACGTCGGTGTGTGGGGTCCGCCCCTGCATGCCAAAGAGAAAATTCTGCCCATGGATAACGACCAAATTGGGAGCTTCATGTAGTCAATATCTGAGGTGTCCACATGATAAATGAAGATTAATCAGCAGCCAGGGTGCACAAGTGGAAGGAGGAAGGGAACAGAACAGCATCCAGCCAGCTGAAAAGACAAATATTAATTGTTAACCATGTTAATCTTCCTCATCAGCCAAAAACAGCATTACTGGGTAGATAATAAAATGGATAGCTGAAAATTAAAAAGGAAGATTTGGAACTTATAACATTATGGTTACCATAGGTTTGGAAAACGGTGTGTAGGAGAGAAAGACTGGCAGCAAAAGAGAGGGAAAAAATAGAAGAAAACAAAGGGAAAAATAAGGAGAGATTAAATACAGGAGAGAATGTGAGAGTGCCTTGCATTAAATAATATTATTCTTTAAAAATGTATTGGACTAAATTTGTTGTACCAGTTAATCATTGAACAAGTGGAAAATAATGAATTGTTTTATGATAATGGGGGTGATTTTCAACAGCGCTTTCAGGTACTAGTGATTCCCTGAGCTGGTCAAGATTTGGCTTTGAGCTAAACACCAGTTTAACTCACATTTAGTGCAAACACCAACCTACCAAAGGAGTTGAAGCTTACATTAGAAACGACTGCCTGGAGACTCATTAACAGCTGATTGCCACTTAAAATAACTGTGAGTGCTCATTAAAGGGACTATACATCATTTTGGTGCTTGGAGCTTTTCCTGATGCCCTTTCCCAATAGCGACCAACAGTTTGAGGGTAAACATGGCATTGATATTGATTTCAAGAACTACTTAAAGGGATACTCCCCATTTTGTTTTCATCGTTGTTGGAACTATGAAAGGACTATGTCTGAAACACATAGGAAGACTTTCTAGAACACTTTGTCAAAACTTCATGAACATTCATGCAATGTTTATTCCCCCAATTCTCTCAGATCTTCACCTAAAAAGGCTAAGCGCTTGCTACTCTACTTTATATAGACCACCAGTAGAAAGGGAGTACTCGATCATCAGCAGCTAGCTAACGGGTCTCTCTTGGTCTGGACAAGGAATAGGAAAGAACATAAGGCCAGGCAGAGCAACACCAGCTGCTGCAGGAGAGTGGGCAAGAGGGAAAGAAGGTGGAGTGGGCCTTTGGGATATTCCTCACCCTCAGGATCTCTAACACAATGACCTCCAATGCCATTTCCAAGAAGCTGTGCACACTCACTCAGTGCCTAAGCCATCCTGCACCATACTGCCGTGTGCCAGTCAGCGCATTCCAAATCCGAAATTGAAATGGGTGTGTCGAGCCACATGTACTGCTTCTTGAAAATTGTACCTGATCAGTACCAAAGTTACAAGTCTCTGGTTTAGTACCTTAAAAAACACATTCTGGTTAAGGTTATCAACAACTAGAATCAAAATTGTGAGCTAAAACCAGGCTCTCAAACAAACATGTCTTATTAATACTGCACCCATTTAGTGCCTGTTTTCACCCTTTGGCCAAAACAACCTTAAATGTGCCTGCATCCCCAGGGCCTTTTCCCAAAATATACTGTTTTATATGTATCCACATTATCTGCCTCATATTTATTCTATCCCTAAACTATAAATAAAAGCAAAATCTAGACCAGTAAGAAAGAAAAATGATGTTTCCCTATAGAATTGAGGGCCACTATGTCAACTCAATGCAGAAGCAGAGAAACATGTGCACACAAGTACTGACATTTCAAGGACAGGTAAGGTTATTAATAAAGTATAAACTAGCTTCAGTAAAACTGCCCTGTTTTGGACCATAAGATATTTCTTATCCGTTGTTTTTAATTATATTGGAAATGTCATGGCTATCTGCAGAAATGTGAAGCACAAGCAGAATGATGCTCAATATTACAAACTGTACTACTCACTGCCACATGTCTGAACTGAGTGCAGAAATGTTTTCATTATGTATTGCCAGTTGGTAAGCAAATAAATGATTGTTAAGTCAGTCTATGTTCAAGAATGGCCAATTTACTTTGTTTTGAAAATGCAGTAAAGTGTCGAGGGGGTTGAAGAACAGCCAGAGGAGTGCACAATGAATGATGATTGCAGACCACTCGAAATTAGCTTAGAAGCTTTACTGAGGGAACCAGCTTTAACAGACCAAAGTCACCCCAGAGCCAGAACCTGATGAGATGGAATTGTCAGAAACAAGGTGCTGTTGTGATCTCTTTTTGATTTAGCATCTTGTCAGGTTGATTAATGCTTTTTTTTTCCTTCAAATATGATAAGGGACTATTGTTCACCGTACACAATCACCATCACTGGGTTTCTTTTCTGAACACAGGAACCCAGGATTGCACAGACATAGGCAGAGACTGAAAATCAGTTCAATGGAAATAAAACCGCAATTATTCGTGTCAAATACAATGGCAAAGGAGCACATTCTTCCAAGCTAAAAGTCTTGGCATAAATTCCTGCCCTGCTTTTATGTAAAATTTCAAATGAGTAGACAGCCAGAATTCCTCAGTGCAACACCTCATGGAATTTAGATAAAGGGCAGGATCTGTTTAGCAATTGTTCCGTGAGAGAATTGAAATGTAAACCAACCCATCGGTGATTAATTTTTCCAGCAGATTTTTTCTTTTGTGATGGTGCTGTTTTTTTTCATGGGAAGCATTGTTCCATCAACACCCCCTGGTACATTGCGCCTTAATTATCTGTGAGCTTGGGCCATGAGGGCCACTTAACCTATGAGCCTGTTAACAGATACAAGCATAGAATGATACAACACGAAGAAGGTTCTTTGAAAGAACTATCCAATTAGTCCCATTCTTCTGTTTTCTTACTCCACATCCCTGAAATTAAATTCCCTTCAAATATTTATCCAATTCCTTTTTGCAGTTGCGACTGCTTTCACCACCTTCAGATCATACAAACTCGTTATGTAACAAAAAATCTCCTATCTCCCCTCTAGTTCTCCTGCCAATTACTTTAAAATCTGTACCTTCTGTTTACCAATCATCTTGACAGTGTCAACAATTTATCCTTATTTAGCCTATTTAAATCCTTTACAAAGTTGGAAATCTCTATCGAAGCTTCTGTAGTAATTATGGTTTTATTTAGTGTGCAATTTACCTTTAAGAATAATATGTGTTAGACAAGGTCACATGATCTGTAGTAACCAATAGGAGAGTAGCGTGAACTAGCTCAGCAGTCAGTGTAGAGTTAGAATTGGAGCTGAAAGCACACGTGTAGTTGCTGCTGAGTATATTATAAATAAACTTAATGTTTCCACCAAAGAAGTGTCTGCAGATCAGCTCTATCACTAATAGCACAACTCGGCTACCCTACAAGAAACTTGCGACGAGGAAGGGATAGGATTGAACAGAAGAAATCAAGTTAGAAATAAACTGGCACTGTACCTCACCCAGTGATTGTAAGTAGCAAGCTCCGTTAGAATTGAAGAAGTTATCCCCGCTCAAAGTGCCACAATTTGGGAGAGTTGATCCTTTTGAACCAGCCACAGACGATTGGTCTCAATACATAGAATGGCTGACGCTCTTCTTTCAAGCTAATGAGATTACGGGGGAAGAGAAGAGGCGAATGATCCTCTTGCGTACTTGTGGAAGCAAAACCTACAGCTTGATTCAAAGTTTGACGGCACCCAGTGCCCCAGATTTGAAGAATTTTGATGAATTGGTGGACCTCATGAAGGGTCACTTTCAACCCAAACCCTCAGACAAGATGCAGGAGTTCATGTTTAATTCGTGAAATAGAGCCGCAAGTGAGACAATTGCATGCTCCGTGGCAAATGTGAAGCAGCTAATGGAACATTGTGAGTTCAGCATGACTGTGAACAACATGCTCAGAGATCATTTAGTGTGTGGTGTGAAAGAGGACTGTATTCAGAAAAGATTATTGTCCAAAGTGAATCTGGATTTCAAGAAGGTACTAGGGATCGCACTGGCCATGGAAAGCGCAGTAAGGGATTCAAAAGCAATACAGGATGCGCAAAATGGTGCCATGCTCGAGATCAGGCTGGAACCTCAGCCGAAAATGGTGCAAAAAAGTGAGACTCTGCCGAGAAGTGGGAAACAGCCCCCACTAGCCGAAGAATAAAGAAAAATAACTTAGCAGGGAAATCAAGGAATAATTTTAATAGAGGTGGAAACAATCAGTCTTTTAGCGATTGGCAGTTTAAAAAAATCAAATGCTACAATTGTCACAGAAATGGACATATGATAAGACAGTGCAAGGAAAGATTCAAGCAGGCTTGTAAACAAAAGAAGAAGCTCAATGGAATCTACAATGTAGACACAGGAGCTTCCACTACAGTAATTGGGGAACATACCTTCAGATATTTGAATAATGCTGAACATCAATTAAGCTTAGAAGAAACAGCTGCCAAGCTAAAAACATATATGGGTGAAGACATTCAAGTAAAAGGCATAAGCAGAGTAACTGTCCTTTATGGAAGCCAATCGGCAAAGCCTACCCTTGATGGTGGTAGCAGGTGAAAGACCAAACTTCCTGGGGTGAAATTGGTTCAAGGGGATTAAGTTAGAATAGGCTGAAATTTTCCAGTTGAGAGCAAGCAGGCTACCAGAGCTTAGAAAGTATGTCACTGTCTTTAAGGATGAACTGGGGAAAATCTAGGGCCTGCAGGCCAATATTTATATGGATCCGGAAGCAATCCCTCACTTCATGAAGGTGAAACCGGTACCATATGCCCTGCGAGAAAAAGTCGACATTGAACTGAACAGACTAGAGAAACTGGGCATTATACAATCTGTTCAGTTCTCAGAATGGGCAACACCCATAGTCCCCATCCTTAAACCCGACCAAAGTGTCCAAATTTGTGGAGACTGCAAACTGACGGTTAATAAAGTAGTTAAGCTGGACAGGTACCCCATTCCAAAATCCGAAGACCTGTATGCCAAGTAGGGCCAATGTACACAAAGCTTGACATGAATCATGCATATCAACAACTCGAGTTGGATAATGCCATCTGGGAATTTGGCATAATTAATACCCACAAAGGTTTGTACCAATACATGATTGCCTTTCGATGTCTCCTCCACTTGTACCATCTTTCAGAGAACAATGGAAAGCTTACTGCAGGGATTGCTCCAGGTTGTAGTCTATTTAGACGATGTATTGATGACAGGTTTCACTGAAAAAGCGCATTTGGCAAACTTAGAAGAAATATTAAAACGTTTTTTTAGCAAGCTGGAATGCGTTTAAAAAAAGAAAAGTACATGTTCCAAGCAAGGGAGGAAATCTATTTGGGTTACCGGGTAGATTCACAGGGCCTCTACCTGGTTGTGGAGAAAGTGAGAGCCATAAGAGAGGCGCCTGCGTCAAAGAACACCTCAAAGCGCAAATCATTTTTAGGAATGATCAACTATTATGGTGGTTGTTACCCAATTTGTTTACAGTGGCGGCCCTGCTGCATTCTCTACTCAAAAAGAACCAACATTGAAAGAAACTTTCATAAAGGTGAAACAATTGTTGCACTTGTCCAATCTAATAGTGCATTATGACCAGACGAAAGAATTGATGCTGACAAGTGGCGCATCTCCCTAAGGAGTGGGAGCAGTGCTCTCTCATTGGATGGATGACAGCATGGAATGGTCAATAGGTTACGTATCAAGAACACTCACCACAGTAGAACAGGGATACTCGCAGATAGAAAAAGGCCTGTCCATCATCTTTGGTGTCAAGAAATTTCACCAGTACATACACAGCCGCCATTTTACAACCATTTCAGGCCACAAATCATTTGTAAGATTGTTTAGTGAGGACAAGGCTATACCACCCATAGCCTCAGCAAGAATACAATGATGGGCTTTAATTCTGGCAGCATACAAATACAATTTTGTACATAGGCCTTGCAATCAAATTGCAAACCCCAATGCCCCTAGTCATTTGCCTTTACAAAAAAATAATGAGCACGCCCCAGTTCCACAGGAACTTGTTTTACTGTTAAATTTCTTAGATTCCTCACCGGTATGTGCTCAACAGATCAGAGGCTGGACAAGCTGAGGCCCAGTCCTATCTCAAGTACGAGAGCAAGTGCTGCATGGTTGGTCAGAGGAACCTGTATCTAACTAAATACTTCAACAGAAGACATGAAATAACCAGTAAAGATAGCATCTTTTTGTGGGGAACACGAGTGATAGTTCCTCTAAAGGGAAGGGAACCACTTTTAATTGAACCCATCCAGGAATTTCGCAAATGAAGACCATAACACGCAGCTATCTATAGTGGCCTGGGATGGATGGCAAAATAGAGAGTTTAGTAAAGCACTGTGTGCAATGTTAGCAAAAGTTGCCAGTGACAGCTCCATTACACCCATGGTAAACCATGGGTGTGGTTACACATTGACTATGTTTGACCTTTCCTGGGAACAATGTTTCTGTTCATTGTTGATGTTCATTCAAAATGGTTGGGCGTATATGAGGTGAAGTCATCAATGTCAAGCGCTACAATTGAGAAACTACATCAGAGGTTTGCCATTCACGGACTACCAGAGGTAGTCATTTCCGATAACAGCACGGCATTTACGAGTGCTGAGTTTCAACAGTTTATCAGCCTCAACGGTATCTCTCATGTGAAAACTGTACCATACCACCCTTCCTCAAATGGATTGGCTGAAAGGGCAGTTCAAACATTCAAGGCAGGCATGAGAAAGCTAACTGGTGACTCCTTGGCAACCAAGCTATCACGCTTTCTTTTTGATTACAGGACTACCCTCACACAACAACATGTGTCACACCTGCGGAGTTATTGTTGAAACACAGTCTCAGGATGAGATTGAGCTTAATAATGCCGAATTTAGAAGAGAAGGTGGAAAGGAGTCAGGGAAGCCAGAGAACTAGACATGACTGGCATAGTCATGAGAGAAAATTTACTGTGGGAGAGCCGATGTACATGAAGAACTTCAGAGAAGGATCAAAATGGTTACCGGGTGAAATAAGTGCGGTGAATGGACATGGAGGTGGAAGGCTGGATCATCCGTAAACATGCGGACCATTTAAGGAAGTGAGACCAATCACTAAGAGTCACCATGACCGGGTCTGCATTTCCTGTTGAGGATACTCAACTCAGGACTGACATGTCTGATGTTCCTGTAAGAGTTGAGGACACAGAGCTGCAAGTGCCCGCTGAAGCACCTGATGTTCAGGCAACTCTGGAAAAGGAGGTTCCTGAAAAAGAAGCTGAAATTGTGGAGCTGCGATGTTCCACATTTACCTGGAAACCACCTGAAAGACTGAACTTGTCAATTCTTTACCCAGTGTAAATATAATGTTGTCTTGAAAATGTTGTACTTCTAGATATATGTATAGCCGAGTTAAAAGGGTAGGAATATAGTGGTTATGGTTTTATTTAGTGTGTAATGTACCTTTAAGAATAATACTTGTTAGGCAAGATCACATGATCTGTAGTAACCAATAGGAGAGTAGTGCAGGCTACCTCAGCAGTCAGTGTAGAGATAGCGTTGGAGTTGAAAGCACAGGTGTAGTTGCTGCTGAGTATATTGTAAATAAACTTAATGTTTCCAACCAAGAATTGTCTGTAGATCAACGTTATCATTAATAGCACAACTCAGCCACCCTAAAACAGCTTCCCTTAACCTTTTCTGTTCTAAGGAGACCAACCTGAGCTATGCTAGTCTCTCCAGAAAACTTGAGTCCCTCACCCAATTCTATTGGCATTCAACATCCACACCCATAAACTTCCATCAAGAGTCAATGGATAGGAGAGCAGAAATACAGCTTGAGCTTTTTATAGCCTCTACGTTCACTAAGGTCAATTGTAGCATCCCAACTGTTGACCAGGTTGATCTCAGCTTGCTCAGCACAAACCAGGAATCAAAGCTTCCACATTAATGGTCGTAAGAACATCAGAATCTAAGAAATAGGAGTAGCAGGAGGCCATTTGAGACCTTGATTCCGCTCTGCCATTCAACCAGATTATGGCTGATCTGATTGTGGCCTTAAGTCCATTTTCCTGCCTGTCCCCATTAACTCTTAACTCCCTTGTCGATCAAAAATCTCTCACTCAGTCTTCAATATAATCACTGCTCTATGGGATATAGAATTCCAAAGATTAGACCCCCTGAAAGAAGAAATTCCTCCTCCTATATCTGAAATGGGAGACTCTGTAAACAGTCCTTCAGCAAGAATGCATTTAACTTTAAGGGAGCTGATGTTAATGGTACCACACTGCAAAGGCAGCTTGTAAATCGACAATCATCAGAAGTGGGCCAATTTTCATGTCCCAGGAACCAACAAGGCATTTAACTGAACTTTAAAAGTAAGCTGGGAGTTGAAATGAAATTATGCCAACAGAGACATAGACACAATGAAATGACTACATGAATATATTGATAGCCAATGCAATCAGACAACTCAATAAGTTTGTCCAGATTTAAGGGACTGCCCTGGTCATTGAACTCCTGTGGTCAAGCTGCATATGGCTGTATTTCCATTATGCCTGGATCGGCACCGATGTTCATTGGAAATGTTAATTCCAAAACTGCTTCAGAAGGTAAACATCATTCATCAATCTGATGATGCTGATATGTCCAGTGTATTCCCTATCAAAACACATTTTATTTGTTAAAGGGCTATTCATGAATCCAGGATGTGGAATTGATACAAGGCTTAAGGGGGAGGGGAGGGGTTGCATCAATCATTGTCACTGATGTCATCTTTGTACTATAAGAAGCTTGCACTTAAGGATGAGGGTGCTACTTATAAAGATAACCGTGGGCAGTATTGATCATCCGCACAGATGGGACGGACCTTCTTGAGTGATCATCCACTTGAGTATTGTTGAAAGTTAAGGTGAATGAAAGGGAACAATGTTTGAGGGTATTGATTGAAATCAAAGGGAGTGGGTTAATGATGCTTAGATTTGTTAAGAAAAACTGCCGAGTTGCACTGAGTTGTGAGCCTTGACAATTTTAACCCGCCTGGATGGGTTCAGATCAGGTTCTAGAATTAGAGTGCAAGGGGGGAGGTGTGGATTCACCTACCTACAACCCTTTATTTTGAAACTGTCCCCTTTAGTTCAAGATTCCCCTATGAGGGGAAACATCTCTCTGCAACAATGCTGTCAAGTCCCCTCAAAATCTTATCCTTTTCAACAGGATCACCTCTCATTCTTCTCAACTCCTTTGGGTATAGGCCCAATCTTTCCTTATAAGACAACCCTTCCATCCCAGGAATCAGCCTGGTGAACTTGCTCTGAACTGCCTGCAATGCAAGTACGTCCCTCCTTAAGTAAGGAGACAAAAACTGTACGTAGTATTCTAGGTGCAGTCTCAGCAATGCTCTTTATAGTTTCAGCAAGACTTTCTTAATTTTATATTCCATCTTCCTTGCAATAAAGGCCAACATTCCATCTGCCTTCATAATTACTTGCTGTATCTGCATGCTAACTTTTTGTGATTCATGTACAAAGACAACCAGATCTCCTCTGTACCACAGCATTCTGCCGTCTTTCTCTATTTAAATAATAATCTGCTTTCTTATTCTTCCCACCAAAGTGGACAACTTCACATTTGTCCACATCATACAGATACAACCTTTGTAGAGACCATAAAATGTTAAACAGAAAAGAATTACCACATTGACAATGGGATGAAAACTGCTGGACAAGAATTCACTTTTCAAAACTTTTACTGTAACAACCAAACAAAATCAACTTAATTCAAACATTAGTTAACAGGCAAAGAATATTTCAAACAAAGATAAATTTGAAAAAAGAAGCTTTTCATCTTGTTCTCATCACAATTCGCAAGAAAACATCAATCTCAGGAAAAACAACATATTTATACTGTATGAGAAGAGAGTGCTGATTGGTAGATAAGTGGTCTCTGATTGGGAGAGGCATTGACATGGAAAATGCACCAGTTGATGTTGAGTGACAGTTAATAGCCAAGCATTGTTTGAAATTTAAACCAGATAGCTTGACCCTGATTAGTCAAGACATTCCCCTGGGGAATGGACCAGCAAATCACTGTCACTTACTTTGTTTAGATGAAACAGGCACAATTTGTGTACATGTTCTTTCTGTCTGCAAAGAACAGGGCTCTATGTATTAATATATCTATGACAGACACATTAACACTATCTTTGCTCTACCCTAAGAGACCTGCTTCACCACAAGGATCTGTCTGAAAAATGCCAAACAGAAAACTGTTCCATTTGGAGAGAATCTTCCCTGTTTATCTCTCATACAAATTCTTAGTGCATTCTGAACTGTCAAACAGGAAACACAAGTTGTCCCAAACCCACTTTTTTTTTTATTTACCCTTTGCTTCTTGGCTCATCATCCCCATGGCTACTCCAGATCACATGGGCATTTCTTGGAACCTAATGAGGTCATAATCAAAAAACCAATTAACCCTCTGTCAGAATACTCCCCAGTTCACCCTGGTCTTAAAGAGAACATTGCACAAAAAGAAAATAAATACTTTCCCAAAGCACACGGATCATCACAATACTACATCTGCCCGATTTTTGCCCACTCACTTAAGCTATGTCTGTTTGCAGAGTCTTTGGGTGGAATCGGTAGTGGGTTGGTAAAACCATGTTTTACCTGCCGGCTGCGACAGAAGAGTTTCACGCCGTATTGTTCCAAGCCTGCCACATTATTCATGTTCTCCTGGGAAACACGCCATTTTCATGGCGAGGGTGCTCCCGTTTGCCTGCCGCCATCACCTTGCCGCTTCGTCACGCTGGTCGCCATATTTAAGGTCCAGCTTTGTGCACACATCTCAGCCCAGGACTGCTGCAAAGAAGACATGGCCCTGAAAGGCAAAATGACTAAACCCCCAGGTTCAGCGATGCGTCACTGAAACGCCTTTTGGATGCCGTGGGATCCCTCCGGGATGTCCTCTACACCGCTCTGGCTGCAAGATGGGCAGCAACATCACTAATCCAGCTTGCGAGGTGGTGGCAGTGGTGGTCAACACCAGCGCCGTTCAAATGAGGACAGCCGCCCAGTGCCGCAAGAGGATGAATGAACTCTGCTGTTCCACCAGGGTAAGTCACTCTTCTAAAACAAAAACAAAAATACCTGGAAAAATTCAGCAAGTCTGACAGTATCTGCGGAGAGGAACACAGTTAATGTTTCGAGTCCGTATGACTCTTCAACAGAACTAAGAAATATAGAAATAAGGTGTAATATAAGCTGGTTGAAGGGGGGTGGGACAGGTAGACCTGGATAGAGGGCCAGTGATAGGTGGAGGCAAAGAAGAGATTGCCAAAGATGTCATAGACAAAAGGACAAAGGGGTGTTGCTGGTGGTGATATTAGCTAAGAAATGTGCTAATGGTGACATTAAGGGTAGAAAGCAGAATGAGCAAGGTACAGATAGCCCTAGTGGGGGTGGGGTGGGGGGAAGGGATAGAAATAGGCTAAAAGGTAGAGATAAAACAATGGATGGAAATACATTTAAAAATAATGGAAATAGGTGGAAAAGAAAAGTATATATAAAAAAAAATATATATATATATAAATTATAAATTATTAGAAAAAGGGGGATCAGAAAGGCGGTGGGGATGGAGGAGACAGTTTGTGATCTAAAGTTGTTGAACTCAATATAAAGTCCGGAAGGCTGTAAAGTGCCTAGTCGGAAGATGAGGTGCTGTTCCTCCAGTTTGCGTAGAGCTTCACTGGAACATTGCAGCAGACCAAGGATGGACATGTGGGCATGAGAGCAGGGTGGTGTGTTGAAATGGCAAGCGACCGGGAGGTCTGAGTAATGCTTGCGGACAGACCGAAGGTGTTCTGCAAAGCGGTCACCCAGTTTGCATTTGGTCTCTCCAATGTAGAGGAGGCCGCATTGGGAGCAGCGAATGCAGTAGACTAAATTGAGGGAAGTGCAAGTGAAGTGCTGCTTCACTTGAAAGGAATGTTTGGGCCCTTGGACGGTGAGGAGGGGGGAAGTAAAGGGGCAGGTATTGCACCTTCTGCGGTTGCATGGGAAGGTGCCGTGGGAGGGGGTTGGGTGTAGGGGGTGATGGAGGAGTGGACCAGGATGTCCTGGAGGAAACGATCCCTGCGGAATGCCGCCAAGGGTGGGTGAAGGGAAGATGTGTTTGGTGGTGGCATCATGCTGGAGTTGGCGGAAATGGTGGAGGATGATCCTTTGAATGCGGAGGCTAGTGGGGTGATAAGTGAGGACAAGGGGGACCCTATCATGGTTCTGGGAGGGAGAGGAAGGTGTGAGGGTAGATGGGCGAGAGATGGGCCGGACACGGTTGAGGGCTGTGTCAACCACCGTGGGTGGAAAACCTCAGTTAAGGAAGAAGGAAGACATGTCAGCGGAACTGTTTTTGAAAGTGGCATCATCAGAACAGATGCAACGGAGGCGAAGAAACTGAGAGAATGGGATGGAGTCTTTATAGGAAGCAGGGTGTGAGGAGCTATAGTCGAGGTAGCTGTGGGAGTTGGTAGGCTTGTAATGAATATTGGTAGACAGTCTATCACCAGAAATTGAGACAGAGAGGTCAAGGAAGGGAAGGGAAGTGTCAGTGATGGACCATGTGAAAGTGATGGAGGGTGGAAATTGGAAGCAAAATTTAGAAATTTTTCCAGGTCCAGACGAGAGCATGAAGCAGCACCGAAGCAGTCATTGATGTACCAGAGAAAGAGTTGTGGGAGGGGGCCTGAGTAGGACTGGAACAAGGAATGTTCCACATACCCCATAAAAAGACAGGCATAACTGGGGCCCATGCAGGTACCCATAGCCACACCTTTTATTTGGAGGAAGTGAGATGAGTTTAAGGACAAATTGTTCAGTGAGAGAACAAGTTCAGCCAGATGGAGGAGAGTAGTAGTGGATGGGGATTGTTCAGGCCTCAGTTCGAGGAAGAAGCGGAGAGCCCTCAGACCTGGTGGGGGATGGAGGTGTAGAGGGATTGGACATCCATGGCGAAGAGGAGGCAGTTGGGGCCAGGGAACTGGAAATTGTTGATATGATGTAGGGTGTCAGAGAAATCGCGGATGTAGGTGGGAAGAGACTGGACCAGGGGAGAGAGAATGGAGTCAAGATAGCAAGAAATGAGTTCCGTGGGTCAGGAACAGGCTGACACGATTGGTCTGCCGGGACAGTCCTGTTTGTGGATTTTGGGCAGCTCGATCTCACCCCAGCTACCCCTACTCCGCAACAAGTCAGTCTGGGGCCCTTGGGCACCCATAGGGAGGAATTTAACCAGGTGCACATTCCGGGGCCATCCACCCAGGTGACTCCGAGAGTGTTCAGCCCATCTAAACCTCGTCCTCCCGTGACCTCCCAAGCTCCAGCTTCACAGGCCGAGGAGGGTGCCACTGCCACACAGCAGGATCCCGAAAGCTAGCAGGGGCCCTCCATATCTCTGAAGACTCTGGAATGATCATTATTCTGAGAGGAAGCCGCGAGGTACAAGAAACAGGCTGCAGTACTGAAGGAATCATTTGCACAATTGGAAGGAACCTTGGAAAAACATTACATTCCCAAAGAGATATACGAAGAGATGAAAATCAAGAATAAAGAATGGCAAGCGAGGGTAGAAATTCTCACTAAAGAGGTGAGGTCTTTCAAAAACGATTGGCAGAAGCGCAATTACCGAATGTGAGCTTGAAAAGTAGCACAGAGGGATTATACTCTGCCTTGGAAAAGCTCAACAGTGGAGAGAATGCAACGTGGAGCAGCAAACAGGTCTTTGAGCTGATGTACCAGTCTTTCTTTGCCCTGAGCAGGGATGCTTGCATCACCCTGAAGCTCCTCCATATGGCAGAAGATGTCAAAACTATCAGTATTGTTAGCCAGCCAGAATAGCACGGTCCTGAGTCTTCAAACACTATAGAATATTCAGACTCTGATTTCACCTGCGATCTCCCTTCTCTTTTTGCAGAGCAGGTTTGTCCATCATCATTCCAGGTCCTGGAAAGTCCCCGATGGCCAGACCAACTACCGCACGTGAGATTACCATAGCACCTCCGGTGGAAGTGGTACCAGAGAAGGATCAACAGTCTGAGGAGACTCTACCTCCAGCTACGATGATGGTACAGTTGGTAATCACACCAACCACAGTGCACACACGGCAAATTCCAGCCCGTGTGCCAGAAGCACAAGGGATGCTGGAACCTCGTACCAGTCTTGCACCGTCAACAACAAAAAACAGAGGTGAGCATGCTACCCAATTTTCTTGTTGCCTCAGGAATGCCCTTCCTCAGCCTTAGAGAGCTTCCCGGTGGCCTAAACAGAGAAAGAAGAATAAAAGGCACCACAAAGCAGATGAACACCATTTTCGTCCACCTCGTAAGAAACAATCAAGAGTTAAAAACAACTATACACCGGCAAGCCAGCCAGACCAACTAAATGTGGTTTAACATTAAGCAATGGAAGAAAGATTGAAACCATACCCAAATGCCAGTCCAATCTCTAAACCAACAACAAGATTCAGAATCACCAGAGCCTACCACTTTCCCAACAGAACGGCAAACGAGATGTGGAAGGGTTATAAAGCCTCCAGGCCACCTGAACCTCTAACTTCAAGGACTTGAAAGGTGGAGATGGGATAGTGAGAATGTTGTTAATGTTAATACTGTAATAGCAATAATGTTGGAAAAGCATTAAGATTGTAACAATAAGGTAAATGCACAAGGCATATAACAATGTAAGGCTTGAAATAAAGTAAAGTAACTCTATATCCATGGGATAAAGACTTGGGGTGAGGTGAAGTAATAAGTTCTGGTACATTTGGTCAGAGGCTAGGAAGACTGTGGTGAGCAACTTCCTGACTCCCCAAAGCCTCTCCACAAGGCACAAGTCAGGAGTGTGATGGAATTCTCTCCACTTACCTGGATGAGTGCAGCTCCAACAACACTCAAGGAGCTTGACACCATCCAGTACAAAGCAGCCTGCTTGATTGGCACCCCATCCACAAACATTCACTCCCTCCACCACCGATGCACAGTGGCAGCAGTGTGTACTGTCAATGTATAAATAATCATACTGCATGGCAATCACCTTGTTAAAGGCAATTGCTAGTTAAACAGGCAATGGGCATTGATTATCCCATCTAAATAGAATAAAAAGGACAGATGGAACACTTTGTGTGGAAGCTAATTGGAAGTTAGTAGCACAAGAAGTTGTCTTGAAAATAAACCAGTTTGAATCGAAAGACCAGCCTGGATTAATTCTTCCACCACAACCTCTTATTGTAACATGTACTATCTACAAGATGCACTGCAGAAACTCACCAAGGCTCCTTAGACAGCACTTTCCAAACCCATGACCCCTATCACCTAGAAGGATAAGGGCAACAGACACATGGGAACACCACCCTCCAAGCCACTTATCGTCCTGACTTGGAAATATATCGCCATTCCTTCACTGTTGCTGGGTCAAAATCCTGGAACTCCCTTCCTAACAGCACTGTGGGTGTACCTAAACCATATGGACTGAGTGGTTCAAGAAAGCAGCTCACAATCACCTTCTCAAGGGCAATTATGGTTGGGCAATAAATGTTGGCTGAGCTAGCAATGCCCACATCCCACAAATGAATATAAAAAGCACAAGTTTTATGTGGGACTGAGTACAGTACTGCCCACAGTGATGTAAGAAGGCACATAACCCAGAGCCAGGGTCAGTGTAGAGATGGACAGAGATGGGTAAAGACCTAGGATGGAGTCAGCTCCATACCTATACAATACAGTGAGATTGGTCTTAGATAGCTCCAACATAGAGCCAGCACAGACATTGTGAGCATCTACATTTCCCTGCTGTAGGCCACCACAGGGGGATATTGTTATGGTGAGAAGCTTAAACTAGTGCTGAAGTCATTGGAGTTGAGAAAGTTAAAGGAAAGATCTATTATGCATTCAATTGGGATAGATTGAGAGAAAGGAGATTATATAGTATTTCAACTGGTTGGTAAATCAGTATCAAGGGTGCATAAGCTCAGGTGCATATACTGAGGGAAGTTAGAAGAAATGATTTAATCCAAAGAATTATTATAATGGCAATGAATGCTTTAGAAATGATAATCCTAGAGTCTGACAGTGCAGTAACAGAATCGGTGCTGCCTCTTTGAAAGAGTGATCCAATTAGTCCCACTTTACTCCATTCTTTGTGTATAGCCCTGACTTCTTTTTCCTTTTGAAGTATATTGAAGAAAGATTTGAGAAGGAATTAGAGGAAAACTATTAAAACGAAATGAATTTTGGTTATGTTAGATCTGAGTTAAGTACAGCAATGGGAACAATTTATCTGGTTCTGCAGCAAAATTTCTATGATTGAGAAACTGCAAAATATTTTGGATAGAGTAAGAGTGGAAGTGAGTAGAAATTATAAGAAAACAAAATGTCTTGTCGTAGCCAAAAGAAAGTCGTACCAGAAAGTAAGGTCACAGCGAAGAATGTAAAGGTCAAACAGGTAGATAAATTTTGTTACAGGAAGTAACATTGGACGGCAAGTGCGACCAAGAAGTAAGATGAAAGATTGGAATGGCCAAAGCTACAATTCAAAAAAATGAAACCGAATATAATCAACTCAAAATTAGCCATGAGACAAAAGCTGAGAACCCTGGAATCACATCACACCAATTTTGACATACAAAAGAGAGTGTTGGATGATCAGTGAAGCAATGCAGGGAAGAATTGAGGCTGCAGAGTTGTGGTTTTTGAGGCAAAGAATAAGAAATCATGATTTAGAAAGTCTGATACTAATGCTGAAAGTCTCATGCTCATTTTATGACTTAGCCTACACATGTCCCTCAGCCAACACCACCAAAAGCAGACGATCTGGTTATTCATTCATGTATTGCTTTTGTTTTTCAATCACCTGCTGATTGTGTTTAAAATTAAATACACCAAGGCTGCCATTTGAAAAAAGCCGTATTTTGGTTGTGAAGCATTTTAGAATGTACTGAGAACATACTGCACTTTATAAATGTAAATTCTTTCTTTATTATTTTACCATTGATGTTAACTTGGCTACTTTAGCTTTTGCATTGGGTGGAATTTTCCATGCCCATTGGCAGTGGGCGTGATTGGTGGTGTGAGCAGACAATATGGTGAGGAGGGCAAAAATCGGTTTCACGATGTTGTGAATCCTGTTTGCAATTATACCTCTGCCCATCAATGGAGGGCCGCGTTTCCCACCATTGGATGTCAGGAACTTAATTGTAATTCATCAGTATATCATTATAAGCTCAGCTCGCTGGAATCATCCCCCCACACTAGATCATCTGAGCACATTGACATGCAACCATGGAGGTGTGGGGGTTTGTGTGAGAGAGTGACTGGTGATGTCCCTTTAGCTGGCAGTGAGTGAGATGGCAGTCAATGTGTGATGGTCTTGTGAGTGTGTGAGTTTAGAATGTTGAGATGGTTGCCTTACCCTGGTGACATGGATGAAATCATTTCTCCCCTTTCTGCACTGGATGGCCAAGCTCTTGTTCCACAACTGTACATAAGTGATGTGCACCTGGTGAGCTTCACATTGCTCGGGTCTTTGAGGTTTCTTTGCCTACCTTGCTTCAGGCAGCACTCGCGGTCATCAGTGCCAGGCTTCACAGGCAGCACCACACCATTTTTTGGGGGGCTCTCGGGCAGGTCTCTACTCACCAGTCCAGCCATAAGGCTCTTCAACAGCTTGCTTGGGGAAGAGGCAGAAGTGGCCTCAGGCAAAGGAAGAGGCTGCAGGCTGAGTGCTGTACTGAGGAAGGCGGGTATCCCCAGGGTGTGTATGGGGCACATGTTGATCTGTGCAAGTGGCCTTAAGATGTGTGCAGCCTGAGGAGGCAGTCTCCAGAGGAGATGAGGAGAGATGGAGATGTGAGGGTGTGTGGGAGAGAGTGAGTTGTGATGTCCTTGAGTGTGTGAGTTTAGAGTGATGTCTTCCCCTGGCGGCATGGATGAGATCATTTTTCCCCTTTCAGCATTGGAAGGCCAACATCTTGCACAGCATTTGCACTGATCACTGCCATTGCCAACCAAGCTGGAGTGGTGAGATTGCTGGACCTCTTGCGGCCAGAGATTGGGAGTAAAGGACATCACAATGGGCCTCCATAGCTTCCAAAAGGCATTCCAGAGATGCATCACTGAATCGGGTGGCTACAGTCTTCTTGCCTTTCTGGGCCATTTCTTCTGTGCAGCAGTCCTGGGCTGAAAGCCCTGAGAGACGTACGCATGGCTGCATCTGAAATATGGCACTCGGCATTAGGGTGCAGCGAGGTGACAGTATGGTGCGCAAATGAGCACCCACCTGCCATTGAAATGGTATGTTTCCCGGGAATGCATGATTAATGAGGCTGGATTGAGACTGTACAGCGTGAAAAGCCGCCATTGTAGCCGGCGGGTAAAATGTTCTTTCTCCTGACCGCTACTGCATTTAGTGCAAACCTGGGACGACTCCGCCCAACTATCTCTGCTAAAATTCTGGACAAGGAATTGCCAGATGAACGTCTTAAGCTTTGTTGTCTAAAATTGCCCACAGTAATTCATTTCAAATTTCCCTGTATGGTAAGATCAAAAGGATTTTCCACTTCTGTTCAATATACAGTTATTGGAACATAGAAAGGCTTTGCCCCAGGGAGTAAGTGGGGCAGAGATCTTTGTATCTTTTAAGTGAAAAGTCGAAATGGAGAAGATATAGGGCAGTGGAGAGAGATTAGGCCATGCAAAATTGTTTTGAATTACACTAACAAAGAGCTACTCCAGGCACAATGGAGTCATTGTTCTCCTTTTGGGCTGATTCCATTCCAAGTGATATGCAGTGACTATCTGGCGACTTGACACATCAGTTTGTTTACTGGCATGTGGCTCAATGTTGCAGCTACACTCATGTTAATTTAAGTAACTTTCACGTTTAACTCAAGCTGCCAAGATGAAAACATTTCGGGATTACTTATAAAAATCCCTCAGTCCCCATTGATGCGTAATTTTTGTTTTCTTTTAAATTTGGTTTGCAAATGATACACCAGACACATTAAGATGGATTTACTTACCTAGACTTAGAGCTTTCTCATGTCTAGTGACACATGAGGCAGACAAAGTACATGCATTTATCTGTTTCCATGGCTAGGCTTTCCTGGTACAGGTCATGAGCCTGTTGCAGAGTCTATAGCTTGAGGGGTACCAGTCCACATCAAGCATTGCTGATCAGGAGACTCCCTGCTCTTACTGCCTGCCATAGGCACATTGGAAGGATAATCAACCTGTTGGGCCATGTTATGAACACACCTTCCATGGCCATCCAGTTCTGGAGTGGGACTCAGACCCAGAGCATCTGGCTCAGAGGCAGGGACGCTACCCACTGCACCATGAGACCTCCATATCGGAAAGAGACCATGGCCAGGATTTTGTAACCTTGCTGCGGGGGACCCCACCGCAGCAGATGTGGTGAGCTAGTCCAATGTTCATTAACTTTGGAGGGACCGGAAGATCCCACTGGTGGGAGGGTTCGGAAAATTCAAGCCAATGATGAATAAGAACAGTGGGATAGACTATGCTTGTGATGCAGTCGAAAAGGCCTGAAATTTAATTCCGCGGATACCTCAGGTCACACCAGTCAGACATAGGGACTGTATCCTGTGATACCACTATGCCAAAAAATGGGCATGCCCAAATCTCTAGACCTGAGTTTTTTATGCTAGTGTAAGACATAACCTTCTACCCCTGACAGGTTATTCCATTGTTTGGCCACAATTAATTAATTATGAGAATTAATGATATAACACTTAAAACTTTAAATTAGCACTAATGTCTTTACTAGGTTTGAACAATACAATGCACCCATTAACCACATACCCAATAACAACACACCTGCTCGTCACAAATATGTTACAAGGAGTTATACATTTGATCGCTCAACAGGTAGCCAACTCCCTATTGATTGCATCCTTCAGTAGCTAACCAAGGTGCCTTGCTAAAGCACCAAATTACTCTTTGAAATCATTTTTGTACCATGCTTTCCAAGGTGGGCAGGATATTTCATTGGCAGCTTCATACTATCCTATCAAAATCCATCTTAAGCTACAATTGTCAATGAAGCATCTAATTCTTTATTCAAACTATGATGTAATGTACTATCATGATGCTTTACATCTTGTTTCGACTTCCTCCAGAAATTTCATCGTTTGTAGATGATGCAATTGTCCACGATCGCTATCGGCACACGCAACAGCCATTTCCTTTCTTGGCTGCATGTATTTCAAGACCATAAGATAATTAAATATTCAGAGTCACTCAAATTGACTTATTACATTTGTTGGAGAATTAAAAACAAAATTTATCTGATAAAGCATACTAAAAAGACACAGCTATTTGTGTAGTTAGTTCCTCTGCATTTCAAAAGATGATGAACTCTGACATTGTCATTGTCAATCAATATTAGTTCCTGCAGCTTTCAAAATTGTATGGTACACTTAATCCAGCTGAACTAGCATTTTTAAAAATATGATCAGTCATGTCAAACCTTTTGTTTTTGTGGTTCCAGAGACCACACCTCTGTGATTTTGGTGTGTTTATTTGTTTATTGGTTTCAATCTGATTTTATAACTTTTGTGCCTCTTGCTAAACATTCCATAGCCATAAGTGTATTTTTTTCTTCCATCACAGACCAGTGATTTTGTCTATCTGTAATGGAAACAGCCTGTAGCAGTTAACAGGTTAATATAGTTCAAAAAGATTTTTGGCCTTCACAATGCATGCTGGTCAGTTTGGTTAGTTTCTGTACACCTGCTTACAATAAACAGCATTCTGCCTTGAATTGAAATTATCAATGCTCCTGGACCGGACAAACTTGCAAATCTCAACCACAAATGTAGATTAAAATAATATTATTGCCTCTTACCTTAGATTCTCTTGAATTTAAATTAATGCTTTAGGCGGATCCTTAATCCTAATATAAGAATATATACATATATATATGTGTCACTGCTATCATAACGATAAGTTTGACTACAGGGGAATCCAAACCAAGACTGTGGATAGCATTCCTGCATACATCCAAACGCTCAAGCAAGATCTCATCATGTACTTACTGTAAAACTGAGGAATTTTACATGTGATTTATTTTCCACAACCTAGGGACTCTTGACTTAAACCTGCAAGTAAATCTTCAGGCCTGTATTTCAGTTCAAAATTGGCATGCGTGAATTGAAAGCTTGCAAATTTGGAAGGAAATGCCATAAACATTTATAATGAGGTATTGGTTAGATGACGTATGATAAATTGAATAAAAACAGGAAATTCTGGAAAAACATGGTGAGTCTTACAGCATCTGTGGAGAGAGAAACAGAGTTAATGTTTCACCTCTGTGTGACACATCTTTGAAAGCAGAGTCACATTGGATTTGAAATGTTAACCCTGTTCCTCTCTCCACAGATGCTGCCCGGCCTGCTGAGCTTTTCCAGCACTTTTTTTTATTTCAGATTTCCAGCAGCCGCAGTATTTTGCTTTTATGATAAAGGGAAAATGGCCTAAAAGTTTCGACCTTTTGTGTTTGATGTCACCAAAGGGCATAGAAATTTTTACTTCCACTTAAAAGTAACTGTGCCAAACCTCTAAGTGTCAATGATTGACATGCTTGATGCCTGTAACATTAACTGATCCTTTTTTGTATGGCCACCGGAGAGGGAAAGGCAGAGTTAACAGCAAGAAGTAAATATTCATAGGATTGCTGCAATTCACAAACATAAGTTCAGCAAAACTTACTTCTAATGCAGAACCGTGTGAGACATAAGGATAGGCTGGAGAATCGGGGGCAATTTAGTATAGCACTCTGTATGCTGCAAGCTTCCATGCCAGAAGCACGCCCTCATTGAATCTATCCTGCAGTGAAATGTGTCATCAAAATGAAACCTTGTCATTACCACACACATTGTCTGACACCTGTCACAGCCCTGTAGCCTCTAATCAGGATCAGCTCTATTCCAACCAATATGAGTTGGTTTGCAACACAGGGGATGCAAGGCTGTTCACTGGAGCTGCAAAATGAGCCACTTGCTCTGTTGTCAATGATTCATGAAAGCCAGTCAAGCTCATAGGAGCTTTTCATATTCCCACCAAGTCCCGATTTGGCACATGCTGACAAATGGCAAACATCCATCAGAAAAATCAATCCTGCGGGCACCAAAAATCCCCTGCTGCTCGCCCTCCACCCTATGCTTCAAATTAGAGCCACATTAGTGGTGATGTTGAGAGCAGGCGGTGTCTGAATGTTGCCATCATAGCGATTAACTGGATAGCCCAATGTTAAGAATATCAGCCAGAAATTTCTACAATGTAACCTGCACTGCATCTTTCTTAATTTCCCAATTTTATGACATGGGTACATTAACCGTTGAGGTTTCCAATGAATGTTCTTCAGAGCCAAAGAAACATTAGAACACATCCCAGGATATCACTTTGCATTTCAACAGCAACAACAACAACAACATATTGAATTGATATGGCACCTTTAACATAGTAAAATTTCCCAAGAGGCTTCACAGGAACATTTTTTTTTGTTATACAAAACTCAACACCAGGCCAAAGAAGGGGGTATTTTTTAAGGCAGGTGACTAAATGCTTGTTCAAGGAGGGAGATTTTAAAGAGGATCTTAAAGGAGGAGAGGTGGAGAGGCAAAGAGGATTTGGAAGGATATTCCAGAACTTCGGACATAGAAAGCTGAAGGCACAGCAGCCACTGGTGGACGATATAAGTGAGGATGCACAAGGGACCACAGTTAGAGATCTGGAGAACTCTGATCAATGGGCTTTCAGCCTAACGATAGGTTGATGGGAGATGGTGGCATAGTGGTAATGTCACTGGGCTAGTGTTCTGGTGGCATGGGTTCAAATCTCGCCACAACAGCTGGTGGAATTATTCAATCAATAATCTGGAATTGAAAAAGCTAGTCCCAGTAATGGTGACCATGAAACCATTGTCATTTTTTCTAAAAATTCATTTGGTTCACTAATGTCCTTTAGAGAAGGAAATCTGCCATCCTTACCTGGCCTATCCCACATGTCACTCCAGGCCCACAGCAATGTGGCTGACTCTTAACTGTCCTCTGAAATGACCTAGCAAAGCAACTCAGTTCAATGGCAATTAGGGATGGGCAACAAATTCTGGCCTTGCCAGTGATGCTTGCATCCCAGGAAAGAATAAAAAAAATGTTCAACTTGACAAAAAGTGGCCATGCCATTACCCACTTATATTTTAGACCCAAGATGCTGGGTGAATGTAATGAACTAAATCCCTTTAATTGAGAACAACAAGTGAATAAATTTCTGGCCTATCATCTTCTCCCTGCAGATAGGAAAGGGGCACAGTTCAGGATCACAGTGGAATATAAACTCAACTGCAAAGTAAAGTTAAGCTAATAGAAAATGATGGGGAAAAGACACTTCAATATGCAACATAAATCAAACACACTGTCAGATTCACACAGTGCAACCAACTCAGACTGAACTGGAAATCACTATGAATTCTGATCAGCATTTATATTGATTTTCTGAGCTTTAATCTACTTATTTTCTGCCATTAGTATATGCAAAGTAAGAGATTTCAACTACTAACATGGGGGCTCACTAATGTAAATGCAGAGTGACATCGTACAGACTTCCTACAGTACAAAATGTGTCTTGCATCTTTTCCATTAGAATGCTATGTCAAGATGATAAAAGCAAAATAAACATATTCATTGCACAATAGTTAGCTACTGCCTGTTTAATATTCATAAGAAGTTAATAAAACAGACATGCAGTGTTCCAAGTCGCATGCTGCCAATTTATCAGTTTCTTGTTTTAAGGAGGCTGCATTACACACATATGTAGAAGCATTATTTATAGTTGTTAACAAGTAAATCTGAAGGAATGTCAAAGCTTGGAACAGAACCTTGACTGTGGTATTGTCCGTATGCACTCACTGGGCAGAATTTTCTGTGCCGCTGGCGTCTGGCATGATCGGTGGCGTGAGCGGACAATATGGCGCGATTGCTTTTACGACGGCGGGAAACTAGTTTGTGATTGTCTGCTCAGCCCGCTGACAGCAGGCCGTGATTCTCGCCATCAGACATCAGGAACCTCATTGTAATACATCAGCATCTCATTATCAGGCCAGCCCCCCAGAATCATCCCCCCCATGCTGGATCGTCCATCCATGTCGGCAGGAAAGCACGCCGACGTGTTTCACAACCGCACATATGCAACATGCACTTGGCGGCCTGCACTTTGAGGGGAACTCGGAGGTGAGCACACAGTAACTTTGTGCAGCGTTCACCAGGGTCGCCTGTTGGACTTCAAGCTTGAGGGGCGCTGGGGGGGTCGGGGTTAAGAGGGGCCCTGCCACTGAGGTTACGTGTGAGGGGGGGAAGCAAGCGCAGCCCTGCTGTTGAGGCGACTTGTAGGGGGACGGGGGGAGCAAGGGCCTGTCGTTCAATTTAACGCACAAGTATTCAGGGTGGGGGGTAGGGTGGGTGAGGGAAGTGGCTGCACATTAAGTGAAACCTGTATAAAGTGACCAGTCCTTTGCAACTCAGACAGTTCAGGCGCAGCTACATTGATACGATTGCAGTTGGGCCTCTAGCTTATCTGCCAACTCAAGCAACACAGAGGCATCAAAGTGCCACCAAGTGCTCCAAAGCTTTTCATCCCCATGTTCCTTCCTACCCCGGGCACAGACTTGCAAAGTAATGAGCATTTTAGTGGACGGCAGAACAGTTGGCCAGCTGGGCACGTTGTACAATCTCCTGGCTAAAGCTGGCCATGGAGCAGTCACTGGTGGAGTCCCTCACTGCCCCTTGCAATGTCACCATCCCGGTTTGGACCAGCCTCCCCCATGGTTCAAGCTAACAGTGCAGCCTTGCAGTGTGGGTTGGGAGAATGCCTGTGCCTGAGCTAAGAGCACAGCATGCAGTCCAATGGGCAAAGCTGCTGCCAATCGGTTGGGTGGAGTGGGGCAGAGGTGGGTGGGGTTTTGGGAAGCCATGCAGCGCAATAATCTCTGGCCATCCAAGTGGTGGCCAGCACTCTCTGAGAATCATTAAGGAACCTTCAGGCTTAACCAGGACAAGTTCTCAGTGCACCAATGCTAACCATGTGTCTCTCTCTATCATCCTGCAGGAGGACTACATCAGGATCATGGAACCTGGTGAATGACCTGTATGCCTCGTGGCGTACAGAGAGCAAAGACAATGGAGGAGAGAGTGACTGAGGCTCCTAGCTGTGCAGAGGGAGGAGCAGCACTCTCAGGGAGAAGTGGCAGCTGGGGCTCCGGCACACGCCACAGTGAGCCGTCGCTGGTCAGTGCCTAGTGACACCCAGGGTGTATAGACGTCGCCTTTCACTCCTGCAGATGACCAAGAACCAGTGCCGCCGAAGACTGCGCATATCTAGGGAATTGGTCGGTCACATCTGCCACCTGCTGCAGGATTTGGTGCCACGGGGACATGGAGGGCATCCACTGCCAGTGGCCGTGAAAGTGACAGCGGCGCTCAATTTATACCCCAGTGGCTCCTTTCAGGGCTCCACAGGTAAAGTCTGTGGGAAGCCTCCACCCACAAATGCATCCATGAGGTTACGGATGCCATCTTTGCGAGGGCACACAACTTTGTGCATTTTGCCCAGGACCAGGACAGCCAGGATGCAAGAGCAGTTGGATTCGTCCAGGTCTCGGGTTTCCCACAGGTGCAGGGTGTGATCGACTGTGCTCATGTGGCGCTCAGATCTCTGTAACAACACACGGTGGACGATAGCGAAGCAAGGAGTTCCACTCACTGGATGTGCAGCTGGCATGCGACCACCAGCAATGCATCCTGCAGTTGTGTGCACAGTTTCCAGGGAGTGTGCACGACTCCTACATCCTTAATCACTCACAGATCCCTGCAGTCTTCCAGGATCCAGAGAGGCTGCAGGGTTGGCTCCTTGGGGACAAGGGCTACCCACAGAGGACGTGGCTGATGACACCCGTGTGGCAGCCTCAGACTGCAGCAGAGTGAAGGTATAATGAGGCTCATGCTGCAGCTCGCAACTTGGTGGAGCAGACCATCGGGATGCTGAAAATGAGGTTCCAGTGCCTGGACCGGTCTGGTTGAGCTCTGCAATACAGTCCACAGAGCGTGTCACGCATCGTCGTCGTCTATTGTGCCCTTTACAGCCTGGCACTGCAACGTGGAGGCGAGCTGACTGAAGAGGAGGTGGAGGAGCTGCACGTCTCCTCCGATGAGGATGCCGCTGACAAGGATGAGGCAAAGGAGGTCCTCGGAGGTGACGATGATGGGGATGAGGCCCTTGCACTTGCCCAGACAAGGGAGGCATGCTCGGGAGGCCGTCTTAGCTGCCAGATTTGTGGGGGATGATGACGACATACAGTGAGGTGACCTCATAGATCATCACATTTTATCTGTGAACGTTTGACTTCAATCTGGCTTATGGCAGCACGAATACGCTCTGTGAGAATGCTCCTGTCATGGAGACGCAGTGGTCCCTAATAGTCACTCAACTGCCAGAGGATGATGACATGCAGTGACATAGCCTCTGAGAGTGTCTGACTCTTGTCTGGCCGAGGGCAGCTCGCTTGCGCTCTGTGATCAGGGTCATATCATAGAGACACAGCCGTGAAACTTTAGAAGCATCTGATCCTTTGTCTGCCTCCAGCACCTGAGCCCTTCAGGAGCACAGCATCACTGGTCACAGACGCTGACAAGATGGGTGCCAGCCGCACCTTAAAGGTGCTGAGAACTCACAGAGAGAATGAGAGAACTCTGTGGCGCCTGCCCACAACTTTCTGGCAGCAATGACCAACACCGTCGAGGTGCAGGCATCAGTAATGTGTCCAGGGAGTGTGAGGCTGGACCATCACTTTGGACTGAAGGCTGCACAGGGAAGAGGCCCTGGACTGAGCCACCTGCCTTTATCTTGTGCAGAAAGGTTTCACATCTGAGTGACAAGAACACTGCTCATCAGAACAAGGAAACTTAGGCATGGAGAAATTCTTGGGAGTTTATTGACAATAATGAACAGTATGTACAAGTGATTAACACCCGTACCCAGGCTGTGCAACTAATTCTCCTGAACTGACCTAAACCTGCCGCTACATCTTGGTGCCCGCCGGACATCCACAGCGGAGGTGGAGGCAGACTGCTGACTGCATCGCCCTGTCTGTGGTGACCTGGGTGGGCATACTCTGGAGGGCTGAGACTTGGAGGGCCTCAGCCTGGCAGTGGCACCCTCCTCAGCCTGTGGAGCTGGAGCTGCTGAGGTCACAGGAAGAGGGGAATCAGATTGGCCGGACACTCTCGGATTCACCTGGATGGATGGGCCCGGAGTGTGCACCTGCTTATCCTCCTCCCTTTGGGTGCCTGGGAACCCCAACCTGACTCCTTGAGGAGCATGGGTAACTGGAGTGAGATTGAGCTGCCCGGCACCCCTCTCGCGTTCACACTGCTGGAGGCCAAATATGGCATCAGCGATGGAGGTGAGCCTGCACAGCAGTGCAGAAGCCAAGTCCTGGACCAAGGTCTCCATGGCGGCCTCCATCCTACCAGTGTTGTGTGACACGCCTGAGTCCAGAGGCTCATCATCTGACTCGGACTCAGCAAAGCTTGGCCTCCAGCAGTCCTCCGATTGCCAGAAACCTGGGAAGTCCCTGCTTCCACCTGCTATGGACCGGATGGTGCAATGTGCTCACCAGATTGTGAACCCAGGGCTTTTCTAAAGCTGGGTGCCACCGAGGTGTGTGTCTCTGCGCTGGTGGAGGGTGTGGGTGAGCGCTGTGATGGAACTACAGAGGGTGCCTTCAGGTTCCTCTTCAGGGGTTTCCTCGGGGCTTGATTAGAGGCCCTGGGTTGTGGACTCCGTTGGCTGTTTCCCAGATGTGCCTGTGAAATCAAGGGGAGATAATTAGTCCATGGCAGTGGCCTGTGAAACAGGGCACATCACTCACGGCATGGTTGTCTGATGGATGTTGCACTGCTGGATCCTCACTTGGCGGAACAGCGCCAACCTCACTGTCGGCACAGGACTGGTCCAGACCCTCGCCGGCCAGCTGGATGGCTCTGTTTTCAAAGTCAGTGTGGACCTTAATCTCGGGCATTCTGCCACTGGTCTGTGACCTCTCCCTCTTGTGTTCCAGCTTGTCCTGCATGAATAGAGAGATGGAGAAAGTGTAAGCAGGTCACCTGCCAGGCCAGATGATAGATGTGCCTGGCCTGTGTGGGTGGTGAGTGGTCCCATGGGCGGGATGAGGACAATGACGGTGAGTGTGAGAGAGTGAATGGTGATGTCCCTGGAACTGGCAGTGAGTGAGGGCCCTGTGGATGTGTGATGGGTTTGTGAGTGTGTGAGTTGAGAGAGATGAGAAGAGTGACTTACCCTGGCGGAATAGAGGAGGTCATACATCCTCTTGCGGTACTGGGTGGTTGTCCTCTTTTCAAAGGTGTTGGCACTGACCACCTATGCCACCACCCCTCAAGCTGGATTAGTGAGGTTGCTGTCCATTCTCCAGCCAGAGCGGGTTTAGAGGACATCTCAGCGGGCCTCCATGGCATCCAAAAGGTGCTTGAGGGATGTGTCGCTGAACTTGGGGGCTGCAGTCTTCTTCAGTTTCAGGGCCATGTCTTCCGTGCAGCAGTGGTGGTCTGGAAGCACTGAGATGTGTGCTTGTGGCTAGACTTCAAATATGGCACCCAGTGTGATGCAGCTGCGGGAGGATGAGGCGGGCCAATGAGAGCCTGCGGTCATGGAAATGGCAAGTTTCCCAGGAGTGTATAAATAACGTGGCGGGTTTGGGACAATATGGCATGAAAACCCGCCATCATGGTCGACGTTGTTTTACCCGCCCACTACCGCACTTAGTGTAAATCTGGGATGATCCTACCTACTGTCTCTAATGGATCGTGATTTTCATGCATTCACATGATTGTCCCAAGCTCATATCTATGCAGAGTGTTATTCTACCAGGGCACAATGATTAAAATATTAGTTGAGCTATTTCTTGATGGATAACATGACAAACCAGCTGAAAAATGACACATAAACCTCAATGTTATCCAAAAATTCCTGCTAGCCCGATCACTCAGACTTTCCCAGAGGTCTAATGATGACTACAAGATGCACGGATGAGAATGGCGATGGGAAGAGAGAAGATCTGTTTAATGAGCAGCGTCCATGTCAATACCACTGTGAAATTGGCAGAAATCTGACTACAAACCACCACCTACGCTGCCCGGGTTTTCCTCAGATTTGATTTATTGGATTGAGATGTTTAAGAAATAGTTCCTAATATGTATAGCTATCATGACCTCTTATGTTGTCTTTTTGCTCTGAGGAGGTTGTGGAAGAGGTTTTCTCTCGGTATCATTTCTGTGCGATTAATTGCACTCCATGATTAAGAGTTGCAATTCCAGAGTACCTAAAGAAGTCTTTTTACCAACTCAGGTAGCCGGTATGGAGATTTGCCTAGCAGGGCTGCTGCATGGAAATTCACACTTCCCACAATTTCCATCCCTTCATTTTAATGGATTGATATATGTTGGGAAGCATTTTCCCAAATTCCCAATCTCCCATTCCAGTCATTGAAGCTTTACACTTGGAGTGATATTTTATAACTTTACCTGAATGATGTTCACGCCCTTCTCTCCCTTTGATCTTTTTCCTAATCTGCACCCCCTCTCACCAAGGTGCTAGTATCTCCCATGCAACATATATATATATATATATATCTTCATTATTAATTATTCATTTTTTTCAATACACCATCCAGCACCAAAAAAATCAGAATCACATCATGATCCTTTTCTTCATATGGTTTTGAACTAAACTGTTCAAACAGCAACTAAATCACTAATTTATTTTCCACAATCGACTGCATCATTCACTGTTATTTGGATAATATGTTACTTTTAACCCATACATCTTTATGCCCACTTGCTGTCAGTAAATGTTTTCCCATTACTTCTCCTTTATTAATTATAATATTTGTACTCATTATACCTTAGTGATATTTGCATACTATTTTGCTGCAGTTTTCCTTGGTGTGAAATGAAAGAGCCTCATTATCAAAGGCTATTGCTAGCCTTTTACCTGCTGTTAAAGTTGCAGCATTATATCCCATTGGATTTCTTCATTTACTATGGGTAGTTAATTGACAATGGTAAATGCACTGAATCATTTTATTGCTGGGTAGTAAAGGCACATAATTACCTTGCATTAAGTTCTCATGCTCTTATGTTCTTATTAACATTTAAGTCTTAAATGGCAGCAGATTGGATGATTTTGTTGTGTTCTGTGTCCCTTGCATCTATACTTAAGCTGCTTTATGACTGTTACTCAGTTGCTATGGCAACTATTAAAGAAAATGATCTCTGCACTCCAAAATTCACTTTTATCCTCACGAGCTGAGTAAAATACAGATACGACATTGATTGTTCCTCATCTGTTAGTTTGTCTGCAATAATATTGGGCAGGTTCCTGTTCAATGCTGACACGCTCAAGCTATGGTTTCTGTGAGGAGGAAGAATTCTTCTCTGCATCTCAACCACAAAGCTGTTCATAAAGAAAATCCTTACTGTTTTGTTAAACAGAGCATAGATATAGAAAATCCTGCCTGATGTTTACTTCATTGCAACAACAACAACAACAACAATGACTTGCATTTATACAGCACCATGAATGTATTAATTAATGAGATTAAACCCCAAAATGCTTCACAGCAATTATCAGAAATTGACTCGAGCCGGAGGAGGAGACAGTAGGGTGGGTGACCAAACACTTTGAGCAGAATTTTTCCGTTGGCCAGCTGGGGCCGGGGCCCACTCGCCGACGCGAAAATGACGCGGGATGACGTCAGGAGGAACTCCCTATGTCATCTCGCCCCATTTAAAGATTCAGGAAGGCGGGCGGACAGCGCAATCAGCTGTCTGCCTGCCGACTTGTCAATGGTCAATTGAGGCCATTGACAGGATAATTAAGCCAATTAAAGGCCCTGCTCATCCAACCTTAAGGTTGGCGGGCAGACCAGGAGCCCCAACGGGCTTCTGAAAAAACATGAAACCTCATCCACCGGCGGGATGAGGTTTCATGTCTGTTTTAAAAAACTTTAATTAAAGTTTATGTGATATTTATTATCTTGTCCCATCTCGTGTGACATTGTCACATGAGGGGGACATGTTAATAATTTTTTTTATTTTTCTATTTTCCAGCTTTCAAAAACTGTCAGTGCTCTCCCTGAGGCAGCACTTAGTCTCAGGGAGATGTGCGCTCTTTCGCACATATGCGTGAAAGAATGCACTCTGACAGTTGGGGAATCCCTAGCCCCCTGCACAGGAAGCACATAGCGCTTCCCTTCGGGCAGCCCGCTGGGCGGGCCTTAATTGGCCCGCCTACTCAAAATGGCGGCGGGGCCCGGTTCGGCGGCGGCAATCGGCTGCCCACCCACCCATCGACGGAAAAATTCTGCCCTTTGTGAAAGTCATAGACCAGGATTTTCTGCTCCTGCCTGCAGTGGGCATAATGGCGGACAGGAGGGAAATATATCGCGGGAGCCAAAAATCAGTTTTCATTTGGCGGGAAAACAGATTGCGATCATCCGCTCCAGCCTTCAATGGCATATTAAGGCCATTTGAATACATTAGAATATTGTGAACGCTCATTATCAAGACAGCTCACCGGAATCAAGCCCCGACACTGGGTCAAAAGGCCACGTTGGCGTCTAATTAGGCTGACATGCATCACAACTCGATATAAGCAACATGCACCTGGCACATGCACTTCGCTCTTGACTTCAAGGTTAGTTCAACTATCTTGCTCTGCACTGCACTCGTGCCTCTGCAGACACCATTCCAGGCTTCAGCGTATCGACTTCACTCAGCACAATGGGATCCAGAATTACAGGGGGAGGACTGAGAGGAATAGGAGGGAGGCAAACCTGAACGTTATGCTTCTCCAGGATGATGGGAGGGATTTCCACGGCCACACAGGAAGGGTTGAAGCTGGTCTGGTAATAAAACCTGAGGGCCACCATCTTGCAACTGAAGCACCGGAGCAGTGGATAATGAAACAAGAAACAACACTCTAAGGGAGGACTGTTAGGGCTTCTGGGGGGAGTGCTTCACAGTACCAGGGTGGGGTGGGGCGATTAAAGGGGCAACCATCTGGAATCTGTATTCCCAAAGGAGGAAGAATGCACAGCTGAGATATGTTAGGAGCATCACTGTGACAACAGAGGCATAAATGCGCTGTCAACGTAAAAGCGCATTTGTGCAAGATTGATTCCGATTAGTTCCAATTATCAATCTGTGTGCAGTAACCTTTTAGAAGGTTTACATGGCTCTTCCCCTCTGTGATAGTGACTCCAAGCTCCAAAAACAAGTGAGCATCTGGACAAGCAGGGGAAGCCTTTTGGAAATATCACCTCAGAAACCCATTGTTGCTAGGTTCAGAGATGGGAATCCCAGGCCCCCCAAAAAAAGAATCTCATGCCCTCACAGAACATTTGCCCTTATGTGTATTGCAAAGGATATAGTTGTTCATTCCACTGAGTATTGTATAAACTGGAAGAAATGCAGGCCATCCAAGTGCTTGGCCAAGTCTTTCTCATAGCAGTAGGTCTACTGAGATGGGGCAAGGGGGTTGGGGTGTGTGAGGAAGATACTGTGACACTGGGAGCATTCATAGCCATGGCCACAATTGCATAGGCTAACGGGTGCCTATACTGTAAGCAAACCCTTAAAGCTACAGCCATCACTAGCCAATGACAGAAAAAGAACCTTTGGAGACTGCTGCTAACTCATGTTTTTATCTCAATGATGCAACAGAGATGAGAACATGAAGAAAATGGAGGTTGCATTTAAAGCTGCCTGCATCACTGCAAGGCAGACAGGAACATGCATGACACCTGAGTATGGACTTGTAGGTTGCAGACCCTTACGGGTGACAGAAAGCACATGGAGATAAAGAGGTTACCCTTCTCCATGCATACCCACATCTCTCCTTGTACACTACACTTTCACCTTTCCATAATGCAAATGAGTCAGGGCCTACAGCTACATGAGCCTCCATTGCCAAGAATGAACATCATTTGAATTCACAACACTTGTCAACAAGACGTCTCTCACAAGCACTTTTTACATAGAGGGTGACGCATCCCAGGTATCGGAAAATAACTGAGAAGGGCCACACACTGTAATGAGATGACTTTGCACAACATGGACCAGAGGGTCATGATGTGGGATCAGCGATCAGGGTAGGAGGGAACTTGGTGTGACCCCTGATAGACCACAATACAACTCAGCATGCAGAGGAGGCATCTACAAGAGGGGATGTGGAATGAGTGCAATTGTATTCACATAGGTGGAAAGTATATATATGTGGTGAACACCTGTGCTACCATTGTGCTACTATTGCTTGGTCTTCCTAACCCCGCCACTATGTGTTTGTGTTTCCCTGACATCCACAGTGGAGGTGGAAGCAGCCTGCTGACTGCTACTCCCTGTTATCTGTGATGACTTTGGTGGCTGTCCTCTGGAGGGCTGAGACTTGGAGGGTCCCAGTCGGCTTTGGGTCTCCAGATGTGGGGCAGGTGCACTGTTCTTGGCCTGTGGAGCTGGAGGTGATGGGGTCACGAGAAGAGGGGATATTGATCAGCTGAACACTCCAGGAGTCACCTGGGCAGATGACCCGGGGTGTCCAGCTGCTGGTCCTCGACCCTATAGGTGCCTGAGGTCCCCCGGCTTACTGTGAGAATGGGTGTTATTTTTCCAAATATTTTTGGGGAATGTTGTGTTATTTTGTAAAGAAGGCTGTGTGCTTGTGCATGTGCACGTGCATGTGTGTGTATGTGTGCGTATGCACATGTGTGTGATTTAATTAAGCTGGGCTAGAGATTCATAGGAGTTAGGTTGACTGGGGGGTTTGAAACATGAAAAGGATAGAAGTGTTAAGTTTTAGGTACAAGTAAGTAAGTTAGATCTAACATTTGCATTTTAGGTCAGTTCAGAGTTTGTTTGAATATCAAAGAGGAGCCATAGGTAACAAGAAATATGTTTGCATCTTGCAGGAGTTCCATAGGTAAATTGTAGTGGGGATATTATATTTTATTGACCCAAAAGCAAAGGCAAGATATAGACATAAAAGATTTTATATTTGGAAGGATTTGAGTTTCAAAGAGGTGTGAGAACAATTGAGCTGGACATGAAAGGGGAAAGAGGCATTTTAGAGTTACTGAGGAGAGCTTAGCTAGAGATAGCTGGAGCTGAGCTGGGAGCTGTTAGCTCTGGGCTGGCAGGAAGTGCAGTTTGAACTAACCATCCAGTCAAGCCGAAAAGTCTTGGGCTGCAACAAGTAGTTTTATTCTGAAGCGGATTCCTCTGCACAGCGGAAGAAGGTAGAGGTCATGTGGTATATCTTTATTGAGGCTACAGCAGTTTGCTTTGTGCAATATTACTAGATTTCTTTTATCGTTAACATCTATAAGGGAGTATTGCATAGAGGTTTGCTTGTGGGTTTGACCAAGTAGGGTATATTTTTTTGGAATGTTTTGTAAGGCTAACCTTAATTGTGTAACTGCAATTTTATGTGCTTAAGTTTTCTTTTATTCTTGTTAATAAAGCTTTTACTTTTAATTTTTAAAATCCCCAAAAATGTTTCTGGACCTCTTACTGCTGAGATCAGTATGTCTTCTTCTCATTTTCATAATACAAAACAAAAGGCTATGGCCCATAAGCCAGGTTTCCCTCTGGGATTTGGTTTGGGCAGCAATTAACACTGACAGTGGTCATAACACTTACTCTCTGAGGAGAAGGGGCAGCTGGAGTCAGACTGAGATGCCCTGGCCCTCTCTCGTGTAGCCACTGATAGATTCCACCAATGCTTACAGCGATGGAGAGCAACCCCTGGCTCAGTGTAGGACATAAGTCCTGGATGAAAGTCTCCATGGCGGCCAGCATCCCACCAGTGTTGACCTCCGTGCCCTGGCATGCCAGCACTTAGACCTCAGGCTGAACACAGAGTGACTCCTCCATTGTATACTGCAATCTGTGCTATGCAGCTAACAACCCTGCCTGATATTCCATTATCTTTCACTGCAGCTCCAACATCTGCCTTAAGACCGAGTCTGGAAGCTCGTCAGCATTTTAAAAATTTATTCATGGGTTGTGGGTGTCACTGGCTAGGCCAACATTTATTGTCCATCCCTAACTGTCCTTCAGAAGGTGGTGGTGTGATGCCTTCTTGAACTGCTGCAGTCTATGTGATAAAGGTATATCCACAGTATTGTTAGTGAGGGAGTTTCATCATTTTAACCCAGCGACAGTGAATGAATGGTGATATATTTCCAAGTCAGGGTGGTGAGTGACTTGGAGGGGAACTTCCAGTGGTGGTGCTCCCATCTATCTGCTGCCCTTGTCCTTCTAGATGGTAGTGGTCATGGGTTTGGAAGGTGCTTTCTAAGGAGGCTTGGCGATTTAGATTCAGTAGAGCCCTGGCCTCTCACAGTCCTCCGAGTGCCTGTGAGCTTGGCTGTCCCTACCTCTGCCTGCTGTGGACCAGAATCTGTGCTGTGATCACCAGATTGTGACCCCAAGCCTGCTGTAGATCTAGGTCCCACCCTGTGCCAGTGGAGGATATGGGTGAGCGCTGTGACGGGTCTTCATGTGTTGTGTCCCCAGGATCCTCATCCGAGATGCCAAGGGAGCTGGGGATGAAGGGCTGCATGGGATATAAGGCAAGATGAAGGTGTCAAGATGTGCATGAGAGAGTGAGTGGTGATGTCCCTTGTGATGGCAGTGTGAGAGATCCCTGTGGAATTTGATCCTCCGAATGTGTGAAGGGCTTGTAAGAGTGTGAGCTGAGAGTCATGGAAAGGATGACTAACTTTGGCTGTGTGCATGAGATCATTCATGCATTTTCCGCACTGTATAGCCAATCACTGCCACAGACACCTCCTTCCAAGTCAGGCCAGTTACCTTTGTGTACCTCCTTGTACCATGGCAGGGGTACAGAAGGTCTTGGTGGGCCTCGACAGTGCCAAGCAGGTCTTCCAGCAAGATATCGGTAAGCTTTGGGGCTGCATGCTTCTTTCCTTTGTGGGCTTCCTCTGTCTTGCAATAGTCCGAGGCTTCAGTCATTGAAAGATATATGTGCAGATGCAGTTTAAATATATCACCCGGTGCGACAGCCTGCTGATGCCAAGGTGGGCCGGGTGAATCACAAGCTGCCCACCAGCACTCTGGCTATTTCCTGTCGATGAATATTCAGTGTGGTGGGAGGGTGCAAAAACCCGCTATGGCAGGTGGCGGGGAAATCGTTGCTTTTCCTGCTCGCCACACTTAGTCCATGGAGGGGAAAGTCCCACCTATAGAAGTAGAGGGAGTGTGTTAAAGGAGGAAAGGGAGGTTGAAAGATGGAAAGGTTTAGAAAAAAGGTTTTAGAGATGAAGGCAGAGACAGCTGTAGGTGCATCAACCAGTGGCGGACTAAAGGAAATCAGGGATGGACTCAGTAAATACCATAAACAACCAGCACTTTCATCTTAAGATGCAAAGAACGTCTCAAGCATTTACTGAGATGTACAGAGTGTGATACACATCAGGTGAAATCATCTTTTAATCCATTAACAAAGAACCCTTGAGTACTATTTACTGATCGAGCTCTGAATGCACCATTCCTACCTACATAATAATCTTGTCAGGGATGGTGTATAAAACATAATAGGGCTGTTTTGACCATTAAATGTAGAAGTACAAACTTGGCAGTTGTTCAGTTACTTGGAAAACTACTTACAGAGCACTTCCAACCACTTCATTGTGAGATTTAGATAATGATCTGCACAGCAATCTGTGACGTTTTTATCTAGCTGCATGTCTAAAAGCATTTTCCGTATTCCTTTAAGGATTTTCTATACTTGTGTAGCCTTTCTAAGGTCTGCTACATGACATTTTTTATAACCAAAGAATCAGAATCATTTCATGATATGGCACAGAGGGAGGTCATTTGACCCATTGTGTCTGTGCCCGCTCTTTGAGGCATGCCTATCCAAGTAGTCCCACTTCCCTGTTCTTTCCCCATAGCCCAGCAAAATTTACTTCTTGAATTATATATCCAATTTTCCTTTGAAATTTACTCTTGAATCTGCTTGCGCACCCCAGGCAGGACATTTCAGATCATAACATAAGTTCCAGCATCCCTAAGTTCACTGATTTAACAATATAAGCTAGTATCCTATCCATCTTGACCGCTACCTCACATTTTTTTGGATATACAGAAAGACAACTAACACCTCAGGTTCCCTGAATGTCACAAGGAGTGTTTGATCTGAGCCAATGTGTTGGATATCTTGACCATCATGGTTAACAGTCAGATTTCTTTGCATCATGCAGCGTAATAATTTGCCAGATAAACAGATGGCTTTACAGTGTGGAGAGAGGAAAGCACAGTTTGTTTTCTGATAAGAAAAGTGTTTGCATAATTACTATTGTGTCTCTTTACGTCAGCCACTAGATGTTAAAGTGTACACTTTGTACTATAAGTGTGTTCGGGTTAGTAAGAGTTAATGTGGGACTGGGGAAACAGTGCCACCCACAGTATGATGCAGAGTGACACATGATAGTAGGCAAGGGGCAGAATGATGTAGGGAGAGTCCGAGAGAAGACAGCATGATGATAGTACCTAGATAGGGCTATACCTTGGCGATATGTATATAGTTAAAGGTTACCAATAAACTTACAAACATCTGGGGACTAGTACCAAAATTGGGAGAGCCATCTCACAGACTAGACAGGAATCAGCCTGACATAGTCATCCTCATGGAATCAAATCTTACAGGTCATGCCACAGGCACGACCTGGGTATGTCCTGTCCCACCGGCAGGACAGACCCAGCAGAGGTGGCAGCACAGTGGTATACAGTTGGGAGGGAGTTACCCTGGGAGTCCTCAACATCGACTCCGGACCCCATGAAGTCTCATGGCATCAGGTCAAACATGGGCAAGGAAACCTTCTGCTGATTACCATATACCACCCTCCCTCAGCTGAGAAATCAGTGCTCCTCCATACTAAACACCACATGGAGGAAGCATTGAGGGTGGCAAGGGTGCAGAATGTACTGTTGGTGGGGGACTTCAATGCCCATCACCATGGGTGGCTTGGTAGCACCACTACTGACCAAGCTGGCTGAGTCCTAAATGACATAGTTGCTAGACTGAGTCTGCGGCAGGTGGTGAGGGAACAAACAAGAGGGACAAACATAGTTGACCTCATCCTCACCAACCTGCCTGACACAGATGCATCTGTCCATGACAGTATTGGTAGGAGTGACCACTGCACAGTCCTTTTGGAGACAAAGTCCCGCCTTCACATTGAGGATACCCTCCATCGTGTTGTGTGGCACTATCACCAAGCTAAATGGGGTAGATTTTGAACGGATCTAGCAACTCAAGACATGAGATACAGTGGTCCACCAGCAGTATCAGAATTGTACTCGAACACAATCTGTAACCTCATGGCCCGGCATATTCCCCACTCTACCATTATCATCAACCCTGGTTCAATGAAGAGTGCAGGTGGGCATGCCAGGAGCAGCACCAGGCATACCTAAAAATGAGGTGTCAACCTGGTGAAGCTATAACACAGGACTACTTGCATATGAAACAGCACAAGCAACAAGTGATAGATGGAGCTAAGCAATCCCACAGCCATCAGATCTAAGCTCTGTAGTCCAGCCACATCCAATCGTGAATGGTGGTGGACAATTAAACAACTCACTGAAGGAGAAGCTCCACAAATATCCCCACCCTCAATAATGGGGGAGCCCAGCACATTAGTACAAAAGATAAGGCTGAAGTATTTGCTACAATCTTCAGCTAGGAGTGCGAGTGGATGATCCATCTCTGCCTCCTCTGGAGGTCGCCAGCATTACAGATGCCAGTCTTCAGCCAATTAAATTCACTCCACATGATATCAAGAAATGGCTGAAGGCATTGGACAGTGCAAAGGCTATGGGCCCTGACAATATTCTGGCAATAGTACTGATGACATGTTACTGAATACATGTGCTCCAGAAGTTGCGGCACCCCTAGCCAAGCTGTTCCAGTACAGCTACAAAACTGTAATCTACCTGGCTATGTGGAAAATTGCCCAGGTATATCCTGTACACAAAAAGCAGGAAAAATCCAACCCAGCCAATCAGTCTACTCTCAATCATTAGTAAAGTAATGGAAGGTGTCATCAACAGTGATATCAAGTGACACTTGCTTAGCAATAACCTGCTCACTGATGCCCAGTTTGGGTTCTGCCAGGGCCACTCAGCTCTTGACCTCATTACAGCCTTGGTTCAAACATGGACAAAAAGCTGAACTCCCGAGGTGAGGTGAGAGTGACTGCCCTTGACATCAAGTGCATGTTTGACTGAGTGTGGCATCAAGGAGCCCTAGCAAAACTGGAGTCAATGGGAATCAGGGAGAAGACTCTCTGCTGGTTGGAATCATACCTAGCACAAAGGAAGATGGTTGTGGTTGTTGGAGATCGGTCATCTCAGCTCCAGGACATCACTGCAGGAGTTCCACAGGGTAGTATCTTCGGCCCAAATATCTTCATCTGCTTCATCAATGACCTTCCTTCCATCATTAGGTCAGAAGTCGGGATTTTTGCTGATGATTGCACAATGTTAAGCATCCTCAGATCCTGAAGCATTCGATGTCCAAATGCAGCAAGACCTGGACAATATCCAGGCTTGGGCTGACAAGTGGCAAGTAACATTCGCACCACACAGGTGCCAGGCAATGACCATCTCCAACAAGAGAGAGTCTAACCATCGCCCGTTGATATTCAATGACATTACCATTATCAACATCCTGGGGGTTACCATTGACCAGAAATTGAACTGGACTAGCCAAATAAATACTATGGCTACAAGAGCAGGCCAGAGGCTAGGAATCCTGTGATGAGTAACTCACCTCCTGACTTCGCAAAGCCTGTCCACCATCTACAAAGCACAAGTCAGGAGTGTGATGGAATACTCCACATTTGCCTGGATGAGTGCAGCTCCCACAACACTCAAGAAGCTTGACACCATCCAGGACAAAACAGCCCACTTGATTGGCACCACATCCACAAACATTCACTCACTCAACCACGGACGCACAGTAGCAGCAGTGTGTAACATCTACAAGATACACTGCAGAAACTCACCAAGGCTCCTTCGACAGTACCTTCCAAACCCATGACTACTACCATCTAGAAGGATAAGGGCAGCAGATAGATGGGAACACCACCACCTAGAAGTTTCCCTCCAAGTTACTCACCATCTTGACTTGGAAACATATCACTGTTCCTTCACTGTCGCTGGGACAAAATCCTAGAACTCCCTTCCTAACAACACTGTGGGTGCACCTACACCACATGGACTGCAGTGGTTCAAGAAGGCAGCTCACCACCACCTTCTCAAGGGCAACCAAGGACAGGCAATAAATGCTGGCCCAGCCAGCGAAGCCCTCATCCTGTGAAAGAATAAAAAAGCAGGTTTATGTTCAACCACACACGCCTCCTGACCTCCTAGTAAGACACCAAACAACCTTACAACTCATTTAGGGGCTAGGCTAATAAACATTGGTTGATGTATCCCTTAGCTATAGGACAGAAAGATAATGGTTGATTAAGCCTTTTCCCAAAGAGGTTGATGGCAGTTAGGTCAGAAAGTCTTATCAAAGGGAAGTAGCTTTTGAGTAAAGAACTACAACTGTTTATATGAATAGACTGTCTTCAAAGGATCTAAGAATAGATGTCATGCTGTCCAATCTATAATATGCACCTTTGATGTAGGCAAAATACATTGTATAAAAAAGTATGGTTTTCAATAGTTCTTCAGTGAGCTCAAAAGGTACATCTTGAAGCCAAATGTATTTTCTTTTGTCAGGTTAAGTTGAACACTCAAACCGTCGTTAATGAAATCAGTTCCGTATTGCACACCACAGGTTGGCTTTTGCTATTTGAAACATGTTGTAAGCCATAGAAGGAATGAGGACTTGAATGCTAACACCATGCAATACGTGTACCTCCTAGGTGTTCCCCTTCAAGGAGGGTGGGCCATGAGAAGCCAGCTTCACCACTACATGTCCCTGAGTGACTGCTTCATAAGTAGTTCAGAGCTTAAGGCCAGATGAATCAATCTCTATATTCTGAAGCTGCACGGTTTGTGTGAAAACCTGAAAAGGAAAAATTATATAACAGCAAACCTCACAAAAAATTCAGTTACTCTTCCTTTTTTTTTTGAAAACAATTGTGCCAGGTCCCTTCATGGAGGTAACATTTTGAAAATGTTCACTTGAAAATCAGTTTCTTTATTAAACGCACAAAATATTTCAGTTTCTGTGTGACAATCTTTGACAGCAGAAGGTTGCAAATCTTTAAAACATGTGAAGGTTCAGAAAAATTGCGAGTAGCTATCCTTTTACTGGAAACAAACAAGGAGAGATTAGCATTCAGAACTTGTCCTACTGTACTGTCTGTGATTCATCGCTTACTGTGCGATGTCCTTGAATGCAATAAATCTTTTCAAACAAGGACAATATGTTCACCCAGTTACCAGGCAGTATCAGAGGATTTGAAGAGGGATGAGGAAGAAGCAAGAAACACCAGCAAATGCTTTATAAACATGTATTTGCATATGGCCAGTCAATGTCTATTTAATTGGTAGAGTCTATGTGCCTTGCCCTTGAAACAAAGTTGGCTGTTAAGCAGAGATAGAATTTATGATGGGACCATACATCCACGAAATAAGCTGCACTAGTTGGCAACATAAAACTTGAAAGTTTCTGGAATCCACAGCAAAACACAAATGATTAATTAAGAGTAATTTGTGGTCCCCAGCACTTAAGCCAGCTATGTTTAAAATGAGGCAGAAAGAGCTGGAAGTACTCAGCAGGTCTGGCAGCATCTGTGGAGAAAGAAACAGAATTAACATTGGCCGGAATTTTGCCTGAATTGCAAGGTGGTGATTAAAATGATAAGCAACTGCAAGCTCAGAGTTAGGCTTGCGGACTGACCAGGTGTGTTCCACAAAGTGGTCACCCAATCTATATTTAGACTCCCCAGTATAGAGGTGACTGCATTGTGAGCAGCAAATAGACTAATTGGAATAAAGTATAAGTAAAAATTAATTAGTCTCTCTTGCACTGTTAGGCAGCTTTGTGTTCTTTTGGCTGGAGGAATTGTCCCTCTTGTCCTGTTGGTCTTCTGACTGACTGGTTTCTCCCTGGTTCTTGGAGTAAACAATTTGTTATCTGAAGACAGTTTTGATTAGATGACAAATTCCTCCCCTGGTCAATACTTCTATTGTTCACCCATAATGATTTGGAAGTCAGAAGCCATTGCAACACAATGGGGAAATAGGTGGGTTATTCACACCTACTTATGATGAACTGGTTTCTGCACAGCTATCTTTGTTCAATTTCAAACTTGGAGACATGAAGTTTGGACTTCAGCTTTGAGTAATAGATCATAACTTGTGTGAATTCCACAAATGCTTCTATCTTGGTAACTCCACTCAAGGGAAGGCAGTCCACCCATGGTCACTCAATTAGGAACTTTCCGGAGACTTAAGATACTTCTGAGTCAATGAAGAAATTGAAAAAGTCACCTGACCCTTGGCAGCCACCTTAGCAGCCTTTCATCATCCATTTTAAAAGAAAGTTAGTTCCTGAAGATTCCAAACGAAGTACAGTTTGTGTTTTAAAGTTATGGATAGGTCTTTACAGGGCATGACAAGCAAGGAGAATGGAGTGCAGTTATTACAGGAGGCAGGGTGTGAGGAAGTATAATTGAGGTTGCTGCAGGAGTTGGTGAGCTTTTAATGAATATAATGATAACTTAAAACCCCCTCACCTTGTCAGTTCTAATTCATGTTTTTCAACTCCCACAGGCCCGTCAGACATTCCTCAGAAGGTGGTGCTGGAGGAGGCCAAAGACACCTCAGAGGAGGTCACTCATTCTGTGGATGCACCATCAAACAATTCATGTGCTCCCTCCACTAGCTTAGATACAAAGAGCTCAGTGGGACAGCAAAGACACTTGGATTGTTACATGGTGAAGTGCAAATGTCAAGTAAGCAGGAGCAGGTATTGGAGACTGAAGCAGCAGTGCAGCATCCCTGTCAGAGGGAAGGAGGGCCCTTAAAGCTCTGGAGGCTGATGTTGAGATTCGGGGACCATTGATGTCTGGAGCAGCAGCAGAAAATATGTAAGGTTCTGTCAGCCTTTCCAGCTGCAGTGCACAAGATTGGATGGAGAGAGTGATTGAAGGATTCCTTCTCAAACATGAGTGCCATGATATCTCAGGACTTTAGGCTGATGTCTGTATCCATGGAAAGACTGGCCACCTACAAGGAGCATTCGCCATTGCAGTTGAGTGCATGCTGGCCCTTAACAACTGCTTGCACACTCAGTCTGTCACCTCAGTTATAATGGAGGAAAGCCATTCAGCACCTCACTGAAGTGAAGTGACGAGTGGTGTACCACAGGGATCGGTGCTAGGACCCTTGCTGTTTGTTGTGTACATTAATATAGGAGGTATGATCAGTAAGTTCTCAGATGACATGAAAATTGGTGGTGTGGTAAACAGTGAGGAGGAAAGCCTTAGATTACAGAATGATATAGATGGGCTGGTAAAATAGGCAGAGCAGTGGCAAATGGAATTTAATCCTGAGAAATGTGAGGTGATGCATTTTTGGAGGACTAACACGGCAAGGGAATACACAATGAATGGTAGGACCCTAGGAAGTACAGAGGATCAGAGGGACCTTGGTGTACATGTCCATAGATCCCTGAAGGCAGCAGCACAGGTAGATAAAGTGGTTAAGGAGGCATATGGGATACTTGCCTTTATTAACCGAGGTATAGAATATAAGAGCAGGGAGGTTATGTTGAAGCTGTATAAAACACTAGTTAGGCCACAGCTGAAGTACTGTGTGCAGTTCTGGCCACCACACTATAGGAAGGATGTGATTGCACTGGAGATGGTGCAGAGGAGATTCACCAGGATGTTGCGTGGGCTGGAGCATTTCAGCTATGAAGAGAGACTGCATAGGCTAGGGTTGGTTTCCTCGGAGCAGAGAAGGCTGAGGGGGGACTTGATAGAGGTATACAAAATTATGAGGGGCATAGATAGGGTGGATAGGAAAAAACCTTTCCCCTCAGCAGAGGTGTCAATAATCAGGAGGCATAGATTTAAGGTAAGGGGCAGGTGGTTTAGAGGGGATTTAAGGAAGAATTTTTTTTCACCCAGAAGGTGGTTGGAATCTGGAACACACTGCCCGAGGAGGTGGTAGAGGCAGGGATTCTCACAACATTTTTTTAGTTGAGCACTTGAAATGCCATAGCACACAGGGCTATGAGCCAAGTGCTGGAAAATGAGATTAGAATAGATAGGTGCTTGATGGCTGGCACAGACACGATGGGCCAAAGGGCCTGTTTCTGTGCTGTATAACTCTATGACTCTATGACTATGAAGTGCAGCAAAGTGTTCTCCAGCTCTAGGCTAACAGGGCAGTTCAGGTGAGCCATAAAAAGGAAGATAGAGAAAGGACACATGGAAACTGGGACTCTGCTGGAAGTGCTTCTACTCCTGATCCTTTTTTCCTCCTGAATCTCCAGTCCTTATTGCTGCACAATGTCCTGCAAAATGCAACACACCACTATCATTGTGGACAGCAAAGCAGCTGTATACTGAGGGGTGTCCAGATCTATCCAGGGACCTGAATTGTACCTTTAGCATCCCAACGGCTTACTCAGTGACAAGTCTCATGCTCATGTGGCTTCTGCTGTACCTTTTCTCATCATTAGTGATAGGACCTCACACAGGGGAGGGTGACAGTGGCTTCCCTTGACATAAAGGCAGCATTTGACTGACTGTGGCATCATGCAGCATCAGTAAAATTGAAGTCAATGGGAATCAGGTGGAAAAACTCTCCACCTATTGGAGTCATACCTAGCACAAAGGGAGATGGTGGTGTAATGGTAATGCCACCAGACTAATAATCCAAAGGCCCAGGCTAATGCTTTGGGACATGGGTTCAAATCCCAGCATGGTAGCAATTAATAAATCTGGAATTAAAAGCTAGACTCAGTAATGGTGACCATGAAAAACCCATCTAGTTCATTAATGGCCTGGTCTGGCCTACATGCGACTGCAGACCCACAACAATGTGGTTAACTCTTAACTGCCATCTGAAATGGACCATCAAGCCACTCAGTTCAAGGGCAATTAGGGATGGGCAACAAATGCTGGCCTTGCCAGTGATGTCCACATCCCTTGAAAGAATAAAAAGAAGCAAAGGTTGTGATTGTTGGAGGCTAATCATCTCAGCATCAGGACACTGCTGTAGGAGCTCCTCAGGGCAATGCCCTAGGCCCAACCATCTTCAGCTGCTTTATTAACAACTAATATCTATATAGTGCCTTCACAGAAGCATTATAAAACAAATTCTGACACTGAGGAATATAAGGAGATATTAGGCCAGATGACAAAAAGCTTAGTCAAAGAGGTGTTTTAAGCAAGAGAGAGAGTGAGGTGTAGGAAGGATATACCAGAGCTTGGGGGCTGAGGTAACTGAAGGCATGGATTACCATGGATAGGATTACTACCAGTGAAGGAGTAATTATAACTGGGAATGCACAAGAGGCCAGAATTAGAATAGCACAGATATTCTTTTCCTCTGTTCTTTCATGGGATGTGGGTATTGCTAGCAAGGCCAGCATTTGTTGCCCATCTCAAATTGCCCTTGCTGAGTGGCTTGCTCAGCCATTTCAGAGGGCAGTTAAGAGACAATCAATGATAGTTAGTTTACTGAGATTAGAATTTCCAGATTTTATTTATCGAATTTAAATTCCACCAGCTACCATCGTGGGATCCAAACCCATGTCCCCAGAGAATTCACCTGGGCCTCTGGGCTAATAGTCCAGTGAAATTACCACTACGCCACCATCTCCTGTCAAGGGGGAGTGGGGTTGGATGAGATTACAGAGGCAGATAGGGACAAGGCCATGAAGGGATTTGAACAGAAGGATAAGAAATTTAAAATCAAGGCATTGCTCCACCGGTAGTCAGTATAGGTCAGTGAGTACAGGGCTGATAGGAGAATGGAACTTTCTGCAAGTTAAGACACAGCAGGAATGAGTTTCAATCCATCCTAAGGTCAGAAGTGAGAGAGTCACTGATGAATGCACAGTGTTCAGTACCATTTGCAACTGCTCAGGTAATGAAGCTATCCATGCCTGCATCCAGCAAGCCCTGGACAACATTCAGACTTAGGCTGACAAGTGACCAGTAACATTTCCACCTCACAAGTACCAGGCAATGTTCATGTGCAATAAGCGGGAATGTAACCTTCTCTCTGTGACATTCAAGAGCATTACCTTTGCTGAATCCTGACCATCAATATCCTAGAGGCTGGGAATTCAGTGGCAACTAACTCACCTCCTGACTCCCCAAAGCTTGTCCACCAGCTACAAGGCACAAGTCAGGAGTGCGATGGAATACTCTCCACTTGCCTGGATGAGTGCAGCTCCAGCAACACTTAAGAAGCTTCATATCATCTACGACAAAGCAGTCCGCTTGATCAGCATCCATCCACCACCTTAAACATGTACCATTTACAAGATTCACAGCAGCAAGTTGCCAATCCTCCTTTGACAGCAGCTTCCAAATAACGTGTCCTCTACCACCTAGGAGGACAAAGACAGCAGTGCATTGGGCCTATACTCAGTAGAGTTTAGAAGAATGAGAGGTGATCTTATTGAAACATATAAGATTCTGAGTGGGCTTGACAGATGAGATGCTGAAAGGAAGTTTCCCTATCTGGGGGAATCTAGAACTAAGGAGCAATGTTTCAGAATAATGGCTCTCCCGTTTAAGACAGAGATGAGGAGGAATTTCTTCTCTCAGAAGGTCATTAGTCTTTGAATTATTTTCCCCAGAGAGCAGCGGAGGCTGGGTTATCGAATGTATTCAAGGTCAGTGAGGGATGGGCAACAAATGCTGGCCTTTCCACCGTTACTTACATCCTATGAACAAATAAAAAATAAAGTTCGTCAGCCCCATCTTGATAGCTTATCCCTTATCTCCAAGGAGCCATCCACTGACTGCACTTCAAGGTATGCATATCTATGGGAGATTTGACTGGCATTGGATGACTGAAGGTCACTAGAGATCTTGCACAGACATGAAAGATGATATTTTCATCGTTGCAGACTAGCTGAACGTTGACAGAGTGAAATCCCTTTCAGTTGATGAATACACCTATGTGATCAGAGGGCACATTGATTGCTACACTTGTGCAAGCCATGACTCGCTGGACCTGTGGGAAGCCAGCCAGAGCAGCAAGTCATATCTCAGTATTTAAAGACTTGCTTGTAGGTCAATCGCTCAGCCCCATCAATTCCCATTGTCCTCTTGACTTGTTTTGCCTGGAGTGTTTCCAGAAGTCTGGGAAACCTGTGCTCACAGAATTAAAATCAAACCCTTGGTTAAATGGCAGATAATGATCATTTAACATATTTTACTGTAAATCTCACCTGTCCCATTTCACAATGAAGAACATGCTTGAGCGAAAGATGACAATTTCTGCTGTTTAACCTCCCACCGGCACAGAAACCACCCACCATGACAGGTTATAATTCCCCCCATTGTATTTATAATGTCAATAAAACGATTCAATAGATTAGGCACAGAAAAGCTGTTTCCTTTGATGGGGGAATCAAGAACAAGGTGGGGGGTGGGGGATAAAACCTTAAAATTAGAACTGAGCCATTTAGGAGTGAAATCAGGAAGTGCTTTTTCACACAGAAGTGAAAATTTTCCTCAAAAGTGTGTGGACATAGGGACAGTTTTCAAGACTGATGTTGATAGATTTTTGTTAGTTAAGGGTATCAGGGATATAGAGCTCAGGCAGGTATATGGAGTTGAGGCCCAGGTCAGCCATGATCTCATTGAATGGCAGAGCAGGCACAAGGGGTTGAATTCCCTACTCCTTTTTTCATGTTCCCTATGGATTGATACAATCTAAATTCACATGGAGTAAAACTAGGAAGTCACTTTTTTTTTTGCCATTGTTGTGAAGTGTAGTGACACTGTACAAAGGCAGACATTATACATGGAATATATCTAGGTAAGAAACAGTAGCTTAAACAGAAGGAAAATGAAAAGATTAAAAATGAAAGACACGCATTAAACTAAAAAACGATGGCTGATTGCACATTTTTACTGAATATTCTCAGCTGTCAAAAGTGTTGTTTATGGTAGCTTGAAAATGTTATGTATTGTCCAAAATGAAGAGCTCAGGCTAGCTGATAATGAACCCTGCACTCCATTACCTCAACTTCACTTTGAAGGTTTCTGGAAATCACAGCTACAGTTTATTCATCCTCCAGATAAATCTAAGGTCTGACCAAATAATTGGTTGGTGGACGTGACGGTCATAGGTGGGGCATCTGCAGAAGAAAAGATTGACAGTCTCACTGCAAGCTAAGCTAACGGCTTGAATCAGGGCTTATTGATGTCTATATAAAGATTATCCCAAGGTCACAGATGTACAACAATCTGCAAGAAGGATAGATTCCCTGTTAAAACTAATACCAACTTCACAGCTGAACTTCAGTCATACACCTGACAAAATCTACTGCATCATTTTTCTTGCCTCATATAGGCAGCTTTTGAGCTGTTTCAAGCTGGACTGAATCTTTGGCATAAGATGGATTAAATGTATAATGGTGTTCAAGGTGGTATCTGCCCCCAGGTCAAACAAATTGAGACTTGGTCTCCAAAGCTCATTGGTGAGGGAGGTGGCAGCGGGGGCGTGGCTGGGAGGGATGGGGTGGGTTCATGTTTTAGAGTTCGGCTGAATTGGCCATTCATCAAGCACCTGTCATGAATGGTGAATCATTTGGATATAAACCTTAAATCTAAGAAGTGAAACATCAGAGCAATCCAGCTAATCCCTAACCTAAGAGCCAAACTTTTACTTCACTCCAGTGAACTATAAACCACGATTGAAATTGTAAGCTAAAGCAGGATTTAGGACTATCTCGCAATAAAGTAGAGATATTATTTAAAGATACTCCTTTAAAATTTTCACTGGAAAATGAATCTTTAAAATTTCCTACAAGGAAAAACCAATAAAACTTGGAAATGGAGAGTACCAGTAAAACTTGTTCAAACTGTCCTGTATACCTTAAAATGGAATCCCAGTATTACTAGTGTCTCCCCTTATACAGGAGATAATGGCATAGTGGTAATGTTAATGGAGTAGTGATTTACAGGCCCATGCTAATGCTCTGGGGACATGGGGTCAGATCCCACCATGGCAGCTGGTAGAATTTAAATTCAATTAATAAAGCTAGTTCCATTAATAGTGACTACAACAACTAGCATTGATTGTTGCAAAAACTCATCTGATTCATTAATGTCCTTTAGGGAAGGAAATCTGCTGCCCTTACCTGGTCAGACCCACAGCAATGTGGTTGACTCTTAGTGGGCCTCTGAAATGGTTGAACAAGCCCCTCATTTTCAGGGCAATTAGGGATGAGCAACACATGCTGGTCTTCCTGTGGTAATGGCATGTATTGCCACTCCCCCCCTGTCAATTTACAGGTCATGTGATGTACTGCAGGGGCTTTGACCACCGAGCTCTTAGTGCGGGCAACCCAGGGGCCGGAGTCTTTCAGACAAGGGATCAGGTCTAGGTGCAAGCACTCCTTGATGTCTTCATAATAAAGTTTTACAGTTTCTTTATGAAACCTGTCTGCTCTATTGAGTCATCAAATTTGGCAATGAGGGGAAAATCAACTTCAACTGCACACCTTGCCCTGTTACTGTGACTAAATTGAATTTTAAAAACTACTCACCAGCCATGCTACCATTTGGAAGAATCGATCCATATGATGCTAATATTGAAGATTGGAGCTAGTATGTTGAGCGCCTCGGATTTCACTTTGTAGCAAATGATATAACTGCCAAAGAAAAGTGGAGAGTGATCCTCTTAAGTTTATGTGCCAGTAAGACACACAACCTGACTCGTAACCCGACAGCCCCAAATGCACCCAATTCCAAATTGTATAGTGAGTTAATGGACCTAGTGAAAGCACACTTCCAGCCAAAGCCATCTGTGATAATGCAATGCTTTAAATTTAATTCAAGAGCTCGTGCCCCGGGAGAATCCAAAGCAACCTATGTGGCAGCAGTTAACAGAATACTGCGGTTTTGGGGCCGCATTAAACAATATTAAATGTTGCAGGACCGACTGGTACGTGGAGTCAAGGATGACGCCATACAGCACCACTTGCTTGCCGAAATCTATATTGACTTTAAGTGCGCCCTAGAAATCTCCCTCACCATGGAAAGCGCTGTGAAAGGCTCACAGGCTTTGCAACACATGGATAATGGTGCCGTGCTTCATGTGGGGTGGGAACCTGTTGCCAAGCATGGCGCGAAAACCAGACCTGCAGAACTAGAGCACGATTCAATGTCCACTGTAAGAAACATTAAGAAGCCTAACAGAAGTGCTTCATCAATGACTTCAAGACAAAATTGCTATAGATGTGGAGGTGACCACGGAGCAGATACTTGTAAATTCAGAGAGGCAGAATGTCATTATTGTCATAAGAAGGGACATGTGGTTAGGCAATATTGAACAAAGATGAGGCAGCCTGCAAGACAGCAAACAAATATGATCGAGTTAATGGGTACAGCAAAGGCTGAAGCTGCTGATACCGATGTGTACTCCCTGTATAACGTAACTGCTGTGAAAACTGAGCCTATTACCATGACAAATCAAGTAAATGAGAAGCCATTGCATATAGAAGTGGATACTGGTGCCTCAACTACATGTTGGAGAGTGCACTTTCAGGTACCTTGATGAAGGAAGACAGCCAATAAACTTGGATGGAGAACTGTTAAGTTAAGAACTTACATCTATTCTATTCAAACCTATTACCACAGTCCCAATCTGTTACAAGCAACTGACAGCCCAACTGCCTGTGATAACCCTAAAAAGGGAGGGATCCAGTTCTTTAGGTCGAGATTAGCTGCAGAAGATAAAACTCCTTTGATCTGAGATATTTCACTTAAAATCAGAGAGTATTGTAAATTGTCCCATTCCACAAGAATTAATGCCATTACTGAATTTCTTAGATTCTTCTGTCTATGTGTTCAAAACAAATTAGAAATTGGATGAACAGAGATCCAATATTGTCGAAAGTCACAGACTTGGTTTTGCAAGGATGGTCAAACTCACCTGTATCTGAAGAATTGAGACCATTCCATGTTAGAAACATGGAATTAAGCTGTCAAGATGGAATTGTGTTGTGGGGTTCAAGAGTTGTTGTCCTATCACAAAAAAGAGAGCCACTCTTGACAGAGCTCCATGGTGCACATCGAGACATATCAAAGATGAAGATGCTTGCGCGAAGCTATGTCTGGTGGCCAGGCATTGACAGTGACATTGAAAGCATGGTTCAGCACTGTCTCCATTGTCGGCAACAACAGAAGTTGCCTGTTTGAACTCCACTGCATTTGTGAGAGTGGCCTGGTCAACCCTGGGTTTGACTACATATCGATTATGTAGAGCCATTCTTAGGTACCATGTTTCTGTTAATTGTAGATGCACATTCAAAATGGATGGATGTTTATGAAGTCAAATCGCCAATGTCAAATATAACTTTTGAGAAGCAATGTCACTGTCTCATCATACATCGCTTACCTGAAATTATTGTTTCCGATAATGGTACAGGCTTTACCAGCACTGAGTTTTAGAAACTTATGGATCTGAATGGAATCCACCATATAAAGACAGCTCCTTGGCATTCCTCATCGAATGGTCCAACAGAGAGGGCTGCACAAACTTTTAAGTCTGGTATAAAAATGTTTTCGGAAGGCACACTGGAATCTCGACTTGCCCGGTTTCCCTTAAGTTATTGTACAACACCACATTGGACCATGGGTTCAACACTGGAGTTAGTAATGAAATGCTGTCTGTGTACACATTAACACTTGGTGTTTCCGAACTTAGAGGGGAAGGCAGCACGGAACCAGAGTAATCAGAAATTTAACCATGACATACGCAGTAAAACTCGCACACTCAGTGTAGGTGACACGGTATACGTGCAAAATTTCAGCAGTGAACCTGGCTGGGCTCCGGGAGCCATTGTTTCAGAGGCTGGTCCATTATCTTTTCAAGTACAAGTGCGAGATAAAATTGTCCATAACCACATAGATCACATCCGTGCCGGAGAGATATTCCAACAATTAACTGATCAACCTGTGATTGGCATTGAACTTTCAACTTCTGAAGTGTGTGATCGATCTAGAACAGACATTCCAGACGCTTCAGAGAAGTTGCCAAATCCTGAACAGCCCATTTTTGTTGATGTATCTCATAGTGCAGCTCCAAATCCTGTCGATCCCGTTCAGGAACCTCCAGTGGTAGAGCTACGTCGCTCTAGCCATATACGAAGAGCACCTCAAAGGCTAGATTTATAATCACCTGACATCGTATATATGTTTGTTTGATGTTCAAATATGTTTTATAAAGAGCAATTGTAAAAATATAAAGGGGGAGGAAATGTAGTAACTGTGTGTATTGTCCCTCCCTCCTGTCAATCATGGGCCATGTGATGTGCCGTGGGGGCTTTGACCAGTGAGCTCTTGGTGTGGGCAATCCAGGGAAGCGGAGTCTTTCAGACGCGGGGTCCGGTCTAGGTGCAAGCACTCCGAGATGTCTCTATAATAAAGTTTTACTGTGCCTTTGCGAAACCTGTCTGCTCCATTGAGTCATCGTACTTCCAGAGATGCCCACAGCCCATGAGAAAGAATTAAAATGAAAGTATTATTGATTTTCACAGGGATTTAAAAATGTTGAACTGTTTTTTTCCCCGATAAGCACATGTAGAAATTTGATACCCACTCAGAACTTAGTGTTGACAACATACAGTTTAAAAACTTGTGTTCAGGACTCTCCTATCCCATTGGCTAATTAGACAGCTGCTGTGGCACTGAATTGAATCATGAAGTAAGCTCTGAGGATTATCCATGGTCCATGCATAGACATATTTCTAGTGCAAATAAGGAGTTAGATAGGACAATTGCAGTGATTGAGATGTAAAATTGAACTACTGGAAGTGATCATGTTTGCATATTGAACTTCGACGTGGGTTGCTGTCAGTTGTTACATAGCTAGCCAGCAATCACTGTCACTGCTCAAACACAAATAATGGCCACTTGAATGAGGAAAAGGTGGCTGGCCAGTCAGGTTGGGACCAGGTTACTGTAAGAAATCAATGCTGGAGAGAGAGTGGGGCTTTGCAGAACATGATCTGTGCGCCTGTATAAGTTCTAAAGATCACAGCAACTGATTTTCTGTTGAGGGTCTACCCCTCATCTAACACCAAACCTAGGCTGAAGGGATGTAGAAACTCAGGAGATAGAGCATAAACAATGTGGACATCTTTTCCCAGCATTATATGCTCAGACGTAAGAGCAGAATTCCCATAGAGTTTTACCCCCATAATTTAGAATGGCTAGATTTGTTGATGTCTGGTTTAAATTTAAACCTCAACTCCTCCCTCCTCCACTGCCAAATGCCACAGTTATACTGATAACTGTTTCCAAAAATGCTGCCACACAGTTCTAACTTCTCATTTTCAATTTAGAAATGGTTTTCGGCAGTGTGCTGTTACAAAATGGAAGATGGGGGTAACAGAGTCAAGCCAAGTCACGCCTTCTTTCGATCAGCATGCAAACAGGAATTAATGGATAGGGCTCAGGGACAAAATGCCAAGCTGATTAATTTCCTTTTCTGAGGCCAATTCTAGTGTCCTCAGCATACCTCTGGTCAGCTACCTGTACATGGTACAAGCACCAACCACAGGCCATAAGATAATTAATAATAGTGAGTAAGGAATTCAGTAAGAACTTCTTTATCCAGAGTGTGGTTAAAATATGGAACCTGGTTAGTTGAGGTGAATAGCATAGATGCCTTTAAAGAGAAGGTTGAAGAACAAATGAGGGAGAATGTAATAGAAGGTTAGGATAATGTAGGGTGAGTGGAGGTTTGTTTGGAATATAACAACTGGCATGGACTGGTTGGGCCGAAGGGACTGTTTCTGTGCTATAAAAACTATGTAATTCTATGCATGGACCATGGATAATCCTCAGAGCTTACTTCGTGATTCAATTCAGTGCCACAGCAGCTGTCTAATTAGCCAATGGGATAGGAGAGTCCTGAACACAAGTTTTTAAACTGTGTGTTGTCAACACTAAGTTCTGAGTGGGTATCAAATTTCCACATGTGCTTATCGGGGAGTTTAACCAGTTGTCTGTATCACAATGCAGCTCAAATTTAATTTTGAAGAGGTGGGGGATTATAGTCTAATACAGGAGTGGAGTGTATCATTATTCACCAGGTTACATTGAGAACATATGACAAGAGGGAGTGCGGATTTCAACAGATCGGAAATGCTGGACAGAAAATCACACGGAAAGAAGCTTCAGAGAGCTTATTTATTTTTGGTTTTGGAAAATCAGCACGTACAGGGGAAGATCAGCAGTGCAGCAGCTTATCACAGTGACCACCCTTGGGGACTGAGGAAAGGATTGCATTTCATTTGTCCTATTCAGGCTGTACACATCTCTTGTTCACTGAATAAGCTGTGATATTAGTGCTGTAAAGTAAACTTGCACAGGGTGGATGGAAAATCTTAAAAAGATAAAAGATAAACCAAATAATCACGGGGTGGAATTTTATGGCCCTGTTGCAGCAGGAGTGGGGCCATGAAACGTAGCGAGCCGTCCATGACTTTGGTTTGACCTTAAAATTCCCGCCAGTGTAAAATTCCACCCATGGAGAAAAATAAAGGGCAAAATTTTGCCCACCGTCGGGGGGGGGAGTTGATGGGCTGGCGCATGCGGGCGCACTTCCGATCGGCACCCCCAATTGGAGCCACTGCCATTTTATGTGGGCGGGCCAATTAAGACCTGCCCAGCATGACGTCTGCAGGGAAGCGCTATGCACTCCCTGTGCAGTGGTGGGGGGGTGGGATTCCCTAAAATCAAGAGTGTGCTCTTTCGCGCATGCGCACGAAAGAGGGCACTCATCTCCCTGAGGCTAAGTGCAGCCTCAGGGAGATCACCTATACTTTCAACAATATTAAAAATAGAGAAAAAAAAATTCCCTGACATGTCCCCGAATGTGACAACATCACGTGAGTTGGGACATGTTCATAATTTCCATAACAACTTTATTAAAATTTTTAAAACCCTACATGAAAGCTCATCCCGCCGGTGGATGAGGTTTCATGTTTTTTCTAGTTGCCACCAGGGCTCCTGGTCTGCCCGCCAAACTTAAGGTTGGACGTGCAGGTCCTTTAATTGCTTAATTGATCCTGTCAATGGCCTCAATTGGCCATTGACAGGTCGGCGGGCGCACGGCTGATTTTCTGTGCCCCACCTTCCTGAAAATTTAAATGGGGCAGGGTGACGTCGGGTGTTCCGACATCATCCCGCGTTATTTTACACATCGGTGAACAGGCCTGGCCCCATCTTGCCAATGGTAAAATCCCACCCAAGGTGTGGAGAAAAAATAGTTGGGGGGAGAAGAGGGTAAGAGCGATAGGAAGAATTAGGAAGAGATGGAGAAAGAGGGACGGAAAGTGAAAAAAAGAGGAAGAAGTGACAGAGCAAAAAAATGAGCCAGAGGGGATCGAGCCATCAAGCAAAAAGGAGCCAAAAGAGGAGCCCAAGGAAATTACATGGTGCAATATAATCTCTGTGTATACCAGTCTCTTGTCCAGCATCCATTTTCTCTGCTACAAATGAGCTAAACCACTTATACATACATAAATTAATTGGGATAATTTTAACCATAACCCACCCAGCAGGAAACTAACGTAATCGATCGCTGTCTATTTTAACCCTGTTCGATGCTTCTCTCCATGGCGGTTAATACAATATTCTTGGTACTGTTAGACTAATACAAAATACTTAATGAGTCTGCAGAGGTATATGAAACAGTAAGATAAAAGCAAAAAACTACGCATGCTGGAAATCCAAAACAAAAATAAAAATACCTGGAAAAACTCAGCAGGTCTGACAGCATCTGTGGAGAGAAACACAGTTAACGTTTCGAGTCCGTATGACCCTTCAACAGAACTAAGGAAAAATAGAAAAGAGGTGAAATATAAGCTGGTTTAAGGGTGGGGGTAGGTCAGGTAGAGCTGGATAGAGGGCCAGTGATAGGTGGAGATTGTCAAAAAATGTCAAAGACAAAAGGTCAAAGAGGTGTAGAAGGTGGTGATATTATCTAAGGAATGTGCTAATAGGTGAGATTAAGGGTAGAAAGCAGGATGAGCAAGGTACAGATAGCCCAAGTGAGGGTGGGGTGGAAGGGATTGAAATAGGCTAAAAGGTAGAGATAAAACAATGGATGGAAATACATTTAAAAATAATGGAAATAGGGGGGAAAAGAAAAATCTATATATATTATTGGAAAAAAGGGGGATCAGGAAGGGGGTGGGGATGGAGGAGAAAGTTCATGATCTAAAATTGTTGAACTCAATATTCAGTCCGGAAGACTGTAAAGTGCCTAGTCGGAAGATGAGGTGCTGTTCCTACAGTTTGCGTTGAGCTTCACTGGAACAATGCAGCAGGCCAAGGACGGACATGTGGGCATGAGACCAGGGTGGAGTGTTGAAATGGCAAGCAACAGGGAGGTCTGGGTCATGCTTGTGGACAGACCGAAGGTGTTCCACAAAGCGGTCACCCAGTCTGTGTTTGGTCTCTCCAATGTAGAGGAAACCGCATTGGGAGCAGCGAATGCAGTAGACTAAATTGAGGGAAGTGCAAGTGAAATGCTGCTTCACTTGAAAGGAGTGTTTGGGCCCTTGGATGGTGAGGAAGGGGGAAGTAAAGGGGCAGGTGTTGCACCTTCTGTGGTTGCATGGGAAGGTGCCGTGGGAGGGGGTTGATGTGTAGGGGGTGATGGAGGAGTGGACCAGGGGATCCCGGAGGGAACGATCCCTGTGGAATGTCGCCGGGGGGGTGAAGGGAAGATGTGTTTGGTGGTGGCATCATGCTGAAGTTGGCAGAAATGGTGGAGGATGATCCTTTGAATGCGGAGGCCGGTGGGGTGATAAGTGAGGACAAGGGGGACCCTATCATGGTTCTGGGAGGGAGAAGAAGGTGTGAGGGTGGATGCGCAGGAGATGGACCGGACACGGTTGAGGGCCCTGTCAACCACCGTGGGTGGAAAACTCGGTTAAGGAAGAAGGAAGACATGTCAGAGGAACTGTTTTTGAAAGTGGCATCATCAGAACAGATGCGACGGAGGCGAAGGAACTGAGAGAATGGGATAGAGTCCTTACAGGAAGCGGGGTGTGAGGAGCTGTAGTCGAGGTAGCAGCTCTTGTCCAGTCCCTTCCCACCTACACCCATGATTCCTCTGACACCCTACATCATATCAACAATTTCCAGTTCCCTGGCCCCAACCGCCTCCTCTTCACCATGGACGTCCAATCCCTCTAGAACTCTATCCCCCACCGGGATGGTCTGATGGCTCTCCGCTTCTTCCTCGAACAGAGACCTGAACAATCCCCATCCACCACTACTCTCCTCCGTCTGGCTAAACTTGTTCTCACACTGAACAATTTCTACTTAAACTCCTCTCACTTCCTCCAAACAAAAGGTGTGGCTATGGGTACCTGCATGGGCCCCAGTTATGCCTGTCTCTTTATGGGGTATGTGGAACATTCCTTGTTCCAGTCCTACTCCGGCCCCCTCCCACAAATCTTTCTCCGGTACATCGATGATTACTTCGGTGCTGCTTCATGCTCTCGTCGGGACCTGGAAAAATTTATTAATTTTGCTTCCAATTTCCACCCCTCCATCATTTTCACATGGTCTATCTCTGACACTTCCCTTCCCTTTTTTTGACCTCCCTGTCTCAATTTCTGGTGATAGATTGTCCACCAATATTCATTACAAGCCTACCGACTCCCACAGCTACCTCGACTACAGCTCTTCACACCCCACTTCCTATACGGACTCCATCCCATTCTCTCAGTTCCTTCGCCTCCGTTGCATCTGTTCTGATGATGCCACTTTCAAAAACATTTCCTCTGACGTGTCTTCCTTCTTCCTTAACCGAGGTTTTCCACCTACGTTGGTTGACAGGGCTCTCAACCGTGTCTGGCCCATCTCCCGCGCCTTCCTCTCCCTCCCAGAACCATGATAGGGTCCCCCTTGTCCTCACTTATCACTTCACCAGCCTCTGCATTCAAAGGATCATCCTCCGCCATTTCTGCCAACTCCAGCATGATGCCACCACCAAACACATCTTCCCTTCACCCCCTCGGCGACATTCCAGAGGGATCATTCCCTCCAGAACACCCTGGTCCACTCCCCCATCACCCCCTACACCTCAACCCCCTCTCACGGCACCTTTTCATGCAACCGCAGAAAGTGCAACACCTGCCCCTCTACTTCCCCTCTCCTCAGCGTCCAAGATCTCAAACACTCCTTTCAAGTGAAACAGCATTTCACTTGCTCTTCCCTCAATTTAGTCTACTGCATTCGCTGCTCCCAATGCGGTTTCCTCTACATTGGAGAGACCAAACGCAGACTGGGTGACCACTTTGCAGAACACCTTCGGTCTGTCCGCAAGCATGACCCAGACCTCCCTGTCGCTTGTGATTTCAACACTCCACCCTGCTCTCATGCCCACATGTCTGTCCTTGGCTTGCTGCATTGTTCCAGTGAAGCTCAACGCAAACTGTAGGAACAGCACCTCATCTTCCGACTAGGCACTTTACAGTCTTCCGGACTGAATATTGAGTTCAACAACTTTAGATCATGAACTCTCTCCTCCATCCCAACCCCCTTACCAATCCCCCTTTTGTCCTATAATTTATATAGATTTTTCTTTTCCCACCTATTTCCATGATTTTTAAATGTATTTCCATCCATTGTTTTATCTCTATCTTTTAGCCTATTTCAATCCCTTCCCCCCACCCCACCCTCACTAGGGCTATCTGTACCTTGCTTGTCCTGCTTTCTACCCTTAATCTCACCTATTAGCACATTCCTTAGATAATATCACCACCTTCAACACCTCTTTGACCTTTTGTCTTTGACATCTTTTGACAATCTCCACCTATCACTGGCCCTCTATCCAGCTCTACCTGACCTACCCCCACCCTTAAACCAGCTTATATTTCACCTCTTTTCTATTTTTCCTTAGTTCTGTTGAAGAGTCATACGGACTCGAAACGTTAACTGTGTTTCTCTCCGCAGATGCTGTCAGACCTGCTGAGTTTTTCCAGATATTTTTATATATGAAACAGTTATTGGAACAGATCACATTGCTCTGGCTTACATCTTCCATAAGGCTGTACGAGAGTCCAAATCATGTGATGTTGCATCACTTCCTGTGATGATGTACAGTGTATGATTGACACATTAAACACTTAGAATTAACCCATCAACCACCCAATATCCAGTATAACACATTACACTACAGTTAATGGAACATGAAATCAGGTAGGGTGTAAAAGAGACATCTTCTGTTTCTCATATCACCTGATTTGTTCAGATTTTACATTCATTAAAAAAAAGGAAGACAATTGAGCAAGTAGGAAATGCAGAAATGCACAAAGAAACCTCAAATGAATAAGTGCAAAGGACACTCACAAAGAGCTGATCATTGTGAGGACTTAACTTCCAATTAAACAATGAGAACCAGTATAACTACTTTTAGAAAGCCACTTAATATGCTATGTTTGTTTCCTATTCAGCTGAAAAATGTAATGTTCGAAGTAAAGCTTGTAAGACAATAAAGACATGGAAATTTACAACATTGTTAAGGACAGGGGAGAGATGATAGGGATGGCTGCCCTTTCTTCTCCACTAATTGAAGACAGATTGTTAAAAAAAAACCCTTGAATGCTGTTAACTGACAAGAACAGACAAATGACAGGTTTTCTTGTAAGTTTTAACAGAAAGGCAAATAATTATTGTTCAACACCCAAACATAGGCAACTACACAGAGGCACACACTCATACACAAGCACTCAGATAAAAATTGTGATCACAAAAGCAGCATGTGTTCAGAGCTCAAGATTTTAGGAGTTTTCTGTTATACTTGCTTTTCCCCCAGGGTGAAGACTCTGAACACATTCTTTCGACATCCTTAAACGTGAAAGCTTTGATGTAGGACTGGAGGGGCTGTTCAGAGACGGAGAAAGAGCAGTCAAACTAGCATCAGTTGGTAAGCTTTGGAGGCCATTTAATGTGTTAGAATTAATATTCGCCTAGAAAACCATGGGTCAATTAATGACAATTGGCATGGGTTTGTAAAGACTCATCACACATGATAAACTTAATAAAGTTATTTGAGGTAATTGGAGAGTGCATTGATAAGTGGAATCCAGTGCATGATGTGTATGTGGATTTTCTCAGGGTGATTGATGGCTACTCCACACAGATCTATTCTCAAATCTTTGTAATATTTGTGAAGGATGTGGAATGGAGCAAGTCATAGCAATATTATGTCTGCTGATGACATAAAGCTCTTTGGGCAGGAAAGAAGCAGGAACAATTTGGTTGCCTTCAGAGAGACTTGGGAAAATGATGTAGATAGCTGACTCATGGCAGAAGCATTTTTGTCTGGATAAATTTAAGGCAATGCATTTAAGAACAGCTAACTGTATAAACATATGATTAACATAAGAGGGTCACGTTTGGCCAAAGGGAAGAAGGATTTTGGAGTGATTGTTGATCATACCCTTAAAGCTTTTTGTCAGTGTGAGGCTCCTATAAGTAAGCTAACTCAGTAATTGAGGTGTATCTGAAGGGCATTGCATAATAGATCAAAAGCATATGCTGACATGTTACAGATTAAGGATGAGGCTAACCCTGGAAGGTGATGTGCAGTTTTTTTCCAGGGATGAGTAACCAGGATAATGCTGACCTTAATTGATGAAGAAAGGCTCAAGCAACAAAACTTATTTTTGATAAACATAAAATTAGACTGATATAGGTCTTCAATCAAATGCAAGGTGCACGAGCTGGGATTTAAGAAATTATCTAATATGGAAAATGAACACAGTACTAGAGAACACAAATATCACATTAACATGCCTTCTGTAAGTTTCAGGATTGTAAGAAGCAAAAACAATGGCCCAGAACTTCTGATCACTAGGGGTTCGTACCCTGGTGGTACCCCAGAAGATGCACTGGGAGACCCCCCCAGAGGACCCATGCAAAGACTGCAAGGCAATTGCACTAGAAGTTCAAACTTCCAATGGGACATTACCCTGCACTAGGAACCATCCGGTACGCTGATTTAAATCAGAGACTTGGGATGCTTCCAACTCTCTTAGCAGAATAGTTACCTATGAAAATTCAGAAGAATTAAAACTACTTCTAACTCCTGGATAACTATAGTACTGATGTACTGACGTGCCCCCCCACCCCCACACAAATGGATCCCCTCATCCGTCTCCTGACCACTGACTACCCCCCATCCTGACTGACCACCTGACACCGATTCATTCTACACCCTCAACGAAAGACCCAACCCATCCTACTTCCCACCCTCCAAGTGATGACCCAAGCCTCCAGACCAATCCTATTACCCCATCCTACCCTGCCCATTCTACACTTCCCAATCTATCCATGCATCCACCCCCACCCACCAATCCTACCCACCTACCTTACACACTTACCTCCACCCTGGCTTCTCAAAGTGACTGGGACCTTTAAACTTTCCTGCTTTATGGCAGGCAGCTAGTGCCATTAAAATCTGGTGTGACATCACTTCCCCTGATGCTGCTAACCTAGACTGATGGTCTTAGAAACCCGCTGTACTGCGTTTTTCTCACCCGGCATGATTCAGACAAGAAATGTGCAGTTCCCAACTAAGGTGAGTAAAAACGAGCAGAGTGGCAATCCGACTGTGATTGCCACTCCTCGTAAGTTTAGGCCCATTTTTTTCTTCTCTCAAGATAGTGGAATATGCGGAAGGAAGGTGCAAAGCATGTTGACTCCTAGACAAGTGGTACGTCCAAAAGAAGCTAAATTAATATCTATTGAGGAATGGGGGTGAGGGTTACAGACAAATTTAATAATGAGTTTTTAATTTTTCCAGGGGCATTTAAATAAGAACATCTGTGCTTTTGAAAAAAGAGATATGCTGTCGAATCTTTTCGTCCTGCATGCATCAGGGCAGTTTGCAAGAATACCAATAGTAAAGGAAACAACAATTTATACTGCATGAGAAGAGAATGTGAATTTGTTGGAAAGTGGACTCTGATAGGTAGAGGCATTGCCATGGAGAATGTACCAGGGAACAGTTAACTACCAAGTACTTATGCAAATTCAAACCAGGTAGATCAGCTCTGATTGGTTAATACATTACCATAGGGAATGAACCATGGCAATGTTGTGACCAATCAGAGCTGACCTGCCTGGTGTGAATTTAAACAAAAGCTTGGCAGTTAACTGTTCCCTGGTGCATTCTCTATGGCAATGCCTCTACTTATCAGAGTCCACTTTCCAACCAATTCACAATATCTTCTCATGCAGTATAAATTGTTGTTCTCTTTACTACTCGTATTCTTGCAAACTGTCCTGATGAGTGCAAGTTGAAAAGATTTGACAGCATGTATTTTTTTTTTCAGAAATACTCAAGTTCTGTGCTACCAAATGACTAACAGTCCACATTCTTTAAGATGAGGATGTGCTTGTTTTGTGGGAGTGAAGTCCATAGTAATCACCATGGACTCTGGATGAATATGGATCATTTGGGAATACTTAGCTGGATAATATTCCTTGCTTTGAATTTTATGTGCTTATGTGTATCATTCCACAGGACAAAAAAAATGTTCCTGAAGTACCTTTCACCACTGTGCACCATGATCAAATTTATGATCTCATATGTTAGGAACTAGAGGTAGCTTTAAGTAAGTTATATTTGTATTTGTGGGTGTTAGGAACAAGCTATAGCTTTAAGTTAATTTATATTTTTTGTGTGTGTTAAGAAAGGTGACATCTGGCTTTGGTTTCAGTTTAGAGTTTTTGTGAGATGAGCCAGCAAGTCTGGGGACCTGCTTGTATACATGCATTTTTAATAGGCTTTACGACTCTTAAAGTGAAGAGATGGGTTACCAAGGAGTTAGTATGTAGAGAAGTTAAACAAAATAATGTAGAAAAAAACTGTGCCTGTGCCTAGCAAAAAGAGATCAGAGGGAAATCCACAGAGATATAGGAAAAGAGAAGAAAAGCAGTTTTTGGTTTCAGTAGATCTGTGTATACTACAGAGTGACGGCGGAAAAAATCTAAGACTCTATAGCTGGAAATGAAGCCAGACTGTTAAGGATATGTATTGCTCTAAAGTTAAAGTAATAGGAAATTTAATGTGAGTTTACTGGATATCTCAAGGAAGATGCCAATTGTGGAAGAACTTCTAGTGAATGTTCAGAATTCTACTGGAAAAGAAACTTCTTTGCAATGGAACCAGCTCTATCCTTTGTGTGGAAAAGTGGTACCTCTTCACTGGAGTGTTAGGTCTGTAAGGATATTGCTAGGATAAATAGCCTGAATTTGAATCATGTGTTCTTGATGTGTGTGTTGAAATTTTTCCAACCTTTTTGTTGTCTAGTTAATGCTTCTTGTTTAATAAATGTTTTACCCTTTTGTTAAAAAGTAAACAGCAGACTCCTGCGAATCTGTTTCAGTAAGTACCCTCCACAGTTTAAAAAAACTAAACAAAATTATGATCTTCCATTCTGGGATCTGACTTGTCCAGTAATAACGCCAGCTGGGATCATAACACATGTCCCATCAGATTCTGAACTTCAAATTAATTTTAATATTTTAAAACTGAACACAAAAGTCTGCAGAAGATGGCTGTCTGAGGGTCACTTGGCTTCTTTTGTGAGTTGAAATTACTCCCCCATCTCAAGAGGGAACAAAAGGAACATTCCTGACTGATGTTGAATCAAGGGCCTTTCCTGAAACTAATCCAGAAGTGTATTATCAAATTGAATGGGTCATTCAAACACAAAGACTTTGGCTGACTCAAACTGTCAATGTGTTAAACATCAACACAGGAATGGAATCAACATACACACCACCCTTTGTTTTGAAAAAAGATTTTGAACTTGTAAAAGTCGCATGATGAAGAAGCCATGATTTTTGTCTGCCTTTTAAATTCAGCTAGAAGCTGTTTTCCAGACAGAATTCCACCAGAAAAGCTACAAAATTAGCTACAAGCCATCAAGCAGCCAAGGCAATCAACAGCAAAACCTTGTAAGCAGGAATCCAAAGAGCAGGACTCCTTCCAGCCTCTTTGAACTTTGAGTTCACTTGAGAACCAGCCTCCTAGAAATTTGACTACAAGAATCCTCACAGCCTGCTGAGAAATCTCTTGTATTACAATATCCTCATTTCAACTGTAAAGTATCACCATCAGCTAAGAAACTATAGGCCTATCATAAAAGAGACTGAGACAATTATAGTCTATAGCAGTATATGATCTTCATTTGTATCTAACCTTGTAAGTGTGAGATTGTATGTGAGATGAGTGTGTGAGAAGTGTTTAAATTCAGAGTAAGCAAGTGAGAATAAACAATTTTCTTTATTTTAAACTTACACAGCTTGCTGCTGAGTTAAATAATTTAAGATCCACTCTCTGAAGATAAGAAAACACATACCTCTTACATACAAACATACTGATGACATGCAGTAAAGAGACCACAATAAATTACTCCTGTGACCATGGCTATGTATGACAGTGGTATGTACACAGAAGCACATTTATTTCTGCATATACCTTCAGTGGATAAAGCAAACGCTATTTACGTTCAATCAAAAAGCATTTCAGTGCCCCTGAAACTATGTCACACAAACTACTTTCCAAATCCTTTAAGAATAAAGCAGGCACCTCTCCTCCAGTTCAGTACCATCCCTGCAACACTGCTTATCTCCAAATCACTGTGTGCAATGACATGCGAGGCCCAGTAATAACATAATCACCCAGGCTTTGATGTTGAGTTGGAGATTTCATGCTTAAAGATTAAGCTCTATAAGAAATGCATGTATCTGATAATGTCCTATTTCATTAATGAGTACTGTTCTGGGCATGTGGGGGGCGGTGGGGGTGGTGCAGTGAGGGCTGTGTGTGGAATATAATGGGCAAGTGTTCAAATCACAGACACAAAACTCATTTCATTTCATTAGGTGAACACATACATATTTCCAAGTTCCACACAAAGCTAAAATCATCAATGCATTGGTTTATTAAGATGAGAACATTAAAGGCCACCAATAATTGGAGGTATGCACTCGCAGAATCAAATTATTTCGACCAGTAACATATTAGCCATGGCTCGGAACATCAGTTGCAGTATAATTTATCGATGTATCATTAACTAATTATTTATGATACAATGCGATCCACTGAATTAACTTTTAAAGAATATCAAATTACTTACTTTGAAACAAGTGAAAACTTAAAGGATACAAAAGATTTAATGTTATTTGCTTGAGTTGGTATAAAAACATTGGCATTTGATGCACTATGTTGTGCATACAGTAAAAACAGAAAGTGTTAGAAAAACTCAGCAGGTCTTACAGTATCTGCAAAGAAAGAAACATAGTTAACATTTTGGAATTCCGAAGAAGAATCACATTGGACTCGAAACATCCAAACATCTACCTATCCAGCCATGTTCAGGGATCTGTGGACAGGTACCCCAAGGTCCCCCTGTTCCTCTACCCTTCTCAGTGTCCTACCATTTATTGAGTGTTTCCCTCCCTTGTTAACTTTCCCCAAATGCATTACTTCACACTTCTCTGGATTAAACTCCATTTGTTACAGTTCCATCCACCTGACTAGTCCATTGATCTCTTCCTACAGTCTACAGTTTTTTTCTTCATTATCAACCACATGGCCAATCTTTGTATCATGTGCAAACTTCTTAATCATGCCCCTTACATCCAAGACCAATCATTGATAGATACCACAAAAAGCAAGGTACCTAGGCTTCGGCTGACAAGTGGCAAGTAACATTCGCATCACACAAGTGCCAGGCAATGACCGTTTCCAACAAGAGAGAATCTATCGATGGCCCCTTGACATTCAATGGCATTTCCATCGCTGAATTCCTCACTATCAACATCCTGGGGGTTACCATTGACCAGAAACTGAACTGGACTAGCCAAATAAATACAGTGACTACAAGAGCAGGTCAGAGGCTAGGAATCATGCGATGGGTAACTCACCTCCTCACTCCCCAAAGCCTGTCCAGCATCTACAAGGTACAAATCAGGAGTGTGAAGGAATACTCCTCACTTGCCCAGATGAGTGCAGCTCCCACAACACTCAAGCAGCTTGATACTGTCCAGAACAAAGCAGCCCACTTGACTGGCACCACTTCCACAACATTCACTCCCTCCACCACCGACGCACAGTAGCAGCAGTGTGTGCCATCTACAAGATGCACTACAGGAATTCACCAAGGCTCCTTCAACTGCACCTTCCAAGCCCATGACCACTGCCATCTAGAAGGACAAGGGCAGCAGATAGATGGGAAGACCACCACCGGGAAGTTCCCTTCCAAGTCACTCACCATCCTGACTTGGAAATATATCGCCGTTCCTTCACTGTCACTGGATCAAAACCCTGGAACTCCCTTCCTAACAGCACTGTGGATGTACCTACACCACATGGGCTGCAGTGGTTCAGGAAGGAAGCTCACCACCAGCTTCTCAAGGACAATTAGAGATGGGCAATAAATGCTGGCCCAGCCAGCAAAGCTCATATCCCGTGAATGAATGAAAAAAAAACTCAGCAGCCATTATTTTTTCTGCACTTCCTCGGATTGGTCCCAATTTGGGGCCACAAGATCCAACAAAAGGCATTCAATATGAACCATACACATGTCCTCTGCCTCCCCAGACAGGTTACCATTATGGTTCTGAATAGGCCCCACTCATTCTTCAGTTATCCTCTTGCTCTCTATGTATTTATAAATAATTTTTGGGTTTTTGCTGATTTTACTTGCCAACACTTTTTTCATGCCCCACCTTTGTTTTTCTCATTTCCTTTTTAATTATGCACCTACACTTTTTATATTCCAGTAGATTTTCTGCAGTATTGAGCCCTTGGTATTTGTCATAAGCTTCCTTTTTTATACTTTATCCTCTCATTTAATCCCAATTGTATTGTGTTTTAACACCTTCATTGCAGCATTTAAAAAACCTGGGCTATGAGGAGATATTTTGATCTGATACCAGTTGGGCAGCTTCTACCACCATCTGTGCTTACTGAGCATGTGCAGTTTGTCTCATGTAATTTGTTAATCAAAAGAAGTTGAAAGGTCAAATATGTTGCTCCTCATCCTGTAAGGATTTGAGAATTTCTAGAACTTCCCAACTTACTTTCGAAGCAGCAGGCAGTTAAATTCTCAAGACTTAATTTCAGAGGCTTACTTATATCTCTTCATCAATGCTATTTTCTAATATGAGCTGCTTTGACAGACAGCATTAGTGCATAATGGATGCTAAGCATTAAAAAAAGAAAATAGATTATTTATTAAGATTTTTCTTTAGTTACTTGCTTCTAAGGCTAGAGAGAGAGCGAGAGGAGGACTGTGGGACAGGCAGTCAGCAGCACCTAGAGGAGTCAGGAGTTGAGGAGTGCGAGAGGAGCTGGGAGTTGAAGAGAAGCGCGAGAGGAGTTGGGAGTTGAAGAGGAGTGTGAGAGGAGTCAGGAATTGAAAAGGAGTACTAGAGTTGCTGGGTGTTGAAGAGAAGCACGAGAGGAGTCAGGAGTTGAAGAGGAGTGCGAGAGGAGTCGAGAGTTGAAGAGAAGCTGGGAGAGGAGCCGGGAGTTGAAGAGGAACGCGAGAGGAGTCGGGAAATGAAAAGGAATGCGAGAGGAGCCGGGAGTTGAAGAGAAGCGCGAGAGGAGACGGGAGTTGAAGAGGAGCGCGAGAGGAGTCGAGAGTTGAAGAGAAGAGTGAGAGGAGTTGGGATTTGAAAAGGAGCGCGAGAGGAGCTGGGAGTTGAAGAGGAATGCGAGAGGAGTCAGGAGTTGAAGAGAAGTTGGGAGAGCAGGGGTGACTGAGGGAGTTCGGTGAGGAGGGATCGAGGTGATCCTTTGAGTACCGTGAGTACGACCGGATAAGCATTTACTACTTTTATTGCTTATAGTTTTTAAGGTCTTATTTTGTGGTTCATTTTTTGTAGGGGCTATATTCTGTAACAACGAGGAGCAGGGAAGAAGGGCCCAAGAGTAATTGATATTAAATATCTTCCAAAAGGTTTAATTTAATTTAAAGGTGTAAGTCATGGCAGGAGAGCTCAAAGCCATGGTGTGCTCCTCTTGCTCTATGTCGGAAGCCGGGCTCATTTCCAATGCCTGGGGCCAGCATGTGTGTGGGAAGTGTCTCCAGCTGCAGCTCCTGGAAGCCCGGGTTTTGGAGCTGGAGCGGCGGCTGGAGACACTGTGGAGCATCCGCGAGGTGGAGAGTATAGTGGATAGCATGTGTAGAGAGGTGGTCACACCACAGGCTAAGGATCCACAGGCAGGAAGGGAATGGGTGACCACCAGGCAAAGCAAGAGGACTAGGCAGGCAGTGCAGGAATCTCCTGTGGCTATTCCCCTGCAAAAAAGATATACCGCTTTGGATACTGTTGGGGGGAATGGCCTCTCAGGAGAAAGAAGCAACAGCCAAATTTGTTGCACCACAGTTGGCTCTGCTGCACAGGGGAGGAATAAAAAGTGTGGGACTGCAATAGTTATAGGGGATTCAAATGTAAGGGGAATAGATAGGCGTTTCTGTGGCGGGAAACAAGACTCCAGGATGGTATGTTGCCTCCCTGGTGCTAGGGTCAAGGATGTCTCAGAGCGGCTAGAGGACATTCTGAAGAAGGAGGGTGAACAGCCAGTGGTCGTGGTACACACTGGTACAAATGACATAGGTTAAAAAAAGGGAGTTAGGAAGTAAGTTGAAAATAGGACCTCAAAGGTAGTGATCTCAGGATTACTACCAGTTCCACGTGCCAGTCAGAGTAGAAATAACAGGATATATCGGATGAATACGTGGAAGAAGAGATGGTGTGAAGGGGAGGGTTTCAGATTCCTGGGGCATTGGGACCAATTCTAGGGGAGGTGGGACCAGTACAAACTGGACAGGTTACACCTGGGCAGGACCGGGACTGATGTCCTAGGGGGAACATTTGCCACAGTGGTTGAGGAGGGTTTTAACTAAAATGGCAGGGGGATGGGAACCTGCACAAGGAGCCATAGGAAGGGGAATCAAAAAAAAGAACAAAAGACAGAAAGCGGAATAAGAAAAGTGATAGTCAGAGAAATCAAGGGCAAGAATCAAACAGGGCCTCTGTGAAAAATAGTGGGAACGGGACAAGCAATGTTAAAAAGACCAGCCTTAAGGCTTTGTGCCTTAACGCGAGCAATAAAGTGGATGAATTAACTGCGCAAATAGATGTAAACAGGTATGATATAGTCGGGATTACGGAGACATGGCTTCAGGGTGGCCAGGGATGGGAACTGAACATCCAGGGGTATTTATGAAGGACAGACAAAACGGAAAAGGCGGTGGGGTTGCATTGCTGGTTCAAGAGGAAATTAACGCAATAGTGAGAAAAGATATTAGCTCCGAAAATGTGGAATCTGTATGGGTAGAGCTGAGAAACACTAAGGGGCAAAAAACTTTAGTGCGGGTTGTATATAGACCCCCAAACTGTGGTGGTAATGTTGGGAATGGCATTAAACAGGAAATTAGAGACGCATGTAATAAAGGAACATCTGTAATTATGGGGACATTAATATGCATATAGATTGGGCAAATCAAATTATTAACAATACCGTAGAGGAGGAATTCCTCGAATGTATATGGGATGTTTTTCTGGATCAATACATTGAGAAACCAATGAGAGAACAGGCCATCTTCGACTGGGTATTGTGTAATGAGAAAGGAAGAATTGGCAATCTAGTTGAGCGAGGTCCCTTGGGGATGAGCGACCATAATATGATAGAATTCTTCATCAAGATGGAGAGTGATGTAGTTGATTCTGAGACTTTGGTCCTGAATCTTAGTAAAGGAAACTATGATGGCATGAGGCACGAGTTGGCTATGATGGATTGGGAAACGTTACTTAAAGGGATTACGGTGGATAGGCAATGGCAAACATTCAAAGAGCGCATGGGTGAACTGCACAATTGTTTATTCCCGTCTGGCGCAAAAGTAAAACAGGAAAGGTGGCCAAACCATGGCTTACAAGGGAAATTAGAGATAGTATTAGATGCAAGGAAGAGGCATACAAATTGACCAGAAAAAACAACAGGGCCTGAGGATTGGGAGCAGTTTAGAATTCAGCAAAGGAAGACCAAGGGATTGTTTAAGAAAGGGAAAATAGAGTACGAGAGTAAGCTTGCAGGGAACGTAAAAACTGACTGTAAAAGTTTCTATAGGTATGTGAAGAGAAAAAGAATGGATGAAGACAAATGTAGGTCACTTACAGTCAGAAACAGGGAAATTTATAATGGGGAACAAAGAAATGGCTGACCAACTAAATACACACTTTGGTTCTGTCTTCGCAAAGGAGGACACTAATAACATACCAGAAATGTTGGGGAACACGTGCTTAGTGAGAGGGAGGATCTAAAAGAAATTAGTATTAGTAGGGAAATGGTGTTGGGGAAATTGATGGGATTGAAGGCCGATAAATCTCCAGGGCCTGATAATCTACATCCCAGAGTACTTAAGGAAGTGGCACTAGAAATAGTGGATGCATTGGTGGTCATCTTCCGAGAGTCTATAGACTCGGGAACAGTTCCTACAGATTGGAGGGTAGCTAATGTAACCCCATTATTTAAAAAGGGAGGTAGAGAGAAAACAGGGAATTATAGACCAGTCAGCCTGACATCGCTAGTGGGGAAAATTCTAGAGTCCATTATAAAAAATTTAATAGCTGAGCACATGGAAAACAGTGGCAGAATCGGACAGAGTCAGCATGGATTTATGAAAGGGAAATCATGCTTGACAAATCTACTGGAATTTTTTGAGGGCGTAACTAGTAGAGTTGATGAGGGGGAGCCAGTGGATGTGGTTTATTTGGACTTTCAGAAGGCTTTTGACAAAGTCCTGCATAAGAGATTGGCGTGTAAAATTAAAGCTCATGGGATTGGGGGTAGTGTATTGAGATGGATAGAAAACTGGTTGGCAGACAGGAAACAAAGAGTAGGAATAAACGGGTCTTTTTCCGAATGGCAGGCTGTGACTAGTGGGGTACCGCAGAGATTGGTGCTGAGACCCCAGTTATTCACAATATATATTAATGATTTAGATGAGGGAATTAAATGTAATATCTCCAAATTTGCAGATGACACAAAGCTGGGTGGGAGGGTGAGCTGTGAGGAGGATGCAGAGGTGCTTCAGTGTGATTTGGACAAGCTGAGTGAGTGGGCAAATGCATGGCAGGTGCAGTATAATGTGGATAACATTGAGGTTATCCATTTTGGTAGCAAAAACAGGAAGGCAGATTATCATCTGAATGGCTATAAATTGAGAGAGGGGAATGTGCAATGAGACCTGAGTATCCTTGTACGCCAGTCGCTGAAGGTAAGCATGCAGGTGCGGCAGGCGGTAAAGAAGGCAAATGGTATGATGGCCTTCATAGCCAGAGGATTCGAGAACAGGAACAGGGATGCCTTGCTGCAATTGTACAGGGCCTTGGTGAGACCACACCTGGAATATTGTGTGCAGTTTTGGTCTCCTTATCTGAGCAAGGATGTACTTGCTACAGAGGGACTGCAGCAAAGGTTTACCTGACTGATTCCTTTGATGGCGGGACTGACATAAGAGGAGAGATTGAGTTGATTAGGATTATATTCACTGGAGTTCAGAAGAATGAGGGGGGGATCTCATAGAAACCTATAAAATTCTAACAGGACTAGACAGGGTAGATGCAGGAAGGATGTTCCCAATGGTGGCGGAGTCCAGAACCAAGGGTCACAGTCTGAGGATATGGGGTAGACTATTTAGGACTGAGATGAGGAGAAATTTCTTCACCCAGAGAGTACTGAGCCTGTGGAAATCATTACCACAGAAAGTAGCTGAGACCAAAACATTGTATGTTTTCAAGAAGGAGTTAGGTATAGCTCTTGGGGTGAAAGGGATAAAAAGGTATGGGGAGAAAGCGGGAGCAGGCTATTGAGTTGGATGATCAGCCATGATCATAATGAATGGCGGAGCAGGCTCAAAGGGCCGAATGGCCTACTCCTGCTCCTCGTTTCTATTAAGTTAAAAAAAAACTCCAATTATTCTGAAGTTTCCAGAATGTTTAAATGTATAAACATATGGCTACTGTGCAATGACCTTTTGAGGTCATATTTGTTTCTTGATAAAATATCATCCTTATTAAGGCTAAATAAGTCAGCAAATTCACAAACTGCACAGTAAAGGGTAACTATTGAGAAAGCACAAAAATCATATTTGATTAATATTTTAAAGTGGGAATATCAAGATAGGAAATGACAGGAAAAAAGGGAAAGTAATGTGGGCGGGATAGCCTAAAATCCCAAAGAGTCCGTAGTTTGAGAAGGAGGCTGATGAATTGAAAGACAGTGGACATAGTTCTAAAGTGGATATTGACAGTTTGGCACTAGTCTCCTGCCCCTCCTTCTTTCAAAATATAATAAATGGTATCAAAAAATTAAACCTGGAATATTAATTTGACATAAATTGTGAGTAGGAATACAAGGCACACATTCAAATGAGAATTGACATCACTGCAGTTTTCATGCAGAGGAAATAGATTTTCTCCATTTATCCTATCAAATCCTTTAATTATCTTGATTATATCATCTCTTAATCTTCTTTACTCAAGGGAATACAACAATCTATGTAACCCATCTTCATGATTCAATCCTTTTAACTCTGATATCATTCTGGTGAATTTGTGCTGCTGGACCATTTCAGAGTCAATCCCATTGCTGTGGGTCTTGAGTCACATACATACAGGCCAGGAGAGCAGATTTCTTCCCTTAAAGGGCATTAATGAACCAGATGGGTTTTTACAACAATCAATTATAGTTTTGAGCTAGCTTTATACTGCAGATTTAACTTAACTGAATTGAAATTCTTCTTGTAACTATGCTGGGATTTGGACCCATGTCCCAAAGCATTAGTATGGGCTGCTGGATTACTAGTCCAGTGACTTTGCCACTATACTACCATCTCCCTAACCCACCCTGGATTCTTGGAAGAAGGAAGGATTGAGGGAGGGAAGGAGCTGCAGCATTTTAAGAAGCAAAGAAAAATAAAACAGTTTTTTGATAGTTTGCCTGAAGTAAAAATGCCAACTGTGTCTTTTGACAGAAAGGCACTTTCAGACTTGCTATCTTTCACATGAGTTTTAAGCCAAGGTCCCGTATAGTTGTTCAATTGGATATAAAAGTTCCAACAGCATCGTTGAAAAAAAAAACAGCAGGGGATCCATCCTGACCTACATTTATCCTTTAATTAACACCACCTGAAAACAGATTAAATCATTATTCATCTCCCCCACATCAATTTCCCTTTGCCTGTCATTTCCTATCTTTATATTCCCACCTTAAAATATTTATGTAACCAGCTTTATTTGTTGCTGCTTTTGGGACCATGTTGTGTGTAATATGCTGCCCCATTTTCCTGCATAACAACTGTAACTCAAGCCATTTGAGATGTCTTCAGGAGTAAAAATGTGCTATTGAAGTGCAAGTTTGTTCTTTCCTTTAATAGAGTGAATAATTTTCCATTCAAGTTGATGTTTGAGAGGGTGATAAAGTTATTGAGTAAGAGTTTCTGCTCCAGGTGTGAATGCACCTTATTCTGCCTGTTTTGAGAACTCAAACTAATTTGCATATGGGTACACGCAGAATCTGCGTGACAATGTTTTAAAATAATTTAAAAAAAGGCTTCAAAAAATATTCCTTGATATAAATAGTTGTTTGGTAGTACAGAGCCTGGGTATTGCTGAAAAAAGAGACTTTTTTTTGCCAGTGTGATGCTAGGTATGTAGGCCATACATCCCAAAGATTGATGGATCGTATCAAACAACATGTCCCTTCCGCTGTTCGCAATGGGTAAGGTAGGGCTATACCCAACTGGCCCGTGCTTGCAAGACTCAAAACACAGTGCACAACATTAGACATGATTCCCAATTGGACAACATTTGTTAAATAATCCTCAGGTAGAGGAGTTCAGTCTAGGAGTTTCTACTAGCTCAAAGGAAAATTAGGCCAAATTCTCAATGGCCCCATGATGTGCCCACAAGTAAAACTCTGTTCCCCATTCAAGCATCAAAAAGCATGTCTTTCGACCTTAAATACATTAGAAACCACCACTTTGACCTTCTCTATCAGCGCAATAGCTCTCTTTGAGCTCAAGCATCCAACATGGTGGTTTTCCAGCAGGCTATTCATGACAGAATATTTAAAATGTTCGTGAGGAATGAAGTGGAAGAAAGTGTTGGCACAGTAGTGTTCCCTTTTAACTTAGATGAGTGGAGATTCTCCTCACTCGGTAAATAGTGAGAATTGTAAAATTTTTCCAGCAAAGCACACAACTGTTGCTGCTATCCTTTATACTTTGCAAGTAGAGTCACTGTATTAAATAGCATTATGGCAAAAACTCTTAGCATTGGAAAAAAGGCTAATGAAACCTGTAAAGGAAGCATGCTGATGTACAAATGGATCCTCTGAATTTATCTGCTGTGCCTGCCATTCAATAGTGTCTCGTCATGCTTCAGAAAAATGTCCAAATGCTTTGAAGTGTGGTGACTTATATTCTCGAGGCAATGCAGAGCTATTTTGCATACAACATGAACTTACCAATTGCACCTCTTTTGGATAATGTGGAGGATGAACATCGAACAAAGGAGGTGGAGGATTCTTTCATTCTTCTTCACATGTCATCATTTTGTCTTTAATGTAAACCTAAACCGCAAGGAAAAGGCAGAAAGGGGTTTTATTTAATATTCCATCTGAAGCCCTTTGACAAGGCAATGGTTTCTTCGAAGAGGTTATGTACTTTACCCTGATATCCTGGAGTGTTGTTTTAATCTACAATTCTCTAAACTCCCTAATTGCCTTTGAGTCAAAGTGCATCAATCAGTGTTCATATGAATGGAGTAAAGGAGGAAAGAACTACTACTAAAAGAACAATTTTCACTTTCTCAGGGTCGTTTATTTCACAAAGCATTTTAAAGCCAATTAATTACTTTTGAAGTGCAGCTACCATTGTTGTCAACAAAAATATGCTACAAATGGAAAATGAACTAATAGCCAAATAACCTGCTTTTGGTTCTGTTGCTTGAAGGAGGATGTTTGGCCAGGATGTTAGGACAACCCCTTGTGCTGATTCGAATAGTGCCCTGGGACATTTTATATTTAAGAATGGGGCTAACTTTCCTTCTTTTAAGGTTGTAAGGTGATGAGAGTCTAAGGTGTTTGATTCTACAGCATAAGAAGAGTCTGGATTTGAGGTATGTCGCTGATCAAGTTAATGAAATGCAATTTTGGTAGAGGTTCCATTTGCTCTACCACCTTAATCTGTATCATAAAATTAAGTAGCACAGCTAGGTTCAGTTCTCATGATTAAAATTCAAGTGATAACTTTGAGTGAGGAAGAAGTTAATTGAGATGATTTATCTTTGTGTCAAGATCCACAATCTGATGTATGAGGTTAATCATATTGCCCATATTTCTTGAGGACATTTTCTCATTGCAGAATCAGGTGTCTATTTAACTCATGACCTTTCATCTCTTCTTTTGGTACTGGGGAAAGATTTCAACAGGTTTTTAGATAGCTGTTCACTCTGAATTTTGGAATATATTTTGTAAAAATTCCATCAACTTCATATCACATCATTGGAGAAACATTGGAAATTATAACTGCCTCAAAACCAATTACTGAAAAACAACTCGCATTTATATAGCAGCTTTGTTGTAGTCCCAAGGTACCACATACAGGACAAAGTGCATTTTCCATCTATAAGCAATGTGTTCACAGCTAGAAAGAAAGACTTGTATTTATATAGCGACTCTCACAACCTCAGGACATTGCAAAGAACTTTACAGCAATGAAGTACTTTGAAATGTAGTTATAGTTATAATGTAGGAAATGCAGCAGTTGATTTGCGTACAGCAAGCTTCCACAAGCAGGAATGTAATAATGACCAGATTTTTTTTTACATTCATTCATGGGATGTGATGTCACTGTCTAGGCCAGCACTTATTGCTCATCCCAATCTGTTTTAGTGATGTTTGCTGTTAGATAAATATTGTCTCCTCTGCTCAACCAAATAGTGCCATGATGCCATGAAATGTTTTACATCCACCTGAGAGAGCAGACAAGGCCTGTTTTTAAAAAATTCTTTGACAAGATATGGCATCACCAGCAAGGCCAGCATTTATTGCTATTCCCTAATTGCCCTTGAAAAGGTGGTGATGAGCTGCCTTCTTGAACTGCTGCAGTCCATATAGTGTAGGTACACCCACAGTGCTGTTAGGGAGGAAATTCCAGGATTTTGACCCAGTGTAGGAACGGCGATATATTTCCAAGTCAGGATGGTGAGTGACTTTGAGGGGAACTTCCAGGCGGTGGTCTTCCCATCTATCTGCTGCCCTTGTGCTTCCAGGTTGTGGATTTTGTTTAAATTTGCTAATGGCACAAAGCTAGGTGGGAATGCGAGTTGTAAGGAGAATGCAAGGAGGCTTCAAGGGGACTTGGAAAGGCTAAGTGAATGGGCAAGAACATGGCAGATGGAATATAATGTGAATAAGTGTGAAGTTATTCACTTTAGTAGAAAAAACAGCAAGGCAGAATATTTCTTAAATGGTGAGAGGTTGGGAAGTGTTGATGTCCAAAGGGACCTGGGTGTCCTTGTTCATAAGTCACTAAAAGCTAACATGTAGGTGCAGCAAGCAATTAAGGAGGCAAATGATATGTTGGCCTTCATTGCAAGGGGATTTCAGCACATGAGTAAAGATGTCTTTCAGTAATTGTATAGAGCCTTGGTAAGATTGCACCTACAGCACTGCGTAGAGGCTTGGTCTCCTTACCTAAGGAAGGATACACTTGCCATGGAAGGAGTGCAATGGAGTTTGACCAGACTAATATCCGGGCTGGTAAAATGGTCTTATTAGGTGAGATTGAGGAAACTGGGCCTGTATTCTCTGGACATTCAAAGAATGAGAAGTGATTTCAATTAAACTTACCAAGTACTTGCAGGGCATGACAGGGTAGATGTAGGTAGGATGTTTTCTCTGGCAGTTGAGTCTAGAACCAGGGGAAGTAGTCTCAGAATGGCAAACCATTTAGGGCTGAGATGAGGAGGATTTTCTTCACTCAGAGGGTGGGTGAATATTTAGAATTCTCCATCTCAGAGGGTTGTGGAAGCTCAATCATTGAGCATGTTCAAGACAGAAATCAATAGGTTTCTGGATACTATTGACATCAAGGGATATGGGGATAGCACAGGAAAGTGGTGTTGAGTTGGATGATCAGCCATGATTACATTGAATGGTGGAGCAGGCTCAATGGGCTGAATGGCTTACTCCTGCTCCTATGTTCCTATGAAGGTGCTTTGAAAGGAGTCTTGATGAGTTGCTGCAGTTCATCTTGTAGATGGTATGCACTGCTGCCACTGTACAGCAGTGGTGGATGGATTGAATGTTTAAGGTAGTGAAGGTAGCCAATCAAACAGGTTGCTTTGTTCTGGATGGTGTCAAGCTTCTTGAGTGTTGTGGGAGATGCACTCATCCAGGCAAATGGAGAGTATTCCATCACATTCCTGACTTGTGCCTTATCGATAGTGGACAGGCTTTGGGGAGTCAGGAGGTGAGTTACTCACCACAGGATTCCCAGCCTCTGACCTGCTCTTGTAGCCACAGTTTTTATATGACTAGTCCAGTTCATTTTTTGGACCAATGGTAACCCCCAGGATGTTCATAGTGGGGCATTCGGTGATGGTAATGCCATTGAATGTCAAGGGAGATGGATAGATTTTCTTTTGTTGGAACTTTTTGCGGCACAAATGTTATTTTTCCACTGGCTGTTGTTGAGGTTTTGCTGCATATGGACATGGACTGCCTCAGCATCCGAGGAGTCATGAGTTCATTTGCCATCTCCTAACTTTCCATTATCAATTCCCCAGGACCAATGCTCACTTTGTTAACTCTTTTTTTAATTTAAGTATCTATAGAAACGCTTACTATCCATCTTTATATTACTAGCTAGCTTTCACCTGTAGTCTACTTTTTCCCTCCTTATTAATCTTTTTGTCATTCTCTGCGATCATTACGTTCTTTCCAATCTTTTGACTTGCCACCCGTTTTTGCGTAATTATATGCTTTTTCTTTAAGTTTGATACTGTCTTTAACATTTTTAGTTAACCACGAATGGTGGGCCCTCTCCTTGGAAGTTTTCTTTCTCATTGGAATGTATATTTTCTGTGTATTCTGAAATATCTGTTTAAAAGTCTGCCACTGACCTATCCCTTAACCTTATTTGCCAGTTCACTTTAGCTAGCTCTGCTTTCATGCCCTCATAATTGCCCTTATTTAAGTTTAAAATACTAGTCCAGGACGCACTCGTTTCCCCCTCAAATGAATGTAAAGTTCAATCATATTATGATCGCTGCTACCTAGGGGTGGCCTTTACTATGAGGTTATCAATGAATCCTATCTCATTGCTCAATACCAGGTCTAGTATAGCCTGCTCTCTGGTTGTCTCCAGAATGTGCTGTTCTAAGAAACTATCACAAAAACATTCTATAAACTCCTCATTTACACTACCTTTGCCCATCTGATTTTTTCAGTCTATATGTAGATTAAAATCCCTCATGATTATTGCTGTACCTTTCTGACAAGCTCCCATTATCTCTTCTTTGATACTCTGTCCTACCATCTAGTTACAATTTAGGGGGCCTGTACACCAGTCCCACAAGTGATTTCTTGCCTTTATCATTTCACATTTCAACCCAAACCACTTCTACATCCTAGTTTCCTGAATTTAGGTCATCCCTCTCTAATGTGATAATACCAACATTAAATAACAGAGCCACCCCTCCACCTTTTTCTAACTCCCTGTCCTTCCTAAATGTCACGTACTCTTCAATATTTAGGTCCAAGTCGATATCATACTTTAGATATTGCTATCAGAATGTACATTATTTATTTTTATTTGCGCTACCAGTTCATCTGTTTTGTTTCAAATGCTACTTGCGTTTAGATACAGGGTCTTTAGTTTTGTCCTTTTATTATTTTTGTAGCATCTAGCCTTATCTGCTGGTTTACTCTTAGATTTGTGCCCTCTGTCCCTTCCTGTCACGGTCTGTTTATCATTTCCCATATTAATACCTCTCTCTCTTATCTTGTCTCAACTCCTTGGTTTTCCACATCCTCTCACATTTGATCCCTTGCTCCCACTATTCAGTTTAAACCCTCTCTACTTCCCTAGTTATGCAGCTCACAAGGGCCCCAGCCCCAGCACCGTTCGGATGTAGATCCTGGAACTGAAACAATTGACCCCCAACAACCACGACCAATCACAGAATTTTTACAGCGCAGGAGGAGGCCATTCGGCCCATCATGTCTGCACCAGCTCTCCAAACGAGCATTATGACTTAGTACCATTCTCCTGCCTTTTCCCCATAGCCCTTGCACATTGTTTCTATTTGAATAACCATCAAATTCCCTCTTGAATGCCTCGATTGAACCTGCCTCCACTGTACTTCCAGGCAGTGCATTCCAGACCCGAACCACAGCTTTTCTCACATCACATTTGCTTCTTTTGCCAATCACTTTAAATCTGTTCCCTCTCATTCTCGATCCTTTTACGGACAGGATAAGTTTCTCCCTAACTATTCTATCCAGCCCCTTCATGATTTTGAACAGCTCTATCAAATCTCTTCCTAGCCTTCTCTCTAAGGAGAACAGTCCCAACCTCTACAATCTATCTTCATAACTGAAGTTTCTCATCCCTGGAACCATTCTTGCAAACCTCTTCTGCACCCTCTCCAATGCGTTCACATCCTTCCTATAGTATGGTACCCAGAAGTGTACACAATACTCTAGCTGACTATTGACCTATATAAGCTCAGCATAACCTCCCTGCTCTTGTACTCTATGCCACTGATAAAGCTCACAATACAGTATGCTTTATTAACTGCTCTCTCCACCTGTCCTATCATCTTCAATGATTTTCGTACATATACACTCAGATCCCTCTGCTCCTGCACCCCTTTGAGAATTGTACCCCTTATTTTATATTGTCTCTCCATGTTCTTCCTGCCAAAATGCATCACCTCACACTTCTCGGTATTGAACTTCATCTGCCACCTATCTGTCCAACTTGTCTATGTCCTTTTGAAGTTCTGTACTGCTGGCTTCACAGTTTACAATGCTTCCAAGTTTCACATCATCCACAATCTTTGAAATTGTCCCCTGCACTCCAAGATCTAGATCATTAATATATATCAGGAAAAGCAAGTGTCCCAAAACCAATCCCTGGGGAACCCCACTACAAATCTTCCTCCAGCCCGAAAAATATCCATTGAGCATTACCATCTGTTTATGTGCCCCTCATACTCCTATGTGCCTCCATATCCTCTTATACCACCATGTCACATCATACCCCCATTTCCACCTCCATGCCCCCCCATGTGTCCTCCATAGCTACTCTCCCAGCATCTGCTACGGGCTGACCTCAGGGGCTGCGCAGATGAAATGGACATGAAAAAAAAATGTTGAACAATTTAATAGAGCTCTCACTGAAACACATTTCATACTCACCTCAAGTGGCCAATCAATTCTAAAAACAAACATCTATTCAGTAGCCAAATCAAAGACATATATCCCTTTAAAAACCTCGTAAAGCTATCAATCAAACTGTCTACACTACCCACTGCTAAGATATGTGGCTTTCATATTTTGAACCTAAACCAAATATTCATAATGGGTTCAGCTGTCCAAACAAACCATTACAGCTTCAAACAATGAAGCCTATTAAAACCAAAATAACATATGGCAAGGTTTTGACTAAGCTATACCTGATGGACTGTCAAGCAAGCAGTTCAGGAGCAGGTGGCTGTTCTTTCTTTCTCTAAGTGAAAGTTGAAAACCAATTTATTTTTCAAACTTAAAGTTCTGTGGACATTTAAATAACTTCAGATCATGACACTAGAGCTCCAAAGCACTGTATTCTTCAGCTTTGAATACATAATAACTTTTTTCCAAAAGGGAAAAGTACTCTAATGCATCTGAACACTTAAACAATGATGATCAAAGTAATGGTCAACTTACCATTGCAGGATGAAGACCTATAGTCAGTCACCTTAGTAAAAACACAGATAACTGATAATACAACCTTAAACTATTGAAATTGAAAGAATAGGGTTTTTTTTGTATCTCAAAGCAAATGGCCTGTCAATCAAATAATTCTAAGTTAAGGTGGCTGCTTTTTTCCTCACTTGGAAGTGGGGTTCCTCCATGGTTTCCCCATGACTCATTTTCATGAAAATATAATAATTCTCATAATACTATTGTGATTTATTGTAAAGATAGGTCAATTGCGAGGTTTGGATAGTTTCTGTCTGTGTGTGGGGGTGGGATTTGAACCCTTCTAGTGTCAGAGTTTCCCCCATTTAACACCTCAGCCATGCCCCCTGCCTCCACGTGTAAATCCCATTTTTGGGCCCTAATCAACCCTACTCCTCCTTTTACCACTCTCTTACTACTTATATGCCGATAGAAGACTTTGGGATTCCCTTTTATGTTGGCTGCCAGTCCTTTTACATAATCCCTCTTTGCTTCTCCTATTTGCTTCTTCACCTCTCCTCTGAACTTTCTGTATTCTGCTTGGTTCTGAGTTGTATTTTCTACCTGACACCTGTCATAAGCACGCATTTTCTTCTTTATCTTAATTTTTATCTCCGTTTTCATCCAAGAAGCTCTGGATTTGTTTGCCCTACCTTTCCCTTTTGAGGGAATATACTATCATTGTGCCAAACCATTTCATCTTTGATGGTAGCCCATTGTTCAGCTATAGTTTTTCCCCCCAGCATTTCTATCTGTCCCAGCTCCTTTCTTGCCCCATTGAAGTTGGCTCTCCCCCAGTTAATTATTCTTACTCTGGTTTGCACATTATCCTTTTCTATCGTCATCCGAAGCCTTATGATACAATGATCACTGTCTCTTAAACGTCCCCCCAAAGACATTTGGTCTACTTGACCCACCTCATTTCCAAGAAACAACTCCAACAGTGCGTCCTTTCATTTTGGACTGGACACCTACTGCTGTAAAAAATTATCCTGAAAACAATCTAGGAACTCTTGCCCCTCTCTGCTCTTTACACTACCACTGTCCCAGTCTATATTCAGGTAATTCAAGTCCCCCATTATAACTACTCTATAATGTTTGCATCTCTGTAATTTCCCTGCAGATTTGTTTCTCTACATTCTTATCACTATTTGGCGGTCTATAGGCTACACCGAGCAATGTAATTGCACCTTTTTTGTTTCTTAGCTCTAGCCAAATTGATTCTGCCCTTGAACCCTCTGGGACATCCTCTTTCTCCAGCACTGCAATGCTCTCCTTCATCAAGACCACCACCCCTCCTCCTTTTCTTCCTCCCCTATTTTCCCTAATTTCCTTGTACCCTCTTGTACTTGAACTTGTACCCAGGAATATTTAGCACCCAGTCCTGCTCTTCCATGAGCCAGGTCTTTGTTTTCGCCACAACATCATGGCCCGTAAACTTTCACGTTCCCTGCCTTTGGATTTGGGGGGTACCCCAAGCATGAGCTGGGGAATCCCTCTGGGAAGTTCCCAGATAAGGGTTTGCATGGCAATTGCCCAGAAGTGCACGCTTCCTCTGGACAATTGCGCTGCGCTGGGAACCATCCGAAAATGTGGTTTAAATTGCAAACTTCAGATGGTTCTGCTGGAGTTGCACCAATGGTTACTCAGAAAAAGTTAGAAGAATTAAAACCTCTTCTAAGTTCTGAGTAACGATTGTAAAAACCCAGACTGACCCCTCGGGACTCCCCCACACCCCCGACCAACATCTCCCAAATGTAATTCCCCAAATGCCCCACCCCCCAAACTCCGACACCCCCCCGAACTCCGACAGCCCTCACCCCCTGAACTCACGACAACCCAACCCCACCCAATTCCCAACACCCACCATCCCCCCAACTCACAACACCCTGACATCCACTGGCCCCCAAACTCCCAACACCCCCCACCCCCAATCTCCTGGCAACCCCCACCCCTGAACTCCTGACAGCCCCCACCCCCAAACTCATGACAACCCAACCCCACCCAATTCCCAACACCCACCATCCCCCCAACTCACAACACCCTGACATCCAACACCCCCCCGAACTCCTGACACCACCCAACCCCCAAGCTCCCAACAACCCCCACCTCCCGAACTCCCGACAGCCCCCACCCCCGGGCTCCCGACAACCCCCACCCCCTAACACTCCCAGCCCCCCGAAATCCTGACACCAACCACCCCTCCTGTACACCCAACACCTGACACCCCGCATCCCTGACACCACCCCCCCACCGATCTCCAGACACCCCCCTCAACCCCCCGATCTCCTGAGGTTTTCATATTCCCCTTTAGCATGTCCTCATTTTCCCATTTAGCATGTCTTCCCCACTGAGCGTACAAGATCCAAAAGCCAACCCTTATGTCATTCAACTGGCCTGCTAATCAAATTTTGCATATATTTATCCAAGTAAATATCAAACATCTGTGAGCTTCAAAGGAAAACTTTGGTTCACTGCACACCCTTCCAATCTCCAAATTTGCCTTAGCATTTGACGTTAGAGAAATATTGGGGCAAACTATTAGATGAAGGACTATCTTATAACTCCTGACACCATTTTGATTGTGTCACTGCCTTCATTGTGTATGAAAGAGTTAGCTAGGAGTCATAGGAAAGAATTTTCGGGTCGGCGAGCGGGGGTGGGGTCTGCTCGCTGACGGGTAAAATGACGCGCGGTGATGTTGGGCAGACGTCCTGAGTCAACTGCGCGTCCGCTGAACTGTCAAAGGCCTATTAAGGCCATTAAGAAAGTAATTAATGTAGCTAAGAATGCTGCCTGTGGAGCCTCAATGTTGCTGGGCAGGCAAAGAGCCCAGGCGGCCTTCACATTTTTCATGAAGCCTCATTCATGGGCGGGATGAGGTTTTATGAAGGGTTTATTAATTAAATAAAAACATTTCAAACATTTGATAAACATGTCCCAGCTCAGGGGACACGTCTAAAGAATTTTTCTCTGCCTTTAATTAAAAACTTTCATTCCGAACTTAATCTCCCTGAGGCAGCTCCGTGCCTCAGGGAGATTCCTGCACTCATACGCGTGCACGCGCGAAAGAGCGCAGGCCCCAACTCAGGGAGTCCCCTCCCCCCCGCGCCCGCACTGGGAGCGCTCAGCGCTTCCGGGCGTGGGTCACACTGCGCAGGCCTTAATTGGCCTGCCCACATAAAATGGCGGTGCGGCCCCGACCGAGTGTGCCGATTGGGTTTGAGCCCGCCCACCCGCGCCCACACAACCCCCCCAACAGGGGAAATTTCTGCCCATAGTGTTTTTAAAGAGTTGGCACAAGTACAATGGGCCAAATGACCCCCTTTTGTGCTATATCACATTCTATGTTGTACTTACTAACAGGTCTTCTGTGCAACCCAAGTACAAGTGCCATCATTAAATTGTGACTAACTCATAAATAAGACAAATGGATCAATTTTTTACCCTATTGCTAACTGTAAAGATCCTTTTAAAGACAGTTCTACATTTAGCTCATTTATCTTGTGTGGTAATGCCACTGGTTCCATGGCGTTGATGCTAATAATTTATGTTTGCACAGATGCCAATATCAGCATTACAGGCTTAGCAATGATTTGGATTAATGAAGCTTTTCAGCTTCCCAAGGAGCGTTTCTTTTAAAGCTTGGATCAGCTTTTGCATAAATGATATGAAGGAAACAAATTCCAAAAAGCTAAAGCTTTGTCTACAGAGCTTCAGGCCACTTCCACGATTATTTATTTTTAACACTATTTTGAGAGACAACTGGAAGCAGAATCTCAGTACTATTTGTATTAGTAAAATGGTAGATGTGCTTAACAGCACTTTGAATTCAGCTGCACCCTCTTGTCATACGGTTATTAAAAAAATGACGTGTAGACTGTTTGTGGGGGGCTGGTTAGTATAACCCCAAAGAATGGTAGGTTTGGATCAGATAGGGGGTTTAAAGTATTTGAAGTCTAAGTCCCAACCTTAACCTGCCCACTTAAAGTTTTAATGGATGAGTATGGGATGTAGGCAGTCAATCGCTCCCAGAAGGTGGGGTAGCGCTTTAAATATTACAATGAGATTCATGCCTCATTTTTATTCACCGTCTGGAATTTAACCGTGGTCAGCCAGGTTGCCCATGACTCGGGAAACCCAGCAGCTAAATCAAGGTCAAAGGAGTGCTGAATCAGGAGGTGCCTTTCTACCTACTGCTAGTTCCAGTACGCCTGTCTGGCCAAACCCCCTTGAAGGGACACATCTCCCGGCCCTCAACTCTTCCGATCACCTCTCCCCGGTCTCCACACTGAGGCCTCCAACCTCCATCCAACTGTCACCAATAAATCCAATTCAGAAGGAACTTTTTTCCCCCAGGAAGTGGCCAGAATAAAGAACTCATGAGCACAAGGAATGGTTGAAGTAAATAGCATAGATGGAGTTAAGGAGAAGATGGACATGGGGAAGTAGAAATAAATGAATATGCAGATAGGATCAGATAATATAGGGTAGGAGGAGGATTGTGTAAATTATAAACAGAGGCATAGATGAGGTGGGATGGATGCCTTATTTCTATGCAGTAAATACTATGTAACTCGTTGTTTAGAATCTCTGCATGTTTGAGCAAATGATTTTGCTGGAAAGTACATTGAATAATACCAGAGAGAAAAAATATATTGCCAACATAGTGAAGGGAAATAAGCCGATTAGGACTACAATTTAAAGATGTTCTTTGCAAAGCCTAAGATTGCACAGAATTAGGAACTTTATTGAGGCAGTCTTCACTTCCAGGAGACTTTCCACCATCCCCCCACCTCACCACCCCGACCCTCTCCTACAATTTAAACGCAGGATTCTCAAAGACTGTATTTTTTTAACCTTCTGTCCTCTTCTTTGCAACTTGGCAATGTTCTGTGCTCTGGGCTCTGACCCTTCACGAAGAAAAATAACCAAGAGAGGTAGTAAAGACTGAGGAAGCTGATGTATCCTTGAAGAGCAGAACAGTTTTTAACTGTCCTTTCTCCCTCACAGCCCGTAAAACTGTAAACTATAAATACTCCTCAAGGCTGACCAACTGGAATTGAAGTGATTTTAAATGTTATTACTTGTAAAACAAATCTGTAAAGTGTCTCAGCTGCTGTGAGTGTTGCACTCTATGGCATGATTTAGATTGGCGTTAAGAAACTGGCTGTTGCTCAGATGGATTATCCAGGGCAATTTTCACAAATGCAAACCAAAAGGATTCTCCCTGCAGTATTTCTTTGAAAGTGTTAAAATTTAATGTGCGGAATGAGTTAAGATTGGGGATTTCTTAACCTTGGTTTGTACTCCCTTGAGTAGAGAAGGTTGAGGGGTGATCCCATTGAGATCTATAAAATGATAAAAGGATTGGGTGGGGTAGGTTCCTCTGAAATGTCAACCCAAATTATCCACACAAGTTCACATGTGGGACTTCAACTCAGAATCTTGTACAGAGGGGTTGGGAATTGTATAGACCCCCTCGGGCTGTATGATTCACATTGAATTTATGCAGTGAATATTACATGTATTACAATTACATTAAAGCACCTCACAGTGCAACATAATCTATGTCGACAACTTAAGTACCATTGCACTTTCTGTAACAACCATTTTGAAATGTTTGTAATGTTCCTTTTATTGTATTGAAGGACCTCAAGATGCAACATGATCTATATAGAAAACTTGAGTATTTTTGCACCTTCTGTGATGGCCATTTTGAAATGTTTTGTAAGGTTCTTTCAGGTATTTTACGAATAAAGTATATTTTTGCAAAAAAAAATCTTGTGACCCACAACCAGAGATGCTGTCAACTGCATTGATGTTAGATTCTCCAGAATGTGTTGCAACTAACAGCATCTACTCAAAAAACAATTCCTACAAAATTGCTGCAAGTGCAAGCTGATAACAGCACAGTGAGGGATACAGGGCATCTGGAACCTGAGTGAACAGGGCAACCACAGGATATGTGTTTAACCAATGAGATTTAAGAATTAGGAAATAAAGACAGGAATAGGGTGAATTAAAGGGGGTATCATATCGGGCACAGAAAGAGAAATAAAGAGAGGGAAAGAGAGGCTGGCTAAAAAGAGAGTAGAGACAGAAAGGAAAAGAGGTTTGGTTCAAATATTGCCATTTTTAAAATTTCCCTAAAAAATTCAAAACCTGTCAGAATGAGACTCCATGGACCATGGTTTCTGCTGTTTTAACCTCCAGCCCCATAGAAACCATCCCACCTTGACAGGTTAGAATTCTCCCTATGGTGTTTCAAGTCCATTCTCAATACCATTCCATCACCACACATCAAGCATATCAGCAGATCATTTTAAGCAAGGTAAGAAATGAATTACTATTATGCTACTTTGAACTATTACTTTGCCTGTAGTAGTATTCAACTTCTGTTTGAAATACACAGTTAGCAACAAAAACTTGGGCCTTGATCATTTGAACAGTGGCAATCATTGTCGGATTGTCGCTCCACTCCCAACTCAACACAGGTCCTCATTTCTTCCAAGACTTCCCAAGTTCAGCTTTCCCAAAAATGCAGAGCACAGTGACCCTCGGAGAGCTCACAGCGGAGTAGAGCCGGAAGAGTGGGATGGGGGTGGGGAGGGGAAGACAGGACACCCCCCTTTTCATGGCTGCCATATGGTAAGTTTAGAGGGCCAGTATGAATCTTCGTGAATGGGTGAATGTATGACTAGATGAATGACTGAATGGGTAGAGTGGTAGGGTGGTTAAGGTAATTTGGTTCCTGATTATGTGGGTCAGGGACTTCCACAGAGTCCCGACGCACATCTCAGTCATGCATCCAGTCTCTGACAATCTAGAGATCAGAAGATTTGGGCCTTAGTGTTACAAAGAAACAACAAAAGCTTTAGTTGCTTTATGGGAATCTGGCCTGGTCTGATGGAGCATGAATTTATTTCATTAATCCAACACATTCTGATTCTGCAGAGGTAGAGAAAGCAGAATAGTAACAGTTGTAGTTTGAAGAGAAATATGGATTGTGGTTTACAGCACAATATGGTATTAAGTCAGAGGTGCAAGTTGCCATGGTGTTTCATTATCCCAAATTGCCGAATCCATTTGAAAAGGTTTTAACTGACAATTAAATCGATTAACTCTGTTCACAAAGTGTGCTAAAAATCCCAACAATCATTCAATATGTAATTTAGTCAAGGCAATGCAAGTGATTGACAATGAAAGGAACAATTGGCCAAAACTGATGGAGGAAAAAGTCCTTCATTGATATGGTGTTTCGCATGTTTGGGCAGTAGTAACCAACGGGTACTGTAGAGGTGATCAGTGGATGACGATGGCAGGTGGTGGCATTTGGGGCAAGGAGAGATATCATGCAACCAGCCAGTGTTCATATGAACATACATACGAACACGCAAATTAGGAGCAGTAGGCCACTCGGCCCCTCAAGCCTGCTCCGTCATGCAATAAGATCATGGCTGACTTGATTTTAACTTCATATTCTTGCCCACCCCTGATAATCTTTCACCCTCTTACTTATCAATAATCTATCTCCCTCTGCCTTAGGCATATTCAAGGACTCTGCTCAACCATTTTTTTTTGAGAAAAAGAATTCCAAAGCCTCATAGCCCTCTGAGAGAAAAAAAAAATCCTCATCTCTGTCCTAAATGGGTTACTCCTTATTTTGAAAAATTGACCCCTGGGTCTAGAGTGGCACACAAGAGAAAATATCCTTTCCACATTAATCCTGTCGGATCCCCTCAGGATCTTATACATTTCAATCAAGTCACCTCTTACTCTTCTAAACGCCAGTGGAAACAAGCCTAGCCTGTTCAGCCTTTCTTCATAAGATAACCCACCCATTCCAGGTATTAATCTAGTAAACCTTCTCTGAACTGCTCCTAACGCATTTACATCTTTCCTTAAATAAGGAGGCCAATACTGTACACTGTACTCCAGATGTGGTCTCCCCAGTGCCCTGTACAACTGAAGCATAACCTCCCTAATTTTGTATTCAATTCCCCTCACAATAAACGGTAACATTCTACTAGCTTTGCTAATTACTTGCTGTACCTGTACACTAACCTTTTCCGATTCATGCACTAGGGCACCTAGGTCCCTCTACATCTCAGAGCTCTGCAATCTCTCACCGTTTAGATAATATGCCTCTTTACCTGTCCCACCAAAATGGACAACCTCATATTTTCCTATATTATACTCTATTTGCCAGATCTTTGCCCGCTCACCTAACTTATCTATATCTTTTTGTAGACTCCTTACGTCCTCTTCACAAATTACTTTCCTGCCTACCTTTGTTTCATCATCAAATTTAGTAACCGTGCCTTTGGTCCCTTCATCCAAATGATTTATACAAATTGTAAAGAGTTGAGGCCCCAGCACTGATCCCTGTGGCACACCACTTGTCACATCTCATTACAAGGGCTGCACGCTGGAATCATCCCCCCAACAGTGGACTATCAGGGCGTGTCGGTGTGCAATCAGCAGTATATAAGCAATCTGCGCCTGTCGACCTACACTTCACTCGTAACTTCGTGGTTCATTCACCTACCTTGCATTGTGCCACACTTGTGGTAATAGCGCCAGGCTTCACAGGCAGCACCACATCGCTTTCAGGGGCATGTCACAGGCAAGTTTCCACCCTATCAACCATAGGCTGGGGCGGTTTGAAATTGGCTGCAGGTTTAGGATTACATCGGGGTAGGGAGAAACTGGCCTGAGGTATGGGAAGGAGCTGCAGGGCTAAGATTGTACTGGGGGGTACGTGTGGGGAAGGTTGCACTCAGACACATGACTTGGGGGAGGATGCCAGGGGGGTTAGCATCCTCAGCACTTGGATACGAAGGGAGTTTGTTACAGAATGATGTAAGCCACCTGGGGCCAGAATGGGAGGCTCACTGAGTGAGGAAATGCTTCATTGCTGGGCATGCAAAGCCTGTCCTTGTCCTAGTCCAGGCAGGGGGAGGTCATGTCAGTCCAATCTCAGTCGTTTCCAACATGTTGTGCATAGGGTGTTGTCATAACATCATGCACCTTAGTCCATGGAGTTTTTGGCATCACACTAGGCTGCAGATAGCACACTCAGTCAGGGGAGGCATCTGCAGCTTACAGATGGGGAGAAGGTATTGTGGGGTATCCAAGGGCGTGTGGGGGCGGGTGTGGGGTACATATATAACTGTGCAAGAATCATCAAAATATGGAGGGATGAGATCCACACGGGGCACAGGCACATAAGACTGTAAGACCATAAGACATAGGAGCAGAAATTAGGCAATCGGCCCATCGAGTCTGCTCCGCCATTCAATCATGGCTGATAAGTTTCTCAACCCCATTCTTCCGCCTTCTCCCCGTAACCTTTGATCCCCTTACCAATCAAGAACCTATTTATCTTGGTCTTAAATACACTCAATGACCTGGCCTCCACAGACTTCTGTGGCAATGAATTCCATAGATTCACCACTCTCTGGCTAAAGAAGTTTCTCCTAATCTCTGTTCTAAAAGGTCTTCCCTTCACTCTGAGGCTGTGCCTTCGGGTCCTAGTCTCTCCTACTAATGGAAATATCTTCCCCACGTCCACTCTAACCAGGCCTTTCAGTATTCCATAAGTTTCAATCAGATCCCCCCTCGTCCTTCTAAACTCCATTGAGTATAGACCCAGAGTCCTCAAACGTTTCTCATATGTTAAGCCTTTCATTCTCGTGAACCTCCTCTGGACCCTCTCCAGGGCCAGCACATCCTTCCTGAGATATGGGGCCCAAAATTGCTCACAATATTCTAAATGTGGTTTGACCAGAGCCTTATAAAGCCTCAGCAGCACATCCCTGCTTTTATATTCTAGTCCTCTCGAAATAAATGCCAGCATTGCATTTGTTCAGGGGCTAACAAATGGATATCCACCACCATCATGATGGGATCAATGACTGCAGAGGAAGGATTGAGAGGCCTTGGAGGGAGGAAACCCTGAACATTATGCTCCTCCAGGATGATGAGAGGGGTTTCCATACTCACGCAGGAAGGGTCCAAGCTGGTCTGGTAGTGAGAGTTCCGCACCATCATCCTCCAACCTGCAGCGATGGCACAGTGCTAAATTAAAATTAGGAGAGATCTCTGTGGGCGGAATGGGGGCCAGGTGCATGGACTGGGGGGGCCAAGTTAAAGAGCACACAACTGACCTGCACATTCCTAACTGAGGAGAGAGGCAGAGCTGAGACATGTTAGGAACCTTTCAATGACAGCGCAGGGAATCAGGAAAATGAAGCAATGATGCAGATTCATGTGAGACTAATCCCACAAAGTGACACAAATTAATCTTCTTGTTTTAAGCCCTTGTCTGCATTGTGGAAATTCCCCAGAGTGATGATGAACTACAGAGCAATTGGGTGACTGGACAAGCTTCAGAAGCCTGTTAGAATTGTGGCGCTGGGCAGTTCACAGAAGAGAAGCCTCAGGCCCCCCTCAAATAATCTCATTTCCTGACTAAACATTTACCCTCATGTTTGTTCCCAAGAATGTGGTATAAGAGTGCAGTGAATGAGGATCCCAGCACCTGGGCTGAAAGCAGCACACCCAAGCGCCAGGCCAAAGCAATGTCAGAGCAGATGGTCATGTACAGGTGGTGTGGGATTGGGGAGAGGGGGGGTGGGGTTGGGGGAAGCACCTTGTTACACACTCTGTTCTGGCCATCATTTTAGGGGCAAGTAGTTGCCGACATGGGAACAAAGCCCTTGAACCCACATTCACTGATGAGTCATTGACAGAAAGAGGACCTTTGGAGACTAATGCTGACACTTGTCTGTTTCTCATTGATGCTGCAGAGAGGAGACCATCAGGAAGATGGAGGCTGGATTTATTGCATGATCGCGTACAGGCAGGATAGAAGAAGGGGGAGATTGTAACTGAGGTACCTGGCTTGCAAAGGGAGGAGCAAAACCCTCAAGACCAGGGGCGAGCAGGGCCTCTTCCAGATGCGGAGGATGAGGCTCACAGGAACATTGTGTGTAGGCGGCTAGCTTGACTGAGGGGATACAGAACTCACATGTCTTATCTATAGATGAGCGAGAAGCAGTATTGCTGATACCTCCGCATGTCCAGGGATCTGGTGACTCACATCTGCCACATTCTCCATGAATTGGTGCCACAGTTACTGGGAGGGCAATCCATTGCCTCTGGCTGTGAAAGTAATGGCCACACTCAGCTTCTATGCCAGTGGCTCCTTCCAGGGCTCCACTGGGGACCTCTGCAGGATCTCTCAAGCGTCCACTCACAAATGCATACATGAGATCACTGACACTCTTTTTGCCAAGGCCCACAATTACATCAACTTCGACAGAGATGAAGCAAGCCAGGTCACCAGAGCACTGGGCTTTGCTGAGATTTCCGGATTCCCCAGGTGCAGGGTGCCATCGACTGCACTCGTGTGGCTATAAAAGCTTCCTGGCTACAGGCACTCCAACACATAAACCAGAAAGGCTTCCGCTGGCTCAATGTACAGCTGGTCTGCAACCTTAAAAAAACTTATCATGCAGGTTTGCACCAGATACCCAAGAAGCATCCATGGCTCATACATCTTGAGTAGATCACAGACCCTGGACATGTTTGAGGAACCACACAGGGTCTAGGGCTGGATCCTCAGTGACAAGGGGTACCCGCAAAGGACGTGGTTAATGATGCCCGTGTGGCAGCCTCAGACTTCTGCACAAAGAAGGAATAATGAGGCTCATGGTGCTAGCTGAACATTGCTGTGCCACACCAAAGGGATCTTAAAGATGCGATTCTGATGCCTGGGCAGATCAGGAGGAGCACTCCAGTACAGTCCACGGAGGGTCTCACGGATCACTGTGGCTTGCAGCACACTGCACAACCTGGTGCTGCAAAGGGGATGGACTTGCCAGATGCTGACATGGAGGAGCTGCTTGTCTCCTCCAATGAGGATGACATTAAAGGGGATGAGGGCATAGAGTTAGAGGAAGCCGAGACTGCAGGGGAAGAGGCTATGACACAGCCAGATGAGGCAGGCATGCGTGTGAGGCCCTCATAGCCACCAGATTCCATGAGGAGGAAGACGAGTTGCAATAAGTGAGAACCCTCTTGGTCAAGTACCTCCATCTTGGGCCAACATTAACACCAGCGTTGCTATTCCTCTCATTTCACCCAGGCACTTCAATATGGGAGTGAATAGTTACACATGAAGCTCACATCGTCCTGATCCTTTGAAGGATGATGAAGCCTCAGGAGCTTGTGTCCTTGCTGAGATGAGGTGCTAACTGGAGGTGGGAGTCCTGGCATCAGACATCAGAAGGTGCTGCCTCTTGAAGTGTCTCTCCAGCATCCCAGTCACAGCGGCAGCCTACAAGAGCCAGGAGCTGTTCCGCTATCCTCAGTGGGCTTGTGGCTGTACGCCTTCACTCTGACAAACCTCCTCAAGGAGCTCCATCTCCAGCAACAGGACAACACACTCTGTGTAATGTCGATAGTGAAACTGATAGGTGACACTTGGGCCAAGGCAGCTGAGGACGCTCTGCAGATGTGAATCTAATCTGAGGTGACCCAATCCTCTGTGTCACCTTCTCTATCACATTAACATCCAGCACACTCAGTTAGGAATTCTGGCCTGCTTTAATCTTCAGCTTACTATGCATGTGGACTGCCTGAGGATGACGATGCCCCACTTACCTCCTCTTTAAGACACACATTGTGCCCTCATGGACAGCCCTGGCCCTTGAAAACTCCAAAATGCTCAGACACCATAAGGCCCTCAAGGTCATGAGTTGTTGCCAATAAAGAGCAGACTTCAGCTTCAGTACATCCTCACTCCTATCCCATTGCTCCCCTCAACATTGTCTAAAGCTACAATGTGCACTTCCAGAGCCTGCTCAAAAGCTCTACTGACCGCTAAATATCATCATTTACATTTAGCATCACATGTCTCAGCGAGTGTTTAGGAGATGGGATGCACAGCGCTGCATCCCAACATTGTGACAAGAGCCTTGTGGCTATAATTCAGACAATTACAGGTCGGGAAACACTCAAGATTGTAGGTTCGAGTGCCAGGGCAATAATGTGGCTGAGAGAGGCAGAGCTTTGGCACCTTGAGGCTCCCACTTATTGGTGAGCTTAGCAGATATACACTCGGAAAGTTGGCAGACAGGAGCGCATACAAGCTCTGAATGTGGGCTGATAGCATGAAAACCCTGCTGAGAGACAGAGAGCACATGGAGTTGGATGATTATGACCTTCTCCGTGCGTAAAGACATCTCTCCTTATACACCACACCTTCATCTTTCATGAATGCAGATGAGATAGGAGAGCACCTCTGCCTCAGTCTTACACAGCCAGGAAAAAACATGACATGATCCTGCAAAGCATGTGAACGAGGTTCCTTCCACAAGCCCACTTAACATTAAGGTTGAGGCATCATTGATGTCGAGAATGATCTGGAAAAGGGCCATACTGTGGTGATATGGAAGCACACTACATCACCGGAGGCCCATGATAGCGACATGTGTGATAAGTCGGGGGAGGGACCATGGTATCACACTGATTCACAGCAACAAAGCTCATCATAAAAAAGAGACCTACGCATGCGGAGATGTGAAATAGGTGCGATTCTATTTACATTTGTGAACCTCCTATACATGTTGTGAACACCCGTGCCACCATTGTGCTCCAAAATATTTTTAACTTTCCTAACTCTATCGCTACACCTTGGTGTTTCCCCGACTTCACAGCGGAGGTGGAGGCAGCCTGCTGACTGCTACGCACTGCTGTCTGTGATGATTTTGGCAGGCGTCTTCTGGAGGACCAAGAGCTGGAGGGCTCCTGCCTGCTTTGGGTGTCCTGCTGTGGGGCAGGTGCACCCTCCTCGGCCTGTGGAGCTGGAGGTGATGGGGTCACAGGAATAGGGGACTGAGATTGGCCAGACAGTCCTAGAGTCATCTGGGTGGATGGCCCCGTGGTATCCAGCTACTGGTCCTCCTCTCTATGGGTGCCTGAGGGCCCCTAGCTGACTCCTTTAGGAGAAAGGGCAGCTGGAGTGAGATGGAGGTGCTCCTTTCATGTAACCACTGATGGATGCCACCAATGGCTACAATGATGGAGTGCTGCTCCTGCAGCAGTGCAGGACCAATGCACCAAGGTCTCCATAGCGGCCCACCGCCATCCAACCAGTGCTGGCTTCGGTTCGTTGACATACTGGCATTATCACCTCAGACTGAACATGGACGGACTCCTCCATTGCCTGTTGCAATCTGAGGAATGCAGTGACATCCCTTCCCGATATTCCTGTGACTGTCGCTGCAGCTCCACCAACTAATTTAGGACCAAGTCCAGAGGCTCATCATCTAACCCAGAATCTGTAGATTCCTGGTCTCCAATAGCCCTCCAACTGCCGGCGACCTCAGGTGTCCCGGCCTCCGCACCAGATTGTGTGATGTGCTCACCAAATTGTGACCCCGAGGCTGCCCTAGAACTAAGTCCCACCACTACTCTCCTCCGTCTGGCTGAACTTGTTCTCACACTGAACAATTTCTCCTTTAACTCCTCTCACTTCCTCCAAATAAAAGGTGTGGCTATGGGTACCCGCATGGGCCCCAGCTACGCCTGTCAATTTATGGGGTATGTGGAACATTCCTTGTTCCAGTCCTACTCCGGCCCCCTCCCACAACTCTTTCTCCGGTACATCGATGATTACTTCGGTGCTGCTTCATGCTCTCGTCGGGATCTGGAAAAATTTATTAATTTTGCTTCCAATCTCCACCCCTCCAACATTTTCACATGGTCCATTTCCCTTCACTTCCTTGACCTCTCTGTCTCACTTTGTGGTGATAGACTGTCCACCAATATCCATTACAAGCCTACTGACTCCCACAGCTACCTCGACTACAGCTCCTCACACCCCACTTCCTGTAAGGACTCCATCCCATTCTCTCAGTTCCTTCGCCTCCGTTCTGATGATGCTACCTTCAAAAACAGTTCCTCTGACATGTCCTCCTTCTTCCTTAACCGAGGTTTTCCACCCACGGTCGTTGACAGGGCCCTCAACCGTGTCCGGCCCATCTCTCAAGCATCCACCCTCATGCCTTCTCCTCCCTCCCAGAAACATGATAGGGTCCCCCTTGTCCTCACTTATCACCCCACCAGCCTCCGCATTCAAAGGATCATCCTCCGCCATTTCCGCCAACTCCAGCATGATGCCACCACCAAACACATCTTCCCTTCACCCCCCTGGCGGCATTCCATAGGGATCGTTCCCTCCCAGACACCCTGGTCCACTCCTCCATCACCCCCTACTCCTCAACCCCCACCTATGGCACCTCCCCATGTCCACGCAGAAGATGCAACACCTGCCCCTTCACTTCCTCTCTCCTCACCGTCCAAGGGCCCAAACACTCCTTTCAAGTGAAGCAGCATTTCACTTGCATTTCCCCTAACTTAGTCTACTGCATTCGTTGCTCCCAATGCGGTCTCCTCTACATTGGAGAGACCAAACGTAAACTGGGCGACCGCTTTGCAGAACATCTGTCCGCAAGAAAGACCCAAACCTCCCTGTCGCTTGCCATTTTAACACTCCACCCTGCTCTCTTGCCCACATGTCTGTCCTTGGCTTGCTGCATTGTTCCAGTGAAGCCCAACGCAAACTGGAGGAACAGCACCTCATCTTCCGACTAGGCACTTTACAGCCTTCTGGACTGAATATTGAATTCAACAACTTTAGATCTTGAACTCCCTCCCCCATCCCCACCCCCTTTCCATTTCTTCCCCCTCCCTTTTGTTTTTTCCAATAATTTATATAGATTTTTCTTTTCCCACCTATTTCCATTATTTTTAAATCTATAATTGTAATGCCCTGTCAGTCTTTCCACCCCACCCCCACTAGAGCTGTACCTTGAGTGTCCTGCCATCCATTCTTAATTAGCACATTCTCTTAGATAATATCACCACCTTTAACACCTCCCTGTTCCTTTGTCTGTGACATCTTTTGATTACCTGCTCCTATCACTGCTTGCTAGTCCCTACAACCACCCCCCCCACCAACTTCTCTCCCCCCCCCCACCCCCCCCCCCCCCCCCCCACCTTAAACCAGCTTATATTTCACCCCTCTCCTAGCTTTACTCAGTTCTGCCGAAGGGTCATGCGGACTCGAAACGTCAACTCTTTTCTTCTCCGCCGATGCTGCCAGACCTGATGAGTTTTTCCAGGTAATTCTGTTTTTGTTTAGCATAGATTGGGACCTGAACGTTGAAGGGTATGTGACAGTTAGGAAGCGCTGAAACTAGGAAAGGGTGATGTGGTTCCGTTAATTAACGATGGTATTAATGCATTAGAGAGGGATGACCTAAGTTCAGGAAACTAGGATGTAAAAGCAGCTTGGATTAAGATGAGAAACAATAAAGGCAAGAACTCACTTGTGGGAGTAGCCCCCTATTTGTAACTATATGGTAAGAAACAGTATAAAGGAAGAGATAAAGGAAGTTTATCAGAAAGGGACAGCTATAATCACGGGGGATTTTAAACTACAGATAGACTGGAAAAAATCATATGGGCAAAGATAGCCTAGATGAGGAGCTCATAGAATGTTTTCAGGATAGTTTCTTGAAACAGCGCCTTCTGGAGCCAACCAAAGGGTAGGCTATACGAGATCTGGAACTGTGCAACGAGTTGGAATTAATTGATAACCTCATAGTGAAAACACCCCTAGGTAGCAGTGATAATAATTTGACGACTGAATTTTACGTTCAGTTTGATGGAGAGAACAATGGGTCCAGGACCAATATTTTAAACTTAAATAAGGGCAATTATGAGCAGAGCTAGCGAGATTGAACTGGCAAATTAGGTTAAGAGATAGATCCATAGAGATGCAGTGGCAGACTTTTAAAGGGATATTTCAGAATACACGGAATAGATACATTCCAATGAGAAAGAAAAATTCCAAGGGGAGAACCCACCATCTGTGGTTAACTAAAAATGTTAAAGACAATATCAAACTTAAAATGCATATAATTGCGCAAAGATGGGTGGCAGGTCAGAAGGTTGGAAAGAATATAAAGAACAGCAAAGAATGACAGAAAAAATAATGAGGGAAAAATTAGAGTATGACAGAAAGCTAGCTGGAAATATAATGATGGATAGTAAAATAGATATTTAAATAAGAAAAGAGTTAACAAAGGGAGCCTTTGTCCTTTAGAAAGTGAGTCTGGAGAATTAATAATGGACCGTAAGGAGATGGAAGATGAATTGAGCCGGTATTTTGCATCAGTTTTCACTATAGAGGATATGCATAATATCCCAGAAATAGCTGTAAATCAAGAAATGGAAGGGAGGGAGAAACTCGGGAAAATTACAACACAAGGAAGGTGATATTGAGCAAATTGCTGGAGCTGTGGACTGACAAATAACTGGGTCCTGATGGACTTCATCCTAGGATCTTTAAAATTGGTGAGTGAAATAGTTGTTTTACTGGCTTTAATTTTCCAAAATTCATTAGATTCAGGGCAGGTTCCATTAGATTGGAAAATAGCAAACGTAACTCCTTTACTCAAAAAGGGAAGGAAACAGAAAGCAGGAAACGACAGGCCAGTTAGCTTGACATTTGCCATAGGGAAAATGTCAGAAGCTATTATTAATAATGTAAAAGCAGGGCGCTTAGAAATGTTTAAGGCCATCAGGCAGAATCAACATGGTTTTGTGAAAGGGAAATAAGGTTTAACCAATTTATTGGAGTTCTTTGAAGGAGTCACATGTGCTGTGGATAAAGGGGAACCGGTGGATGTACTGTAGTTAGATTTCCAGAAGGCATTTGATAAGGTGTCACATCAAAGGTTATTGCAGAAAATAAAAGCTCATGGTGTAGGTGGTAATACATTGACATGAATAGAAGATTGGCTAGCTAACAGGAAACAGAAGATAGCCATAAACGGGTCTGTTTCTGGTTGGTGGGATGTAACGAGTGGCGTGCCATAGGGATCAGTGCTGGGGCCTCAACTTTTTACAATTTATATCAATGGCTTAGATGAAGGGATTGAAGGTGTAGTTGCTATATTTGCTGATGGCACAAAGATAGGTAGGAAAGTAAATAGTGAAGAGGACATAAGGAGGCTACAAAGTGACATAGGTAGGTTAAGTGAGTAGGCAAAGATCTGGCAAATGGAGTATAATGCAGGCAAATGTGAAATTTTGGCAGGAAGAATAAAAAAGAAGCATATTATCTAAATGATGAGAGATTGCGGAGCTCTGAGATTCAGAGGGATCTGGGTGTCTAAGTGCATGAATCGTAAAAGGCTAGTATGCAGGTACAGTGAGTAATTAGGAAAGCTAATGGAACATTATGTTTATTGTGAGGGGAATTGATTATAAAAGTAGGAAGGTTATGCTTCAATAATACAGGGCACTGGTGAGACCACATCTGGAGTACTGTGTACAGTACTGGTCTCCTTATTTAAGGACAGATGCAAATGCGTTAGAAACAGTTCAGAGAAGGTTTACCAGACTATTGCCCAGAATGGGTTTGTTGTCTTACGAGGAAAGGTTGGACAAGTTAAGCTTGTATCCATTGGAGTTTAGAAGAGTAAGAGGTGACTTAATCAAAACCTTTAAGCTACTGTGGGGTCTTGACAGAGTGGATGTGGAGAGGATGTTTCCTCTTGTTGGAGGATCTAGAACTAGGGGTCATTGTTTAGAAATAAGGGGTCGTTCATTTAAGACAGAGACTGTAGTAATTATGGGGCAAAATTTTTAGCTCGGTGGGCGGGCTGCACCCGGCCCACTCGAGTGTAAAATGACGCACGATTACGTTGAGTGAGCGCCCTGATGTCAATGCGCAGTCACACGATATTTTGTTCAGCAGGCGCATGGCAGAGTCGGCAGCGTGCCCGCCGACAATTAAAAGGTCTGTGAAGGCCATTAACAAGGTTATTAAATTAAATTTTTCGCTGCCCATCCAACCTTATGGTTGGCGGGCAGGCGAAAAGGCCAAGCGGCCTTTGCACTTTTTAGGGAACCTCATCCACGGGCGGGTTGAGGTTTCCTAAAGCAAATAAAAATAAAAAATTTAAAAGTTAATTAATCACATGACCCTGCTCTTGTGACAGAATCACATGAGGGGACATGTTTTATTACGTTATCTATTTCTTCTTATTTTTTGAAAATGCTTCATCTCCCTGAGGCAGCTCTGTGCCTCAGGAAGATTATGAAGCCCGCACTCGCACGCGTGCACGAAGGTTGCGCTTGTCCCGCTTGCCCTCCTCCCTCTGCCCGCACAGGCAGCACTGAGTGCTGCCACTTGCGCTTCACACTGGGCAGGCCTTAATTTGTCCACCCAACATGAAATCGCCTTCTGGCCTCAATGGCGGTCGGCTTCCCGACTGCTCCTGCCCACCCCTGCCGAGCCCGCCCGACAAGGGCAAGGTTTTGCCCAAGGTTTTATTTAGTGTGTAATGCACCTTCAAGAATAAACTTGTTTGGGAAGGTCTGTAGTAACCAATAAGACATTAGTGTGGGCTACCTCTGCAGTCAGTGTAGAAATAGAGTTGGAGTTGAAATCACATGTGTAGCTGTTGCTGAATGTGTTGGAAATAAACTTAATGTTTCCACCCAAGAAGTGTCTGCATTTTAACTCTATTACAAATAAGCAACTCGACCTCCGAGACGAGGAGAAATTTTTCTCTCAGAGGGTCATGGGTCTTTGAAACTCTCTTCCTCAGAAGGCAGTGGACGCAGAGGCTTTGAATATTTTTAAGGCAGAGCTGGATAGATTATTGATTAACAGGGGGTGAAAAGTTATTGGGGGTAGGTGGGAGGTCACAATCAGTTCAGCCATGATCTTATTGAATTGCGGAGCAGGTCTGAAGGGCTGATTGGCCTACTCCTGCTCCTAGTTTGAATGTATGTTCCTTTGTTCATATGTTTGCATATTTTCTTTTTACTTTGTTGGACCTTTGTCATTTTCCCCCATTGCCAGGCTCTTGGTCTCTGCAGCATCAGTCAGTGGAGAAGGTGCATAGGTGATCTTTAGCAATAATACATGAAGGTCTTTCACTGGTTTCCATTCCCTGTTCTCCAGCCTTTAGGGAGTTTGGGAAGGCACAATGTGATGAATCACCGTTGGGAACCTAAAGTGCACTAAGTTCCTGAGGTGACTCAGTTCTCCATTAATAGTTCTAATGCTGAATGACTATTCTTCCAAGTGACATGCAGCAAACAATTATTATTTCTTGCTTTGGTTAATATTTACTTTCCTTCCAGTGTTTGGATCATTCCATCTCCTTACATGCCAATTACTGAAAGAAGAGCATACAAAGAACTTGTACTTATTTGGTGCCTTTCATCACCTCAAGACACCCTAGAGTGCTTCAGCACCAATTAAGCACTACAAAAGTGCTGGAATATAAAGAATCGCAGCAGCTAATTTGCACATAGCAAGTTCCCACAAAGTGTCCCAGCACTAAAACACTGAAAATTAACTCACTCTCCAATTGTTCCTCCAACGTGCACAACCATCTTGTCTCACCCGGATGATCTGGTTCAGTTCCAGACTTCAGTGGGTGGCAAACAACAAATATAATAGTCACAGTGTGACTGAGTTAATGGCATCCCATATACAGTGGGGAAAGCTCCAAGCTCCATAAACGGCTGCAGAATATTGTTTATTCATGTCCTTTATCTCCTTCTTGTTGGACGTGATTCATTCTAAATCTTTTGATAGCAAGGGCATGTCTACATATCTTGTCAAACTGGCCTAAGGAGTTACAGGATAAATATTAAGAAGGGACCAATAAGCACAAGAGGTCTTCTTACACTCTGAAGATTCTGGCTTTAGTTCCAAGCCCACAAATTCCACTTTCAAAATCCTTTCATACAATTCTCTTTGTAGCCAGCAATCTGGTTTAACCGACCAATTAAACCGATGCCCTTCATGGACTAGTGTGAATTTTAAAAACAGAGTTTAGGTCACAAGGCTAAACATATCAATGACCACTCATTACATAACCTGCTTATTTGCATACACATCTTAAATACTGATTTGTCTTCCAGCATGTAAACTCCAAATCAATCTAACTGATTATGCTTATTCAACTACTTATTCGAAACGAGTAACTCCAGGATTGATTTCCAGGTTATTATTTGGTGTTTGATGTATAAATCTGATTAGAGCAAACCAATTTTTTTGAATTGAAGGTTACACGGTGTGGTGGAATGCATTTTAATCTTAAATTTGCACCACCTACTTACTAATGCAACAGTCAGTGAGAATAATTTTTCTCAATTTACCTTGTCAAAACTCCTCCATTTTGAACACTGCTACCAGATCTTTGCATCTACTTTGTTCTCAGGGGAGGCGTCCCAGGTTCTCCGGAATCTCATCAAAACTAAAGCCTTTCATCCCTGGTATCATCTCAGTGAACCTCCTTTGGATTCTCTTCATGGTCAAGATATCTTCCCTGAAGCAAGGCAGTAACATTGGACACTATATTCTAACTGCAGCCAAACCGCACTCGCGCAATATTTCACTCGGCGGGCGGGAGCGGGAGTCAGAGCCATACTCGCCATCAACGACGAGGCCAGTTAAGGCCATCAAAAAGGCTGTATTTTACGTTGTCTTTGTGATTTCGCGCATGTCGCACAGGCAAAACGGGCAGGCGGGCAGCCAACAATTTCAAAAACCTCATCCAAGGGCGGGATTAAAGATGGTCAGCAACATTGCCGGTGTAAGTAGTGAGGACCTTTGGAGATAGTTTGCTGCTGGTTGCTTATTGGTACTTGGCAGCTTCATCTCTATTCGGGACTTCATTCTTAGTATTTCCAGGCTTCATTTTAGGATTTATTGGTATCTGCAAGGCCCCCGGAGGATTCAGACCATGTGGGCCCTTCCAGGTATCAGACAGCCTTTCATTACTCTGGTAATGGGGATTGTGGTCTCCGCTGGTGGCACCTCCTCTGAGGAGGAAAGAGAGGGGCAGAAGTGGAGGAGGCCGGGTGTCCCTATGCAGCTTCCAGGGGAGCGATCTATGGGAGGAAAAGCGCAGGCACAAGGGGGACAGGGCCAGCAGGAAGTCCAAGGCGGAAGAGGCTGCAGAAGATGCCACTCACTATCCTGCTGCCAGGGTTTACAGACAGCGATGCAGCTACCTCAACATGTCTGAGGTGCAATGCTGAAGGAGGCTCCACCTCTCGAGGGAGACAGTGATCTCCATTTATCAGATGATTGTGCCTGAGATCAGCTCCGACTGTGTGGGTGGACACCCCATGCCTGTGGATCTGAAGGTCACAGTGGCCCGAAACTTCTATGCCTCCGGCTCTTTCCAGGGGCCAGGGGGCATCTGTGTGGAGTGTCCCAATCAGCTGTCCACAGTTGCATCAAGCTGGTGACAGAAGCTCTGTTCAGGTGGGTACTGATCTTTATTCTTTACCGTATGGACGAGGTCAGCCAGGCTGAGCAAGCCAGAGGCTTTGCAACGATTGCTGGCTTCCTCCACACCCAGGGTGCAATAGACAGCACACATGTGGCTATCAAGGCGCCAGCGGGTCAGCCGGGTACCTTGGTCAACAGGAAGGGCTTCCACTCCATGAACATGCAGATAGTGTGTGACCACAGGATGTAGATTCTGCAAGTCTGTGCAAGGTACCCTGGCAGCTCCCATGACGCTTATATCCTCAGACACTCCCAAGTGCTGAGGCTCTTCATTGCTCTAGCCCGGCTGGATGGATGGCTGCTGGGTGACAAGGGTTATACATTGAAAAAGTAGCTCATGACATCTCTCTGCCACCCAAGAACAGAGGCAGAGCAGGGTTATAATAGGAGTCATGGCTCCACAAGGGCGGTGGTACACAGGACCATCGGTCTTCTCAAGATGCGCTCCCAATGCCTGGACCGTTCAGGGGTAGCACTACAAAACCCCTCAGAGTGGGTGTCACTGATAGTGGTTGCATGCTGCGCTCTCCACAATCTGACACTGACAAGGGGTGACCCACTGGAGGAGGAGGATCTTGACTCAGCTGCCCATGCCATAGAGGATTAATCCAGTAGTGAGTCAGAAGAGGAGCACGGTCAGGAGAATGCTGAGGGCATGGAGGAAGACCTTGATAACCTCCAGAGAGGCAGGGACATAAGGGATGCCCTGATCCAATACTCCTTCAGCTAGGCTATCAAAGATCTGCTTCCACCTCATGCCAGGGTTGCTACCTCCATTCCGGATGACTGAAATGACCCTTTTATTTGCACCCAAAGTCTACTCAATGGCTGTGCAATAAAGTATCCAGCCACTCACGTCCAGCATTACACACCCTGCACCAGAAAGAAAAAAGGCAAAGCATACTCAGTCCATCAGGGCCAAAGCAAATTTAATGTTATTGTCACATTGAAAGAAAATTTGATATCCACATCACCAGACATAAAAAACAAGTATAAATGAACAGAAAATCACCTGTGTACTGTCCCTCATGCTCATGGTGCCTTTAACTTACTTTTCCGGGTGCTACATCTTGGTGCCCCCGCCCCCACCCCCAACTCCCTCGCTGGCACCGGCATTGGAGACAGCCTGTTGACTCTGCTGTCTTGTTGGCTTCGATGGCCTTGGCGGTTGTCCTCCAGCCAGTGGAGCCTGTGTTGGCTCCGCCTGGGAGGAAGCGACCAGTTCCAGGCTTGGCATCTCCCCAGTCATCACACCTCATCAGATGCCACGGTCACTAGCAGAGGGGCGAAGGATCTGCTGCTGTCATCCAGAGCACCCTGAGAGGAGCTTGCAGCAATGACAAGTAGCTCGTGTGCCAACATGAGGTTGCTCTGGACCTCCCTGCTCACCATTGATAGACAGGCACCGAGCTGGGATACTGGGTGCCTCATCCATCTCCCACACTGGCATTGACCACCTGAGGTCATTGTCTGTGTGAGAGCTTTCAGGTCAAAGCACAACACCTCATTTTGGCCCTGGAGCTGCCTCTTCACTCTCTCAGAGGAGGCAGTGCTCTCAGCCCTGAGGGTCAAGGCAGTGCTGATGATGCGCATGGACTCCTCCACAACAGAGACCATGGCACGCATACCCTCATGGATCTTCTCCAGATCCTCCCGCACATCCCGCTGGATGGCCAGCATCTGCTGCCTAATGGATTACTCCAAGGGCTCATCATCTGCCTTCGACTGAGCGTCATCCTGGTCCTGTGCAGTGCTCTGACTACCAACGCCCTGGGCACTCTCTTCCTCCTCCTGCACCTCAAGCGAGTGTAAAGTGCCCTCACCAATGTGCATTGACATTCTAGCCGCCGACCTAATGCCTACTGAGGTGCTGGTATCTGCGCTGGTGCCTGGCTCAGTGAGTGGGTGTGATGCAGGTGCAAATGAAGTTTGGTGGTCCTCCAGCGCCAGGGGGGGACCTTCGGGGTCCAGAGAGCGAGTGCATGATGGCGAATCTAAAAGGGAGAACAAGGACATGTCATTAGTTAAAGTCATCACACTGTCACTGTTCATGCCAGGAACCCTGGTGAGACAAGGGAGATCTGCATCATGGTGCCATCATCTTCCAATGATCAATGGGGTCTCCAGGTTTGGGGCTCCCATCAATGAGGAGACTGCACTACAATGGTTGCACAATCCGAAACTCTCACCTCTGTGCACTGCACTCTTACCTTCACCTGGTACCCCCGCCTCTCCATGCGCGGTGCATGTGCTGGCTCGCCAGCTCAAGGGCGCCCTGTTCGAACCTGGTGAACAGCAGTAGGTTCAGCAGGTCTCCGCCTGTCCATGACATGTCCAATTGGTTATGGCTTGTCTTCTCCTGAAAGGACAGAGGCGCATTGATTAGTCCACTCTCTACTTGCTGCGCCATTACAGTCTGGCCGACCCCAGCTGAGGAACACCTCACAGGGCACATCTGAATCATGGCCCTTGAGCCGCAAAGCACTCAGTCCAAGCAGCCAGAGCGCACCCCTTGGTCAGCTCTGGCATCATTGTCAGCTGGCACTAAGACTCTAACACCCTCTGAGGACAACGGGGGGATGGCCACACCTTAACACTTCTGCATACTGACCCATGCCAACATGGTACTCACCCTTCCTGAGTGCAACAGGCCATTGAACCTCTTCCAGCACTGCACCCATGTACACCGCACCACATCATGGCTGTCAACCAGCGCTGCAACCTCCTCCCATGCCCTCTTTGTGAGGTGTGCTGGCCTCCTCCTCCCATCTCTGGGGACAGGATCTCCTGGCAGTCACCTCCTCCAGGAGGACCGCGAGGCACTCATCTGAAAATGGTGGCGCCGAGTACCCACCCCACCTGCCTGCCTGCTTGCCGTGTCCAGCCACACTCTACTCCATAAGTTGAATGCAGAGGAGACATTCTTCCATGGCTGCCTGGGCTGTTTTTAAACCAGCTGGGTGGTCGCCATTGGACCTGGCAGCCGACAGGCACCCGCCCACGTATAACACGATAATTAATAGCTGAGGGAGGAAGGTTGAAATCTTGACTTGTATATCATATCTTTCATGTAGAAAATATCCCAATGTACTCTGCAGAGCTGAAACAGATACCAGCTGGTGGAAAAAGACGTAGGAGATATGACAAATTGATGAAGTAGGTTTGATGAGCCTTTTAAAAGTGGGGAGAGATGGCAACATAAGCATCCAGAGTGCCACATCACTCACTACTGCACCATAGCCAGGGTACCGAGTAACATCGTTAGTTTGCATCACATGGTGTGGTCAGGTAAATACATGCAAAGGAAACTCTTGTCCCTGTGTTTAAAAGTGTGATTATTTTTACTTCTGGGATCCACAAGACATAATATGGTGGCAGCAGGTGTCCATGAGCAAGACATTTTAACAGATGTAATGCTGAATTAGCTTGAGGAAAAATCAGCCTGAATTAGTGCCAAGGCTAGAGAGAGAAAAAGGGAATGAATTGTGCAAAAACCAAATGGCCACTGCCACAGCAATTGACACATAACTCCATGTCGAGATGAAGTAGGGGGCTTTGGTGTCAAATAGGCATATGAGAAGTTTAAATAGAAGTGCAAATTCACATTCAATAGTTCTCGAAAAGACACCAGTGAAGAGGAATCAGCTACATCCTTTTGTGGGCAGGACAGAAAGGGTTAAATGTATTTAATAGATGGGAGATAAGTGAACACAATGCTCTGGGGTGCAGCACACAATACTACAGGCTGTTTTGACACTGCCATGAGTAGACACATGAAGCCACTGACTAATCAAATGGTTAGCCTTCAGTTAAGTCAAGAGAAAGGCAGTCGGGTTGAAGCAGTGAAACAGCAACAAAAGGATGCACACGAGACAGAGAGACAGTTGCATAAGAGCTGTGGATGACCACATGAGTTCACAGACAGCAGGAAATGTCCTGCATAGGGATCAAACTACAAAGCTTGTGGAAAACCCAATCACTGGTAAAAGATGTACAGAATAAAGAAAGAATACAATAAAGGATTTACCAGAGGCAAAGCAACAGGGTGAACAAAAAAGAAAAGAAACCAAAACATCCGCATCCTTGTTACCATCTCTGTAAAGACCAACAACTTAAAAAAAAATTCAAACTTCCAGTTAATAGCTGAAAGAATGATACACCAAGATTTCATGTTTTAATACTTTTACTATAACAAATGACTAAAGAAAAACACTATTGACTAAACCCTCTTTTCTTTTTGTGGGCAACTTATTCTTTAGACTACAGAAAGGAACACACCCTTTTTATACTTATCACACATTGCACTCTCCATGTAATTAGATTCCTTATAGCAAACAGTCCACTCTTGCTTCCAGCTTCCACTGGTTTCATATATGCCTGCTTCGCTGAGTAGTAACTTTCAGTGACTGCCTCCAGGGGCTTCACTGAGTGTTTGGTGAGTTCCCTAAATCCACCACCAGCGGTAAAGTGTGCCCCAAGGATTCTTCCCCTCTGGCCATGCCAGGACAAATCTCCCAGAATCCTTAGATGGCTGTAGAATGCGTCTCTTTGACTAGAGACCATCTCCCTCCCACATCTGGCTGTGGCAGTTCATAAAGACAAGCAGCCTCTTCTCTCTGCTGACCATGTAAAAATTGCTGTCTGCCTGTGATATTCATTGATTTGTAGGGAAACCTGTAATCTGGTTTCAAAAATGGCTTCCTCTGCACTCTTCCCATTAGCATTAGTATTAGTATTGTATCCAAGTAGAAATGCTGATTAGCTATTCTTGGCCCCAGCTCTCTTCCATCTTAGAAGTAAATGGCCAGTTTACAACACAACTGTTTACAATTCAGACAGACTCCTTTACCTCCTCCCTCCTGTCTACCAATATTCATTACAAGCCCACAACTCCCACAGCCACCTCGACTACAGCTCCTCACACCCTGCTTCCTGTAAGGACTCCATCCCATTCTCTCAGTTCCTTCACTTCTGTTGGATCTGTTCTGATGATGGCACTTTCCAAAACAGCGCTTCTGACATGTCCTCCTTCTTCCTCAACCGAGGGCTCCCCCCAACTGTGGTTGACAGGGCCCTCAATCGTGTCCGACCCATCTTCTGTACCACTGCCCTCATCCCTTCCCCTCCCTCCCAGAACCATGATAGCATCCCCCTTGTCCACACTTTTCACCCCGCCAGCTTCCGTATTCAAAGGATAATCCTCCGCCATTTCCGTCAACTCCATCATGATGCCACCACCAAACATATCCTCCCCACCCCCCTTGTCAACATTCCACAGGGACCATTCTCTCCGTGACGCCCTGGTCCACTCCTCCACCACCCCCAAAACCTCATCCCCTTCCAATGGCACCCTCCCATGCAATCGCAGAAGGTGCAACACCTGCCCCTTTACCTCCTCCTTCCTCACCGTCCAAGGCCCCAAACATTCCTTTCAGGTGAAGCAGTACTTCACTTGCACCTCCTTTAATTTGATCTACTGCATTCGCTGCTCCTAATGCAGTTTCCTTTACAATGGAGAGGCCAAATGCAGACTGGGTGACCACTTTGCAGAACACCTTCGCTCAATCTGCAAGCATGACCCAAACCACCCTGTCGCTTGCCATTTCAACACACACCCTGCTCTCATGCCCACATGGCTGTCCTTGGCCTGCTGCAATGTTCCAGTGAAGCTCAACGCAAGCTGGAGGAACAGCACCTCATCTTCCGATTAAGCACTTTACAGCCTTCTGGACTTAACATTAGGTTCAACACTTCAGAGCATGAACTCTCTTCTATCTTTATCCCTTTTATATCATTTTAAAAAAAATATTATACATTTATTAATTTTCATTCATTTATTTATTGTCATTTTTTTAATATGTTCTTTCTCCACACCCACCCCCCCACCAATCACCACAGGGCCACTTGTTTCTATGCTGTTCTTTCACAGAGTGCTGGCCCTTGTTCTGCTATTAACACATTCTGCTTTCTTACCTTTATGCCACCATCAGCACCTTCTTTATTCTTCACCACTACTATTAACACTCCATTTGTCTTGTGTCCATGAAATCTTTCCCCCACCTATCCCTGACCTTCTATCTTGCATCACTTTCTCCACATGCCCACCCTGCACCCCCATCCCCCCAAGCAGTATATATTCCATCCCACTTCTACTCCTCTTTAGCTCTGAAGAGTCGAAATGTTAACTCTGTTTCTCTCTCCACAGGTGCTGCCAGACCTGCTGAGTTTTTCCAGCATTTTCTGTTTTTATTAGTGTTTATCACTCCGTGTTTTCAACACCTTCCTGGGACTGGGAGGCTCAGAGTATACACATTATGAACTCAGCGACTGCTGCCATTGTCTCCAATTGTGAACACATCACACCGTCACCCCAGTAACACAACCTGAGTCTCCCTTTGAGCTGTAACTGCCCCCAGGCCTGTTGTCAAGCAGACTTCAGAACAGGTCACATTACCGCCTCAGTTGTATCTTAAACTAAAGACAGTTCCAAAACATAACAATCTTACAAACCTCAAAATTTAATGCCCTGGAGGATAACAATGAGTTTGAGAACACAATAGACACAGGAACTGTACGGCTCCATGGAATTGCTGGATGTGACACTTCCCAGAGGAAAGAAATTCACACAACCTTTCCAATCAGGAAGACAGTGAGGAATAAGCTGACAATTATAAATCTGAAGGTGAAGCTTGACACTGTAGCACATATTAACATCATCCTGCTCAGGCTATACCAGAAGATCTTTTCAGAAAATTTGAAAGAAAATGGTTGCCAACATGTTCTGAAACTGAGCAATGTCATGCTGATAGCATATGTTAGAACTGAGATTCAACAGCTAGGAACAACCTAAATCAGAGGGACACACAGAGAAAAAGATGTTAACTGCATATTCTGTCTCACTGAAACAGATGGTCCTGCTATCCTGGGGATGAACAGTTGCAAGGCGTTGCAGCTGATCTCAGTAAACCATGAAGTGAAGGAGGCATCACTGAGGGTTGAAGGTAGTACACCCATTGAAAAGATCAGAAGCAAGAAAAGGATTGCCAGAGACACAGAGCCTACAGGTTGGGTAGATTCCATCATTACGAGTAATAATGTGCAAAGCCAAATGAATGGGTTGCAGTCAGATATTGAAATTCTCAAGGTCAATATTGAAAAATACAAAGAGTTCTTGACAGAAAAGGAAAGAGAGCTAATTTGGAAAGTTCAGGCAGCTAATGGAGATTTCCAGAAACTCACAGCTCTCCAAAATGAAAGGTTAGAACTAGAGAATAAAGTCACTGACTGGGAAAGACTGAGGGCTGAGCAAGGAATAACACAACATGTTGAAAAAGAGCTTATGGAAGAGAAATTGTAAGCTGTACAGTTAGCAGAGGAGGCATCAAGATGGAGATCCTGAACCTCAGGTCAAAACTTCAACAGCATGTGCTCCAGAAAGAATAACTTGGAAAAAAAAGAATGACAATGCTGAGTTCAGACAGCAAGTTAGTGAACTTCAGAAGCAGTTTCAGACTTTTTCAGTTGGAGAATAAATTAATGGAGACCAATAGCGAATGAGAAGAAATCCTGGAATGTTTAAAAGAGGAAAGTGAAATGCTAAAAGCCAAGCAGAACGGGCACAGTAGGACGCAGAAGTACTGGTGGAAGACAGGCAGAGTGTCTGGAAGAGAAACATAAGCTGCAGACTAGTAACACAGAGCTTAAAGAGAAGCCCAGGCCAAAAACTGACTGCAGTGCATTGCTTTAGCTCAAAAGAAGAAGATACACTATTGTGGTATTGTTTGCAGGCCAATGCAGACAATAACATGTACCTTTAAAAAGCTGCATAGTGACATCACTATGACATCACCATGTGTAAGGCTGAGGTACAGCCTCTAGGTTAGATCTTCACTATTACCTGTGATCTTTACTGCAGATATTCACTGCTGTCTGTGACTCTGTATCACTCAGACTTTATGTACGCCTTATGGGTCAGGCATATAGTCAAGTAATCAGCCTATGCAACTGTTAGGACCCAAGCTATATCAAGGCCTGTGCAGAGCTGTATATAGTTGTTGCTTGTAATAAACTTCATGTAATTTTGTTCGACCAGAACCCTCGTCAGTCCCAAAATCTTGCTTAGCATAGAGACAGATCCCATGAGGTCTAGATTGAGACCCTCAGCACATATGATGGCTGCAGACTGTAAGGGACCACAAGAGACACAACATTTACCACCAAAGGAATACGGTAAATAATGTTTTTGAGAAAAGAAAACAAAAAAAGACTCTTAAGATGTTCGGTTCAATTATAAAAGTTGATTGTTAATTTTCTTTAGGTTAGGCATAACTAGGGAAAAAAGGTTAATAATTGGAACAGTTATATTGATATATAGAGGTATTTTTTAAGAAATAGGGATATTATATCTTTATACTATTGCAATATGACTTAGGAACTATATGTACATATGTATGTGTACATAAGTATCCAAAGTGCCACGTCACTCACAACTGCACAATAGTCAGGGTACCAAGCAACATTCTATCAATCTGCGGCACATGGTCCGATCTAATAAATACAGTCAAAGAAAAGCTCCTGTATCTGTCTAAGTGTGATTATATCAGACTTCTGGGATCCACAGGACATAACAGTTTACACCAAACTTTCACAGAACCCACAGTAGTGCAGCAGGTGAAGTACAAGGAAATTCACTCTCCCACCCAATTTTTTTGAATAGTTTAAAGAGAATCTAGTATAGCTTGGGAATTCGATTCACTGCCACTGAGCTTTAAGAGAAGCCTTCCCTTCTTGAAGTCTTGACTTGCACCTTTCATTTAGAAAATATCCCAGTGTACTCCGCAGAAGAGAAAAAGATAGCAGCTAGTGGGATAAGATTTAGGAAACCAGTCGAATTGATAAAGTAGGTTTCGAGAAGCCTTTGAAAAGTGAGGAGAGAAGGTTCAATGAGGTATGATTTAAGGAGGGGCTTCCAGAGAATGGGCTGAATTCATTCAAGTTACTGCCATCAATGTTGGAGCCAGGGAAGGACAAGGATGTCAGAGGCAAAAGATTAAACAGTTCATAGTGCAAGACTGTTTTAGGGTTTGCGGGAGGGGATTAAGATTTAGACTTGATATATTTTGGGTGATAGTAAAGATGATCGGCAGCGCAGTTTGGAGTTTGTAAAGGGTAGGAGCTCGGATAGCTGGTAAGGAGGGCATTGGGAAAGTCAAGTCTGAAGGTAATTATACGAATGTACGAATTAGGAGCAGGAGTAGGCAACTCAGCCCCTCGCGCCTGCTCCGCCATTGAATAAGATCCTGGCTGAACTGATTGTAACCTCAACCCCACATTCCTGCCTACCCCTGATAACCTTTCACCCCCTTGTTAATCAAGAATATATCTAATTCTGCCTTAAGAATATTCAAAAACTCTGTTTCCACCACCTTTTGAGGGAGCATGGATGAATGATTCAGGAGTTGCGGGCCAGAGGTAATGTAAGAGATGGGACCTTTAATAAATTATACTTTTCAGGGTAAGTATAGAATTCTTATAGAATTGGTAGACATAGCATAAAGCCACCTTAGCAGATAAACTGTTTTCTTTCTCTCTCTGGAAAAACACATAAATAGTTCTTAGAAATATTGAGGTTTCTCGGTTCAGGCTTCCATGTTGACATTCCTTAGTCAAAACAATGGCGCCTTGTGTACCCTTTTATCTTTACCAGCATCAAATGGCCCTCAGCATGACATAAAAGTGACCTTGAGGTAAAGTGAAGGACAGGGGGAAGGTGGCTATCCTGACATCTTGGATACCTGTCCTGTATTCATTGGTTAGAATGGTTCAAACAAGTGATTGACAAAGGATAAACTACCAGCCCCAAAAAATAAAGCATTTGGACAGGTGCTCGGAGACAGGGTGCAGTCCTCAGCAGGCAGCCGCCTTCTTCAGATGGAAGATGAACCAGGGAAGGTGCAGGAAGACCAAGAGAAGGGTTTCCTGACACCTCAGCAAGAGAACAGGATGCTACCATCACAAGCTACTGAGATCAACATACTCTGTGCAACCGCCCGTTTATCCTCTGGGATCAGTGAACCACTCATAGGCTGTGTACTTGTCCTCCCTATTTAGCTAATGGATCATATCTAAACTTATGCATCTTAATAAACTTCATAAACAACATTTGAACTATACTGATGTTACTTAGGGAGCAGCATGTAAATTAGCACAAAGGGCCAAAAATGCAACATTGGATCTTATTAGATATGGAAACTGCTCTTGATAAAGACTAAAAAATTAAGGGCGGATGGGAGAAAGCGCAATTCAAGTGCTTAAAATGGAGGGCAATTAGAAAGAAACAGAGGCATTCCTTATTTGAAACTAGAATGAAAAATTAGATTAACATTAATCATTTCTAACTATGAGCCACAGGACGTGTGAAACCCCTTTTTCACACTTAGGGCAAATAATCCCAGATTTGCATTAAGTGCGATAGCAGGCAGGTAAAATGACGTTTTATCCACCGGCTGCAATGATGGTTTTTCACGCCATATTATCCCAAAACCGCATATTAGTTATGCATTCACAGGACGCCATTCCCATGACAGGCAGGCTCTCATTCACCCACCAAGCCATCACTTCGCCACTTCATTATGCCAAACGCCATATTTAAAGTCCAGCCACGCGCACACATCTCAGTGCTTCCAGCCTGGGACTACGGCAGGGAAGATGTCCACAAAAGGCAAAAGGACTGCAGCTCCCAGGTTTAATGACGTGTCACTGGAACACCTTTTGGACACCATGGAGACCAGCCGCTCTGCCCTGGCTCTGGTGGCAGGATGGGCAGCGATGTGACCAACCAGGCTTGGAAGGTGGTGACAGCGGTGGTCAGCGCCAATACCCTTCAAAAGGGGACAGCCACCCAGTGCTGCAAGAGGATAAATGATCTCCTCCGTTCCACCAGGGTAAATCACACTTCTCATCTCTCTCAACTCACGCACTCACAAACTCATCACACATCCACAGGTCCCTCACTCACTGCCAGTTCAAGTGACATCACCATTCACTCTCTCACAAACCATCATTTGCCTCATCCCATCCACGGGACCACTCACCACACACACATTCTGGGCACACTTATCATCTGGCCTGGAAGACATCCTGCTTACACTCTCTCCACCTCTATTCATGCAGGGTGAGCTGTCACACAGAAAGAGGGAGAGGTCGCAGAATGCCTGAAATTAAGTTCCTCACGGAGTTTGAAAACAGAGTCATCCAGCTGGCCGGCGAGGATCCGGACCGTTCCTGTGCTGACAGTGAGGTTGGTGGTGCTCAACCAAGTGAAGGTCCAGCAGTGCAACATCCATCAGACAACCATGTTGTGAGTGATGTGTCCTGTTTTACAGGCCATTTCCATGCACTAATTATCTCTCCTTGCCTCCACAGGCACATCTGGGAAACAGCCAACGGAGTCCCTAACCCAGGGCCTCCAATCAAGCACCAAAGAAGCCTCTGAAGAGGAATATGGAGTCACAGCGCTCATCCACATCCTCCGCCAGCGTAGAGACACACACTTCGGTGGGACCTAGCTTTTGGGTAGCCTCAGGATCACAATCTGGTGAGCACATCACACTTTCTGATCCACTGCAGATGGCGGCAGGGATCTCCCTGGCATCCAGCACTCAGAGGACTGATAGAGGCCAGGAATTTGCTGAGTCTGAGTCAGATGACGAGCTTCTAGACTAGGTCGTGTCACAGTTGCTGGAGCTGCAAAGGCAGTCTCAGGAACATCAGCAAGGGATGTCCGCTGCACTTCTCAGATTGCAAGGCATGATGAAGGAGTTTGCCACCTTCACTCTGAGGTGATAGTGCCACCATGCCAATGCCCCGAGGTCAACACTGGGAGAATGGCAGCCGCCATGGAGATCTTGGTCCAGGACATTGGTCCTGCACTGCTGCGTGGGCTGAACTCCATTGCTGATGCCATAGTTGGCCTCTAAAAGTGTGTTTGCGAGAGGGGTGTGGGGCAGCTCAGTCTCACTTTAGCTGCCTCTTCTCCTCAAGTGGTCAGCCAGGGGCCCTTGGGCACCCATAGGGAGGAGGATCAGCAGGTGTACCCCCGGGGCCATTTATCCAGGTGACCCAGGCAGTGTCCAGCTCATCCGACCTGGAAAGCAGGCTTCTAGGCCCTCCAGAGGACATCCTCCAAGGTCATCACAGACAGGGCATAGAAGTCAGCAGCCTGCCTCCACCTCTGCTGTGGATGTCCGGGGAGCACCAAAACATAGTGGCAGGTTTAGGAAAGTTCTGAAAATGTAACTCTTTTGGAGTCAACCAAATAAACTAAATTAACAAAATCAGAGACAAAATAAACACAGCCCCTAAGTTAGGGTAACTTTAAAACCAAAAACAAACTTTAAAGACAAATCCAAATATGTAACTCTTGTAGAGTTAAAACAATTAACTAAATTAACAATAACAAGGGAGAAATCAAGCACAGCCCCTAATTCAGGTCAGCTGTAAAACCAAGGACAAAGTTTAAAGGAAACTTACAAACATTAAACCAAAATGTGATTAAAGGGGTCAACAAAACACCCCAGTCCCCGTGGTGCCCACCGGGCACGGAAGGCCTCGATGGTGCCGGCAGACACCGCGTGCTCCCTTTCCAGGGACACCCAGCCGTGAATGTAGCCGCAGAAGAGGGACAAACAATCGGGCGGGACTCTCCCCTCGATCGCCCGCTGCCTGGACCTGTTGATGGCCAATTTGGCCAGGCCCAGGAGCAGGTTCACAAGGAGGTCCTCCTCCTTCCCTACCCCCTTCCGCACTGGGTGTCCATAGATCAGGAGTGTGGGACTGAAGTGCAAACAAAATAGTAACAAAAGGTTTTTTAAATAACTAAAAAGGGAGTGCAGCCTACAACACCCTATATATGCATGATCCATGGACTCCACAAGACCGCAGAAAAGGCAGGTGTCTTGGGAGTCCGTGAACCGACACATTTTACGATTGTAGGGGACTGCTGCGTGCAACACCCTCCAACCCAGCTCCCCGATAGAAAGCGGGAGGACACCTCCGTAGAGGGCCTCCCATCGGGGGCCTCCGCCGCCGGACGGCAACAAGGCACGCCAGGGCGTGTCTGGGTGGCGGACGAGGGAGAGAAAATGGAAGGTGTGCAGCAGCAGTCCGTACAGAAAACCCCTCCGCGCCGCGCCAAATGGCACGGAGGGCATGTCCCCGAGGCGGCTCATATTATTGCGGGGCACTGGCACCCGAGGGAGGGTTCGGGGCTTGGGGCCAATGTGGAATTCCGTCCGAACAGGGGAACGTTCAGCCGGAAGACCACCGCGCACCTGGGCCACCTCGAGACCTAAAATGACATCGGGAAATCCAAATATGTAGCTGCACGGCCTGGGCACGAGTGTTAATCATTTGTACATACTGTTCACTATTGTCAATAAACTCCCAAGAATGTCTCCCTGCCTATGGCTCCTTGTTCTGATGAGCAGTGTTCATGTCACTCAGGTGTGAAATCTTTCTGCACAAGATAAAGGCAGGTGTCTCAGTCCAAGGCCTCTTCCCTGTGTTTTGTGCAGCCTTCATACCAAAGTGATGGTCCCGCCTCACACTTCCTTGGCACATTAGTGATGTCTGCACCTCGATGGTGCTGGTCATTGCTGCCAGAATGTTGTGCGCAGGCATTACATAATACCATCATTCTCTCTGTGTGCTCTCAGCACTTTTAAGGTGAGGCTGGCCCCCATCACTTCAGCATCTGTGACCACTGGTGCCGTGCTCCTGAAGGGCTCAGGTGCTGAAGGTGGAAAAAGGGTCAGGTGCTTTTAAAGTTTCAGGCTGTGTCTCTATGATATGACCCTGACCACAGAGCACAAGCAAGCTACTCTTGGCCAGACAGGAGTCAGACATTCTTAGAGGCTATGTGAAGATGTATGGAGTGTCCTCACTATTTGTCGTCATCATCCTCCTGCAATTGAGGGACTATTAGAACCTCCACTGCATCTCCAATATCTCTCAGAGGATATGTGTGTTGCCGTAAGTCAGACTAGTGGATCTATGGTCCCTCCTCACAGCATGTCATCATCATTCTCTACAAATCTAGCAGCTAAAATGGCCTCTCGAGCATGCTTGTCTCATCTGGCCAGTGGAAGGGCCACATTCTTGTCATTGTCGCCTTCGTGGACCTCCTCGCCCTCATCCCTATCAGTGTTGTCCTCATTGGAGGAGACCTCCAGCTCCTCCATCTCCTCCTCAGCCAGCTCGTCTCCCCGTTGCAGTGCCAGGTTGTACAGGGCGCAGCAGACAACAATGATGTGTGACACCCGCTGGGGCCTGTATTGCAGGGCTCCACCAGACCAGTCCAAGTTCTGGAACCTCATCTTCAGCATCCTGATGGTCTGCTCCACCAAGTTGCGAGTTGCAGCATGAGCCTCGTTCTACCGTCACTCTGCTGCAGTCTGAGGCCACCGCACAGGTGTCATCAGCCACGTCCTCTGTAGGTAGCCCTTGACCCCATCCCTGCAGCTTCTGTAGACCCTGGAAGACTTCAGGAATCTGTGACTGACTGAGAATGTAGGAGTCGTGCACACTCCCTGGAAACCATGCACACACCTGCAGGATGCGTTTGTGGTGGTCGCACACCAGCTGCACATTCAGCGAGTGGAAGCCTTTGTGGTTGACATAGTTGGCCGTGTGTTGTGATGGAGATCTGAGCGCCACGTGAGTGCAGTCGATGGCACCCTGCACCTGTTGGAAACCCGAGATCTGGGAAAATTCAATTGCTCTTGCATCCTGGATGTCCTGGTCCTAGCGAAATGCACAAAATTGTGTGCCCTTGTGAAGTTGGCATCGATTATTTCATAGTTGCATTTGTGGATGGAGGCTTGTGATATCCCACAGAGGTCACCCTGTGGAGCCCTGAAAGGGGCCACTGGTGTAGAAATTGAGCACCACGGTCACTTTCACAGCCACTGGCAGTGGATGCCCTCCGTGTCCCTATGGTACCAAATCCTGCACCAGTTGGCAGATTTGACCAACCAGTTCCCTAGACACGCACAGTCTTCAGTGACACTGGTTCTTGGTCATCTGCAGGAATGAAAGGCAGTGTCTATAGATCCTGGGTCTAGCTAGGCACCGACCAGAAACGGCTCGCTGAGCCCCAGCGGCCCTTATTCCAGAGGGAACTGCTCCTTCCTCTGCACAGGCAGGAGCCTCAGTCACTCTCTCCTCTGTCGCCTTTGCTCTCTGTAAGCCACAAGGCATACAGCTAGTTCACCAGGCTCCTTGATCCTGATTTACTCCTCTTGCAGGATGAAAGAGAGAGACACGTGGGTTAGCATGGTTGTACTAAGAACCTGTCTTTGCTAAGTCTGAAGGCCCCTTAATGCTTCCCGGAGAGTGTTGGCCACCACTTGGATGGCCAGAGATTAGTGCGCTGCATGGCTGCCCGAAACCCCATCCACCCGACCGATTGGCAGCAGCTTTGCCCAATGGACTGCATACTGCGCTCTCAGCTCAGGCACAGGCATTCTCCCAACCTGCACTGCAAGGCTGCACTGTTAGCTTGAACCATGGAGGAGACTGGTCCAAACCGGGATGCTGACATTGCAAGGGGCTGTGAGCGCCTCCACCAGTGACTACTCCATGGTCAGCTTTAGCCAGGAGATTGTACAATGTGCCCAGTCGTCCAATTGTTCCGCTGCCCACTAAAATGCTCATTGGTTTGCAGTGTGTGCCCGAGGGGTCAAAAGCTCTGGAGCACTTTGAGCTCTGGAGCTCTGGTGGCACTTTCATGTCTCTGTGTTACTTGAGTCGGCAGAGAATCTCCAATCATATCAATGCGGCTGTGCCTGAACTGTCTCAGCTGCAGAAGAATGGTCACTTTATACAAGGTTTCCCTAATGCGTGGCCCCCGCCCTCAGCCTCACCCTCCCACAACTCCCCACCCAACACGTGCTTATGCACTACCTTCAGCTAAAGGGCAGCCCTTGCCCCCCAGCCCAAGTCACGTCAACCGCAGGGCAGCCTTCGCTCCACCACCCACCCCCCACCACCCTACAACACACCTCAACCTTGAAGTCCAACAGGCAACCCGGGCAAGTGCTGCACAACATTACTGGGTACTTGTGCACTCATCTCCGAGTTCCCCACAAACTGCAGCTCACCAAGTGCATGCCTTTTGTATGCAGTTGTGAAACATGTCGGTGTGCAATCACACCGACATGGGCAGATGATCCAGCGGGGTGGGGCCGATTCTGGCAGGCTGGCCTTATAATGATGTGCTGATGCAATAAGAACATAAGAACTGGGAGCAGGAGTAGACAATTCAGCCCCTCGAGCCTGCCCTGCCATTCATTACGATCATGGCTAATCTCATTGCAGCCTCAACTCCAATTTCCCACCCTCTCCCCATAACCTTTCAACCGATTACTAATTAAAAATCTGTCTATCTCCTCCTTAAATTTATTCAGCGTCCCGGCATCCACTGCCCTCTGAGGTAGTGAATTCCATAGATTCACGACCCTTTGAGAAAAGTAATTCCTCCTCATCTCTGATTTAAATCTACCACCTCTTAGCCTAAAATTATGGCCTCTCATTCTAGAATGTCCCAGAAGAGGAAACATCTGCTCCACGTCTACTTTATCTATCCCCTTTAGCATCTTATATACCTCAATTAGATCCCCTCTCATCCTTCTAAGCTCTGGCACGTATAGGCCTAAACTGCTCAATCTCTCCTCATAAAACAAGCCCCACATCTCTGGAATCAATCTAGTGAACCTCCTCTGAACCGCCTCCAGTGCAACTACATCCTTCCTCAAGTAAGGGGACCAAAACTGTGCACAGTACTCCAGGTGCGGTCTCACCAATGCCTTGTACAGTTGCAACAACACTTCCCTATTTTTATACTCTATTCCTTTAGCAATAAATGCCAAAATTCCATTTGCTTTCCTTATTACCTGCTGTGCCTGCATACTAGCTTTCAGCGATTCATGCACGAGGACACCCAAACCCCTCTGCACTGAAGAATTCTGAAGTTTTTCTCCATTTAAATAATAAGTCGCCTTTTTATTCTTCCGACCAAAATGGATAACCTCACACTTATCCACATTGAACTCCATCTGCCAAATTTTGGCCAATTTACCTAACCTGTCCATATCCATTTGTAAATTTTTTATTTCTTCGTTGCAACTTACTTTCCCACCTATTTTGGTGTCATCTGCAAATTTAGCTATAGTACCTTCTATCCCTGAATCCAAGTCATGAATATAGATTGTAAATAGTTGGGGCCCAAGGACCGAACCCTGTGGTACCCCACTAGTTACAGCTTGCCATCCAGAAAAATACCTATTTATCCCGACTCTCTGTTTTCTGTTGGTTAGCTAATCCTCTATCCAAGCTAATGTATTACCCCTAACTCCGTGTGATCTTATCTTGTGTATTAATCTTTTGTGCAGCACCGTATCAAAGGCCTTCTGTAAGTCCAGATATACAACATCTACAGGATCCCCATTATCCACTTTGCTTGTCACATCTTCAAAGAACTCTAGCAAATTAGTCAAATTTCACCGCACCCTCACACACTTGGCACTGTTTCATGCTGTATGCTCAGATCTCAAGCCTTCTGCATACTGTCAGCTATTCAAGTGTGGCAGGCACATCACCCAAACATGTTGCACTGCTGTGACTGACACATTTCCCTCTCCTTTTGCAGGACAAGGCAGCCCACAACTGCATCTATAAGAACCGGAGGGGGACAGGCACCGTTACATGTCCTCACACTGGTGGAGGATGCAGCGCTAGAAATCATTGGATTGGCTCTTACTTAGCTCCTTGCCAGCAGTGAGACTGAAACTAAGGATAATGGTATGTTCTTACCTAGTCTTCCTCACATCCCACTTTAAGTATAGCTTAAAGCTATGATCTGCATGTGGTGAGACACTGGGCATGAGTGACTGCAGCCAGGCCATGGGGAGAAGATGGTGTGTGTGCCTGGGGGTGGGGGATGCGAAGGGTGAGTTCACACATGGGTTCTGCTCAAGCGGACTCAGGTGAGGACTTCAATGGGTCACACACAGAAATGCTTGCTGCATTGACAGGCCTACCAGAAAGAATGCTGTCACTACCAAAAAAGCAAAGGGGAATCCGGCTCCAACTTGGCACAGGGCTTCATGCAAAACTTAGGGCCCATTCTTTCCAGTGTCAAAATGGTGGCCAACTCCAAGAGAACATGAGGACCAGACTATAATACAGCAGATTATGGCCAGTGTCTCAGCTTCCATTGCATAATATGATTTGACGGAGTCAACACAAAGTTATGAAAATGAAATTGTGCTTGACAAATCTATTAGAGGTTGTAGAGTTTTGAGGTTCTCACTAATCAGGCTGATGAGTGGACCCTGGTGGGTGTGGTGTATTTGGATTTTCAAAAAGCATTCTGTAAGGTCACAGGAGGTTAAGGGATAAGATAACAAGAGGTTGTTACACAGAATTAAGCTCATGGGATTCAGCGTAATATATTAGCAAGGATCGAGCATTGTTTACCGGAAAGAAAACAGACAGTGTGAATAAACAGGTTGTTTTTGGGTTGGCAGACTGCAAGTAGCAGGGGACAACAAGTACTTGGGCCAATTATAACCTATATTAATGATTTAGGTAAGAGGGTCCTACAAGTATATTGTATCTAAATTTGCTGACGATACAAAATTAGGTAGGAAAGTAAGTGGTGCGGAGGACATGAAAGGGATATAGACAGGTCGGGAGAGTGGATGAGAACACGGCAGATAGAATATAATATGGCAAAACGTGAAGCTATCCACTTTGGAAAGAAACATAGAAAATCAGATTATTTTGTAAATGTTGAGAGTTGAAATGTTGGCATCAAGAGGGAGCTGGGAAATGTTCTCTCTAATTTTCCTTCGCTGTGCGTGGCCTGTTTGTTGCACTGTGTGGTCCCTTTAATATTGTCACGCAGGCGAGCATGCACGCATCTTAAAAGCACCATTACCTGTTTGTCCCCTGCATGGCACATTCCCAGTTGCTGAATGGCTGTGCACCCACACAGCCTGTGAACAGTGTAATGATATTTGAGACAATCGGATTTGATTTTGGTGACAGAAGTAATAGAGATAGTAATAGAGATAGAGGGAGTGTTGGACTTGGGTGCCCTTGTATATGAATCACAGGAAGTTAACAAGCAAACACAGTAAGCAACTGAAAAGCAAATGGCATGTTAGAGACGGCATTAGCTAGAGCAATGAGGTACAAAATGACAGTGCCAGCATCAAATCAGCAGTACATGCCTAATGATGTCATGACCTATCTACTCTGTAGTTGGTGCACTTTCCTAATACCCACACTAATGCCCTCACCAAGATAAGAGTTTGGCGCAGGAAGTGAGTGCAGATGTAATTTTGCTACTAAAGCCAGTCTTAGTTTCAGTGCCACAGAGGACAATTTTGTGGCCTATAAGTCAGTTAAAAGAAATCTGGAAATCAGAAGCTGGTATCAATAAAAAGTGAACATGAAGCTGATGGATTGTCATAAAAACCAACTGCTTCAATAGGGTCCTTTAGGGAAAGAAACCTGCCATGCTTATCCAATCTGGACTATATAAAACTCTAATCCCATAATAGTGTGGTTTACTCTTAAAAGGTTCCTGAAGTAGTTTAGCAAGCCAGCTAGATCAAGCTGCTACCAGCAGCTCAAAAAGGAGGCTGACCTCTACCTTCTATGGGCACTAGGGAGATTGTTCATAAAAGTAGGTCTCCCAAGAATTAATAATTTAAATGTAAAGAGCATGGCAATGTTTCCTATAGTGTCACAGGAATGTGTGATTCAAAAACGGCCATTTAATTGACCAAGTCAGTGCTGCTCTTTCACCTCCTGATCTGATAATTTCCTTCCTCTCACTCTAAGACCCAATCATCTGTCCTGTATCAAACACCTTTTAGGAATATTGACCAGGCCCAGTCAGCTTTTTGGGATCTACCTATCTACCTTCTCACCTTATATCTCTATTACTTCTGTCACCAAAATCAAATCCAATTGTCTCAAATATCATTACACTGTTCACAGGAATGGCCTTTTCTGGGAGGTCATTGCACAAGTCAATAGGCGATCATGTCTTGCCCGACTTTCCCTAAAACTGTAAGAAAGCTTGAAACACAAAGAAGCCTATTCAAAGACATTAAGATGATTCTTTTTACAGTCAATGCATGGATACACCTATCCCTTCCCGTTCATAAACTTACCCCTTCCTGAATTTGAACCCTTCACTCCAGTGAACTGTCTCAGCACTGTCACTGCCAACTGAGCATTCACTGTATCAAAGTAATGTACAATGTCCACCTTCACCTCAACTAATGCCACCAAGTGGAGTCTGTGTCATGCTCAGTGCTAGCATAGCCACCAACATGAAAATATATATTAAGGGAGGGAGGGAGTAAGGGAGAGAAAGAGATCGAAAGAGAGAGAAAGTAATAAATCATCAACAGATCAAAGTTTCTAATTTTCTATTTATCTGACTTATCGAAGTGCTGAGAACTGTAGCCTTAATCTGAATCAAACCCTTTTAACCCAAGCACTTCTGATTGCTCTATAATTTCAACTGAAGGATATATGTAAGTGGTGAATTCATCATTTTAATTGCAAGGCAACAGTCAAAATTCTCTCTCTGTGCCATCAGCTCTTACCCATCTCCCAGGCTTTTTCTCCTGAAAATGAATCAACTTCCATGGACCTTGTAATTACATTCACATTAGCTTTTGCACTAATGCATTTTTACTTTGCTGAATTGCCATTTTTAAACTGCATTTCTGAATTGTTATCTCAAATGGCCTTTTACAAATTAAAGTATTTAAAAAAGGAATTTTTTTTTACTTTTTTTTTTCCATTTACACAGTTTGAGTCGGTAGCACCTTTCACGATGTTAATTAAAGTATAATAGGACCATCTGGGAGTGCTGGGGGAGGCGGTTGTGCACAGGGAGCCAGATTAACAATTACTCATTGAGTAATGTTTTTAATTCAGTGTCAAGATTAAGACTTTTTGATCATTATGTTCTGCATTCTCTTCATAGACAGATTGGTTGGGGTTTTCCACCTCTGCGCTCCAAGCCTGTGATTTTCACACTCCCTTTAATGAGCGGAAAATTATGAGCTGTCGAGTGACTAAACAGGAAACCCCAGCTTTCGTCTCCAAACGAAGGTTCAAGCCGGATTCACTCCTTTATCGTTCATTTGCTCACTTCACTGTGCATTTTACAGAAATCTGTGACTAGTCTGGAACTACCACTCTCAGATCAACATCTATAAGACGTGAGGTTCAGCTGACACACTGACGTTATAACATCATAAAGCACAGAAGGAGGTCATTCAGCCCCTTGTGTCTGTGCTGGCTATTTGTTTGGAATTTCCTGGATTGTGATTATGCCAACATTATGCTGGTTTCCGCAGCCAATCTTGCTGAATATAAGCTACACAATTTTTTCCTGTGGAGCTCTTTGGTTTATGGTGTATAAGCAGGCAAATTCAACTGGGTTATCTTAGCATTCCAATTTCTATATTCTAAATGACTAGACAGAGGCATAATTTAATGATTGTTTTAGTCAGATCTGAAATTTTTACTTTATTGTATAATTTCTGTAAATAATCAAACTTGCTAATACATTAAACTTGGTCCTTCACTGTTAGTTCATTTCAGAAAGTCCAAATGTGAATTTTTAGAAAGTGACATTTGAATAATCTCACTTTCTCTTCTCTCTTAGACAGGTCCTCAGGATCAGGGATGACCTGCTTTCACTCCAGTTCAATGAGTTCTGAGTTGGCTGATAAATCCATGCATGATCTGCAGACTCTGCCACATGGTGGGGTGCAGAGTGGTGCTTGAAGGGTTGCCTAGATAGGTTGTTTGGAGGCTTGTGTGGGGTCTCTGATGCCTTGACTTCTCCTCTCCATGTTCCCAGTAAAGGCTCTTGATGCGTTTGGCGCCTTTCCGAATGAGCCTCCTCCATTTTGGTCAATCACAAGCCAGGGTCTCTCATGACTCAACGGGTAGGTTTTACCTCATCAGGATTTTTTTTTTTGACATTCCCTAATGCTTCTCCATTGTCCTTCTTGGAGTCCCCTGCTACGACTGAGTTGAACTCTCTTCTCTATTTTCCCCTCCGCAGTACTGCACCTCACCTCCAGCAAATTACCCACATACATGGAGATAATCTACAGAGCAGACAGAAAACTGTTTAACCTACGCTGCCTTCAATCCAAAAACAAAACCACTCAAACTTCAGTCATAGAGCTTCAGTACGTAGATGACTCTTCTGTATGAGCTCACTCAGAAACTGAACTTCAGGTCATCATCAACTCCTTCTCCAAAGCAAATGAGAAAATGGGTCTTTCACTAAACACCTGGAAAACTAAAGTCCTCTTCCAACCAGCTCCCATGGCAAAACAACTTCCCCCATCGATTAAGCTCAACAGACATCCAGCAAAACGTAAATCATTTTCCATATCTTGAGAGCCTCAACTCGACGAAGACAGACACAGATGACAAAATTCATCATCGCCTCCAATGTTCCAGCTCAGCCTTCGACTAACTGAGGAAAAGTGTAGCTGAATAGTAGCTACAACTGGATTACACAGTTTTATGTAACCATCTTCTTTTAAAATTTATTAATGGGGTGGGGTGTCGCTTGCCCATCTATAATTGCCCTTGAGAAGGTGGTGGTGAGCCACCTTCTTATACCACTGCAGTCCATGTGGTTTCAGTGCACCCACAGTTCTGTTAGGGAAGGAGTTCCAGGATTTTGACCCAATGGCAGTGAAGGAATGGCAATATATATCCAAGTTAGGATAGTGAGTGGCTTGGAGGTTGTGGTATAAGCATCTGGCATAGGAAGGGTTAATGTGGGACTGGGTACAGTACTACCCACAGAGTGATGCAAAAAAACACATGACCTGAGTCTGGAGGTCTGTCTTGTATTGGACAGAGACGTGAGTAGAGCAAGCATGGAGACAGCTCCTAGCTTAGGCCTTATATGATATATCTGTGTATGATTACAAGTAGTTAATAAACACTTACTGTTAAAATATACAAGATTCATAACCTCTTCATGAGACCTACCAAATTGCACACAGTATCTTACAACATGGTGGCAGCTATCAGAACAACCCAGAGCCTCACAGAAGCTGGAGGAGAAATTTAAAACCTGGAAGGTTGAAATGAGCAGCATTCTGACCTGAAGAAAAGCACCAGCGGTGAACGCACAGGAGGAGATTGCCAGAGAAAAGCTCCAAATCAGGATTGGAAGCAGAAGGCAGAAATAAAACATTGCAGTAGAAGACGCCGTCAAGTCTTGTGGAAGTCGAGCTTCAATTCTGAAAAAGTATAGATTCAGAAGATCTACTAGGGTTGAATAAAAAAGACTTAAGTTCTTAGCCAGAGTGAATTTTAAAAAGATAATAAGTCAGCAAAAGTCAGAATTGCTGTTTTAAAACGCACTGCGAACAGCCCGAGAACCGTGTTGGCTCCTGAACATGCTCGCTCCAATAGAAGAAAATATAATTAAACAAATATTTGGCAATTTAAAAAAAACTAAAAAGGCCAAGGATCAATGGTTTCACAACCCGAAAATACTTAGATGCTGCAGGGAAGACTCAAAAAAAGTTGATCCGGAGATTTGCTGCTGAAAATCTAAAACACATTACTGTGGGAGCCCGCCAAAACCGATAAGGGTGGGGAACCTCATTGAGAAGAAGCATACGGCAGCGCCATCCATCTCGGATTTCCGAACAGCATTTAAAGCTATACACACATTTAATTTTAAGTAACCGTGGATCAAAAATCTGCCTTACCAGTCCAGTTTGGACTCATCTAAGGCTCAAACCAGTCACAAAATTTGGCGTAAAAGCAAAATACTGCGGATGCTGGAAATCTGAAACGAAAACAAAAATATCTGGAAAAACTCAGCAGGTCTGACAGCCTCTGCGGAGAGGAACACAGTTAACGTTTCGAGTCCATATGACTCTTCTTCAGAACTAAAGGAATATAGAAATGTGGTGAAATATAAGCCGGTAGAGGGGGGTGGGGCAGGTAGAGCTGGATAGAGGGCCAGTGCTAGGTGGAGGCAAAGAAGAGTTTGCCAAAGATGTCGTAGACAAAAGACAAGGAGGTGTTGACGGTGGTGATATTAGCTAAGGAATGTGCCAATGGTGACATTAAAGGTAGAAAGCTGGACAAACAAGTGGCAAATGGCCCTAGTGGGGGTGGGGTGGGGGGAAGGGATCGAAATGGGCTTAACGGTGGAGATAAAACGATAGATTTAAAAATAGCTGGGAAAAGAAAAATATATTTTAAAAATATAAATTATTGGAAAAAGGGGGGATCAGAAAGGGGGTGGGGATGGAGGAGAGCGTTCATGATCTCAATGTTAAGTCCGGAGGGCTGTAGAGTGCCTAGTCGGAAGATGAGGTGCTGTTCCTCCAGTTTGCGTTGAGCTTCACTGGAACATTGCAGCAGGCCAAGGACGGACATGTGGGCTTGAGACCAGGGTGGTGTGTTGAAATGGCAAGCGACAGGGAGGTCCGGGTCATGCTTGTGGACAGACCGAAGGTGTTCCGCAAAGCAGTCACCCAGTCTGCGTTTGGTCTCTCCAATGTAGAGGAAACCGCATTGGGAGCAGCAGATGCAGTAGACTAAATTGAGGGAAGTGCAAGTGAAATGCTGCTTCACTTGAAAGGAGTGTTTGGGCCCTTGGACGATGAGGAGGGGGAAAGTAAAGGGGCAGGTGTTGCACCTTCTGTGGTTGCATGGGACGGTGCCGTGGGAGGGGGTTGAGGTGTAGGGAGTGATGGAGGAGTGAACCAGGGTGTCCCGGAGGGACAACATTTGGGGTGTTGGAGAAAGAGATCCCTTAGATACGTGATTGCTTAAGGTCTAGACAAAAAGACAGAAGCTGAACAAGTTAACACACTGCTTTATTTGGTCAGCCCAATAGCTGACAATAAACCAGCTAGACAAAAAAAAATCAATGAATCCTCAGCAAAATTTGATGGAGTTTCAAAATCATTTGACACATATTTTAATTTGAGCAGTAAAAAGATCCTTTAAAGAGCAAAGTTTAACAAATGTGTCCAAGAGCCAGGTGAACCTGTTGACTCCTTCATTAATAAGCTGTACAGAATGACTGAAGGCTGTGACTATGGTGACCTGAAATCAGAGATAAGCAGGGACAGAATCGTTGTTAGAGTGGTGGACGATGCACTCTCTGACATGCTTCAAGCTAAGGAAGATTTGACCCTTGAAAAAGCCCATTCAGGTTGTCAGACAATCCAAAATCCATTTATAGATCCAACTTAAGGGACAAAGGCGAGCCATCGTACAAAGCAACCCCCACTGTCCAGCCAGTAAAACAGCAGTGGAACAGGGACACGCCAGGTGAAGGGAAGCAATACCCTAACCGACCACCAGAGGGTGGGCGACCATGCTAGCGCTGTAGAGCTAAACAACCCACAGATGTGATCAATGTCCGGCAGTCTCAGCATAGTGTTTTAACTCCAACCGCATTGGACGCTTCAGAAAGGTAGGCAAAGCTAACACAACCAGACTCACAGATGATCCCAAGGTGATTCACGAGGTCGAGGTTGCACACCAAGAAGAAACACAACCATGCTTCTTAGGTGAGGTCAAAGATCAGAGATTTATGTTCTACAACATAGACATCTTGGTTAATAGTCATCTCACAAATTTTGGATTGGACAGGGGAGCCAGTGTTTCAATCTTCTTGGACAAGGAACCATGGTTGGTAATCCAACAGCTGATGCCACCCACAACACAGCTGTACAGAGCAGGTGGCATCAAGCTCCCTGTGAAAGGTATTCTGCAGGTGACACTCAGGTACAAAAGCTAAAGAATCCCAGAGACCCTGTTCTTCATTCACAACCAAGAATGCTCCCTTTTAAGCCACAAAGCCTGTGTCAATCTTAACCTCCAACAGAAAATTGACGAGGCCAACCAGCAAGGGCCTGCTTCCAAATTTAAAAGGAGTTCCCAAAACTCTTTACCGGATTGGGGCAACTGAGGACCATATGCAGGATTACACTTAGAGAGAATGCTAAGCTTGTGTGCCTGTTCATGCCAGAAAAAATACCCCATCTGCTCATGAAGCAAGGGCAGCAACAACTGGACAAGCTAACAAAAATGGGTGTCATCTCCCTTGTCACTCAGCCAACCAGATTATGTTCCGGGATAGTCCCAGTTCCAAAACCAAACAGGTCCATCATATCTGCAACAACTTGACACAGCTCAATAAAGAGAAGTCCACCCGATGTCCTCAGAGGACGACAGCCTGACCAAACTCTCTAAAAGTACAGTGTTTTCAAGGTTCACCACTAACAGAGGCTTTTGGCAACTTCCAAGAGATGAAAAGTTATAATTGCTGACCACATTCATCACCCACCTTTGGCTGATTCTGCTTCAACCGCTTACCGTCCGGAATCACCTCCACACCGGAACTCATTCAACACACAATGTCGGCCATTTTTCAAGGCCTAGAGGGGTCATCTGCCATATGGACGATGTTTTGGTCCACGGCATGACAGTGGAAGAACATGACAAAAGGCTCACAGCTGTCCTAGAACACTTGCAGGAAGCAGGATTTACACTGAAAGAGAAATATAAATTCTCCAAGACCTCTATTTGGTTCTTAGGACACATTGCCATCAATAAAGGCATCACGGCAGACCCACAGAAAACAAAAGCTATCAGCAAGTTCCCAACCCCATCCTCGATTCCAGACTTCCAGAGAATCAGTTGGCAAAAGTTTTATCCAATCTGGCACAGGTCACAGAACCCCTGCGGCATCTTCTCAAGAAAGACCAGGCACGTTGCAAGGATATGCACCAAGAGCAAGCATTTGGTGCATCAAAGCCATTCTGCTCTCCACCGACATGCTGGCACACTATGACCAATCCCTGCCCATCAACACAGCAGCTGACCTAGAACACAGGCCTTGGAGTAGTTTTATTTCAGGAACAACTGGGTTGGATATCGCCGACTGGTGTATTATGAATCCAAGGGACTATCAGACAGAGACAGGATATGCTGTAATCAAAAAAGGTCTTGTGAGCGTGTGAGAACTTTCCGGATTACATTATTGGCCTAAAGGTCACCATTGAAACTGACCATAAACCACTGGACTCACTGCTAGTTGAGAAGGAGCTGGCAAAGATGCTCCTCAGAATCCAAGGAGTCCATCTATGCCTCATGAGGTTCCCATACGAGACGGTATATGTTCAGGGAAAAAAATCAAAGGCGGACACACTTTCCAGAGCCACAGTGAACCTTCCAATGAAACATGATGTCAACCCTATCGAGGAGCTCAAATCGTACTCCCAATTGGAGGGGATACCTGCTGGCTACAACAGGAAAATTCCAGCAAATCCACCAGGAACAATTGCAAAATGAGGAGTGTGCCCGCATCCACTGTTAACGTCAACAAGGGAGACCACAGCAGCCACCAAGTAGCCGTACCATGAAGAGTTGGTTTGAAAGCAGAAGTACTTTACTGTCAACAATGATCTGCTGGTATACAACCAGTTGCTGGTCACTCGAGCCTCCCTTCGGCCAGAGATCCGACAAAAAATACACCTGGGTATTACCAAATGCAGAGTATGGGCCCAATCCGCAGTGTGAGGGCCAGGTATTTCAAGAGCAATTGAGGACATGATAGCAAATTGCCGGGTACGTGCACTACACAAGCAGGGCCAGAGGGAGCCCCTTATCCCCACACCGTTCCCAACCTGGCTATGGGAGTGGTCAGGCATTCATTTATTCGTCTTTAATGGCAGATCCTTCACTGTGGTGGACTACTTTCCCAATAGATTGGGGTGAAGCAATTGTATACAGAGGTGGTGGTGAGAGCGTTGAAGGAGATAAACAATGTCTAAGACACTGGGAGAAATTTTATGTTCTTGGAATAGTGCTGTCAGGTTTCTACCTTCCAACTAAGAGAGCAGAATGTATTCATTCATTCATTCATTCATTTATGTATTCATTTCATTGCTCTTTGTGCGAACTTACTGTCTGCAAATTGGCTGCCGCCATCCCTACATTGCAGCAGTGACTCCCCTTCAGAAGTGTTTCATTGGTGAAAAGGCACTTTGGGACATTCTGAGGTCATGAAAAGCACTATATCAATGTAAGTCTTTCCTTCTTTAACTAATTCACAATCAAAACCGAGTGGTTGTTCGCCCAACAGAACCAAAGTCAGTGTTTCGAAAAGCAGTACACAATGAGTTAATCAATCTTGTTTTTGCATTTCCAGTTGTTCCTGTGATTATGCAGCCCTCTCAAATCAAGTTGACACTCTCGCAAGGATTCCATCACCACTTCCAATTTCACTGAGAAAATAAGTACTTTCATACATTAAATTATACAACCAGTTATTTGTGCCACGGAAATTAATCGTCACCAGTACAAAACCTCATAAAAGTATTTGAAATTAATTATTTCCAGGCAATTTACATCTGAGGGTTTCATTATTCAAGTTTCTAAATATATCAGTGCAAGTTATGTACTCACATATCCTTCCCCCTATAACCCTGCCCTCTCTGTGAATCAATTTTCAGTTCAATCATACCCCAATCTTCCGTTCTTTGACAGTTCCTTATTTTTTCAGGCTGCCCTTGGTACTCTACAAATCAGAACTATCGGAGTTTGAATCTGCACCTGGTATGTTCGAGGGTGCTGCACAATCTGAAAGACTTTATGTTGCTCCTTTGAAATATTCCATGTGAATGCTGCAGCAAAGGTCATTTATGAGCTCCTGTGAACAGGTTGTTTTTAGCAAGCTGGCTGACAGCGTATTTTTAAAAAAAGAATCTTGGAGTTTTCAACAAGGCTCAAGTAAACGGAAATTATTTAGCATTTCCAACACAGAAACAGGCCATTTGGCCCAACATATGAGCCAGTGTTTATGTTCCACACAAACCTCCTCCTTCATTACTTTAGCTCACCCTATCAAATATGTGTTGCATAGTCCGGTTGTAGACATAGTGAATCCTTTATGAGTCATATTGATAGTGGCATTATGCATATAGGGCACATGAATGTAATTTATAATAATGCACCCTCCTCCAACCCCTTGTGATCCTGCCATTTTGTAAAATAGGTTGTCCAATTAAATTGCTTGCTCGAACAAACAGGAAATCAACCACTTGCGTTCTACAAGTATAAGTTCATTGACTTACATTGCAACTGTGCTCAGTGGCAGTTTGAAGTGATCCTGAAGCAGAAAAAATAAAGCTGTGACCTTGCCTGTGACTGTCAGTGATGTGCCCACTACAGGTAGAAGTGCAATATTCACAATTGATTTGTACAAGGCAAACAGGTGGACAGCATTCTTTTGTAATGCTGCATGAGAGTGAACAGGACAAGCCTGAATGCCTTTTTTACTCTCTGGACAGACAGCTTCCTGTTAATAGTATAATGAAAGAATTCATGTACATGTTCACAGCAATCGTAATGCGACAATGGAATGCATTGCAGAGTTTGATAACACATTGAGTTCGGCACCATAGTCAATGCATGAGAATTCTTAAGGCCGTTCCACCAATGGATAGGAGGCAAATGTCATATATAAATATTATCATTACACTGAGCAACCGACATGTCATTAAACATCCACTATTCAAAACCAGTTGCCAGCATAGGAAGCATGTACAAAGGGGAGTGAACTAGACATTTCAACTGCTGTTGCGAAATCAAACCATTATTCTCTGCAGACTATCAGAAAATAATTTTTTGCTTCGCTTGTTGCGTATAAACCAGGACATTTATAGTGTAAACGTCAATCATTTAATACACCATCAGTAACTGTTCCTGTGTAGAGTTGAGAATAATTACTTCAATCACAGAAATTCTTCAAAAATAAATCTTTTAGCTCTTAGCTTTACACCAGGGGCTGGGTTGTTCAAGCTAGGGCATGAAATTTAATGGCATTACCTTTCTCTGTAGTACTGTGTTATATAGCTCAGTACCTGCCAAGGCTCAGCCACAGCACTCTCGCAAGTCAGAGGTTGCGGGTTCAAATCCCAATCCAGGAAATGAGCAAAAAATCTAGGCTGACAATTTCGTTCAGCACCAATAGAATGCTGCACTGTCAGAGGTGCTGTGTTTTGGATATTATGTTAAATCACAACCTGGTCTGCCCTCTCAGATGGCTCCTATCTAAAGATCCCATAGCGCTATTTCGGAGAAGCTAAGGGGAGTCCTCCTACTGTTTTAGCTGCTGTTGCCCTTTACATATTTATGTCCAATCTTTTTCTCCTTCACACTTTAAATTGAATTTTCAATGCATCATAAATAAGTCACAGGAGGAGTAAATGGTGTATTCAAGTTTTTTTTCACATAGTGAAACTTGCTTTGGGAGCAAAGTGAGATTAAGCATTACAGTGAGAGGTGAAGCTGTGTCACAGATATGGACCCCTGTCTGTTATGGGTCTCTTGTCAGTCAGAAAGTCTCTGTTGCTGGTCTATATTTTTCTGGAGAGTTAGTTTGGTTTGAGAAGACAGGGGTGTTGCATAGAATAAGCAGCCTAAAATGAGCCCCCCAGTGCTTTACGTTTCTCTGCTCCATGAAGGAAAAGGTTGAACATGGGATTGGACGTGCCCTTTTGCCGTGGGCGAAGCTGCACTCTGCCAGAATGGGACACATGGATCTTCTTTCAGCTAGCAACAAGAACTGTAGTGACAAGGCTCCTAAACTAACCATTCTTCTTATTTTAAAAACAATCACATTCCTTGTTTCTCTGCTGTCTTAGGTCTAGCAGCTATCTTGAAAGTGGGAGAGCTTTGGGGGAAATATATAGCTTCTTATTGGGTGCAACATTTGGGAGGAGATAAATCTTCATAACCAATCAGTGAATATCAGCCTATAATACTGAGGGAGTTAGACAAAAAACATGAACAACCTTTCACCTTATTTTCTTGCATCAAGCAGAAATCACAACTCTCTGGGCCTATTACTCAGGGAAGTTGACATTGTGCAGAGGTCAATATTGGGCTAATACTTCATTGTATTAGCAAAAAAAAAAAAAAAAAATGCCTTTTTTCAATTCATTCATGGTATATGGAGTCATGGCAAGGCCAATAATTGAGGAGTTGACACCTTCTTGAACTGCTGCAGTCCATGTAGTGTAGGTACATCCACAACGCCGTTAGGTAGACAGTTCTAGGATGTTGGCCCAGTGATAGTGAAGGAGCAGCGGTATATTTTCAAGCCTGGGTGATGTGTGGCTTGGAGGGGAACTGCAGGTGGTGGTGTTCCCATGCGTCTGCTGGTCTTGTTCGTCCAGGTGGTAGAGGGAATGAGTTTGGGAGGTGCTGTCGAAGGCACCTTGGTGAGTTGCTGCAGTGCATCTTGTAGATGGTACTGCCACTGGTGGCGGGAGGAAGTGAATATTTAAAGTGGTGGGTGGGGCAACAATCGAGCAGGCTACTTTGTCCTGGATGGTATCAAGCTTCTTGCACTCATACAGGCAATGGGACAGTATTCAAACTTACCCATTACTTCCATCTTGTAAATGGTCCAGTTAAGTTTCCTGTCACTTGTAACCCCCAGGATGTTGATGGTGGGAGATTCAACAATGGTAATGCTGCTGAATATAAAGGGGAGGTGGTTAGATTCTCTCTTGTTGGAGATGGTCATTGACTAGCACTTGTGTGGCATGAATGCTACTTGCCGCATATCAGCGCAAGTCTGAATGTTGTCCGCGTCTTGCTGCATGTGTCATAGTGTGTGAAAATTGGCTGTCATGTTGGCCATACATTTACAAGAATAACTACACTTCAAAATTATTTCATGAATGATGCCATTTACAAAAAAGCTCCTTTTTCACACCATTTAAGATTAGGGTAGCAGTCAAATATTGAACACTGTTTATTCAGAGCCTTTAAAAAATTTCTACTTGTTTGGTAATTGCAGAAAATGCACTTTGCTGGGAATTGTGCTCAACAGTAATCAGAGTTGCAAAATAAAATCAATTTTGGTAACTTTCTCACTTAGTCTTAGAGCTTCCTGCTTAAAATCAATGGGCTTTAAATTATGGAGTATACAAAACAGCTCAACAGTAATTTTGTTTCAGTGCAACTGTAGTTATCCAGTGCATGTTGTCCATTTGTTAAGATTTGAACAACTTAATTTGACAATGCTGTTTTGCTTTGGGCTTTTGTTAAATGGGCACTTGATAAAAACACAAAATACTTACACTGTAAACTAAACAACAAAGCTCTGAAACATATTCCAGGCCCAAAGTGATGTATGAATTGAATTGCTTCAGGTCCATTTACAAAGAACACTTTGGTCTGCATTCATGCTCATGTAAAAACATGGCTCTATCTATTCTGCAATTGAATAGCAAAACAAATTCAACACTGTTTCTGTGACAGAAATCACAACAAAGGCAAATCTATTTTCTTTCTATATGGTAATGTGGTGGCTTAAATCATTTCCCAGCGCATTAAATTTAGAATCCTTGTTCTCATCTACGAGATGCCTGCACAGCCTCCCTTCACTTTACCTTGGCAAACTCCTCCAGCCCTATATCCCATTTATTTGGCCTTGTACACAACTATCAGTGGCCAAGCCTCTGTCCTTATTGCTGTACTCCCTCCCTCTGCTTCTCCACCTCCTAAAAAATGAGCTATGAGATCCAACATTCAGCCATAATCCTCTACTCTAACCTTTCATGGCCTGGTAACCGTTTTCTTACTTGGAACTCATCAGGAAATTTTATATGTTGAAACGGTGTTGATAAACACAAGTGGATGGAAAAGCTAGGTCCCATTTGACCTTGGAATGTGGGGGAATCTAATTTCTGATGTTTGGTGCAGTTGGGAGACATGCAATTTGTTCCAAGTCGAATATTCTGGGAAGTGTGTCTATCAGATGCCAGTTCTGTGGACATCCATGCTCATTGACCAGCGTACTCTTCAGGCATGAAAGGACCCACAGACGGTGATAAAATTGTTTACAGCTTGGACATATCTGAACAATGAGGAGTTTATAATGGCTTAGGCATTAGTCTACAGGGCACAATTTTAAAATTTGAAGAAGACATAAAACTTAGAAGTATTGTGAAGTCTGAGGAGGATAGTGATAGAACTTAGGAAGATATGGACAGGCTGATGGAATAGGCAGATATGGTGGTCGATGTAATTAAATGAAAAAAAGTGAAAAATAATGAGGCTTAGTAGAAAGAATGACGAAAGGCAATGTAAACCAAAGGGTACAATTCTCGAAAGGGTGTAGGAACATAAAGATCTTTGGATATACTCATTTTTTAAATTCTTTCATGGGATGTGGGCAATGCTGTCAAGGTCAGCATTTGTTGCCCATCCCTAATTGCCTTTGAACTGAATGATTTGCTAGGCAGTTAAGAGTCATCCACATTGTTGTGGGTCTGGAGTCACATGTAGGCCAGATCAGGTAAGGACAGCAGATTTCCTTCCCTACAGGACATTAGTGAACCAGATGGATTTTTATGACAATGATAGTTTCATGGTCACCAATGCTAAGACTAGCACTTATTAAAAATTTCTATTAATCAAATTTAAATTCCACTAGCTATAGTGGTGGGATTTGAACCCATGTTCCCAGGGTATATTAGACTGGACCTTTGAATTACTGGGCCAGTGACGTCGACACTATACCACCATCACCCCATGAATAATCAATGATCAATAAAATAAACTAATAAATGGGGGTGACAGACCTTGGTGGGGCACAGGTAACAAAAGAACAGACTTTAAAAGGGAAATTAATTAATCAAACTAAACTATAATTTCCGGAGCTGATGATGCACTCCAACCCCCGTGGTGCCCATCGGTCATGAAAGGACTCGATCGTACCAGTGGACACTGCATGTTCCCTCTCCAGGGCCACCCGGTCCCAAACATAGCCCCGGAAGAGGGGCAGACAGTTGGGCCGGACCAAAACCTAGGGATATATGTGTGAAAATAGTTAAAGGTGTCAGGGCAGTTTCAGAATTTGGTTAAAAAGGCATACAGGATCCTGAGCTTTATAAACAGACACACAGAGGATAGAAGCAAGGAAGGCACGATGAACCTTTATAAAACATTGGTTTGGCCTCAACTGGAGTATTGTGTCCAAATCTGGGAACCACACTTTAGGAAAGGTGTGAAGGTTTTAGAGAGGTGTAGAAAAGATTTACAAGAATTGTACCAGGAATAAGGAAATTCAGTTACATGTAAAGATTGGAGAAGCTGGGGTTGTTCTCCATGGAGAAGAAAAGTTGAGAGGAGATTTGATAGAGATATTCCAACATTTTGAAGGGTCTGGGCAGAATATGTAAAGAGTTCACATATAGCAGAAGAGTCATGAACCAGAGGACACAAATTTAAAGTGATTGGAAAAAAGGGACAAAAAAAAATGACACGAGGAAGCCCTTATTTTACAGTGTGTGTGGGAATGCACTGCCTGAGAGGGTGGAGGAAGCAGATTCAATCACAGAATCACAGTGCAGTGCCCATTGAGTCTGCACCGACACGTGAGAAACACCTGACCTACCTACCTAATCCCATTTACCAGCACTTGGCCCATAGCCTTGAATGTTATGACGTGCCAAGTGCTCATCCAGGTACTTTTTTAAGGATGTGAGGCAACCCGCCTCCACCACACTCCCAGGCAGTGCATTCCAGACCGTCACCACCCTCTGGGTAAAAAAGTTTTTCCTCACATCCCCCCTAAACCTCCTGCCCCTCACCTTGAACTTATGCCCCCTTGTGACTGACCCTTCAACTAAGGGGAACAGCTGCTCCCTATCCACCCTGTCCATGCCCCTCATAATCTTGTACACCTCGATCAGGTCACCCCTCAGTCTTCTCTGCTCCAACAAAAACAACCCAAGTCTATCCAACCTCTCTTCATAACTTAAATGTTTCATCCCAGGCAACATCCTGATGAATCTCCTCTGCACCCCCTCCAGTGCAATCACATCTTCCTATAATGCGGCAACCAGAACTGCACACAGTACTCCAACTGTGGCCTCACCAAGGTTCTATACAACTCCAACATGACCTCCCTACTTCTGTAATCTATGCCTCGATTGATAAAGGCAAGTGTCCCATATGCTTTTTTCACCACCCCACTAACGTGACCCTCTGCCTTCAGAGATCTATGGACACACACACCAAGGTCCCTTTGTTCCTCGATCATGGCTTTCAAAAGGGAATTGGATAAGCGCCTGAAAAGAAGAGATAAGTTTCGGAGCTACTGGTAAAGAGAGACTGGGACAATTGCCGTTAGAGCACCGGCACTGACTCGATGGGCTGAATAGCTTCTTTCTGTGCTGTAACAATTAAATGATTCTATCCCTGTGATGAAATAACATTTACAGCAATTGGCCTGGATGTTGAATTATGCACCTATAGGGTAAATTGTTGCAAGGATCTAAGACCTTGCTCACAGCATAGGGGTGTTTCCTTTAGGTCAACTGTGTTTTACTTCTGGGTTTCAAAATAAATATGGTCATAGCATAAATGGTTCACTTTCTGGTTGGCAGGTTGTGATGAGTGATGTGCTACAGGGATCAGTGCTAGGGCCTCAACTCTTTACAATTTATATAAATGATTTGGATGAAGGGATTGATGATATGGCTGATAAATTTGCTGACGACACATAGAAGAAAGTAAGTTGTGAAGACATAAGCAGGCTACAAAAGGATATAGATAGGTTAGGTGAGTGGGCAAAGATCTGGCAAAAGGAATATAAAGTAGGAAAATGTGAGGTTGTCCATTTTTGGCAGGACAAGTAAAAAGGAGGCATATTATCTTAATGGTGAGTGATTGCAGAGCTCTGAAATGCAGAGGGGTCTGGGTTTCCTATTATATGAATCGCAAAAGGTTTGTATGTAAGTAGTTAGCATTGTTTTTTGCAAGAGGAATTGAACCGAAGAGTGGGAAGATTATGCTTCAGTTGTACAGGGCATTGGTGAGACCACTTCTGGAGTACTGTGCACAGTATTGGTCTCCTTATTGAAGGAAAGAACTAAATGCATTAGAAGCAGTTCAGCAGAGGTTTACTAGATGAATATCTGGAATGGGCAAGTTATCTTATGAGGAAAGGCTGGACTTGTATCCTGGCGGGTCTTGAAAGGGTGAATGTGAAAATGTGGAAAGGATATTTCCTCTTGTAGGAGAATCTAGAATTTGGGGTCGCTGTTTCAAAACAAGGGGTCACCCATTTAGAAAAGAGATGAGGAAAATAATTTTGTCTCAGAGGGTTGTGAGACTTTGGAATTCTCTTCCTCAAAAGGTGGTTGAGGCAGAGTCCTTGAATATCTTTAAGGTAGGGGTGGATAGATTCTTGATAAGCAAGGGGGTGAAAGGTTATCAGGGGCTGGCGGGAATATAAGGTTAAAATCAGATCAGCCATGATTTTATTGAATGGCAGAGCAAGCTTGAGAGGCCGGGAGGCCTACTCCTGCTCCAAATACATGGGCAGAATTTTTAGGTTGGCGTGCAGGCACATGCCCAACCCAATCGGATGCGAAATTGCACGTGATGACATCGGGCAAGCGGCCCGACATCATCCTGTGCTCGTGCAATATTTTGGTCAATGGGCACGTGCAAAAGTCGGAAGCATGCCCACCGACAATTAAGGTCATTAAAGTTCTAGTTGTCTCTGATTTTTCGTGGTCCATCCAACTTTATGGTTGGCGGATGGGCAAATCGGCCAGGCTTGCTTTGCATTGTTCACCTCATTCAAGGTTGGGATGAGATTTCCATTATTAAATTAAAAAATAGCTATGGACAGTAGTTTTATCATGTATATGTTCAGGTAACCAATTGTGACTTTTTTCATGATTTTAAAAACTTTATTTATTGGTTTTCAAGCCTTCAGCTCCCTGAGGTAGCTCTCTGTCTTCAGGGAGCTTTCATTCAGCACTCGCCCGCGGATGCGCTTATGTCAGGGCCTGCCCTCCTCCCACCTCCACCCCGGCAGCGCTGAGCATTTCAGCGCACACTTCACTCTGGCTGGCTGTTAATTAGCCACCCAGCGTGAAATCGTTGTCAGGGGCCGATCACGGTCAGCGGTCCATTCCCCAGCTGCTCCCAGGCCAGTCGATCGTGCCCGCATGCCAACCTAAAAATCCTGCCCCATATGTTTGCATGTTGCATGTTTGATAACGACATCCAAATACTTTGAGAATGTCTATCCCAATCAATGGTCACAACATTATTCCATTTTCCATTCTACTTGTTGTCTATGGCATAAACACAGGGGAAAACCATCTTTACCACACAGGTTAGCTTTGTATTGCAATAATCAGTTAATGTCACACTTACTGATCAGATAGTTTTGTTTAACATCTCCAGCCTGGCCTTTGTCCATATCTGCCCACCTCACTTTTCGTAGCTTCATTCACAGAATGTGGGCATTGCTGTGACCAGCATTTATTACCCTTGAGAAGGTGGGGGGAGTGAGCCACCTCTTTGACAACTGTGCGGCTTCCTGAAGGATTTTCTCAAGTCACCTATAGATCCAGGTGAGGTAGGGATCACAGATTTCCTTCTCTAAAGCACATTAGTAAACCACTTGGGTTTTGATGACAATCTAGTAATTTCATGATCGTTGTTTTTTTTTAAATTCCAGGTATGTTTCATCAACTACATTTAGAGTCCCTCGCTGCTGTGTTGGGATTTGAACTCATGGTTCCAGTTTATTAGCTCAGTAACATAACCGCTCTGCTACAGTCTTTTCTAGGACTTTCCTCAGGCCTGTATTACTAACCATGCCAATAAAAGGACTGGCATGTTATTATTAAGTATTCCATCAGAAAATGTGTTGTTTTCAAGCCTGTTACATTTAAAAAGAGTCGCCCACATAATGCAATATTGGTAGCAGGAATTGAGAACAATGTAGTTTAGACTGTGATAAAAACAAAAAACTACTGCAGATGCTGGAAATCCAAAACAAAAACAGAATTACCTGGAAAAACTCAGCAGGTCTGGCAGCATCGGTGGAGAAGAAAAGAGTCGACGTTTCGGGTCTACACGACCTGTTGAAGGGTCGTGTAGACCCGAAACGTCGACTCTTTTCTTCTCCACCGATGCTGCCAGACCTGCTGAGTTTTCCCAGGTAATTCTGTTTTTGTTTTGTAGTTTAGACTGTGACTGCTCTATGAAATGGCTAATGAAATCGGTTGGGCTGGTTTTATCTGTTCTTCATCAAACCAACATGGCTGTCAATCTGTTTACTCCAAGGAATCTCACTCTGCTTCACTCCGATCACTTTCACCCCTGCCTCTGGATTTATCTGGCTCTTTTGACACGAATTCACAGCGCAGGCACCCAATTAGCCAAGCTGGTGAAGGATATTCGACCATGAGGAAGCACATCAATGTAGGTGAAAAAACAAAACCAAATCTTAGCATAAAGACCAAAACTGAAATGGTTAATTTAAAAAAGAGCTTTCATGTTAAAGGCACTTCACTAACAGGACAATACTCAGGCACATCACTGAGCACGCATAAATAAACCAAGCCAGTTAGAAAGCAAACTTATTTATTTCTGCTATTGTGCAACTAGAACGACTGAGGCACAGATTGGTATTTGAACAGGTGATTGCTGGGTGACCCACTGGCAAAGCTGGTGAGCTGCCTGCTTCACAAGTACATACCTGAACAGTGGGCTCCCTGTGCTACTCGACATTTTAATCCAGAAGAAATGTTCACCAGCTTTGTGGGCTCACCTAGGCTGGCAGACGTAGCATAGCAACAGTGAAATGTCTCACCTCAGGTGGAGGAAGGGGAAGAAAAGAATTAAATTAAGTTGTCCTGCTCTGTAGTAAGAGCACCTTCTGTTGGCTACTTTACAAAATACAGGCTGGTTCGTAGCTTGGTATAACCAGTACTGTGTATCAGATCAAATCCATTTTGACAAAATTGGTATAAAATAACGGGTTGGGGTGGGGAGCGGGAGTGGGGGGGGGAGGTTAGGGGGGTGCAACAGGGGGGTAAGGGGGGTGCAGTGGGAGTATCAAATCAGTTACTATAGGACCTTGTCCTCTGACTTTCTACTTTCCCAAATTCACAAAAGAGTTCAATCCATGGTCTGTGCTGACCTCACCTGAGGCGACAAGTGTGGTGTCACCCTTGGCCTCAGCATTAGGCCTTGGGTGAGGGGAAGGGGTAAAGTAGTCAGGTTTCTCACTTCTGGTTGCCATCCAAGCATGACCATAGCAAAGTGCGTGGACTTTGGCCAAAAGAGGAACTTTGTTTGGTTCCAACACCTGACACCCACCACCACCCTCAGCCCGCCCCCATCCCTTCTCAAGAAAAATATTCATCAACTCTTTATGTTTGTACATGAAGAATGACTAACTGGTCAAAGCTACGGGAGAGAGTTTGGTTGCCATGGAACTATTCTCCCGACGTGATTTATTGCCAACAAAATTGAAGCTCACAACATCAAGGAGAGAAAATTACCACAACTTCCTTGAGTCAGAAACATAGGCCAGGATTTTCCGGTCGTCATGTGGGCTTGGCGGGGGCGAGCGAGAGCAGGAGTGGACACAAACCGGACCTCCGCCCACAATCGGGCCACGACCACAATTTCACGCTGGCCCGGCCAGTTAACAGCCAGCCAGCTTGAATCACGCATGCTGCAGCGCTCAGCACTGCCTGTGTGGTGGGCCGGGAGTGGGGGGAGGTGCCGGAGGGAGTGCAGGGGCGGGGGTGCAGGGCGAGTGTGGAACTTCGCACATACACGTGGGTGCCCACAGTAAAAGCTCCCTGAGGCACAGAGCTGCCACAGGGATTTGAAGCTTTTTGAAAATTAAAAATAACGAATACAAAAATGCAAATAACATGTCCCCTCATTAGACTCTGTCACACGAGCAGGGATATGTTACAAATTAGTTTGAACATTTTTTTTAAAAAATCTTTTAAATCACTGATCGAAGCCTCATCCCGCCCGCGGATGAGGTTTCCCAAAAAATCCAAAAGCTGCTTGGCCTTTTTGTCTGCCCGCCAACCATAAGGTTAGACGGGCAGTGAAAAATATCATTTAATTAGATCTTCAATGGCCTTAATAGGCCTGTTAATTGTTGGCGGGCGTGCTGCCATCAAGTGCGAGATGACATCAAGATGCCGGCCCGACGTTATCGCGCGTCATTTTACACTCGTCAGGCCCACCCGACGAGTGCAAAATTCTAGCCATAATTTTGCTTTTGAACTCTTTAAGATGTGTGCGTGAGACACAATATAAATGGACCATCACATTTTCTTTTATGCTTTAAACCGAAGGATTTTAATGAGCAATGGTGACAGGAAGCTGGGTTTAGGCAGTGACAAAACTCAGGACAAACTGTTTAGGAGGATACAGCTGGCAGGGACCAGGTGGAAAAAAAAAACATGGTCACAGGCAAACCTCATCCAGGGTCAAGTTAATCAGAACGAAAAGAGACAAAGTTTTAAGCAAACCTAACATGAAGAGTTCTCTTTAAAGGAGTCGGTCACAGGAAATTCATGGAACCTGGTTCTTGAACTTTTAATATTCAGTGATGTTCTTCAGTGCCCCTTCCAATCCTCTTTGAAGTGCTAGGTTGTGCATGGTACAGCACAGCACCACTATGCAAAAAAGCTCTTGCTGGTCCATATTAGAATGTGCCCAGATCGGTCAAGGCACCTGAATTGCAGTTTGAGCAATATGACTTGTTCTATATTGACCCTGGTGAATAGAAGGCAAATATGGAACCTTTTGTGCATCTCTGTGATGGGGTGACACACTCATGTGAGCAGCCAGGTCTTCAGAGTCACCCAGGAATCATCCATTGAGGCCATGTCTGAATAGCTGAGGCACCTGAGAATACCGAAGAATAAAGGTTTCATGGCAGCTCCATGTTGAATGAGTGGAAGACCTTGTGATTAATAAATATACCTGGCCAATTCATAGTCACATGGGTTCAATGGATGATGCCCTGGACCTGAGAAAAGTCAGTAATTGAAGCAAAGCCTGTAGTCCTCTTATTGACTACATCCATTTTGACTGGATGTCCTGGATGGGCTCTAATACAAGGCACCTGTCACCTGCTAATAATAGTCTGGGCTGCTTATTGTGAAACCCAACTGATTTCTACAGCTGAGCCCTAAAGTAAGCTGGATGCAAAAAAGTTCAAGGTGATGGTCAGCTTGATCACCACAAGCAATGGGTGACCTCCAATTCCTAATGACATTGGTCATCCTCCATCAAGCACACAGGTCAGCAACCCCCAGACATGACAGCTGCAGCCTTCGGAGGCACCGCTGCTCTTACAGGTGGAGGAGGCTGATCCTTGGCCTGTAGATCCTGTGCACAGGGTAGCGCCTTCTTCTGGGGTGCAGCGTTTCAGCCATTCCCTCTGCCGCAGCCCGGTGTCCTTCCCTGTGTTGGATGCTGCAGCTGCTCATCCTCTGGTACTTGATGCCCCTGCGGCTGTGAATGCTGAGCTGCAGAGTTACTGCGGCTCCTCCTTAGCAGACCAACCCATCTCAGGGTGCATGAGGCCCAAAGCAGAGCAGCTAAAGTGCAGCGGGAGAAAGGAGCTTTCGGAAACAGCATGGGAAACACCAACAGCTGCAGAGCAGCAACCTGCAGTGGAAGACAGGAGCAGCGGGTGAGATATAACACAAAGTAACATCGCAGGACAAGGAGTCATGTGGGGTGAGTTCACTGGTAATCTTATAATTTTTATTGTAACTTAATTAAGTTAATCAACTATATAATAAGACAAAATCAATTAACTAACATAAAACCAAAGGCAGCTTCATTTATCATTTAGTTACAATGAGTGTTCAGTTAATTAATCAAATCTAGGGATAAAGTTAAAACTGAACAGAAAGGGATGGCAACACTAAAGGGTTCTCAATTTTTCAGTAAATTAAAACCTGAGGTATATAGTTTGTGAGAGTTAAGTAAAATGTTTAAGTTAACCCCCTAAAAAAATAAAGTGAAGTCAGCACAAGGAAAGGAGCTGAGTGAGGGGGGGTCAAGTGAATTAAGTGTCAGCAGGGGTATAATTAGGGAACAGTGATCATAGTAGCATAAAGTTTATGTTACCTACGGAAACAAAAAGAGCAATCCAGAGTACAAATAATTAATTGGGTGAGGCCGATTTCAAGGAGAAAGAACAGATCTAGCGCAGGCAATCTGAAATCAAAGTTTGGCAGGCTAAGCTGTAATTGAACAATAGGCTCCTTTTAGAAAGGAGGTTGAGGTACATTCCCATGACGGGACAGGTAGGACAAACAACGCCAGGGCACCCTGGATGACAAAAATGATAGAGAGTAAGAGGAAGCAGAAAAAAGGATGCATATGACAGGTGTTAGCTTAATAAATACAGGTGAAAAATACAAGTGAAAAAAGAAATAAAAGCTCCAAAGAGAGAGTGTGAGAAGAGACAGTCAGCTAACATAAAAGGAAATCCAAAAGATACCTTTGGCATATAAATAGTAAACATATGGTAAAAGGAGGAGCAGGGCCTATTTGAGACCAAAAATGGGATTTATGCATGGAGACAGTGGCCTGCTGAGGTACTAAATGAATATATTGCATCTGCCTTTACCAAGGAGAAGGATGCTATCAAAGTCATAGTGAAAGAGAATGTAGTTGACACATTGAATGAATTAAAAATTGATAAAAGAGGAGATATTATAAAATAATGGGCACAAATCTAAAGGGTGGGCAGGGGGTGGGGGTGGGGGGTACATGGGAACACAGAGACCTAGGGTATATGTGCAAAAATTGTTGAAGGTGGCAGGGCAGGTTGAGAAAGGCATAAAGTAGAAAAACAAGAAAGTTATGCTGAACGTTTATAAAATGCTAATTTAGCTTCAACTGGAGTATAGGGCAGGATCTTCCGGTCCCGCCTACCGCGGGTTGGATGGAAAATTTGATGGACCAGACACAGGCCTGTTGAATTTGGGTGGAAATTCCTGGTCCTATGGTGGGCAAATATGAAGGCATTGGAGGAGGTGCAAAAAAGAAAACTACTAGATTGTTTCTAGGGATGAGAGACCTCAGCGGTGAAGCTGAGGTTGTTCCCTTTGGAGAAGAGAAAGTTGAGAGGAGATTTGATAGAGGCGTTCAAAATCATGAGGAATCTTGATGAATAGAGAGAAACTGTTCCCATTGATATACGAGTCAAGAACCAGAGGACACCAATTTTAGGTGACTGGCAAAAGAACCACAGGTGGCATATGGAAAAACCTTTCAATACATAAAGTTGAGTGAACGCACTGCCTGATAATGTGGTGGAGGTAGATTCAGTCATGGCTTTCAAAAAGGGATCGGATAATTATCCAAAGAGAAGGAATTCGCAGACCTATGGTGAAAAAGCAAGGGAGCGTGTTAGCTGAGTCAATCTTACAGAGAGATGGCACGGAAATGATGGGCCTAATTACCTTCTTCTGTGCTGTAATCGTTCTATGATTCTATGTCCCCGTGGTGCCAACACGGTGTGTGACCCATGCCCTGTTGGGAAAGAGCACTGCACCCATAAAATGACTCTTTAATTGCTGTAATTAGTGTTTCTCCCTCAAAGCTCCTTGACCGCACTGCATGTGCCCCTAGGAAAACTGGGTGGAGGCAAAAAGGTGGGTTACTGCAGGGTGACCAACTGTCCTGTATTTTAAGGGATTGTCCCTTATTTTGAGTATTTGTCCTCATCCCTTAAGGGGCTTTTGTCTCTTATTTCTAGAACAGCCAATGGGAGACTGAGCAAGGGGAGCCTCCTCTTGCCTTTGCTTCTGTCTTTTTTTTTAAGAACATGCGCACTGTGGCCATTGGCACCACAGGGAGTTATGATCACACCCTTCCCTCCCCCATGCACCCCCATCGCCCCTGCTTTTATGGTTACCAGCAGTCCTTCCCTCCCAGACCTGGTCAAAATGTTCTTTACTTGAGCTCATAAAAGTTGGTCACGCTGGGTTAATACTGGTCCAATGACTAATTCTGAAAATTTCCCAGCCTGCTCAACACTGATTCTGCCTCCAACTGCCTAGTAAAATCCCACCCCCACCACTGAGTACAATTAGGCTTAGTTCACAGTGCTGTTGTTTTGTTTGCATCTTTTCATTGCTACCTGCACTGTGAGCTGAATACCCCACAGGGATGAAGTTTCTCACTGATTACTGGATGTGCTTCATGTTTAATGTAATAAACCCCAAGTGAGACACAGACTGAGAGCTGTGGCAGAGAGACTCAGTGACCCTGAGATTAGAGGATTTCAAAGTGGGAGATGCTTTCACAACAGCAGTTGTCTATCACTTCAAAGCATTAAGCACCAGGAAATATCTTATATTACATACAGCAGACTTCACTTACCAGTGCATGTGCATTGCCTATAGGGACCGTGTTTGAAAAGCAGTGTGGATCAGGAATTTTGGAGAACGCCGACAGAACAGTCCACGACCAGAAAGTATTACCCATGAGAAAATGCAGGAGCTGATTTCACAATGTTACTGAAGTAAGAGCGTGTTGTAAAACAGAGTGCTTAGGACTGACAGCTTCTGAAAGAATATGGGAAGGAAAATGACAAGTGCCCAGCAGGAGCAGTGCATCATCTGTAGGAATGTGGTTGAACTGCTGCGTGGACATTACTAGTCAGGGAAGAACCTGCATCCATTTGTATCACAGTCGGAGGTAGCAGCCTGGGGTAAGGAATGGGCATCCAGATAAGAACACTGGGGAGAGGCAATGGCAAATGGCAGCTTCAGTAAACAACGGTCTATTACTTCCTCTTGTATTTGCCACAGAAATACTGACCAAATTATCAGCAACAGCCAGTGGTTTAATTGCATTAACCATCATTATATACACGCTGGTTGCAGCATTTTTCCACTATTCAACTATAGAGCATTTCTCAAATTTAAATCCATTGGCATACCTGAAGAAATGGCAAAAACAGAAAGACTTGCATTTATATAGCACCTTTCACAACCTCAAGTTAACGCAAAGTGCTTTAAGGCAATGAAGTCCAATCTGAAATGTAATCACTATTTGGAGTGTCATGGCGACCAATTCAGGCACAGAAAGGTCCCATAGGCAGCAATGTGATAATTATGTTGGTTGAGGCATAAATATTGGCCAGGACACTACTCAGAACTCCCATGCCTATCTTCAAAACAGTGCCATGGGATTTTTTTGCATCCACCTAAGAATGCCAACGTTTACATCCCAGCTGAAAGACGGTACCTCTGACAGTGCAGCAGCCCCTCAGCACTGTACTGGAGTGTCAGCCTAGATTTTGAGCTCAAGCTTCTGGAGTGGGACTTGAACCCACAACATTCTGATAGAGGTAAGATAAGCATGTTTGAGGGAGGTGTTAGGAAATAAGTACAATTGACCTTGTCATCAAGCCAGGGAATCAACAAAGGTTCTTTCTTCTGATCATGATCCAATGATGTCAATGGACATTCCCTTGCATAAGTAACTTGCTGGGAACAGACAGGACTGGACTTTACTGTGACAGCCACTACAGTTGAATAGCCTGTTAGCATTCACGGTCAAGACTCGTACCTGAATAGTGACCATTTGGTTGAGGTAGTAGAGAATTGTTGGCTCCTGGGGAACTTAGAGCACAGCAAGAATCAGTACCTTGAGTAGAAAAAGGAGGAATATTGGAAACAGAATGTAGAAAGGGGTCAATTGTAAATGCAAATCCAGAACTTCAGTCCATAGACAGCCATGACTCTGGATTCACATGATCACTTATGGCATGCAGACTATAATGTCATCATAATAATTCCCATGATAAAGTACAAGACAGCGATTGCAATTTGTGGCTCACGTAATGAATCAGAAGACACACTCCCCTTATTGCACTTATAGGCTGAAAGGCAAGAGCATGAATGGCTGGTAAAGTGTCAAGTGAGAGAAAGAATGCCTTTCAACTTCCCAAAACTGGAAAGCCAATATTCATCAGAGTACGACGTAGACAGGTAGCAGGGCAGAATCCATGTCTCTGTGTGCCAACGGATCATTCACAGTTGTTGCTACTGCTCCTGGTCCTGCCCAAGGTGACCATATCCACTGGGTCCAGGCAATGTGAGGTTGAGAGGATCACTCAGGCAATTGCCTATATATATATATATGCTTGGATGTCCCAGGAGACAGAGTACAATGTGTCTTCGAGTACCCTTGAAACCTTCTGCAGCCAATGGTCATCAAAGGGAGTGGCGTGCTTTATTAACACCCAGAACATTTTTTACTTTAGTTTGTTAAGTTTCCTTTAAATTACTAATCAGTGTCTATACCCCTTTATAAAGGGGACACTTGTTAACACATTAAATGAAGATAATTGTAATCCTAATTGGAAATCAATGTAATTAAATATCATGTGCTGTTTATAACCGGCATCCAATCTGATACCACCAATTTGCTCCACATCCTGATCTATTTTTCTACTGCCAAATGCTTACAAGCAGCATTACAGAGATGCTGAGGTTTTCAAGAGTGCCAACACAGCTCTAAAATCTACACGAGTGTCAGCAGATTGTGAAACAGTTCACCAGCCCTGCTGCAGCATTGAGAACTTGAGATTGATTATAAAAGTGATGCTATGTTGTTTGAGCATTGTGCTCATTATAGGTTTGAAGGTGCTTATTACCATCTCCACTGCACTCAGGCCAGCAAAGAACACCTCAGGCACAGTGCTGATTAGATGTTCTTTGTGATGGTGTCCTTTTATGTTATTCATTTAAGCAAATGGTAATATAACTGTCCTCAGGATTATTTTTTCACACATGTTGAAAATCCAAAGTGTTGCTTCACACATTTGCAATAGAGTTAGATGTTAAGAGAGCAAACTGATTAACATCTCCAGAATGAAGGCCAATTGGAACTTCATGGAGCATATTGGTATAATGCAGAGATGTTTTTCACTTCATGGTTCTTTTTTTGTACAATCTTTTCTCCCAAGCATTGAACAACAATCCCCAGACATTAGTTGAAAATATGGGCAGAATTTTCTGCCTGTCGGGCGGGCAGGCCCGACCCAAACTCTGGTGGGCAGGGGGCCGATCCCCGCTGGAGAAGTGGGCCCCGCTGCCATTTTAAGTGGGTGGGCCAATTAAGGCCCGCCCAGTGTGACATCCGCCAGGAAGCGCAATGCGCTTCCTGTGCAGGCGGGAGAGATTCCCCAAATGCGAGAGTGCGCTCTTTCACGCATGCACACGAAAGAGCGCACATCTCCCTGAGGCTTAGTGCTGCCTCAGGGAGATCGCTGAAAGTTATACAAACGTTAAAAATAGAAAGAAAAAAAAAATCCTTAACATGTCCCCCTCATGTGACAATGTCATACGAGTTGGGACATATCACAGAATCACAGGATCACACAGTGCAGAAGAGGCCCTTCGGCCCATCGAGTCTGCACCAACACGTGAGAAACACCTGACCTACCTACCTAACCCCATTTACCAGCACTTGGCCCATAGCCTTGAATGTTATGATGTGCCAAGTGCTCATCCAGGTACTTCTTAAAGGATGTGAGGCAACCCGCCTCCACCACACTCCCAGGCAGTACATTCCAGACCGTCAACACCCTCTGGGTAAAAAAGTTTTCCCTCACATTCCCCCCTAAACCTCCTGCCCTTCACCTTGAACTTATGTCCCCTCGTGACTGACCCTTCAACTAAGGGGAACAGCTGCTCCCTATCCACCCTGTCCATGTCCCTCATAATCTTGTACACCTCAATCAGGTTGTCCCTCAGTCTTCTCTGCTCCAACGAAAACAACCCAAGTCTTTCCAACCTCTCTTCATAACATAAACGTTTCATCCCAGGGCAACATCCTGGTGAATTTCCTCTGCACCCCCTCCAATGCAATCACATCCTTCCTATAATGTGGTGACCAGAACTGCACACAGTACTCCAGCTGTAGCCTTACCAAGATTCTATACAACTTCAACATGCTCTCCCTACTTTTGTAATCTATGCCTCGATTGATAAAGGCAAGTGTCCCATATGCCTTTTTCACCACCCCACTAACGTGCCCCTCTGCCTTCAGAGACCTATGGACACACACGCCAAGGTCCCTTTGTTCCTCAGAACTTCCTAGTGTCGTTCGTTAAATACTTCCTTGTCAAATTATTCCTTCCAAAGTGTATCACCTCACACTTTTCAGGGTTAAATTCCATCTGCCACTTATCTGCCCATCTGACCATCCCGTCTATATCTTCCTGTAGCCCAAGACACTCAACCTCACTGTTAACCACCCGGCCAATCTTTGTGTCATCCGCAAATTTACTAATCCTACCCCCCATATAGACATCTATGTCATTTATACAAATGACGAATAACAGGGGACCCAGCACAGATCATGTGGTACGCCACTGGACACAGGCTTCCAGTCACTAAAGCATCCTTCTGTCTTCACCCTCTGTCTCCTACAACTAAGCCAATTTTGAATCCACCTCATCAAATTACCCTGTATCCCATGTGCATTTGTCTTCTTTATAAGTCTCCCATGTGGGGCCTTGTCAAAGGTTTTGCTGAAATCCATATAAACGACATCAACTGCACTACCCTCATCTACACATCTGGTCACCTCCTCAAAAAATTCAATCAAGTTTGTTCGGCATGACCTCCCTCTGACAAAGCCCTGATCAAAGCCCTGCTGACTATCCCTGATCCAACCTTGCCTCTTCAAATGGAGATAGATTCTCTCCTTCAGAATTTTCTCCAATAGTGTCCCTACCACGGATGTGAGACTCACTAGCCTGTAGTTCCCTGGCTTCTCTCTACAACCCTTCTTAAATAATGGAACCACATTAGCTGTTCTCCAGTCCTCTGGCACCTCCCCTGTGGCCAGAGAAGAATTAAAAATTTGGGTCAGAGCCCCTACGATCTCTTCCCTTGCTTCCCTCAGCAGTCTGGGACACAAATCATCCAGACCTGGAGATTTGTCCACTTTTAAGCCTGCCAACACCTCCAATATCTTGTCACCCCCTGTATCAATTTGCTCAAGAACCTCGCAGTCCCTCTCCCCGAGTTCCATACCTTCATCCTCATTCTCTTGGGTGAAGACGGATGTGAAGTATTCATTCAAAACTCTAGCGATGTCCTCTGGCTCCATCCATAGATTGCCCCCTTGGTCCCTAATGGGCCCTACTCATTCTCTGATTATCCTCTTCCCATTGATATACTAATAGAATATCTTGGGATTTTCCCCACTTTTACCAGCCAGAGCTTTCTCATATCCCCTCTTTGCTCATGTTAACAAATTTCACAAAAACTTTATTACACTTTTTTAAACCCTACATGAAACCTCATCCCGCCAGTGGATGAGGTTTCATGTTTTTTCAGAAGCCCGCTGGGGCTCCTGGCCTGCCCGCCAACCTTAAGGTTGGACAGGCAGAGGTCCTTTAATTGTTTTAATGATCCTGTCAATGACCTCAATTGGCCATTGACAGGTCGGCGGGCCGACAGCTGATTTCGCTGTGCCCCCGCCTTCCTGAAAATTTAAATGGGGCGGGATGACATCAGAGGTTCCCTCCTACGTCATCCCGCGTCATTTTGCGCTTTGGCGAGTGGGCCCCGCCCCCTGCTCGCCGACAGCAAAATTCAGCCCCATGGCATGGAAAGCAGGGGCTTGATATCACAGGGCACTTGCAGAGTTCTAGGATGATACAGGAAGCCTGTGCTCACTTCATCTGCACTGGGCTAAGACCAAGGTCCCAGCAGAAATGATAAATAGGATTGCAGAAAGGACACTCTACCTGTAAAATGGTTGGGGGGAAGGTGCTGCAGTCTGGGTGGAAATGATAGCAAGCAAAAAAAATAAGGCAGCAAAAACTCATAAAGATTACAGGTGGGATTTTCTGGCCCAAACACCAGTGGGCAACATTGCAGCTGCAGCTGGGAAAATTTGGAGAGTCGTTGATTATCCCTTTCTACCCATGACGATGTCCACCACTGGCAGGACCAGAAGATCCTGGTCTATATAATTAATTGGGAGTAGGAAGGTTTTTAAGTAATAATTAATCTGTTAAAAATAAAGCAAGAACAATGAAAATAAATATATATTACTGCTGAAAAAGGACATTTTGGCGAAGCTTTTCACCTTGCACACATCAAGACAATCGCAAGAATACCGATGTCAGGGGAAGAAACTATTTTATACTGTATAAGAGAGTGCCGACTGGTTGTCAAGTGGGCACTGATTGGTAGAGGCCTTGTCGTGGAGCATGCACCAGTTGCTGGTGACTGACAGTTAACTGTCAAAGCATTATTTGAAATATTAAACCAGGCAGCTTGACTGTGGTTGGTCAAGGTATCTACCTGAGGAAGGAACCAGCGAATGGTTACTGCTTATTTTGTTTAGCTGAAACAGGCGCAATGTGTGTACATGTTCTTTCTTCTGCAAAGAACAAGGCCCTGTGTATTAATATATGTAGCTTCCAGTGCACACAAATGTGTCACGTTGCAAGCTTGACGGACAATCTTAAATTAGTTGCCAGTGTAATTTTTAGCACACTGAGGATCATTTAGCAAATATTGTCCAATCGCGGAATCACATCTAAAGTTGGACACTGTGTTTTGAGTTTTGCAAGCACAGGCTGGTTGGATACCTTGCCCATTGTGAACAGCGGAAGGGACATGCTGTTTGATATAATCCACCAGTCTTTGGAACTTACAGCCTACAAACCCAGCATCACGCTGGCACTGAAATTCATATCCATTTGTGTGATATGCAGAACGTCTTTTTGGCTCGAGGGCAGCATCCTGTTGGTATATATTAAATACATATTAAACTGCTTCTAAAGCAGTTTGCAAACATCAACAGCAAAAGAATAACATGTCAAAAAGAATGAGCATATGCCATCGGGGCATCGATAGGATGGTGACAATTGCCCACACAATAGTTCTGGGCATAAATATGCAGGGATAACAAATGGATTAGAAGCACTAATTCAGTAGAAAGGGATGGTGTAATAGCTATTATGGGGATCTGGCCAAAAGTTGGGCATGAATGGAGCTAAATATTCCAGGCTATAGGGTTTTCAGAGACAGGGAAATTTAGAAATCAGGTGGAATGGCCATATTGATAAGGCACAATTACAGCAATAAATCAAAGGGGTTTCATGCTGGAAACATTATGAGTAAAATTAAGGACAAGCAGGGGATGCAAGGCTCTGATGAGATTGTCCGTAGACTTCCTGGCAGTGATGATGTAGTGGCGGGTGTATAGATCGCAAAGAGGCAGAATAGCTCAAGTAATGAAAACAATGAATATTTAGATGGTAATTGCAACAACTTTTATTTGTTCAAGAACTGACAAGTGTATAAGGTCATATTGGATTTAATGATGAGTAATGAACCAGATTTTGCTAACGATCTGACAGTGATGGAAAATCTCGCGAAGAGTGATCATAATATGATCGAATTTGAAAATTAGGTTTGAGAGGAAGAAGGAAATGCCTCAACCAAAAGGTTTTAAATTGAAGTAAGACAGACTTTGATGAGATGCATAAGAAATTGGCTGCAGTAAAATTTGTTAAATAGTTAATTGGCAAACAGTGGGAAGTATTCAAATATCTCCTACAATACAAAATCAGTATGTACCTCTAGAAGTTCGACTTGTGTTCTTCATCTATTATGGTGAAGAACTGAGCTAAGAGACAGTATTAGACTAAAGGAAAAGGCTTACATGAATACAAGATAAAACAGAAATCTAGCAGATTGAGATAATTATTTTCATTCCTTATCAATCAGGAAAATTCCAGGGGAACAAGTAACAGAAAGGTAATGATAGAGGGGATGGGGAAGAGTAATACAGACACATGGAGGGAGAAACGGAAGAGATATTTCTTTGCATTCTAAAGTCTAGAAGTGAAGTACAAAGATTTTTCTGTTTCCTCTGGTGGGAGGGTGGGGGATGGGTGCCAGGGTGGGGGGGGTCCAGAATAAGAGGGCAGAACCTTAAAGTTAGAGCTAGGCTGTCCAGGGGTGATGCCAGGAAGCATAGGCGGGCATTTATGGCCCCATCGTAGTGGGAGTTGGGCTGGAAAATGCAACGAGCCATTCAAAAGTCCATTGACTTCAGAGCTGAGTGGCCCTGGCGGAACCCAAACTAGACATCAGTGGGCGGTTATTGCTAAGCAAGTGCCGCTTGATAGCACTGTTGATGACCCCTTCCATTACTTTACTGATGGTTGAGAGTAGGCTGATGGGGCAGTAATTGGCCAGTTTGGATTTGTCCTGCTTTTTGTATACAGGACATACCTGGGCAATTTTTCACATAGCCAGGCAGATGCCAGTGGGGTAGCTGTACTGGAATAACTTAGCTAGGGGAGAGGCAAATTCTGGAGCACAAGTCTTCAGTACTAGTGCTGGAATGTTATCAGGGCCCATTGCCTTTGCAGTATCCAGTGCCTTTAGCCATTTCTTGATATCACGTGGAGTAAATTAAATTGGATGAAGACTGGCATCTGTGATGCTATGGACCTCCGGAGGAGGTCGAGATGGATCACCCACTCGGCACTTTGGGCTGTAGATTTTAGCAAATGCTTCAGCCTTATCTTTTGCACTGATGTGCTGGGCTCCTCCATCATTGAGGATGGAGATACTTGTGGAGCCTCCTCCTCCAGTGAGTTGTTTAATTGTCCACCACCATTCACGACTGGATGTGGCAGGACTGCAGAGCTTAGATCTGATCCGTTGGTTGTGGGATCACAGCCCTGTCTATCACTTGCTGCTTATGCTGTTTGGCAGACAATTAGTCGTGTGTTATAGCTTCACGAAGTTAACACCTCATTTTTAGGTATGCCTGGTGCTGCTCCTGGCATGCCCTCCTGCACTCTTCATTGAACCAGGGTTGATCCCCTGGCTTGAGGGTAGAGTGGGGGCTATGCCTGGCCATGAGGTTACAGGTTTGCTCGAGTACAATTCTGCTGCTGCTGATGGCCCACAGTGCCTCATGGATGACCAGTCTTGAGTTGCTACATCTGTTCTAATCTATCCCATTTAGCACGGTGGTAGTGCCGCATCACACAATGGAGGGTATCGTCAATGTGAAGGTGGGACTTTGTCTCCACAACGACTATGCAGTGGTCACTTCTACTGATACTGTCATGGACAGATGCATCTGTGGCAGGCAGGTTGGTGAGGATGAGGTCAAGTATGTTCTTCCCTCTCGTTGGTTCCCTCACCACCTGCTGCAGACCCAGGTTAGCAGCTGTGTAATTTAGGACTTGGCCAGCTCAGTCAGTACTGGTGCTACCGAGCTACTCTTGGTGATGGACATTGAAGTCCCCCACCCATAGTACTTTCTGAGCCCTTTCCACCCTCAGTGCTTCTTCCAAGTGGTGCTCAATTTGGAGGAGTACTGATTCATCAGCTGATGGAGAGGGGTACTGACCTGATGCCGTGAGACTTCATGGGGTCCAGATTAATGTTGAGGATTCCCAGGGCAACTCCCTCCCACCTGTATATCACTGTGCCACCACCTCTGCTAGGCCTGTCCTGCCGGTGGGACAGGACATATGCAGGGATGGTGATGGTTGTGTCTGGGACATTATCTGTAAGGTATGATTCCATGTGGATGACTATGTCAGGCTGTTGCTTGACTAGTCTGTGAGACAGCTCTCCCAATTTTAGCACTAGCCCCCAGATGTTGGTAAGGAGGGAGGTGGTGGTATAGTGGTATTGTCACCTGACTAGTCATTCAGAGATCCAGAGTAATGCTCTGGGGACCTGGGTTCGAAACCCACTACGACAAATTTGAATCCAGTATAAAACAAATCTGGAATTAAAAGTCTGATGATGATCATGAAACCATTGCTGATTGTCATAAAAACCCATCTGGTTCACTAATGTCCTTTAGGGAAGGAAATCTGCTGTCCTTACCTGGTCTGGCCTACATGTGACTCCAGACCCATAGAATGTGGTTGACTCTTATATTGCCCTCTGATCAAGGGCAATAAATGGTGGCCTAGGCAGTAACGCTCTCATCCCATGAACGAATAAAAACAGGGAGGACTTGGCAGGGTTGTCATTTCTGCTGCTTAGGTCGATGTCCAGTTTCATTCCTTCTTTGTGACTTTGTAGTGGTTTGTTACAACTGAGCAGCTTGCTAGGCCATTTAAGAGTCAACCACATTGCTGTGGGTCTGGAGTCATGTGTAGGTCAGTCAGATAATGATGACAGATTTCCTTCGTGCCAGATGGGTTTTTACAACAATCCATTAGACTTTTAATTCCAGATTTTTATTGGATTCAAATTCCACCATCTGCTGTAGTGGGATTCAAACCCAGGTCCCCAGAGCATTACCCTAGGCCTCTGGATTAGTTGTCTTGCAAAAATACCACTATGCTATCGTCTCCCCCTATAATGGGGAATCATGGCTCTACTCTAACATTTAACCATCAACAAAAAGATATCAATAGATTCGGTGAATGGGTAAAACTGTGGCAAATAGATTTTAATGTAGGCAAATGTAAGGTCATCCACTTTGGACATAAAGATAATAGAACAGGGCACTTTCTAAATGGTGAAACACTAGAATATTTTGGAGAGGTTGGGACTGTTTTCCTTGGAGAAAAGAAGGCTGTGGGGAGAATTGATAGAAGTTTTAAAATCCTGAGAGGTATGGACAGGGTAAAGAGTGAGAAACTATTCAAGTTTACTACTTCTCACCTACTCAAGAGAACACCAAGAACTAGAGGGCACAGATTCACAATGATTGGCAAAAGGAGTAAATGTGATGTGAGGAAATTTTTTTTCATCCAGAAGGTGGTTTGAGTTCTCAACAAACTGCCTGAAAGGGTGGTGGAGGCACGTTCGATCGAGGTATTCAAAAGGGAGTTGCACTGCTACCTGAAAAGAATGAATGTGCAAGGTTACAGGCATAAGGCAGGGGAATGGGACTAGGTGGAATGGCCTTTCAGAGAGCCAGTGTAAGCTCAATGGGCCAAATGGCCTCCTTCCGCACTGTAAAGAAAAGGTGAATTTGCAGCATGGATCTTGCTAAAATCGATGAGCAAGGTAAGTGCACTTTCTTTCAAAGTGATCTGAAGTCCCTGCCTTCTATGATTTGCTGTGCCCCTGGAATATATCATCAACAAGTACACCAAATAGAATTTGCATTCTATTTACTGGAGGATGGTGGTGCCTACTTTGGGTATCTTTAAGTAATAGATCAGTCCCTTAGATTTTGTAAAATACTGCAACTGGTTACTAACTTGAGTACTGTTGTAACAGGTTATGTTTTCAATGGTTTTATAATTTAATTTATATTGCCAACAGATATTTTGACATTGAACTGCCTACTAGGTACAGCATGGGAATTGAACCTACTGTGAGTTCAATGCTTCCAACAGCCATGATTGCCAGGTAGCCTGCTGGTAGTTTCATGACCATTCTTGCACATCTAGTTTAGACGTTATTTTCAAGGTAGCTCCCAGCCATGTCTTTAGGGATATGTAATATTCACTCATCTTTAGTCTCCCCTAAGTTTCACACAACAGCACAGGGTGCTTCCTATTTAATGCTGTCACATTGAATGCATTGCAAGCTAATAATTAAACGTATTGCCACACTGACTCTTGAAACAAACGACAATGTCCGGAATTAAATGGTTAATGGCTTTCCAATATCCGACACTGGGGAGCACTGTTGTTACCTCTGCATTTTACATCAGGTATTGCTCGTGGTGTCTTATTACAAGTGTACATGACAGCTGTGGATGGCATCTCATCAGAGGCTGCCCTTGTCATGCCTCCATATGTCCTGTCTAATTAACCTGATCAAGCAGCTGTACCATACAGCTCTGAGGTGCTTTGTCCCTTTCACACAGAGCTGTGTATGTGGCAAAGATCTATAATCCATGGCACATCTGCTTCACACAGCATACAAAGCAGGTCATTTGAGAGACAGAATGCAATCATACACTGGCATTTCTATTCTGTCTCTTGTCAATTTTCTCCTCTAGTCTCCCATCGGCACCATCCAGTTGCTAGGTAATGGTTTCAAGAGTACTCACCTGGACCATGTCCAATTGACCCTAATTCATCTTTAATACTTAATGCCACGTGTTGGCAGGCTTTCAGCCACAGCAGCACCACAAGCAAGCCCAATCAAGCAGCTGTCCAGCACCCATACCCATGCATGTCAAGTCCAGCTGCAGAGCCGGCTAGATACTGAGCAGGAGCAGCAGATGTTGACAAGTTTTCCTAAGCCTAACTGAAGCATGGACTCTGAGGCCCAGCCATTGGGATTAAGATCAATTACCTGACCACAGGCTAGCGATCAACTCTGGAACCTTGGTATTCTCAAAGGTCCAGTTGTATCCTGAGTATTGCTGTTACTTTAAGGCAACAAAGGGGCCTAGTTCAGGCTCTGCCTTGTTTCAAGCAAAAGCAAAAGTGAGAAATAAGTTAACATTTGCTTTGTCTGTTATCAAAACAATTTAAAATCTGAACTAGATTAAAACACCAAAATAATCTGATAGGCATGTTAACATATTATCACAAAATGTGATTTTACCTCAACAGTATATTATTGTAGCTCAGCTTAGGGTAAAACCTTTTGCAATTGTGTTGCCTATATTCACTTGCCATTGTCCTTCCACACTGCACTCTTGTACATTTATTACTGCTTATATTGACTCAACTATTTTTCAATTGGCAAAGCCAATAGCTAACTTGTTGGCACCCTGATTGCAAACAAGATTTTGCATTGGCACACTTCCATTCTAATTCTATTCCTTAGCTATGTTGCCCAATATGTGCAACATGTCAACTAAACGCCCAGGCTGCAAGATTTCTTCTTGATCCACTGAATTTATGCAATGATCTATATGGACATGAACTTTGCTGTAAAATAGCTAATGTGTTTGTGTGATTAAACATCCAAAGTAATGGATAACTGGTGGATGGGTGTTTACCTAGAGCAGTCAAGGGAGATACAGCTTTCTATTGTTTCTTGTTTCAGTATCTTCAAAAGGATGTGAATTATGAAATATTCATCTCTGATTTTATTTAATGGTCTGGAAAGTGTTCAGGGATTTTGGGACATGTAATGTGCTATCTAAATGCAAATTTCTATTTTCCTCTATGCCAGTTCACAGACTGAGTGAGACTCCAATAATGGAGTCTCACTCAGCAAGTAGAGAATGATCATGTTTCAAATCTGTGTTGAGAAGTAGCACACAAGAGGAGTCCTTACCCTATCAGTCTGGGGAGAACATAGGAACAGGGATGATAACCATTTAACACCTCGAGCTTGTTCTGATATTCAATGAGATCATGGTTGATCTGTGACCTCACTCCATACACCACCCTTTACCCCATGCCCTGTATCCCTTCATATCTATAGCTAACAAAAATCTATCAATCTCAGTTTTAAATTTACATTTGAACTAGCATCAAATGCCATTTGCAGAAGAGAATCCCAAACATCTATCATTGTTTGCATGAAGAAGCGTTTTTTTAATTTCACCCCTGAAACATCTGGCTCTATGCTTTTGACTATGTCCCATGATTCTGGACTCCCCAGCAAGCAAAGATAGCTTCTCCCAACCTACTTTATCGGTTTCCTTTAATATCTTGAAAACTTCACTAAAATCACCACTTAACCTTGTAGCTTTGAAAGAATACAACATTGATTTGTGGTATTGCTACTTGTAGCTTGCTGCTACAGTCCAGTAATCATTCCAGTGATGCTGCAGTCCTCCAACACCAATATATCCTTCTGAAGGTGTGATGCCCAGGACTGCTCATACTATTCCAGGTATGGTCAGAAAAGTTGAAAAAATACAATGACTTCAATAATATCAATATATCTCTCCATTTCACCACTTCTTTCACTATCTTTAAGAATGTCCATGAAACAAGCCTGTCTGAGCAAGCTTTTGGTCACCTGTCCTAATACCTCCTAATGCTCTTGTGAAATGCCCTGGAACAATTTTCTACATTAAAGGCACTATATAAATGCATGATGATGCTGATTACATAGAGATGAACAAGAAATCTTAAGCACTGAGAAAGAACTAGATAAGGAGTGAGAAAAAAAGACAGAGACAGAAAGAAAGGGAAAGAAAACAACTGCAGTGATACCATGTATAACTGGTTCTGACCTAAAACATTTACCCTACCTCACTCTTCCTAATTTCTGCAATATTTTGGAATAGAGTTCATCACTGGGAGTGAAGGCTATGGGTTTGATATTCCAAATATTTAATTGGAGGAAATTCCTTATCACCCAATATTGGCTGTTGGGCAAGTAACATAACAAATCAGATCCACCAGAAGGGTTCATTAAGGTCGTGTTCGAGTATGGCTGGGTGTCTTCAGTGTATATGTGAAATCTGATACTGTGTTTTTGGATGATATTGGTGAGTGGTAACATGCAAGTTCATAATTGGTATTTTCAATCCTTGTTGCAGGTATTGAAGGTGTCACCTGAAAAGAGATTTGTTGATTAAAAATATATCATTTATGTAAAAGGCATTAATGCTTCTTTTTTAAAAAAGAATAACCACTTTAATATCGCTTGTAAATAATACAAGCTCACTGTTGACAATACATCACATGTCAAATGTGAAAGAATCATTATTAAGGAGCATCAGAGGTGTGAATGAATGATATCGGTGCTTCCTTTTCAAGAATACCATTAGGTCATGCCATTGGTATAATTTGCTGTTTATTCCATTGTCTTTGGAGATTTTTCCACTCATTTACTCTTCCAGCTAATTATTTTTTTCTCTTCTAAACAGCTTGTAATGTTCTGCGGTAGACAACCCAGCAAGGAAACTGCAACATTAAAATTGACAGATCTGCCAGTTTGAAAGTAACTATGTTCAAAATGAAAAGGCTCTGCCACAGGAAAAAGAAAGTTTTAGAGGGGAGAATGGGCATGTGGGACTCGCTTTTCTAAAGCAATCAGCACAGGTGCCCGCATCACCCCCACCCCCTCATCCCAGATCAAAGAAGATGCAAACCCACAGCTCAGTAGCCTCCAACCTAGCCCATTTCCCAGAGAGGTCCCCTTTCTCCAGGAAAGTAAATCCTTAAAAATTCTAATTTCACAAGTAGCACTGGGGACAAGATCATGTGGTAGGAAAGCCAGAGTCTAAAATACTGCTGTTAAATTAACTTGAAAGCAACTTACAATTACTTCCCCCGCCCACCCCACAACTATTTCCCTCCTCTCCTGTCAACATTTCTAATGTTCCATCAACAATGGTCATCTTCTTATCTCAAGCAACATCAACAATTATTTGCATTAAGCTGTATGGTGGGCATGATGGATAAGCATGAGCTGTCCTTACACCAGGTCCACACGTACCACCAAAATTGATTAAGTTAGAAACAAGCTGACATATTGGTTGCGGCTTAGTGGTAGCAATCTTGCCTCCAAGTCAGAAGATTTTGAACTCCTATTTGACTGTGACAATGGTGCACTATTCCTTCCCATTCTTCTCAGCTTGTTTGCAACCTTTCAGACAGTTGACCACACCAACCTCCTCTGTTGTCCAGCTGGGTGGGATTGCCCTCACCTGGTTCCATTCTTATCTGTCCAGTCATTGTCAGAGAATCAAAATGGTTTCTCCAGCTCCTGAACCGTTATGTTTGGAGTCCCCTAAGGATCTCTTCTTGGTCTCCTCCTATTTCTCATCTGCATGCTACCACGCACCAATATCATCCAAAAACACAGCATCAGGTTCCACATATACGCTGAAGACACCCGGCTATACTCGAACACGACCTCTATCAACCCTTCCAGTGGATCTAATTTATTATACTACTTGCCCAACGGCCATTATTGGCTGATAAGAAATTTCCTCCAATCAAATATTTGGAATATCAAATCCATAGCTTTCACTTCCAGTGATGAACTCCATTCCATAGCCACCCATACCAACTCTCTTCCTTCCCATCCCATATCCTCTCGATATGCAAAACTGCCCAATTCTACCTCTGCCACATTGCTCCTCTCCACTAATATCAGCTCCTCTGCTGCTGAAACCTACATTCATGCATCTATTACCTCCAGGCTCAGCTATCATTTCAGTGCTTTTACATACAAACATACGAATTAGGAGCAGGAGTAGGCCACTCAGGTCCTCAAGCCTGCTCTGTCATTCAATAAGATCATAGTTGGTCTGATTGTAACCTCAAACCCACAATCCTGACTGCACCCGATAACCTTTCACCCCTTTGTTAATCAAGAGTCTATCTAGCTCTTCCTTAAAAGTATTCAAAGACTCTGCTTCCACTTCCTTTTGAGGAAGCGAGCTCTAAAGACTCACAATCCCCTGAGAGAATTATTTTTAAACAGTGACCCCTAGTTCTATATTCTCCCACAAGAGGAAATATCCTCTCCACGTCCACCCTGTCAGGATCTTAAAAGTTTCAATCAAGTCACCTCTTACTCTTCTAAATTCCAGTGGATACAAGCCTAACCTGTCCAACCTTTCCTTATAAGGCAATCCTGGTATTAGTCCAGTAAACCTTCTCTAAACTGTTTTTAACACATTTACATCTTTCCTTAAATAAGGTGACCAGTGCTGTACACAATACTCCAGATGTGGTCTCACCAGTGCCCTGTACAGCTGAAGCATTACCTCCCTACATTTGTAATCAACTCCATTCACAATAAATGATAACATTCTATTAGCTTTCCTAATTACTTGCTGTACTTGCATATTAACCTTTTGTGATTTATGCATTCGGACCCCCGGATCCCTCTGAATCTGAGGACGCTGCAAATCTCACACCAAATAAGCTTCTTTTTTATTCTTCCTGCCAAAATGAACAATTTCACATCTGCCCACATTATACTTCATTTGCCAGATCTTTGTCCGCTCACTTAACCTATCTATGTCACTTTGTAATCTCCTAATGTCCACTTCACAATTTACTTTCCTACCTGTCTTTGTGTCATCAGCAAATTTAACAACCGCTCCTTCATCCGAGTAATTTATATAAATTGTAAAATGTTGAGGCTCCAGCACTGATTCCTGTGGCACACCACTTGTCACATCCCACCAACCAAAAAAAGACCTATTCATGCCTACTCTCTGTTTCCTGTTAGATAGCCAATCTTCTATATGTTAGCCCCAACACCACTTTGGACAAGCGCAGTACATGGAGGCAGCTGCACATATAAAACTGCAGCTGTCATTATCTGATCTGATCTTTATTGGCAAGAAGTGTGATATACGGTTTATGTGCTTTAGACTTATCAGGAGAAGGTATAATGTTTGCGGAGTTCTTTGAAGAGGTAGGGTACCCTTTTGGATAGGTCCAGGGACACCTTTGGATAATGCTGAAAAGTTGCAGCAACTGCCACAGAGGTGGCAAAAGGATCCAAGGGAGTTGGAAGGTGGGGCTGTTGGCCTTGGAAGGGCAAAATGTTTTACCCCTACTGACTTGGGCACCAGATGGCAGGAAGGAGTGTGCCAAAGAAGGCAGCAGTGCGCATTGTGCCAAAATGGGGATGGGTCCTTCACACATTCACACCATAGAAGCCAGTGAACGTATCCAAAGTGAAGCTATAGAAAGGGCACCAGGCCAGGAGGCAGAGAGAGTGCAAAGCGCATCAGGAAGGAGGAAGAGGAGGAGGAGGACAACGGCTCCGAGTTGATGAGCTGAAGTATGAGGTGTAGACACTACGACTCATCAGGGAGGGGGAGAGTTACCTGGACACTGTGTTTCAAGAGGCAGTCACACCCTTTAGATTAATTACGTCAAATTTGGTCCGTGGTCAGGGATAGGAGGGTGTGACTGTGAGTGAGGCAGGTATGGCGATCTAGAATTTAGCTTTGGAGTAGCCTCAGCCAGTGCCCTTGTCCAATAGGTATGAGGTTCTTGCTCCTGATGTGGATGAGGGCACAGACTGCAGGCAGGATGGGCGAACTGACCACAGCACCATGGTACAGAAAGCCATTCAAGTGGGGGGATAAAAATGTAGTAGTAATAGGGGATAACACAGTTAGGGAAATAGATATTGTTCTCTGCAGCAAAGGCAGAGAGCCTCGATTGTTGCCTATCTGGTGCCCAGGTTAAGGACATCTCTTCTGGGCTGGAGAGGAACTTGGAGCGGGAGGGCAAGGATTCAGTTGTCGTAGTCCACATAGGTACCAACGACATACGTAGGACTAGGAAAGACGTTCTGCTGAGGGACTGTGAGCAGCTCCGGGCTAACTTAAAAAGCAGAACCATAAAGATAATAATCTCCAGTTTACTACCTGAGCCACGTGCAAATTGGCAAAGGGTAAATAAAATTAGAGAGGTAAATGCGTAGCTCAAAGACTAGTGTGGGAGAAATGGGTTCAGATTCATGGGGCACTGCCACCAGTATTGGGGAAGGAGAAAGCTGTTCCTTTGGGGCAGGCTTCATTTAAACCATGCTGGGACCAGTATCCTGGTGAATAGTATAACTAGGGTTGTAGATAGGGCTTTAAACTAATTAGTGGGGGGCAGTGTTCAATTGAAGGGAAGTTTAGAAAATCAAAAAATAAACGAGAAGGCTGAGGTGCAGGGTAGTGAAAAGGCGAATGACAATCAAAGTGTGACAGGAAGGGGCAGACAATATAAGCAGAAGAGTGCAGCAGAAATTAGAACCAGAATGAGTAATAACGGGAAAATGTTAAAGCTTAAGATTCTTTATCTGAATGCACGCAGCATTTGTAACAAGACAGATGAGTTGACAGCACAAATAGAAATAAATGAATATGACTTGATAGCTATTACAGAGACATGGTTGCAGGGTGACCAAGACTGGGAACTCAATATTCAAGGGTTTTTGACGTTCCGGAAAAATAGGCAAAAAGGATAAGGGGTGGGGTAGCTTTGTTAATAAAGGAAGGTATCAATGCAGTGGTGAGTAGTGATATAGGTGCAATAGATCATGATGTGGAATCAGTTTGGGTGTAAATAAGGAATAGCAAGGGGATGAAGTCACGGGTGGGAGTCGTCTACAGGCCCCCCAAGAGTTGCCTCACTGTAGGACAAAGTATAGATCAGGAAATAATGGAGGCGTGTGAGAAGGGCTCTACAATTGTCATGGGTGATTTTAATCTGCATATTGACTGGACAAATCAGACTGGCAGGGGTAACATGGAAGATGAATTTGTGAGTGCATCAGGGATTGTTTTTTAGAGCAATACGTTGCAGAACCTATCAGGGAACAGACTATTTTAGATCTAGTAATGTGTAATGAGGTAGGATTAATAAGAGATCTCATAGTTAATGATCCTCTAGAAGGTAGCGATCACAACATGGTAGAATTTGAAATTCAATTTGAGGACGAGCAGCTCAGATCTCAAACCAGTGTCCTCAACTTAAATAAGGGAAATTACAGAGGTATGAAGAAAGAGTTGTCTAAAGCGGGCTGGGAAAATGGACTAAGGGGAAGGTCAGTCGATGAGCAGTGGCAGACATTTAAGCAGCTATTTCATGATGTTCAGCAAAAATTTATCCTGATCAAAAAGAAGGACTCAATGAGAAGGATGAACTACCCATAGTTAACAAAGGTGGTCAAGGAGAGTATCCAATCAAAATCTAAGACATACAAAGAGGTGAAAACTAATGGTAGGCCAGAGGATTGGGAATTTCTTAGGAACCAACAAAAAGCTAATAAAGAAGGTGAAAATTCATGATGAAAGTAAATTGGCAAGAAATATAAAAACAAACAGCAAGAGCTTTTAGAGTATATAAAATGAAAGAGAGTGGCTAAAGTGAGCGTGGGACCCTTGGAGGATGCGACTGGAGAATTGATAATGGGGAACAGGGGAATGGCAGATAATTTAAACCAATATTTTGCATCAGTATTCATGGTGGAGGACACTATAAACATTCCAAAGATATCAGATAAGCAAGGAACTAATGGCAGGAAAGATCTTGGAACAGTCTCTATTATGAGGGACAAAATATTTGAGAAACTAATGGGATTAAAGGCAGACAAGTCACCAGGACTTGTTGGCCTGCATCCAAGGGTTTTAAAGGAAGTGGCTGCAGATATAGTGGAGGCATTGGTCGAAATATTCCAGAACTCACTGGATTCCAGGAGGGTCCCAGCGGATTGGAAAACCAGTAATGTGATGCCCTGTTCAAGAAGGGAGGGAGACAAAAAGCAGGAAACTCTAGGCCAGTCAGCCTAACATCTGTTGTTGGGAAAATGCTAGAGTCCATTATTAAGGAAGAAATAGCAGGACATTTAGAAAAGCTTAACACAATCAAACAGAGTCAACATGGTTTTGTGAAAGGGAAATCATATTTGACAAATTTGCTAGGGATCTTTGAGGATATAACAAGCAAAGTTGATTAAAGGGAGCCAGTAGGTTTGGTGTATTTGGATTTCCAGAAGGCATTCGATAAGATGCCACATAAAAGGTTATTGGACAAGATAAGAGCTCACGGTATTAGGGGTAATGTATTAGCATAGATTGAGGATTGGTTAACACACAGAAGACAGAGAGTTGGGATTAATGGGTCTTTTTCAGATTGGAAAGACGTAACTAGTGGAGTGTCACAAGGATCAGTCCTAGGGCCTCAATTATTTACTATCTATATTAATGACTTGGAGGAGGGGGCAGAGTGTAACGTATCCAAATTTTCTGATGATACAGAAATAGGTGGGAGGGCATGTTGTGATGAGGACATAAGGAATCTGCAAGGGGATATAGATAGGTTGAGTGAGTTGGCAAAAACTTGGAAGATGGAGTTTAATGTAGGAAAGTGTGAGGTCATGCACTTTGGAAGGAAGAATCAAAAGGCAGACTATTATTTAAATGGAGAGAGACTCCAAAAAAGTGCAGCACAGAGGCATCTGGGTGTTCCTGTGCATGAAACACAAAAGGTTAGCATGCAGGTGCAGCATGTAATTAAGAAGGCAAATGGAATTTTGGCCTGTATTGCTAGGGGGTTGGAGTTTAAAAATAGGGAAGTCTTGTTACAACTGTACAGAGTGTTGGTGAGGCCGCACCTGGAGTAGTATGTACAGTTTTGGTCCCCATATTTAAGAAAGAATATACTGGCATTGGAGGCAGTTCAAAAGAGATTTACTAGGCTGATTCCTGGGATGAAGGGGTTGACTTATCAAGAATGGCTAAACAGGTTAGGTCTTTATTCATTCAAATTTAGAAGAATGATGGATGATCTTATTGAAACGTGCAAGATTCTGAGGGGGCTTGACAGGGTAAATGTTGAGAAGATGTTTCCACTATTGGGGGAATCTCGAACTAAGGGACATAGTTACAGAATAAGGGGACACTCATTTAAAACTGAGATGCAAAGTAATTTCTTCTTTCAGACGGTAGTGAATGGCTGGAATTCTCTACCTCAGAGAGTTGTGGAGGATAGATCACTGAAAGTATTTAAAGAGGAGGTAGATAGATTTTTAAAATATCAGGGAGTTGAGGGCTATGAGGAGCTGGCACAAAAGAGGAGTTGAGTCCTGGGGCAGGTCAACCATGATCGTAATGAATGGCGGGGCAGGCTCGAGGGGCTGAATTGCCTACTCCTGCTCTTAGTTCTTATGTTCTTATGATCTGACATGGAAGAGGGGGAGGGAAAAGACAGTAATGGCACTGCAGCTGAGAGGCAGGCCAATGTTGAATTGGCTGAATCTTTGCAGGAGAGGGTCATCACCAGAAGCATCCTAATCCAAAATAGATTCACCCAGGGTCTTGAAATCTCACGCTTACCATCAGCCAGTCCCTGGTGAGCAGCTTCCACATAATAAACCTTTAACATGGAAGCCACACTTCATCAGGGAAATGCCCAACCTGACAAGAGAGGAAAACAACATTAAGGAGTTTGACTTAGTTACATAAATATAATCGAAACCATCACCATCACCATCATAACCATTGGCCTCAGCACATTGCAAACACACAGCTTAAGAAGTCCTTCACAAACTGGGCCCTTGACATTTCAACAATGGCTGTCAATGAGATGTCAAAGATGCCATTGTGTGCATGTTCCAACCATGCCCCTAACGCTGAGGGGGCCAGTAGGAATCAAGACTTCATACCTAATACCTACTGATATGATTGTATGTCCTAACAGACATTCAGATAATGCACATTGCACAGGGTGAGAGCACAACTATGCTAGCCCAGCTCTTTGAAATGACCTTCCATATTATCCGTTCACTTCTATGGTCCAGTTTCAGGGCACATGCAACATGCATTGCTGCCATTAACCTAGGCTCCCTTACAAATCACAGTCTCTGCCATCTGGAATACAAAGACTTCCAATGTTTTGGAAGAGTACTCTTCACTGGAGTATACATGACATCTTGACCTGCAAGGCCTCCACGTAGTTGACTGCATAATACTTACATGCGGATGACTGCCTTGCACCCAACACTCATGCTTGATGTGCACCTGATGAACTCTACCTGATTGTTCAGCCTGATCATTGAACCTCCCTTAAAGTCTATCATGATGGACAATACATGATGCAAGGAGCATCTCAATTCATGACCCTTTGTTCATGTTGTACGGTGGCCGAGTTGTACTATTATTGATAGAGTTGATCTGCAGATACTTCTTGGGTGGAAACATTAAGTTTATTAACAATATACTGAGCAGCAACTACATGCAAGTGTGTTTTCAACTTCAACTCTCTCTCTACACTGAGTGCTGAGATAGCTCGTGCTACTCTCCTATTGGTTACGACACATCATGTGATCTTCCTTATCAAGTATTATTCTTAAGAGTACACACTAAATAAAACCATAACTACTATATTCCTTCCCCTTTAGCTCAGCTTTACATATTATATTTACAAGTGCATATTTTTCTAGACAACATAATATTTACACTGGGTATGGAATTTACAAGTTCAGTCTTTCAGGTGGTTTCCTGATGTGTGTGAAATGTCGCAGCTCCACAACTTCAGATTCTTTGTCAGGAACCTCCTTTTCCGAGTTGCCTGAACTTCAGGTGCTTCGGTGGGCACTTGCAGTTCTGTATCCTCAACTCTTACAGGAACATCAGACGTGTCAGTCCTGGGCTGAGTATCCTCAACAGGAAATGCAGACCCGGCCATTGTCACTGGTGAAAGCATATCTTAATGATTTGTCTCTCTCTTCCTTAAATGGTCCACATGTTTATGGATGATCCGGCCTTCCACCTCCACGTGGTAAGATAGGGGTCCAGTCACTGCACTTATTTCACCCGGTAACCACTTTGGTCCTTCCCCGAAGTATTTCGCATATATTGTCTCTCCCACGGTAAATTTCCTCTCACAAATATGCCAGCCGTGTCTAGTTTTCTGGCTTCCCTGACTCCTTTCCCCCTTCCCCTCTAAATTTGGCATTATTAAGCTCAATCTTGTCCTGAAACAATAATTTTGCAGGTGTGGCACCTGTTGTTGTGTGAGGGGTAGATCTGTAATGGAAAAGAAAGCATGCCAGCTTGGTTGCCAAGGAATCACCAGTTAGCTTTGTTATGCCTGCCTTGAATGTTTGAACTTGCGGCCTTTCGGCCAGTCCGTTTGAAGAAGGGTGATACGGTGCAGTCTTCACATGAGTGATACCGTTGAGGCTGATAAGCCATTGAAACTCAGCACTCATAAATGCTGTGCCATTAGCAGAAATGATTACTTCTGCTAGTCCATAAATGGCAAAACTCTGATGTAGTTTCTCAATTGTAGAGCCCAATTTTGGTGACTTCACCTCATATACGTCCAACCACTTTGAATGGGCATCAACAATGAGCAGAAACATTGTTCCCAGGAAAGGTCCAACGTAGTCAATGTGTAACTGCACCCAGGGTCTACCTGGCCACTCCCATGGGTGTAACGAAGCTGTCACTGGCAACCTTTGCAATTGCTGACATTGCCCACAATGCTTTACCATATTTTCTATTTCACTATCCATCCTGGGTCACCATAGATAGCTATACGCTACGGTCTTAATTCGGGAAATTCCTAGATGGCCACTGTGCAGTTCAATTAAAAGTGGCTTCCTTCCCTTTGGAGGAACTATCACTCGTGCCCCCCAAAATAAAATGCCATCCTGGCTGGCTAATTCATGCCTTCTATCGAAGTACGGTTTCATTTAATCAGATATGTGCTCCTGTGACCAATCCTGCAGCATTTGTTCTCATACCTGAGATAGGACATAGTCCCGACTTGTCCAGTCTCTGATCTGTCCAACACATACCAGCAAGGAATCTAAGAAATTTAACAGTAAAACAAATTCCTGTGGAACTGGGACATGTTCATCATTTTCTTTTAAAGGCAAAACGACTGAGGGCATTGGTATTTGCAATTTGATTGCCAGGTCTAGCTATGAAAGTGTATTTTTATGCTGCCAGAATTAAAGCCCTATTAGTATTTCTGTATCTCCTTTCTACATGCCTCCTTCCTTCTAGCATAGACTTTAATCTTGGCTTTCTTTTTGACTTCACAATTGGCCAGACTTCTCTCAGATGCAAATTCAACTTGTCTGAGCTCAGTGGCCGAGTCTCCCAAAATTTCATTATCTGTCTGCTTCTTAGAAAATTCAACGACTTATGCTTCCAAAGCCTCTTTGGCTTCATTTAGCTGATTCTTCAGCTCTTCCATCTCTTTATTGTACTTACTTGCTGCCTCCTGGAAAATTGAACATTGTTGCGTCTTCTCTGCCAACTCATCCTTCATTTTGTTCAGGAAAGTGCTGAATACTTCCTGTTTCTCATCATACTTTTCCAGTGGTATAAACTTAGACCTGAGGGAATCTTGTAGAGCGTGAAGGTCTTTCAACAGGTTTGCTTTTTCCCTGCAAAGGTTGCTCACCTCGTCTCGAACTCTGTCATCTAGCAGCGTCTCTTTGAGTTTCTTCTGCTGTTCTCCCAGATTTTAGCTTAAGGCAGCCTGCATTTCTTCAGGTTGTTGAGTCCTTATACAATCCTTTCCCAAAACAGGAATAATTCCAGCTTTCTTTTGGAATCTGAGTGGCCAATCAAGGCTGATTTCCTTTAGCCAATTTCATCCTGGAAGGCTTGGTCCTCTGCCTCTCAATACCAACACTGGTAGCTTTGCCGATTAGCTTCCATGATGAACAGTTACTCTGCTTCTGTCTTTTACTTGAATGTCTTCACCCATATATGTTTTTAGCTTAGCAGCTGTTTGTGCTAAACGTAACTCATGTTCACCATTATCCAAATATCTGAAGGTATGTTCCCAATTACTGTAGTAGAAGCTCCCGTGTCCACTTCCATTCTAACAGGTTTGCCCTTTACTTTCACTGTGACAAATACGGATTCTGTCTTTCCAACTTTCAGATTAATCAATGAGTAAATGTCAGAATTTGTTGTTTCAGGCTCTTCTACATTGTAGATTTCATTGGGTTTCTTCTTTTGTTTACAAGCCCGCTCGTATCTTTCCTTGCACTGCCTCATTACATGTCCATATCTGTGACAATAGTAGCATTTGATTTTTTTTAAACTGCCAATCGCTAGAAGACTGATTGTTTATACTTCTATTAAAATTATTCTTTGATCTTGCTGCTAAGTTATTTTTCTTTATTCTTCAGCTAGCGGGGGCTGTTTCCTGCTTCTTGGCAGAGTCTCACTTTTTCGCACCACTTTCACTTGAGGTTTCCCGCCCGATGTGGAGGACGGCGCCATTTTGCGCACCCTGTATTGCTTTTGAATGTCTTACTGCACTTTCCATGGCCAGCGCTATCTCTAGCGCCTTCTTGAAATCCAGATTCACTTCAGACAATAGTCATTTCTGAATAGTGTCCTCTTTCACACCACACACTAAATGATCTCCGAGCATGTCGTTCAGAGTTGTACCGAACTCACAATGTTCCGTTAGCTGCTTCAAATTTGCCACGTAGCATGCAATTGTGTCACCTGGGGCTCTATTTCCTATTTCACAAATTAAACCTGAACCTTTGCATCATGACTGAGGGCTTGGGTTGAAAGTGACCCTTCACGATGTCCACCAATTCATCGAAAATCTTCAAATCTGGGGCACTGGGTGCCATGCAACTTCAAAACAAACCATAGGTTTTGCTCCCACAGGTACTCAAGAGGGTCGCTTGCCTCTTCTCTTCCCCCATTATCTCGTTCACTTGAAAAAAGAATGTGAAGCATTCTATGTAATGAGACCAATCATCTGTGGCTGGTTCAAAAGGATCAATTCTTCCAAATTGTGGCATTTTGAGAGAGGATTATTGAGCGAATAACACTGGGACATTGGTGAAACATAAAAGGAGTTATTTAAGTGTAGCCCATCTCATTGTGAAAGCATATTGTGATGCACGCCATTGCCTTTAACCATGTTCACGTTGCCTTTATCATGCAACCCCAACCTTACACTCCCTCTCATGGCAATGTCCCCTTGTGCTCAATGTACTGACAGCATCAGCTCCAACATTACCACCATGTTCCAAAATGCTTTTACCACCACTTTTATTACCTGCTACAATCCCTTCTCCATCACTGACAGCCAGCATGACAAGCGCCCTGGCTACTTCCATGGCTATCTATTGAATATTCCCAATCGCCATAGCCTCACGGACCCACCCCCATCTCCATGGTATTCTGTGCCCTCTTACGTAGTAACTACAACATGAAGTAATGTTAGCCTGCTATATAATGCAGCCAGGTAGGAATCTCTTGAATGTAGCATCGCATCACAATGCTCATTCACATGTGTACTGTGCACACATACAGGAGCAGCATGGACATACAAGTGTCAATGCATTAGCAGAAGTATGTGCCAGGTCTCACTCCTTAGCTGCAGCATGCAGATGTGAATCTTCACTTGGACCTCTGTATGCTTGTGCCTAACAACTCACCTTGCTGGACTGCAGCAGGCAGTAGAACCTTGTCCTGAATTGGATCCATGATCTTCATGTTTGCCTGTGATGCTAACCACTGCTGAGATTTCTTGCTACCCCCTCTTTGTAGTTGTGGGAAGGCTGTGCTGGCCGACTGGATGCAGGATCTCTCTCCGCCTCTGCACCTCTTCCACCAGAATCTGGAGGTCCTGGTCGCTGAACTGGGGTGCAGAAGCTCCCACTCCTTCTTCACTTTCTGCTTGGTGCAACATTCTGGCAATACAAATTTAAAATGAAGAGGGTTGTGAGGCATGCAGCTTACAATGCTCTCAAACACACTTGTGCGTTTACATGCACTAACCACGTTCTCTATCTCATCAATGAGTACTGTTGGGGGGTGGGGGTGGTGGGAAATGGGTCAGCTTGAATTTCGCTGTTGTCACTCCCAGATGGCATGCTGTGCTCTTGACCACTAACTACCCTACTGGCTTACTCCCTCTGAGTCACAATGTTGTGCCATTGTCAGTACGCAGCAGTGAGGGACCTGGTGAAGTGTCAATTAAATGGGTGCATCCTGATAGATGGGTGGCAAGAGGGCAGGTGAATGGGCAAAGGACCGTGGCAACTGTAGCCTGTATCAGACATCCTCTGAGGCATAATAGTAACCTGTGTTAACACAGAATATCATTAGCAGCTGGTGAGGCCAAGATGCTGCCATCTCCATGGCTGTATCCATATGCCTGTCCATGCTTTAAGTGGTTCAGTGTACTCCTTCAGTACAATGTCAATAGGCAGCAAGAGTGCCTATTTTTTTCCTCTGGAAAGCCCATTTTGGGCCACTTGTTCCACGATCAGCAACAATTAGAGAGTTTGCACTCACCTGACTGCTCAATGATGTCTCCTTCAAGCCACAGTGGCAACATCATCAATTTTCTTCCTCACAAATGGACCTCCTTACCAGCCCATTTTTTATTTACAACTAAGTCGCCCAACCTATGCTGGGCCCACCTCCACCTCTACACCACTTTTGGGGTTGGCGGGCCCAACTTCCATTACACCCGCCTGCCCAGAACAAAAGTTAGAACACCCAGGGCACTTTCTCCCAAGTTGGGTTTACAGAGATGGGAATTTTCCTGACTCTGTTCTCCCAACTCCAAATTCAGGCCTCAGTATCACCTGATCATTATGAGGTGATATACTATCTTTAATCTCGCAGATATCTTATACAATGGGACTTGGCCATCACAGTGATGGCTGATCTTCCAAACCTCAACTTTGATAGAAACGCAAAGTCAAAGTCAAAGAAAAATGCTGGAAATACTCAGCAGGCTGGGTAACATCTATGGAGAGAGAAACAGAGCTAATATTTTAGGGCAATGATCTTAATTCAAAACTGATGCATGGTCAATGACTGAAATGTTAACTCTTGCTTCTCTCTCCACAGATGCTGCCTGTCCTGCTGAGTATCTCCATCATTCTCTTTTTTTGATTTTGATAGTTTGGCTCCTGGAACATAATATTCACACTGAGCAACAACAAAATGTTGGTAACATTTCTGATGTTTGAAAACAAAACAATTGAATGTAAAAGGCTCATGTTGAACTTTAAAAACAAACACTATTTTGATCAGATCCTGAATTGGTTGAAGTTGACTGGTGTTTCATTTGACCTGGATCTGTGCACATCTCCAGTATATACACAAACCCTCCAAATTAGTCAGTTGCTGCTAATATATTGAATGCTAATCTTCACTAAAGTAGATTGACTCCAACACTGTTCGGATAACCCACTGGGACACGCTTCTTATATATGTATACATGAATAGAATTTGCAACAATTTAAAATTCCCTTGAGTTTTGTTACTGCAGCCTTTAAAAGATGGATGTTGCTGACAGGAAACCAAGCTGGATTGTGATTAGAAGAGGAACAGCTGAAAAAGGCCAGAAACAAAACTTATCTTTGCTTCTATCGGCTCACAAGTTCCAGCACAGTAGTTCCGACTGCAACAACTGACATGCTAATCCCTAGCAGATCTTTTATCAAAAGCAAAGATATGGTATTCATTAATATTCTTTAAAACATCCAACAACTGGGTTAGAATTATTTAATAGTTTGCACCGTTCACTGCTTTATTCTAAATCTCAGTTTTGCTTTGTGAACTTCAATATTCCAAAGTTTGCTTTGTTTTTCAACTCTTTAACCCATGGATCCATTTTGTAAATTCACCAGTTCTGTCACAGAATCTACTACAGACAGCTCACCAGCAATTCTAAGCCGAAAATAATCAACAATGTTTTGTATTGTGGGAAATTGAGAAATGTCACGTACTGAACTCTACAATAGGGAATAATCTTTGTGAGCCAGTTTGTCAATACAATTCATCGAGTGGTGTCTGACAGAACTATGAAGAAAGGTTGATCAGGTTGTGCCTATACCCATTGGAATTTAGAAAAATGAGAGGTGATTTTATTGAAACATATAAGATTCTGAGAGGACTCAAGAGGGTGAATGCCAGGAGGATGTTTCCTTTTGTGGTGGAGGTTAGAACTAGAAGACATGGTTAAAGAATAAGACATCTCCTTTTTAAGGCAGAGATGAGGAGAATTTTTCTCTCAGAGTGTCGATCTGCAGAACTCTTTTCCCCAGAGAGCAGTGGAGTCTGGTTCATTGGATTTATTCGAAGCAGAATTAGATAGATTTTGATAGGCAAGGGAGTCAAGGGTTATGGTGGGGGCAGACAAGAAAGTGGAAGCGTGACCACAACAAGATCAGCCATGATATTACTGAATGATGGAACAGGCTTGAAGGACCGAATGGCCTACTCCTGCTCCTAAGTCCTATGTTCCCATGTTCCTATAACAGAAATTGTCTAGGTTCCAGACTTGTGTTTCTGTTGATTAAATGACAGGTAGAGGGGACCAAACTGGTTCAGCGGTAGCATTCTTGCCTCAAAGTCACAAGGTTGTTGGTTGAAATCCCACTCCAGAAACTTAGCTTGAAAACTTACATTAAATAGACCCTCTGTCTTCCTTGCTTCGTTGAAAAAATGATTTACATAAAGGAAATCGTAACAGAGGAATTTAATAGACTTTTTTGATGAAATAACAGAAACAACAGCAAAGATAAAGCAACAGATGTGTTAAACTTGGATTTTAATAAGTACTTGGTTAGTTGACTCTTAAAAACAGGTTCAGAATATTAATAGGTAGATATCATCATGGTTAGACAATATGAAACAGTGTGTTAGGGTTCTACTATCTTGACCCCCTGCATTGGTAAATTTATTCAGTTGAACTTACTGTCAGCCTTAATCCTCAACTGAGAGAAATTTCAAATTATTATAAGAGCTTAGTCAGCTATGCTGGCTAAAGACCTGGGCAGGATTTTCCGGCCTCATTGCGGCAGGTTCCCCCGCGACGGATGCAATAAACCATTCAAATCTCCATTGACTTCGGCAGGACTGGTCAGAAAATCTCGTCCTTGATCTTAAAATCAAATGCCCTTCCTCCCTGGAGTATTTAAGCTAAACAAAGATATCTCAGAATAAAATACACTAAGGAGCAGAAATGACTGTCCTGAAGAGTTAACCTTTTTCAGAATATGGAATCCCTTAATGGAAGAATTCTAGAGAATTTAGGATCCTAAGGCTTTACAAATTGAGTCTACAACGTTTTATAAAGGTTATTTAGTAGTATTTTTATATGCTTAAATCTTGCATGACATTATATTAATGGTTGAATTTTACAACGTGTAAATTCAAGATGATCTAATCCGTAAATACAAAATAAAACTTTACCTAAAAGTAAATACAAACTACAAATCCACTTAGAAATACATGCAGGATATTCAAACAACCAGCACACTAGATTATTCTTACTATCAAAAGAATAAAGTGTAGTTTCTGCCTTTGTCCATGCTTGTGGGAAAGTCTAACAATGACCTCGGACCAACTTCAGTCATGTCAATATGACTTCCTTGCAGATCTTGCAGGTTTGAACTTTGTGTAAATCTAACAGTCTAATTTAAAGAAAGTCTGGTACTTTTAGAATAACATGACTACTATTTGTTATATTCTAAGGGTCTTTGTTTGAGACAATTCGTTACAGGTCAAAAACATATTTTTCTAAAAAAGCAGGTACAACTTTTTGTAAATCATTCTCAAGGCTCTGTCTGGAAAAAGTTCTTCAAGGCCTTTGCATCTGCATATCATTTTGGCTGTTTCTGCTCTTGGTGAAGATTATTTTAGCTGTTTTTTAGCTGAGTTAAATTCTTAACCCTTTCATTAACTTAGTTAAATCCTTAACAAGGGTGCTGTAAGTATCTAAATCGCAAAAATAGTACTCTTGCCTTTTTGGTTAGTTAGGTTCAAGTTCCATTCTAGAAGTTTAATTTAACATTACAGGAGCTAAAATGTTGTGAAGTCTGGTAGAGCTTTCAAAAGAATGATATTTTAACCATTGGTTAGACTTGTGAGATATGACAAACCTATATCCAGGAAACTGAAATAAATAGGATTTTCATTTTTCTATTGAGGGGACAAAAGTTCAAGAGGTTGCAATTCAGTCACTGAATGATGAGAGGACTGCAATTTGCGCAGAGGGGGATCATCAGCAAAACAATAGAAAGAGTTGCATATTGAGTGGAACAGACCAACAATAAGGAAGAGAGTTGAGAGATCAGGACCCTGAAAAACCCCCAAGTGAACAAAGTAACCAATTGAAGTCAGAAGATAATTTGTTAACTATGACCCATGGAGATTGAGTTGAAAGTAAACTTGATAGCTTTGAAAGGAGCTAATAGAATGGACATTTGTTTAAAAATATACAGCGCTTGACTTTGTCACAATATTTGGAAAGGTCCAAAATACTAATAGGTAATTAATTCTTAATGGGGAAAGCTCAATATGTGTAGCTATATGCAACATGATTTCCCAGGGAGCAACTTGGTGAAAACCATATTCTTGACCATACATTCATCAGACCTTTCAAAGGAATTGTTTGTATGAAAATTAACAGCAGCTTCAATAGCCTTGGAACCAACAATGTAAGGATCACTGGAATGTTCAAACTAAAAGATAATTTTTCTTATTAAAGAAGGAAAGTGCATTCAGATTAAGAGATGAGAGTTGCACTCAGTGGATTGAGTTTTGTTGAGATCCCAGGAGTGCCAGCGATGAGCCATATTTACTTTTAACAATCCCAAAGGGTGCCTTATCTCTCCCAAGGGGTGCCTTACCTATCCCAAAGGTATTCCAAGTCAATGTCAAAAGATGTACCTCACCTCTCTGAAGGGGTTCCCTGGCTATCCAGATGAATCCATCAAATTCAGACAAGCTCTTACCTGGCCTAACCTGCATACTCTGTGTTTCACATTCCTGGCATAATAAAATCTCACTTCAGTGGAGGCAGCTGGTAATTTAAATGGCCAGTTACTTCCATAAACCATGCATGCACGAACCCCAAGCTGACTACAGTCCTGGCCCCTGTAAATAGGAACAGGACTTAGGATTTCCGGGCTGGTCCACCATTTTCGCCATGACGGAGAGGCTCTCCCTTGTGGCAGAAATCTGGGCCAAAGCTTTGTGCTTAGTTTGGCACAACTTTTAGTGGGTGGTCTATTATGTATCCCAAGATCCCTTGTTCCAAGTAATAAGTGACCTCCCTCTTCTCCCTACCAAAATGTACTATCTCACATGTATCTGTGTTGAACATAATTTGCCAATGATTTGCCCACTCTGCAAGTGTATTAATGTCCTCCAGAAATTTGTTGTAATCCTCCTCAGTATTCACTATCCCCACCCCATGTGACTTCCAAAGCCAGATCTCCCAGATTGCTAAAGATATAGGGGAGGATTTTCCCCTTGTCGGATGGGCTTGGCGAGGGCGGGTAGGGGCGGCTAGGAAGCTAACCGCCGCCCGCGATCGGGGACGGACTGCAATTTAATGCTTGTGGGTCAATTAAGGCACACCCAGCGTGAGTCACGCGCCGCAGCACTCAGTGCTGCCTGTGTGGGTTGGGTGGGGGAGGAGGGCGAGGGCGAATTTTGGGCATGTCCGTGGGTGTGCACTGGAAAAGCTCCCTGAGGCACAGAGCTGCCACAGGGAGATGAAGAGTTTAAAACATTAAAAATAAAGAATTTTCAAATGTTATAAAACATGTCTCCTCATGTAACTCTCTCACATGAGCAGGGACATGTTATTAATGAAATGTTAAATTTTTAAATTTTATTTTTATTTGCTGTTGGAAACCTCATCCCGATCATGGATGAGATTTCCTGAAAATTGCAAAGGCTGCTTGGCCTTTTTGCCTGCCCACCTACCGTAAGGTTGGACGGGCAGCAAAAAATTTCATTCATTTACCCTTTTAATGGCCTTAATAGGCCTTAAAATTGTTGGCAGGCACGCTGCCGACTCCAGCGCATGCCTGGCAACCGAAATGCCTCGCGATTGCGCAGTGATGTCGGGACGCTCGCCTGACGTCATCATGTGTCATTTTACGCTCAGTCAGGTCGGGCGCATGCCCACCCAACGAACGGAAAATTATCCCCATGGAGATTAAAATGAAACCAAGAAAAAGGAAGCTTCTCATAAATGTGTAGGTAACAGAGACTCTGGTCACAATCTTCCAATCCTCACGAAATAATGGAGTAATGCCAGAGGACTGTCTTGCTGTTCAAAAAGGGACACAGGGATAATCATGGCAATTACAGACATGTCAGTTTAGCGTCTTTGGTGGGGAAACTTTTGGAGACAATAATCTGAGGCAAAATTATTTGATACTTGGAAACATACGGTTAAACAAGTGCCAGCCAACACTGATTTGTTCAAGGAAAATTGTGTTTGACTGACTTGATTTGAGTTCTCTGATTAAGTATTTTTTTTCTGTCTGATGAAGTAATGGAGAGAGTTGATGAGGATAGTGCAATTATTGTGCATATGGGCTTTCAAATGGCGTTTGAAAACATAGTACATAATAGACTTTGTAGCAACTTTGTAGCACACAGGATTAAAGGGACAGTGACATTATATATATATAAAATTGGCCAAGGAACAAAAAGCAAAGTGCGGTACTGAACAATTGTTTTTCAGACTGGATGTAGACACTCAGGTGTATTATCCAGTGGTCGGTATTAGGGCCATTGTTTTTTTACTGAGCAGACACTTCTCAGATACAATTTAAGGCAAAAAAAAATGAAGTGATGCAATGTGTGGTGAAGAATGAGGATGAAGAATGAATTTAACCGAAATTGTAAAGAGGCTGCAGGAACAGAGACCCGAGAGTGTACGTACACAAATTTGTAAAGGTGGCAGGTGTCATGTTTTTATAATGATATAAAGGCACCAATCGTGCATAAGGGATTGGGTAAACACGTTGTGGGTTCATTTATCAAGGTTAGGTACATGAGAACATTTATACAAAGGTAGAAAGCTTGAAGACATCAACAGCAGAGTTGTGGGCGCTGTGTTGTGCTCACAGGCTGAAGAGAAACTGAGACTGGATCATGCGACACACTTCCCTTCTAGTAATGGCATGCTGCTACTCCTTAAAGGTGTATTGCAACAGCAGGATAAGCTGAGAAGGTTTTTAAAAGAGTATAAAGGATCTTTGGCTTTATAAACAGAGGAACCTTTGCAACCACTGGTTAGGCCCCAGGTAGGGTATTGTGCTCAATTCTAGGAGTTACAATTTATTTGGGATGCCAAGGCTTTAGAAAGAGTGCATTGTAGATTTACTAGAATGGTACCAGAGATGCAGGTCTTCAATTACTTGGAGATTAAACAAGCTTGGACAGTTCTCCTTAGAGCAGGGAAGGCTAAGAAGATAATTAATAGAGCTATTAAAAATCATGAGCAGTTGTGTTCAGTGAAACAAAGAGCAAATGTTTCCAGTGTTAGAAGGATCAGTAATGGATAGAAATGAAAATAATTGAGAAAACAACTAGTGGCACGATAGGTACAAATAATTTTTTGAAATGAGTTGTCATGATCTGCAGTGCCTGAAAGTTTAATGTAAGCAGATTCAATAATAACTTTCAAAAAGAACTGGATAAATACTTGAAATGGTAAAATGTTCATTGCTGTGGAGAAAGAGCAGAAGAGTGGGACTAATTAGATAGCTCTTTCAAAGAGCCAGCACAGACATGATGGACTAAATTACCTCCTTCTGCTCTAAATCACTTTAAGATTCTATAATTTACCAGTTGTCTGAATTCTTATGTTAACATTAATCACAGTTATTGAAACACGCTCACCTTTTGTTACATGCACAGTTCCCAAAAAATTCAAAGAGTTGCAGCTCATTTTGCAATGAACATAAATTTTCTGCCAAAACCTACTGAATTCAGTAGCATTTCTGGAGCAGCCTCTGGCTGACTGAAACAAGGATCATGGGAATTAGAACAAGCAAGCTCTTTTCTGGGTTGGATTAGGAGCAGATTGCTTGGTGTCTAAGACACAAGAATGAACAAAGACATCCATTCATAACCTCCTGATCCTCTGTCTTAAATGGCAGAAGCAGTTCCAAATTTATTATAATGATTACCCAAGTATTAATAAATGAGTCATTGATTTTGCGTTAGTTTTTCTCACTGTCTAATTATAGAAGTAATTCAAGTGCTTGATGAGGTAAACCGCACTGGCAGTCATAAGACCATGAGACATAGGAGCAGAAATTAGGCCATTTGGCCCATTGAGTCTGCTCCGCCATTCAATCATGGCTGATAAGTTTCTCAACCCCATTCTCCCGCCTTCTCCCCATAACCTTTGATCCCCTTACCAATCAAGAACCTATCTAACTCGGTCTTAAATACACTCAATGACCTGGCCTCCACAGCCTTCTGTGGCAATGAATTCCATAGATTCACCACTCTCTGGCTAAAGAAGTTTCTCCTCATCTCTGTTCTCAAAGGTCTTCCCTTTACTCTGAGGCTGTGCCCTCAGGTCCTAGTCTCTCCTACTAATGGAAACATCTTCCCCATGTCCACTCTATCCAAGCCTTTCAGTATTCTGTAAGTTTCAATCAGATCCCCCCTCATCCTTCTAAACTCCACTGAATATAGACCCAGAGTCCTCAAACGTTCCTCATATGTTAAGCCTTTCAATCCTGGGATCATTCTCGTGAACCTCCTCTGGACCCTCTCCAGGGCCAGCACATCCTTGCTGAGATACGGGGTCCAAAATTGCTCACAATATTCTAAATGTGGTCTGATCAGAACCTTATAAAGCCTCAGCAGCACATCCCTGCTTTTATATTCTAGTCCTCTTGAAATAAATGCCAACATTGCATTTGCCTTCCTAATTACTGACTCAACCTGCAAGTTAACCTTAAGAGAATCCTGGACTAGGACTCCCAAGTCCCTTTGCACTCCAGATTTCTGAATTCTCTCCCCATATAGAAAATAATCTATGCCTCTATTCTTCCTACCAAAGTGCATGACCTCACACTTCCCCACGTTGTACTCGATCTGCCACTTCTTTGCCCATTCTCCTAACCTGTCCAAATCCTTCTGCAGACTCCCCGCCTCCTCAATACTACCTGTCCCTTCACCTATCTTTGTATCATCTGCAAACTTAGCCAGAATGCCCTCAGTTCCTTCATCTAGATCATTAATGTATAAAGTGAAAAATTGTGGTCCCAACACTGACCCCTGCGGAACTCCACTAGTCACCGGCCGCCATCCTGAGAAGGACCCCCTTATCCTCACTCTCTTCCTCCTGCCAGACAGCCAATCTTCTATCCATGCTAGTACCTTGCCTCTAACACCATGGGCTCTTATCTTACTGAGCAGCCTCCTGTGCTGCACCTTGTCAAAGGCCTTCTGGAAGTCCAAGTAGATAACATCCATTGGCTCTCCTTTGTCTAACCTACTCGATACCTCCTCAAAGAATTCTAACAGATTTGTCAGGCATGACCTCCCCTTGATGAAACCATGCTGACTTTGCCCTATTTTACCATGCACTTCCAAGTATTCTGAAATCTCATCCTTAATAATGGATTCTAAAATCTTACCAATGACCGAGGTCAGGCTAATCGGCCTGTAATTTCCCGTCTTTTGCCTCACTCCCTTCTTAAACAGAGGGGTTACATTAGCGATTTTCCAGTCCTCTGGGACCCTCCCTGACTCCAGTGATTCCTGAAAGATCACCACTAACGCCTCCACTATCTCTTCAGCTATCTCCTTCAGTACTCTGGGGTGTAATCCATCTGGTCCAGGTGATTTATCCACCTTCAGACCTTTCAGTTTTTCTAGCACCTTCTTCTTGGTAATGGCCACCATACTCACCTCTGCCCCCCAACTCTCTTGAACTTTGGGGATGTTACTCGTGTCTTCCACCGTGAAGACTGACGCAAAATACCTATTCAGTTCCTCCGCCATTTCTTTGTTCCCCACTACTACTTCTCCAGCGTCATTTTCCAGCGGCCTAATGTCCACTTTTCCCTCTCTCTTACCCTTTATATATCTAAAAAAACTCTTGCAATCTTCTTTTATATTATTGGCTAGTTTACCCTCATATTTAATCTTCTCCCTCCTTATTTCTTTTTTATTTGTCCTCTGTTGGTCTTTGTAGGCTTCCCAATCCCCTGGTTTCCCACTGCTCTTCGCCACATTGTATGCTTTCTCTTTAGCTTTTATGCTGTCCCTGACTTCCCTTGTCAGCCATGGTTGCCTCGTCCTCCCTTTAGTATGCTTCTTCTTCCTAGGGATGAATTTTTGCTGTGTCTCCCAAATTACTCCCAAAACCTCCTGCCACTGTCTTTCCTGTTAGGCTCATCACCCAGTCAATTCTGGCCAGCTCCTCCCTCATGCCTCTGTGGTTGCCTTTATTCAACTGTAATACCATTATATCTGATTCCAGCTTTTTCCTCTCAAATTGCAGGGTAAATTCTATCATATTATGGTCACTTCCTCCTAAGGGTTCCTTCACCTTAAGCCCCCTTATCAAACCTGCCTCATGACACATCACTAAATCTAGAATTGCCTGTTCCCTAGTGGGCTCCACCACAAGCTGCTCCAAAAAGCCATCTCGTTGACATTCCACAAATTCCTTTTCTTGGGATCCACTACCAACCTGGTTTTCCCAGTCTACCTGCATATTGAAACCCCCCATGATCACTGTAACCTTTCTTACACGCCTGTTCTATCTTCTGGTGTATCTTGTGCCCCACATCCTGACTACTGTTCGGAGGCCTGTACATAGCTCCCATTATGGTTTTTTCACCTTTGCGGTTCCTCAACTCTACCCACACAGATTCTACATCATCTGACCTTACGTTGTTTCTTGCTATCGATTTAATTTCATTTCTTACTAACAAAGTAACCCCACCCGCTCCGCCAACCTGCCTATCTTTTTGATAGGATGTATGTCCTTGGATATTTAGCTCCCAGTTCTGATCCCCTTGCAGCCATGTCTCTGTGATGCCCACCACATATTACCTGCCAATTTTACAAGCTCATTTACCTTATTTCGTTTACTGCGTGCACTCAGATACAACACCTTCAGTCCTATATTTCCCGTCCCCCTACTCATTGTTGTCCCTTTATCTGATGTGCTTGAAGTTAGATTCCTACCCCTTTCCAAACACTCTGTCCTATTTTGTGTTCTGGAGACTTTAATAGCCTCTCCTGGGCTCTCCCTTTCAGTTTTTTCATAATTTTCCATGAAGTTGAATCCACCCCCCCCATACACAAACGCTAACCTGCTGCTTTGTTTCCCATTAGTCATACTTCTTGGAGTTTTACCCTTCCCTTCCCCCCACTTTTTAGTTTAAAGTCCTGTTCCGTTCTTTGACAGTAGGTCCTCCTCGATTCCCTCCTGAGTCGCGGTGTCTGTGCTGACTTCTCCCAGAATGCTTCAGTCACTTCTCACCAGCGCCCTCTGTTGGATGCTCTTCCTCCTGTTGAGTGCAAGAGTCCTTCCTCATAATATAGGCCAGTTCAATGGATCGGAGGTCAAAGTTTCCCTTTTAGGCCCTAGGGAAGTCCCACATTTGAGCCACAGTCTGTACTGAGTCAACTGAACTTAGCCAGGGTGGTAGTCATGATCCAAGACCTGGCTGCAATAGCTCTAGCTTGAGGAAGACTATAAGCTTCCCATAATTTGTATACCTCAGCGTAATACAGTAACCCCTACCGGTGGTGTTTAAATGTGAACATCAGCTGAGGAAAACATCAGTTGGAGTGCATGACTGCGCAAAACATCATAGTACCCTGCCGTTTGCAGGAGGTATTGCAGGGCAAGTTGCACCTCGGGAACCTTAATCCAATATGTGAGGTAACATATTTAGGAACTGAGGGGCACTGGAGAACATAAGACAGCAAAATGCACCTCACCATTTCTCAGAGGGGAGTCCAAAGCCAAGATATTTGAAGTCGATGGAAAACAAATAAAATAGGGCAGCGTATAAAACAGGCCACGGATTTGCTATTGCCTCTATTGTGCGACCAAGCAAGATGAAATCCTTCTCCACAGCTATTAAGTAATAAGACATGTGAAAGTCACAGAGAGAGACTGTGAAAGAAGAAAGCCTTTAGTTATCTGAAGGCCGTGATCCATCTCTGACACTGCAAGACAATGCTGTTAGCAAAACTTATGAATATAGAGTGTATTCATCAACAACAGAAGAAACACCGTTGGATCAAGAGTGAAGAAAGTCAACAATGAGAAGGAACACAATAGGGAAGAGGGTATCATTGTGTGAAAGATAACACAAAGCTCTTTTGACTCTCCTCCCTCCAAAGAAGTTTGATCAAGGGGACATACCTAAAGCAGGACAACAAAAAACAGATCCAAGCAAACAACTTAATTTTTGTGAAATTGTACAAGTTCCAGTGGTTACATTGAATATCAGCCCTAGTTCCTATTAAACTGCAGTCAAACTGCCTTGCTTCTCTATTTATTCCTGCAACGCATAGTTGTGTAACCATCTTGCACATCATCTTTCACAAATGGGACTTTTATTTTTTATCATTAATCAATATTGCAGTATATAAAACATATCACAACAGAGGCGAAATTATGCCATTCAGTCAATTGCTTCCTATATTCACCCTACCAAACTTGGACATGGCAGACAATCAAGTGAGATAGATCCATGGTAAAAATGAGATGGCAGGAACATTCGCAGTGACAGTCATCTTTGCTGTTGCCTTTACATGGCCAAAACAATGCCATTACTGCCATGCCATCTCTTTGGTGAGTATATGAACTGACACCCTTAAGAGGCCAAGAGATTTATTGTGTTTCGATGGAATGAATAAACTTTCTAAAACTATTTTGTCAAAGGGTCTGGGCTAAAACAAGCAGAATTTAAATTAAAATTGACTGACAGAGAGAAAAGACTCTGGATAAAAACAAGTCTTTTAAACTATGACTCAGAAACTTTATTGCATGCCATGACTGTTGAGGAACGAGCACCAGGGAGGTAGAGAGGTTCAATAACATTCTGGAGTTCAAACCAATCTTCAGAAAAGATGTGACATTTTTGAAAACAATTGGGGCACTTGCAATATCCAACTATAATGCTGAGTCAATGGGGACTCGACACCAAGCAGAGCACAATTTTGCTTCTGTCTCTGATGAAAGACACTGCACTGAGGGAAAATTCTGACCATATTTACACAATGCGCAGGAGTGGGAGACATCATCACAGTTCTGAGTTTTGAATCACTGGATGATCAAGATGGTTGTAAATTAATTGACTAAGTGCTCACCATCTCACAATTCTGAGTTACAGTTGATCATGAATAATCTAATCCCCAGCTGATGCAACTAAGGAGCTCTAAATTGGGGAAAAAATACACTTTGGGCTCTTGTAATTATTGCTCAGAATCTTCCAGCAACACCGCTTCCCACCTCCAACCCACACAGTGCCCCACCCGACCGCTCCCCATAGGAGGGCTGGCGAGCCATTGCAGATGCATGGGAACACAACTAATCAGCACCCTATTCTCATGCAGTATAAACTGTTGTTCCCTTTGAAACTTGGTATTCCTGCATCTGTCCTGATGATTGCAAGATTAAAAAATTCAAGAATATGTCTCTTTGTTTAGCAATACTCGCTAGTTCTTAAATAATACACAGAGAGGCAAATTTGGGATCTGTAAAATATTAATAGCTGTCACCACCACTGTTTGCAGAAATGTCACAAAGTGAAATTATCATCTTACCAGAAGATGTAAAAATGTAGTAACTGACTTAAGATTTAGTTGTCCATATCTGTCAAACACTTGAATTCTTGGCAGCCATAAACTAGTTCCAGATGTCTAAAGATGAAGGAATAATTACATAGGTAGCATTGTTACTCAGGATGAGCAAGAGATTTTAGCACTGTCCTAAAACATGTTATTAATGTTGTTATCAGATTGTTCTTCCTCACGTAAAGAGTTCTTATTTTGTCCTCACCTTGCTCTCTGCTCCAATGTCATGCATCAGCTCTGTGAAAACAGCAGATTGACAACATCTTCCAAGATCCCCATCAACACACTAGATCCCATTGCCAGTGTCACAAACACCCAGTTATGATATTATAGATTTTGTAAAAATAAGCTAATCTGCCTTTTTAAATGGGCACAAGAAGCCCAAAGATGGCTGCCAAAAGTCACCTGACCTTTTCAACTGCAGTTTGGTCAAGCTTCCAGAAAGCTTTAAGTGGATTGGATTGGAGACAGACAATACCCAGTGAGAAAAAGATTTTTGAAATGCAATTAGTCCTTAAATAGACAATGGGTTTCCTTGAAGGTGTGAAAACCTTGGCCCCTTTGGAACATTGCAGCTGATAAAGAGATGTTAGATTGTGAAATGGGATTACTGCTTGCCATATTTAGAAGATGACTTTGCCTTTGGGGGAGGCGATGGTGTAGTTGTATTGTCGCTGGATTAGTAATCATGAGTCCTAGGGTAATGCTCTGGGCAACCAGGTTTGAATCCTGCCACAGCAAATAGTGGAATTTGCATTCAATTTTTAAAAATCTGGAATTAAATTAAAATAATGATGACTATGAAACCATTGTTGATTGGTTCACTAATGCCCTTTAGGGAAGGAAATCTGCCGTCCTTACCTGGTCTGGCCTATATGTGACTCCAGACCCACTGCAATGTGGTTGGCTGTTGACCCTGAACAAGGGTAATTAGGGATGGGTAATAAATGCTGGTGATGTCCACATCCAATGAATAAAAAACAAATCACATCATAGCAGCCATTTTATGTTTTTGACCTGTATAAAGGCAGGCTGTGAACAGTTATTTTGAGTGCAGGACCCCAGGAAGAATTCTGAGAAACAACTTCAGAAAGAGTTTTTGATAAAGGGAGAAGAAAGAGGAAGGTTTTTGAATAAATCAATTCTGCTTTTGCTGAAAAAGTCCAGGCAACCTGCAAGTGCTGCAACCGCAGAATTAGTGAGGAATAGGAAACCTTCTCTCTCTCTCAAAAGCCTGTTGACCTGCTGAATACATCTAAGAAAGGCAAACGATAACCGGTCGACTGCAGAAGCCATCACAGCTTCTAAAATGAACCTCAAGCTTCAACCATTTCACTTCAGAAAGAAGGAACTCAAGCAATAGGGCCACAGTGATATCTCATAGAAACTGAATTGAAATCTCATCTTTAAGCATCTTTTTATCTTTATGTGCTTTTTATCTTAGTATCTGTATTTTAGTTAATAATGTTATCGCTTTTACCTAAGTAACTTCCAGCAGTAGTCTTTGTAATAAACTAACCTTTATCTTGTCTAAGGCTAAAGCTTGTCTGTTGGGTTATTTTTAATTGAATCTCTCATAAATTAAAAGGAGGCCACACACACGCATATGCACACACACACACACACACACACACACATTCTTAGTTCATAGGCCATTTTAAAGAAGTGCCATTTAAGTGATCATGGCACCGGAAAGTGGTTGAAGGCTTGCCCTTTACGTTTCTACCACATTCTGTTCAATGTATCTGGCTTCTGCATCATATACTCATGACATCAAGACCAAGATCTGCAACTCATGGTGTAGTTCACCGCACACAAGAATGTTTGTTTGTCTTAACATACTGTACAACAGCTTTCAATTTAAACATTAGACAGCCATTAATGGCGCTTTGAAGTCATGCTGCTTTAGCAACAAGATTTACAAGTTTCTCAAGCTAGTCAGTCTGTGGTCTAAGATCAATTCCTGTGATGGATTTTTATACTCCACATTTACTTAGTGAACCATTGTCGGTGGTTGCCATGATTGAATAACTTTGGAGAACAGGGGCACTTAGTTTCTTTCATTAGCCCTCTTCCAAATGAATTATTTTGGTGGGTTAACTATCCAAGAAATAAAAAATCTTGTCAAAGTTATAAGCCTGATAGATTCAATGCATAGCCTGTTGAATAAGCTTTTAAGCATCCCATTAGATTTGTGAAAGGCAGCAAGGTGCTTCTTGCTTTGTACAACCTGATGGTGGATTGGAACCTTATTAAAAGCTGTAATATGTCACAAGCGGCTTAAAATCCTCTGGTCCATTTTGGCTGAAGACTAATGGCCAAATTTCATCGAGCTACAAAGGAATACATTTAAAACCTACAGTCCATTCATCATTTCTTTTTAAAAAGCTGTAAATTTTCTGAAACTAAAAAGGATTTCAAATTCAAATGGAGATGAAAGCAGACTCTGAAAACATTCACATATGAAAGGCTCAGAAGATAGATGGAGCACCAGTTATCATTTTCACTCAATAACAAGCTAAAACAAGATCCTAGAGTTTAAAAACCGTGCTCTTGGCTGCTCAAATATCTTGTCTTTCAGGAAAGCAATCCAAGTGGGAAGAAATTTGCAGGGAACTTGCCACACTTGGCTCTGGATGCAAAATTGTTGGGCCTGATCTTGCTGCAGCAGGGCATCACATGGCATGCCTGGTTATTAGAATTCTTTCCCTGCTGTTCAACCAAAGTTTTTTGCACCATAACTTGCTGGGAGTGTGAGTTGATAACAGAACAGCAAGAGAAATGAGGTACCTAGGACATTGGCGAATGATGGGGCCTATCGTAATATGCCTTGAAGGGATAGCAGCATGTCATCACTTTAAGGGAAGTGTGTCATGTGATCCAGCCTCAGTTTCAACTCGACCTGAAGCGAAACACAGACACATAGCTCTGCAGCTCTGATGTCTACAAGCTTTCTATCCATGTATTAATGTTCACATGTACATAGAAATAATAAACGAAAGCACAACATTTCCACAATCCCTTATGAGCAATTGGTGCCTTTATATCATTATAAAATCATTCAACATGATGGGCAACAGTGGTTCCTTCTAAACAAAATAGTGCTCAGCCTGGCAGCAAGATTCAGTGCAGGTTCAACATGGTGAACAGTCTTAGGTCATGCTACATGGTATGAGATGACCTCAACGTTCTGGTCAGATGGTGGTGGAGTTGCAGCATCAGAGGGTGTTGAAATTGCAGCATGGTAACTGCACAGAAAATCTTAGAAGACACAGTGTCGAGGTAGTGCTCGCATAAAAAGCTGGTAAGCAGACGAATCCCTCGTGGTGAGTAGGACAGAGTATCGAGAGGACCAGCACCGGGTTAGCTTTGTTTTGGAAAGACATGTGACCAGGCTGCAGGCTGGATCAATAGCAAGCGAGGGAGAGTCTAACAAAAAAAAAACAAAGTCATAAAAATTGGACAAGAGAAGATTGCAATTACAATGGGCGGATCTTCGGAAAAGAGTGCATAAGCGGTTACAGCGACACTCATCGTAGGTACTACAGGAGGAGGAAAGTCAAAAGGGATATTGTCAAAATGTCCACAAAATTCCCCAGTCTGAATTGCGATGTAGCTGACCTTCTTTCCAAATTCAGAATGTTTAGGCAGCGTACAGGCCTATGGTTTCTTGATTCAATTGTGCCTGAACCAGAGAAGCATGCCATAAAAATTCGCCTAGCAATTGGAAATGAAGGTCTACACAGGCCGAATATATCAGAATTAACAACAGAAGGGCTAAAGGATCCCCAAAAGATATGGGCTACATTGGAAGGCCAGTTCAGAATCAGGTTAAACCTTTGATTTCATCGGCTAGAGTTCATATCATTTCAACAACAGTCTAGAGAATCCATAGATCACTTCATCAGCAGATGCAGAGAAAAGTGCACGTACTGTGATTTTTCAAATGCAGAAATAGCAGACAGAATTGTTGAGTTGGTGATCGCAATCACTCCCATGGAAGAATTCCAGAAAGACCTGCGAGACAACATACGAACAAGAAGCAGGTCATTCGTCCCCTCGAGTCTGCTCCACCATTTAATAAGATAATGGCTGATCTGATAGTACCTTAAATCTGCATCCCGCCTACCCCTGATAACCTATCATCCCCTTGCTTAGCAAAAATCTATCCACTTATGCCTTAAAAAGATTCAAAGACTCTGCTTCCACTGCCTTTTCAGGAAGAGAGTTCCAAACACTCATGACCCTTAGAGAAAAAAAATTGCCTCCTTTCTGTTTTAAATGGGCAACCCCTTATTTTTAAACCGCGACCCCTAATTCTAGATTCTCCCACAAGAGGAAACATCCTCTCCACATCCTCCCTGTCAAGACCCCTCAGGATCTCATATGTTATATGACAAGCCCAAAACATGTAGCATTGAAGAGCTGCTCAAGGATGGACGCAAGTACGAAGCCATCCTCTCAGGTCGATGAAGCTTACCGATCTTAAGCACAACCCCAATTGTCGATGCATTCACTGGAATACCTAAACATAGCAAGACGTGTGGAAGGTGTGTCCTTCTGCATGCACCAAGGAAATGCCCAGCTTTCCAGCAATTCTGCAAGGCATGTGTCAGAGATGACCATTGGCAGTGGCAGTGCACTAGAGCAAAGGCTGATACAGCTACAAAGAGCCGTGCACTGATCCAAACAGACCAAAGGCAATGGGGTAGCTTCCAGCAACAAGCATGGCCATCTGATATCCCATAAGAAACATATACATGAGGTGATTGACAAACCTGGAAATGAGAATGATGTGCACAGTGAGATGGTTCACTAATTCCATGCGCAGGTTCCATAATCTTGGAGTGCAAGTACAATCAATTCTCCTGTTGACGCCACAGATATTCTACATTGTGGAGATGAAAGGCCCGGCAATTGCAGATTTGCCAGCATGCTGTGAACTCACACTAGTGACGATCTACGGATTTAGTCAGACCTCATAACAGCAGATCAACCCCAGAAACTATTCCTATCACCTCAGTGCATGATCTAACATCGAAATTTCCAGAATGTTTCGACAAAATTGGCAGTTTCACGGGAACTGCAACACTTGAAAAGGAATGCGACTTCGTCAACTGATTTGGTACATTTTGTGCAACACCAATACCAGAAGCTGGAAAAAGAAACAGCAAAAGAATCCACATGACATAAACTGTGGAAAACAATCATTGAGGGATGGCCTGGCTCGATTCAGCATGTCTATCAAAACGTGAAACCAATATGGCCTTGCCGGATGAGCTAGGCATCTCCCAGGGAGCCATTTTTAAAGGCAGGCAGGTCATCGTAGCAAAATCTTTGCGACCTCATATTCTTCAACAGCTTCATCACTCACACATGGGCATAGGTCAGACGAGAAGACTCACAACAGAGACAGTCCATTGGCCACAACAATGACAGTTTATTTTTATTCCTTCATGGGATATGGGCTTCGCTGGCTGAGCCAGCATTTATTGCCCATCCCTAATTGCCCTTCAGAAGAGCGTGGTGAGCTGCCTTTTCGAACCGTTACAGTCCATGTGATTTAGGTAAGAGGTAGGAGGCTAAGAGGGGAATTGACGAGAAAAATTTTCACCCAGAGGGTGGTGGGAGTCTGGAACTCACTGCCTGAAAGGGTGGTTGAGTCAGAAACTTCTGTAACATTTGAGAAGTATTTAGATAATCACTTGTGTTGCCATAGCCTCCAGGGCTATGGGCCAAGCGCTGGAAAATGGGATTAGTGTAGTCAGATCTTTCTTGCCCGGCGTGGACACGATGGGCCGATTGGGCTACTTCTGTGCTGTAAACGTCTATGAGGTACACCCACAGTGCTGTTAGGGAGGGAGACCCAGGATTTTGATCCAACGACAGTGAAGGAATGGCAATATATTTCCAAGTCAGGAAGGTGAGTGGCTTGGAGGGGAAATTCCATGTGGCGGTGTTCCGATGTGTCTGCAGCCCTTGTCCTTCTAGGCAGTAGTGGTTGTGCGTTCGGAGGCTGCTGTCTAGGGAGGCGTGGTGAGTTCCTGCAGTGCACCTTGTAGATGGTACACACTGCTGCTACAGTGCATCGGTAGTGGAGGGAGTGAATGTTTGTGGATGGGGTGCCAATCAAGCAGGTTGCTTTGCCTGGATGGTGTCAAGCTTCTTGAGTGTTGTTGAAGCTGCACTCATACAGGCAGGTGGAGACTATTCCATCACACTCCTGACTTGTGCCTTGGAGATGGTGGACAGGCTTTGGGGAGTCAGGAGGTGAGTTATTTGCTGCAGGATTCCTAGCCTCTGACCTGCTCTTTATCCACAGGATTTATATGCTATTCCAGTTCAGTTTTTGGTCAATGGTGACATCCAGGATGTTGAAAGTGAGGGATTTAGCGACAGTAATGCCATTGAACATCAAGAGGTGATGGTTAGACTCTCTCTTATTGGAGTTGGTAATTGCCTGGCACTCATGTGGTGTGAATGTTACTTGCCACTTGTCAGCTCAAACCTGAATATTGTCCAGGTCTTCCTGCATTTGGACATGGACTGCCTCAGTATCTGAGGAGTTGTGAATGGTGCTGAACTTCGTGCAATCATCAGTGAACATCCCTACTTCTGACCTTATGATGGAAGGAAGGTCATTGATGAAGCAGCTGAAGATGGTTGGGCCTAGGACACTACCCTGAGGAATTCCTGCAGTGATGTCCTGGAACTGAGATGCTTGACCTCGAACAACTACAACATCTTTCTTTGTGCAAGGTGTGACTCCAACCAGCGAAGAGTTTTCCCCCTGATTCCCATTGCTCCAGTTTTGCCAGGGCTCCTTGATGCCACACATGGTCAAATGCAGCCTTGACGTCAAGGGCAGTCACTTTCACCTGACTTCCAGAGTGCAACTATTTTGTCCATGTTTGAAACAAGGCTGTAATGAGGTCAGGAGCTGCGTGGCCCTAGCGGAGCCAAAACTGAGCATTAATGAGTATGTTATTGCTAAGCACTGTTGATGACCCCTTCTATCACTTTACTGATGATGGAGAGTCGACTGTTAGGGTGATAATTGGCCAGGTTTGATTTATCCTGTTTTTTGTGTACAGGGAATACCTGGGCAATTTTCCACATAGTCGGGTAGATGCCAGTATTGTAGCTGTACTGGAACAGCTTGGCTAGGGGCGTGGCAAGTTCTGGAGCACAAGCCTTCAGCACTATTGCTGGAATATTGTCAGGGCCCATAGGCTTTTCAGTATCCAGTGCATTCAGCCATTTCTTGATATCACGTTGACTGAATCAAATTGGCTGAAGACTGCCACCTGTGATGCTGGGGCCCTCCGAAGGAGGCCGAGATGGATCATTCACTCAGGAATTATGGCTGAACATTGTTGCAAATGCTTCAGCCTTATCTTTTGCACTGATGTGCTGGGCTCATCCATCATTAAAGATGATGATATTTGCGGAGCCTCCTCCTCCATTAGTTCTTTAATTGCCCACCACCATTCACGACTGGATGTGGCAGGACTGCAGAGTTTAGATCTGATCCACTGGTTGTGAAGTCGTCATCAAGAAGTGAGGCATGTCAAGAGCATTTGCCAAGTCAACACACAGAACCATTGATTCCATATAAAATTCCTACCCATCCTTGGCCTAAAATCACTTCAAGCATCTTTCAAGTCCATGGCACTGACTTCATTGTCATCATTGACGACTTTACCAAGTACCCCATTATTCAAAAATTACACAATATGTCAAGCAGAACTGTTGCACACACTCTAAGTGTTATTTTTAGTTCATTTGGTGTGCCTAGAGAGATCATTACGGATAACAGTCCACAATTTATTGGTAAGCCATTTCAGTTTATGTGTAAGAAGTGGAATACTGATCACACTACTTCTTTTCCTCATTACCCTAGATGTAACAATCTAGCTGAATGAATGATTCACATGGTGAAATCCCTAATTCTCAAATGCCGACAGACCAGGCAAGTTCTATGCATTGGAATTTTACATCTGAGAGTGATACATTTAAGTGCAACTATTCCATCACTGATAGAGCTCATGTTTGGCAGAGAAGTGCTTACCAATCTACCTACTCTTACCCATCCTACACTCTCTGAAACTAGAATGCAACTGTTAAAACTGTAAGAGAAGATGACCAACATACACAATAAAAATGAGGGTGCAGCTTTGCCATACCGGACATTTGTGAATGCTCCATTGTTGAGTATATTCAAGGTTGGGATAGACAGATACATGTTCTTTCCGGGAATCAACGGGTATGGGGTGCATACAGGAAATGAAGTTGAGGTAGAAGATCAGCCACAATCACATTGAATAGCAGAGCAGGCTCAAGGAGAGATATGGTCTACTCTTGCTCTATTTGTTAAGTTATTATGTTCTCAATCATCTCATAGTGCCACATTAATTTCAGCTGTCTGCATCAGCCCTATCTGCCAAAATCCTCCTGAAGTCACCTTCATCCGTTGTCAAAGTTAATCATATTCCTTAGCTTGTGCCATCTCCAAGCTTTGTTTTTCTGCTCCCTTTACTCAAATACAGATATTGAAAAGAGCACCATTGGCAGAACTGCATGTTCTAGAAGCAGAAATGCACTTTGTTGATATGTAGCAAGAATCAATTATTGATCTCGCTATTATAGACAGAAAATTTGTCTGCAGGTGTGCTACATTCTACATGCTATGTGCTCATTGAACCTGCTTTTTTAGAAGACATTTTCCCCTTATTTATTTCAGACCTCAGTGCCTTTTTCAGAAAGGTGGTATAGTGGTAACATCACTGGGCTGGTAATCCAGAGGCCCAGGCTAATGCTCTGGGTACATGGGTTCAAATCCCACTATGACAGCTGTTGGGACTTAAATTCAATTAATAAAATCTGGAATTGGAAGCTCGTATCAGTAATGGTAACCATGACAACTATCATTGATTGTTGTAAAACCCCATCTGGTTTGCTCACTTGTAGTCCTTACCTGGTCTGGCCAGACCACAACAATGTGGTTGACTCTTAACTGCTCTCTGAAATGGCAAGCCACTCAGTTCAAGGGCAATTAAGGATGGACAGCAAGTGCTGGCCTTACCAGTGACACCCACATCCCATCAACGATTTTAAAAAAACCTCTCTATCCAACCCCTTCTAAACTTCCCACGTTTCTTTCATCTCTCATTCCATTGTTCTACTTTCTCCCTTCAAAACAGATTTAGCTGTGGAGAATTCATGCATGAAGTAATGATATCCTGTGCCCTGTGATGGACAGGCATACTATCCTCGGCGCACCCTGCCTAGCAGGAAAGGCTCTGACTCCCCGTGACCCTGAATTGGATAAAGCGGTTCTGGAAAAGTGAGTGAGTAATGATATCCATGTATGTTTGGGTCATTCTTGAAAGCACTTTGCAGGTGTGTCTTTTTTCTATTCTTTCTTATCTCCTTTAATAAAGTGTCTTTGCAAAGACTGTACTGTTGAAATTGGATCTTGTTGATTAAATAACATATGGATCTAAACTTCTGCATACATGAGTGTAATCATCCATTGCCCACCCACCCCCTAACCCCCTCTCAAAAACTTGCGTTTGACTTCAATATATACTATGCTCAAGAAAATTAAGCACACACATAACATAATCAGCTTGGGACATTGAACCTGGAAGTCAATATTTAGGGCCAGGATCTTTAGGTTGGCGAGTGGGGGGCAGGGCCCGCTCGCCAACATGTAAAATGACGCGGGATGATGGCGGGCGGAACTCCTGACGTCACCCCACATCATTTCAATTTTCAGGTCAGCGGGGGCGCAGCCGAATCAGCTGTGCACCCGCCGACCTGTCAACGGCCAATTGAGGCCATTTGAAAAGTAATTGAGATACTTAATGGACCTGCCTGTCCAACCTTAAGGTTGGCGGGCAGACCGGGAGCCTGGGGGCTTCAGAAAAAGCATGAAACCTCGTCCACGGGCGGCATGAGGTTTCATGAGGGTTTTAAAAATTTTAATAAATGTATGCTTTAAAGTGATGGACATGTCCCAACTCATGTGACAGTGTCACATGAGGGGATATGTCAGCAAAATTTTATTTTTGCCCCTTCACCATTTTTAAATTTGGCGCCGATCTCCCTGAGGCAGCACTTAGCCTCAGGGAGATGAGTGCGCTCTTTTGCGTGCATGCGCGAAAGAGCGCACTCTCAGCTGAGGGAATCCCCCCCTGTCCGCACATGGAGCGCATAGTACTTCCGAGCGGATGTCACGCTGGGCGGGTCTTAATTGGCCCGCCCCGCAAAACGGCAGCGTGCCCCCAATGGGGGGAAAATTCTTCCCTAGATTACAGTCGCACTTCTAAGTAAGTATCATTCGGGTCCATTTATAAACTTTGTTTGTATATTATCACAATATTGACATGTTTAAAAGTATCTCACAGGCTGACTGTTATGAGACAAGTTGCACAGCACATTTTCCTGAATTAACTGAAAGAACTGCCATTTATAAGTTAACTTATCATATCCTCAGAATGTCCCAGAGCATTTCATTACCAATGAATTAATTTTGAAGTTCAGTCACTGTCGATATTAAGGCACCCAAAGCAATTTGCACACAGCAAGTTCTCATAAACAATAACTGACTTGAACAGCTAATCTATTTTGGATGAAGTGGCTTAAGAGAGGAACATTGCCCAGGACAGCAAGAGAATAGTATCTTCTTCTTTATAGAAGAGTCATCAACTTTGGCTCAGGGATAGCACTCTCACCTTAAGAGTCAGAAGATTGCAGATGCAAGCACCACTGCAGAGATTTAAATGCATTGTGAATATTCACACTGGTGGGGTGCTCCACTGTTGGAGGTGCTGACCACCAGGTGAGATGTTAAACTTGAGGTCCTGTTTACCTTTTCATGTGCACATGGAAGATCTCATCATACCACCTGAAAAGGAACAGGGAGTCCTTCCAGTAGTGGGCTAATATTTATCCCTCAACTAACATCACTAAAGACAGTTAATCTGTTCACATATCTCCCTGCTGTCTGTGAGCACCTGTGCGCAAATTGGCTGCCCCATTTCCTCATACTACATTCAGTACTTAGTTTTCTGTTAAGCATTTTGGGACATCCTAAGGCTGTGAAAGGCACTAAATAAATGTAAATGTTCTTTATTTACATTTTTTACCTTCCGCTGAACAGACAGATGAGCTCTTGGATTAATGATTGCATCTGAAAGATGGCACGGTACAATACAGTATTCACTTCAGTGCAACACTAAACTGTCAGTCTAGAATATGTGCTCTTATCCAAGATTGCGTCTTGTGACAAATCTTTAGATGCACGGGTTCTACTGAGTCATATTGGCAGTCATAAAAGACAACTTCCGTTACTGCCAATCTTCTAACAACCCATCTTGCCTAGATTTATAAATTATTAGAAGGATTGCTCCAATTTTCAGAGAGAGGGGGAAGTGATCGAAGGAATAATTGCCAAAACTGCCTCATCAAGAATATTTTCCAAGCGACGCAAGCTCTCAAATTATTCCATGAATTTGTTACAGTCTCAACGTGACCAACAATCACAATCAGCAAGTGAACAGCTGGCACTTTCTATTGCCTGAACTGTTGGGTCAATACACAGCTGATACTTTTGTCGCTGACACTTGCATCTCAATTGGAGTACAGTAGCTGAAGGCGGACAGACAATTATGTTTGTTCACAAAAATACATTCATTATTCATAAAGGGAATGGAATCTCACTACCAATTGAAGCGAGAATTCACAAAGCTCCAACTAAATCTTCCTCTCCTGTGCTCTTACGCACCTTCCCCTATGCAGCCCATCCAGCAGCCCCACAATAACAAAATAAATCAATTAAAATGCAGATTGAGAGCCAGTAGAAGAAATAGAGTACACTATGGTGACCTAGATCCTGAAAAAAAGATTTAATAATAGTCCTTACAGGGCTTCCTTGCATACAACAATCATGTTAAAGCAATTTTATAATGGTTAACTTATTACCCCAAAAGCTACTTGACCATTAATCATGCACATCATATTTTGCAATATTTTCTCCTCTAATGTTATCTCCTGAAACTGATGACCGTTCCTGGGGTATCATTCCACATATGCTTGTAGCCCTTTAGTACCGCACCCAGGTAAACACTCTCCCAAATACATACCTGGGCAATCAGGCAGCTTATTAAACTACATAGGGCATCACTGCCAAATATTGCCCTCATGGAAATATCTGTACATGCAATACATGGCCAGTGGAGCTATTTACTGAGGAACAATTAAGGGCAGGTACACTGGCTCATTTATCTGATCACTAGACAAGGGGCTTGGAGGTCATCTGGGTTACCCCCAACTAAACTATGCATGTGTTAAATCAATCTTGTCTTCATTCTGTGCTCTGGTCAAATTTTAAAATAATTTTTAAAGTGGATCTAAATGGAGTTCTTATATTCATTCTTTGGATGTGGGCATTGTTGGCAAGGGCAGTACTTACTGATCATCTCTAGTTGCCCTGGAAAGTTGGTTGTGGGCTTAGTGGCAATTGGATGCAGCGGAACATCTTCCCAGGCCTTTCCAGAGGGCAGCTAAGGCTCAAACAAGTTGATGTGGGACTGAACTTGCATATACGTTGGACTGGGCAAAAAAAATAAAGGTTAGTTACTGGCATGTAGCAAGAGAAGTAACTCAAGAAGGACATTGGCCCAGATTTTAAGATCAGTGACAAAGGAATGATACTCATTGGTCATTGCCCTTGGAGCTGTGCAGACTTTTAGTGGGCTTTTGAGTGAAAATTTATGGTATTCTGAGGTGCTTTTCGGTGTGTCACCCTGCACAGGAAATCAGTGACATGTGCAAACAGGACAAGTAATAGTGTGTCTCATCCACCATTTGGATTGAAGTATCCTCACTGAGACATGCAGGACAGAGTCTTCCAGGTGACGGGGAGCTGGATTCGAAGGCAGGATCTGGAAAACAAACTTGCAGATTAGGGCGTCAGGTGTGCAAGCTGATGTGAGCCCACTTCTGGGCAATTTTGCCAGAGGTGGGGGAACAATGGAAGTGGTTACCCACCCTGCAACAACAGGGCAGCCAATATTTAGCAATGGAGAGGCTAATGAGGAGGACGGGGGTGGGGGGGCTACTTTTCCAGGATCTTTCCAATATCAGAGCATTCTTCCACTGAGTGCGAGTCCCCCTGTAGCAGGCCCAGAGCTTTTGGAGTTGGAGGCAGGGCTGCAGGCAGGAAGGGCCACACACAAACAAATAAACAGGAGAGGTTTCCCCTCAGCTCCGATGGGTGTACTAGCTTTGGTCCTCATCATTTTTTAAACTGAAGGCACCTCCATTTTGTGGCACCCTCATGCTTGGCTTTCTGCCTGCTCAGCACCCAACTCTCCAAGTGGGGCTGGTAGCCTTTCTCAGCTGTAGGCCTGCTGATAGGAGTTGCAGCCTTAGGAACCTGCCTGCCACCCTTAATTGGATAGTGGATATGGAGGCATCCAATTAGGAGGCCACCTCCTGGAAGATCACACTGTAGACCCGTGTGGGGTCAGAACCACTAAATCGTCCCGATTCCTGCAGATAAACAACCACCGTAAGGTTTCCCCATATTATCTAAAACAGGAAGTGAAAGTTACAATCTTTAATTCAGTTACAGAAAGCAAAGTGAAGGGAGAGAAAGAAAGATAGGATGAAGAGGGAGAGAGAGATAAAATAGACAGAAACAAAGTAAAAAAAAGAACATTCTTTAAAGATCTCTAGTAATAAGTAAATTCTGAAGGAATGAGACTCCACAATTTTAAAATTAAATTTTTATCCCCAGGGAGGTTGTTTGGCAGTAATTAAGATTTAACTAGTTGTTAAAACTTTACTTATTCTTGAATGAATCAACTCTGATCTTTTTCTGGCATTTTTGGTGGTTAATAAACAAGACGTTTCACAACATTACACCCTTTATGTGTGTTGCTGCTGAAGTATGGTTGATGAAATATATTTATAGTGCAGCATGTGACAGAGCAGGGAAAATAGAACAGCACATTTTGGATTTATGCTTTTAACTGCATGTGGACTTCAGAGGTTGGTGTGCAATTACTCCATAATACTTTTGAGTGCTGACACCTCTCCATTATCACTGTTGCAAAATCTAGGCCATCAAGTTTGTAGACTCAGCTTCTCACCATTAAGAATCTGGGAATTGTGAAAATGTGCTGTGTGCTAATTGAGGGCCTACATTCATTCATAGTTTGGCAACACCATTATTTTGAAATACCCATTCTCATCTTTAATACCCTCTATGGTCCCACACCCTCCTTGTTATACTCCTGATAACCAGTTGGTGAAGGAAGGAACATGAGCCATTTTACTTGGAATAGATTTATTCACAGAGTAAAACATTATAGGTATATATCTCCTGGATTCCACTCTACTTCTGTGTCAGTAAATGTTTCTTTATATTTGCTCAAGTGAACATTTAATCAATTCCCTCCACCTGTATGTACTTAACCTAAATTGGCATGACTAACAATCGCCACTTCTGTAAGCCTACAGCTCGCTAGGATCACTGTGTTCTCCAGTTCTGGTCTATTGTACACCTCTTAACTTAATTGCTCCACGATTGGTGACCATGCTTTCAGCTGCATTCTTTCACCCCCTTTAAGACACTTCTTAAAAGCGCCTCTTTGACTAAGTTTTTGGTCTTCTATCCTAATCTCTTCTTACGTGCCTCAGCACCAAAATTTATTTGATCATGTTCCTGTGAAACACCTTAGAATGTTTTACTATGTTAAAGGAGCTTTATTAAATTAATTATTATTGTTGAGGAGGCTCCATCAGCCAGGTCCTCAATTGTGCTACTCACAAATCACAGATCTTCCTGAGACAGACTAATCATTGGCTAATAAATCAGTCAATCATTACTAATCATTGGCTAATAAATCAGTCAATCATTACTAATCATTGGCTAATAAGCCAGTCAATCATTCACTTTCAAAGGGACACTCTTTTCAGGACAAAGTATTGGATTTTTTTTTCTTGCTTGGGGTAAGTGAAAAGTCTACTATCTATTATCATAATATTGAAATGCCCAAAGAACACAATGATGAATTTCCCAGTGATGCACACACACGTACACATTGCTTTAAACATGTAAAGCACAGAGAAAAGCTTTTTTCTTGAAGTTGATTGTGCCCAAAATAAAAGAAATGTAAGTTTTTTTAGATTTTCCTTTACACTGAAGCTTAGAACATAGCTAATGATTTGAGGTTTTCCAAATTCTTCATGAGCTTAAATTCAGTGGATATTTCCCTTGAGAATAGATTGTGCAGTTTGACTGATGATTGTATATTAGGAGTGAGCAATTCCCAAAATGGCTATAATGAACATTACATTATGTTTGATGTAGCATTAAGAGAGGGAGCATTCATTAAAACATGCTATGCAGTCAGTTAAGTGTCCCAATCAACTTTCTGTCCTCTATCACCATCCCATAAAAAAACACATTACTCAAATAGGATCCAAGTAAGCAAGAGGCAACTGACAAATGATATATAATACTATTTTTAATTAGGACTCATATTGAACTATCATAAAACAATGGAAAGTTACAGAACAGGAGGCTGTTTGGCACATTTTTCCAGTTTGTTGAAAGAGCTTTCCAATTAGTCCCACCCTGCCATCCTTTTCCTGTAGCTCTGCACTTTCTCCCCTTCAAGTATTGATTCAATTCCCCTCTCAAAATTTTTATTAAATCTGCTTCCATTACCTTTATAGGCAGTGCATTCGAGATCCTAACAACTCACGGCGTAAACAAAATTCTTCTTGTTTTGCCAATTATATTAAAACTGGAATATCACTGCTAATACTTTTGGGATCTCTTAAATGGGCAATCAATCCTATGGAATAATTGATCTTGAGTAATATAAGGTTCAGCTGCAATTTTAACATTATCAGGTGATTCTGAGCACCTCTAATAATTTATAAAAAGAAAAACTTACATTTATACAATGTTTTTCACAACCATCAGATGTCTCTTGAAGTGTATTCACTGTTGTAATGGGAAACATGGCAGCCAATTTGTGCACAGTAAACTCCCACAAACAGCAATATGATAATGACCACATAGTCTGTTTTTGTGATGTTGATTGAGGGATAAATATTGGCCAGGACCCTGGGGATAGCTCCCCTGTTCTTCTTCAAAATAGTGCCATGGGATCTTTTACCTTCACCCGAGCAGGCAGCTAGGACCTCAGTTTAATGCTGTCAAAGGTATTACAAAGATCACACATTCGATGGGGAATTTAAAATGTTAAAACATTAATTCCAAGTTAACACTATAAAAATGGCAGCTTGACATAAAAATGGCTGCTATTTTGAATTGTTGCCAATATGTATAGAGTAAACACGGTGTCCATCAGACTTTGTAAATTGGGAAGCAGCCATATTAGCCACCTGCCTATACAGAGTCTGAGACATTATGAATGGAAACATTATGAACCAAGGTCACTCTCAGATAAGGATGATGTCTTTTAGAAGCACAATACACAATACACAATCAAAGTCATTTTAAAATTCTGCTAAAAGGTTTTCTTTAAAAAATACTGGCTATTAGCTGAACAGGCCAATCAGCCATCTTTGGACACAAGAGATTGATTTCTTTTGTTGTATTCCCCCTTCCTGGGTTTTGAGACAGAGGGAATTCAAAATCTAATATACCCATATTGGATTTGTGAGTGTAATTTTCTATCAATATTGAAGATCCAGGATTTGCTGATAAGGTGGATTTAAAAATTGCATGTATTTTTACAACATTATCAACATGTTCTGATTAGCTTTAGTTACTATCTATAATTTCATGTATAAATTGTAACCTATAATTGGCTTCAATAAAAGGCATGTATTAATGAAGGGGTTGTAGTCTCAAGTATATATTATCTCGAGGACCCACATATTCACACAACTCTGGAGGTCTGAGTTAGACCCCTATGGGCTGGTGTTGGTACGAAGTTTGGTCTACTAAGACATGCCTCAATGTATCCGTCCTAAGTTAACATTGTTAACTTGGAGACTCCTGGGGGAGAGGAATTTTTATTTGAGGACCCAGTCTATGACTTTGTTCCTTTAATACCTAGAAATTTCTTTTAATTGAGATTTAAGCTATCAATAAGTTTGAGGAAACAGGCTTACATTGCCGAGGGGTGGGGCAGGTGGTAAAGATAGTAGAACCATTAACAATGTTTCATCTGAAAGACAGCATCTCTAACAGTGCAGCACTCCCTCGTTTTGCATGAGAGTGACAGTCTTAACGCTTATCACATCAAATCACATAAACAGAAACAGTTAGATATAAGCGCATCATGAGACTTGGATTCTAGGTTGGTTTGATTTCCTGGCTTTCACTCTGTTTAAGCTTCTTGATTTAATAGTGGACCTGCAACAGCTTTATCTAAAACCAGGAGTCCAACATCTGGCCACATTTCCATCAATGCAACACCACACAGAAGAAAGTAATTCTAAACTGTTCAAAGCTATTTTGTTGAAGGGATGCTAAACATGCAAGCAATATAAACTCCAGGAGCACTTTTACTTAATGGTATCTAAAAGCAGCCATAACCTTAACTGAGTAGCATCGATGCATTTAAGGCAAATCTATGTGCAGCAAGCAATTAGGAACGCTAATGGTATGTTAGCCTTTATCGCAAGGGGATTTGAGTACAGGAGTAGTGAAGTCTTGTTTCGATTGTATAGAACCTTGGTTAGACCACACCTCCAGTACTGTTTTGGTCCCCTTACCTTAGGAAGGATATTATTGCCATAGTGGGACTGCAACGAAGGTTCACCAGACTTGTTCCCAGGATGAAGAAAGATTGGGGAAATTGAGCCTGTATTCGAAGAGAGGTGATCTCAATGAAACCTACAAAACACTTAGAGGGATAGACCGATAGATGCAGGTGAGATGTTTTCCCAGGTTGGGGAGTCTAGAGCAGGGGACACAATTTCAAAATAAGGGGCAAGTTACTTAGGACTGAGATGAGAATTTTTTTTACTGAGAGTTGTAAATCTTTTAAATTCTTTGCCCCAGAAACCTGTGCGATCTCAGTCATTGAGTATGTTTAAAGCAGTGATTGACAGATTTCTAAACACCAATTACATAAAGGGATATGGGGATAGTGTGGGAAAAAGGCTTTGAGGTGGATGATCAACCAAGATCATCTTGAATGGCAGAGCAAGCTTGATGGGCTGAATGGCCTACTCCTGCTCCTATGTTCCTACGATCTCATGAGGGAGAAAGGGATAAAAGGGTGTGTTAATGTTGTTCAGTGAAGATGGAAGGTAGGAGCCTTATGTGCAGCATAAATCTTGGCATAGACCAGTTGGGTAGACTGAACTGTTTCTGTGTTGTACATTCTATGTAATTCAATGCAAGTACATGGAGACTTTAGCATTTTCTCTTCTCTTTTCCCATCTTCTTGATTGGTCACTGAGGTGATTATTTTTGGAATCAAGGTTCACTCACACTTTTCTGAAGTGTGCTCTCTTCACATGCACACTTGAAGAGATGGCGTTCACAAGATATGTGAATATCCAACTAAGTCCTTACAATGACAGGACACAAGCACATACCTAAAAAGGCCAGAACATCAAATTTAAAACCGAAAGCAAAACGATAAATAAGATTTTTAAAAAGAAGGAAATACAACAATCTGGCCAACATATTCAGAGTGATTTCTGACTCCCCAAGCCATCCGCATTTTCTATTATTTCAGTTCATGCTGTGGTTCTGTAAATTTTTTCCCAGATGGATAAGTGTGAACCACTTGTCAGACCAAGGAAGTGAACCATTGAGCAGTTTATATAAAAGTCCTGGCCCTTACAATCTCACCAATCGCAATCCACCTAACTGTTTACTGGCAAATTTATACCTCATATGAGGAAAAGAACCAATATTATTGTAATCAATCAAATCAATTCAAATCTGTAATTCTATGAGTAATTTTAAGGGATATTGTGGGGTAGTGCAGTAAAGTGGAGTTGTGGTAGAAGATCACCCACGATCTTAGTGACCTCTGGTGGAGCAAGCTGAAAGGGTCACATGGTCTACTACTGTCCCTATTTGTTATGTTCTTATGCTATTATCACAAGGAAATAGTGAATTTGCCATTATCCAGCATGATAGTGAGGATCACCTGAAGTGATCATCAGATGTTTGCACATTTAACGTTGTCATGTTTGGCACAGCAATACTCAAGACATGGGACAAGCATATTATGAAAAAGAAAAGAAATGATGGCCCAGCATTATTACTGAGTAAAATTGACAGTAACTTCTAGCGTCGGCACATGTGCAGTTTAACACGGATATCTGGAATTTTCAGATTCATAGGTACCCTGCTTTTCTACATGGCATGCTGTTGGTCTGTTGCAGCAGTCTTCAAAGATGTAATCAAGAAAAAAATCACTGATTAGCCATGAACATGAACTGATAGCCACTATTTTGACTGTAAAGAATGATGAAAAAGTGAAATCTTGTTTGAACAGAAGTAACTGAGTATTTAATGGCATAGAAAGTCATAGGTCAGAATATTGCAGTCGTCATGCGGGGGCGGGCCCAACACACAAAATGACGCGAGATGATGTTGGGCGTGCGCCCCAACGTCATCGCCGGAGGAGGCTGTGTGCCCGCCGAACTGTCAAAGGCCTATTTAGGCCATTAAGAAAGTTAGTAACATCATTAACACTGCTGCCCGTCTAACCTTAAGGTTGGCGGGCAGGCGAAGAGCCCAAGCAGCCTTCTCGTTTTCCAGAGAACATCATCCATGGGTGGGATGAGGTTTCCTGAAGGTTTTATAAAATTAATAAATAAATTTGTTGAGCTTGACAAACATGTCCTAGCTCAAGTGACACTGTCACATGAGGGGACATGTTTAAATAATTTTTTTACTTGAATTTTTAAGAAGTTTTATTGCCCGTGCAATCTCCCTGAGGCACGGAGCTGCCTCAGGGAGATTGCTGCACTCTTTTGTGCGAAAGAGTACAGGCCCCAACTTTCCCTTCTCCCCCCGCTTGCAGAAGTAGTGCCACGCATTTTTCCAGGTGGGCCTTAATTGGCCTGACAAGTAAAATGGCAGCATGCAGCTGATCGCAGGCGGCAACTGCCTCCACGCCCGCCCACGCCCTCTGTCATCCAGCCCGCCCAACATAGGTAAGATGCAGCTCATAATTACTGCTGAACAACCTACTTGAAAGCTAATTTTACAAATATGGAGTCACATTCCTGAGAAGAAAAAAATTGTAGCTTTCTATTTATGTTACTCCTTTAATCTCATGTGGAATTCCCAATCTTTATTTTGTCTTTGTACAATGGTCTTTCTGTGATATTTGTTTCTTACTTTCTGTTTTGCTGTCCGTAAGAATTCTTTGGTTGATAAGTTCACTTACTTCCTTCCCTGTTGCTGGATGCCGCAGACTCCTGAAGAAGGTGATAGGAGAAAGTGAAATAGAGGCTGAAATAGAGAAATTATGTGCTCTAGTGCCCGCTAAACTATTGTGGACAACTTTTTTCAGCACCAACAGCAAACACAGATCCTTTGCCACTGGTGCAAAAACTGGGATATTATGTTATTTGTTCTTAAATCTCACCAACCAATAGGAAACAAAATAGCAAAAAGAGGTCCTGAGTTCAGCTATGATATAATGATTCAGATGTTGCGATAGGTATAATAGCAAGACTATCACCGATCACTGTTATTAAAGCATAAATTAGAGAGCAACTTTTGGTAACCAGGAAAATCTGAAAATTACTGTTCCAAGTTGTCCTGCTGCTCAAGTACCCCCTCAAGAAATTCAGCATTGAAACATATGGAATGGCATGAAGGTGTTGCGCTTAAACCATTAGATTTTGTGGTGCTATATGATATTTGTTGCCTGTTTCACCAGCTTCTTGCATTCTCTTGCTGAACATGTCCATCTCCATAGGAACATTTGCCTGGTTATTGATACTGAGAACACCATCATCACCAGTGTCATCTTGTCTCTATCTCCATCCTTGGTTCAGTCTGACCACATGGAGTAAACTCACATGCTCTTTCCCTGATCACTGTGAGAAATATTGTTACCTGCACTTATTCTGTTTTATGGTCAATCTCCATTGCAAAAGCATAATTTTCCCAGGCTTTTTTCAAATGTCTTCCACTTTTCTGCAGCACTACGCCTTGGTCTTGCCCTTCCCTGTCTCTGTACTCTCCTCCAGCCTGTCCCATAGCTCTCTGAGATACCTGTGAACTCCAATTCTGGCCTCTTGTACATCCCTGATTTTAATCACTCCATCAATGGTGGCCACGCCTTCAGTTGCCTAGGTCCCAAACTCTGGAAATCTCTCCCTAAACCTCTCCACCTCTTTTTTGCCCCCTCCTCTTTGATAATGCTCCTTAAAACCTATCTAACTGACAAGTCTTTGGTCATCTGCCCTACTATTTTCTTATGTAACTCAATGTTTCTCTGAAACATCGCAGGATGTTTTAGTGCATGAAAGGGACTATATAAATATAAGATGCTGTTGTAAGCATAAATTTCCATAGGAATATGTGCAGCATCCAGCACTTCTCACAAGCGAACAGAAACGGTTGAGATTCTGCCTACTCCATATGGCCCTGGAAGTATTGCAGTCAATTGTACCAGAGAAGTTAATTGCACACCTCTAGTGAGGTGAACATGATGTGTTGCTTGCTCTCTCGAGAGCTTATTAGGCTTCCTCCATTCACATTGTCACAGTTTCCCACCCCCTTTGCATCTTAGATAAATCACTGCTTTTTCTCAAGGCTCTTGGAATATTGGAAAATACATTTGATAAGACATATTTTTTACTCAAAATGAAATCCTACCACCTTCTCAGGGCAAATTAGATAGACCATAAATTGGGCCTTTCCGGCAGAAAAGAGGAACACTTGGGTTGTATAATAGTTTCGTAAATCTTATCGCTTTGCATACAAGTTATATTTCAAATATTATGTTGCATTTAACCTTGTTTGAATCTCCCAGATCATAATAAAATTATAAATACACAAGAGCCCAATTTTAAAATTAGTTTAATTTTTGTGACATCTGCCTTCGAAGTAAAAATTGTCACACTAGTAACTGTGTCACACTAGTAACTGTGTCACACCAGTAACTGTGACAACAGATAACATCTCTATATTTGAACAGTCTGTGAAGGATTTTGCAGTGCAGTGTGTATAGTTCAAGGGGCATGTCATGTAACCATAACTGTTCAAATTTAGAATGTTTATATTGTATTAATGGCCTGGTTTTAATCCCCACAGAATGAAGCAAATGCTATTCATTTGACTTGCCAAATGGTTTTGGTTTAGGAAGGTTTTAAGTCATTTTAGCTTTAACTTAGCATTGGGATAATAGCTGAGTCCAAACTATGGGTGGAATTATCCCAGATTTGCACAAAGTGCAGTAGCAGGTGGGAAAAATATAATTTTACCCGCCGGCCGCAATGGCAAGTTTTCACACTGTATCATCCCATTTCCTCCTCATTAATTATGCAGCCACAGGGAACACGCTGTCTCGCTGGTGGGCGGCCTCCAATTTGCCCACCATGCTGTTATCTCGCCGCTTCCTCATGCAGGACGCCATATTTAAACTGCAGCCACGCGCACACTTCTCAATGGTTGTAGCCCAGGACTGCTCCAGTGAAGACATGGCCCCAAAAACCAAGAAGAATGCAGCTCCCCGATTCAGTGACGCATTCCTGGGATGCCTTCTGCACACCATGGAGGCCCATCGCGAAATCATCTACCCCCACTTTAGCTGCAGGTGGGCCATCAGTCTCACCACTCCAGCTTGGGAGGCAGTGGCAGAGGTGGTCAGTGCCAATGCTACACATAGGAGGTTGGTTATCCAATGCAGAAATAAATGATCTCATCCATGCCACCAGGGTAAGGCAACCATCTTATCACTCTAAACTCACTCACTCTCAAAGCCCTCACACATTCGCTGGCACCTAACTCACTGCCAGCTCAAGGAACATCACCATTCACTCTCTCACACACATCCTCACATCTCCATCTGGCCTTATCGCCTCTGGAGGCTGCCTCCTCAGACCTCAACATCTTGAGGCCACTTGCACAGATCAACATGTGCCCCCACACACCCTGAGATACCCCCCTTACCCAGTACAGCCCTCGATCTGCAACCTCTTCCCTTGCCTGTGGCCATTTACCCCACCCCCTCCTTCCCTAAGCAAGTCCTAGCCCTGCAGCCATTGAAAAGCCATCCCCACCTTATGGCTGGTCTGGTAGGTAGAGACCTGCCCGTGAGCCTCCCTAAAAGTGATGTGATGCTGCCTGTGAAGCCTGGTGCTGATGACCGCAAGTGCTGCCCAAAGCAAGGAAGGCAAAGAAACCTCGAAGTCCCAAGCGAAGTGCAGCTTACCAGGCACATGTCTCTTAAGTACAGTTGTGTAACATGTCAGCGTGCAATCACACAGACGTGCCCGGATGATCCAGCGTGGGGGGATGATTCTGGCGATCAGGGCTTATAATAAGGTGCTAAAATATTGAAATTAGTTTCCAGATGTGTGGTGGGGAAAACATGGCCCACCATTGTCGGGTAGAGCAGATGATCGTAAAATGGTTTGATGACAGCATAAAACCGATTTTCTCGCCATATTGTCGTCATTCCCCCCGGCGGCCCACCATGAATCCAGATGCCAACGAGGTCAGAGATTTCCGGCTTATGTTCATTTCCGTTGTCTTTCAGACAGAAATGGAAAGAGAAGAAAAAAGAGTTAGCAGCATAATTGATCCTATAATGTTATAAAAATATAATGAAGGAATATTTAAGGACCTTTAATGCAGGGATATCGTTTGGGCTGACAGCAATTTCATTTCTCTTGAAGAGATCTGGTTATTTGGAAAGGCATTTGGATGAAATAGTAAGGATTAGTTCCTCACAATCCTTCAAGTTGGTGTTAAGCAGGGAGAAGAACTTGCTCTTACGGACAAGCATTTATCTGTCTACAAGATCATGACTAAAAGAAAACGAGGTTTTCACCAAATTACAGCAGATGGAGCCTCCAGGAACTCAAGGAATCAGTGAAGACACTTTGACAAATGATTTTTGAATCAGCTAAAGATCTTTTTAAAAAAAGAATCTCTCCCAGTTACTAATGGAATGGCAGGGGGTAAAGTGAGGACATGGGAGTGATTCCAGTAAAGGGCGCAGTGTATGTGTGGGCCTGGCCATCTTTTCTTGTTCGTACCATGTATAGAAGTTGATCTTCTCCATAACTTTGCAACTATTGTTGCACCTCTCACAGCTCATTCCGCAAACATCTTAGCATTTCTACCATTTAATTAAATCATCTGCTTCTTAAGAGAAACGTGAAGGGGACATTGTTACAGTTGCATTTCATTTGCTGAATTTTGTGATTCCCAACTCAAAATTTGCTTTTCACTGTTTTGCCCAAAGGAATACCATGCTCAGGCATCCTTGATTGGTGGATGTACATCTGCAAAAATAACGGCCTGGATCTTCCAAGCAGCGACAATGATCATCGGATTGCCGCTGTGATCACAAATTCCCCGGACTCAACACTGCTGCACATTTCCACCGGGACCTTAAGAGCCCGGCTTTCCCGAAGGTGTGTAGTGTCTCTTAGTGAACACCGTCAAAGTGAAGTAGAGAAATAGGAAGACAGTACATTGCCCCCTTTATATGGCTCTAGCTACCGTATGGTAAGTTCAAATCTCTAGATTAAATGTTAGTGAATGGGTGTTAGTGGATGGGTGAGTGCCTGGGTGAATGAGTGAATGGGCAGGTGGGTGAATAAAGTAAGTGGGTAGGTGGGTAAGTGGGCGAGGTGGGAAGATAAGTGAATGAGTAGGGGGTGAGGCAGGTAGTGTAGGTGAGGTGTTGGTGAATTTGGCGGTAGATGAGTGAGGAGGTAGGTGGGTGAGGTGGATGGGGTGGGTGAAGTAGAAGATTAGTGAGGTGTGTTGGGTGGATGAGGTGGCAAGTGGGTGAGGTGGTAGGTGGGTGAGGTGGGGAGGGTGGGTGAGATGGTGGTCAGGTCTGAGAGTTGGTTGCATAGTTGGGGTGGTAGTTGGGTCGAGTCAGAGGAGTAATTGGGTAAGGTCGGGGAGGGTAGTCCAGTAGTCAGGGAGGTAATCAATCAGGTCCGGCAGGGATGGGGGGAGAAGGAGTTGGGTGGTTGGAGTCTTAGTTGGGGTGTCAAGGGGATGATTGAGGGGTCAGTTGTGTAGTTAACCAGGTGTTAAACTAGACTTTAATCTACCTAACATTTTTGGGTAACTATCTAGGTAAGTCCCACGGATCTGCCTGAAGTCTCTGACTCCAGCTCAGAGTCAAAGACATTCATGGATTCATGGGAAGCAGGGAAATTAACCTTTGGAAGCTGAAACCCCCCAGGAAATCCCCACATAGGTCCACGATCAGGAATTCCACAGGGTCCCGACATGGATCTTCAGTATTACGTCTGGTCTCCGACCATCTGGAGACCGGGAGATTTGAGCCAATATTCTTGGCCTCTTTGTTTTGAAAAATGAATAGAACACTCCATTAGTGTGGAAGACAATGTTCTGATCACTTTGGGTCCTTTTAATTATCAAAATCATGCAGGAACAGTTGTACTTTCACTGGCTTTGTAATTGACAAGCACTGCGCACCAATTTAAACAAAGATTCTGTGGTGTCAATGCTTCATAACTATTGAAGCACTTTGAGACATCCTGAGGTCATGAAAGGTGTTATATAAAAACAAGTTACTTAGAATTTATAGCACAGAAACAGGCTGTTTGGCTCAACTGATCCATGCAGTTGTACATGCTCTACACATGCCCCCTCCCAGTCTACTTCACCTCACCTTATCAACATATCCTTCTATTCCTTTCTCTCTCATGTGCTTATCTAATTTCTCCTTAAATGCATCTATGTTCTTCACCTCTTTTGGTTAATAAAAAAGTTTCCCCTGAATTTATTTTTGTATTTACATATTTATGAAGGTTTTGATTGAAGCAATTATCAATGATGGTTGGATGTTTAAAAAGTTACATTTACTGGAAGGGAACACCATCTATGTAGATATTATTTTCAACAATCTTTGAAGTATTTTGCATCTGTGCCTTCAATCACAATAACATAGGCAATTAATAAAACATCCTGGCTCTCCCTTTGTAAATTTGTAGGCATCAGCCTTGAGCTAATTGTATAGCTAAGCACCCTCGAGAGGCTGGCTGGTCTACTCTAGTTCCTAATATTCCCCAGAAACTTAATGGAAAGTAAACACCTCATTACTGGCAGTCTCACTGTGGGTACTTTTTTGTGAACTTACCCTACCAAACCGACTGAATATTTATACATTGACCATTTTAAGACAAAAGTGCCAGTGCACTTCCTTGGAGTCAAACAACATGTGAGCATCTGATCTCTGGTGGTCCAGAGAGTAGATGCAACTATGTTTCCAAGATGATTGTGTTTTATTTATTAGTACTTGGCTATATCAAAATATTCTAGATTTTGAATGACTAATATCTCAAAAGAAACCGCCTCTGCATAACTGACTAGTTATGCTATTGACTTGGTGATTAGACTGTGGATTGAATGTATTACATGTTGAAAAGCAATTGCTCATCAAATTTCAACAAAACTCTGCCTGGATTTTGCTCATTAGACACTTAACTCGGATACAATTTTTTATAATTACATGAATGTAAGTAGGAAATTATACTGTGAAAAACATTATCCTTTTATAACTAAAGCTGCTGAAACTTCGCTATTGTGCGCTGTACATGTTCTTTGCTCAGTGGTAGCTGTCTCCACTCAGATTCAGAAAGTTTTGAGTTCTAGGCACATAAGCACATGATCCAGGCTGACACCTGCAGGACTGAGGGAGAGCTACACTGTCAGAGGTGTCATCTTTCAGGTGACATGTGAAAACAAGGTCCATCTGTCCCCTCAAGTGGACGTAGAGGATCACATGGCTTTTTTGAAGAGGAGCATGGAGAGTTCAAGGAAATAGATACAAATGGGGAAATGAAGAATCTGCAGGGCTGTAGGGAAAGTGCAGAGGAGGAGGATTAATTGGATAGCTCTTGCAAAGAGCCAGCACAAGTATGGCAGGCCCAATAGTCTCCCTCTGGGTTGCATGATTCTCCTGGTATCCTGGCCAATTTTTATCACTCCATCAATATCAGCAAAACAATTATTCATTGAATTTTTATTTATGTAACCTTGCTGTGCACCTATTGGCTATCACGTTTACCGTACATCAGTAATTAGAGTTCAAAATAAATTAATTGGCTGTGAAACAATTTGGGACATATTGGGGATGTGAAAGACATTTTGTAACTGCAAGTTCTGTCATTCATCAAGGGAAAAGAACAGGGCATAGAAATTAAACATCTCCCCCCACTTAACAGTAACAAATGCTTGACGTCATGTGTTTATTCCAACTTGCGTTAACGCCTATTGAACTACTGAGAAGGTTGAAAATGCCATTACCACATAAAGTAAACAACCAACCCAGTGAGTCATCACACTATTCAATGAAAAATCCAATACCAGGCATCCTGAACGTTAGAATGCTGATTATGTGCTGAGTGTTTGAGGTGAGGCAGAATTCCAGTATCACTGCTCAGAGGTCATTAGAGGGCCCTTTACAAGAGTAGATAAGGGCTGTTGTGATCGTGAACAATCCAGAGTGTCTATTTTACTTTATTGTACAACGGATTCGACGCTGAGACAGTACTAAGAATCTGAAGTCATTCTGCCCTTCATGTGCAGATAGTTGGTCGCTGCTGCACCAGAAACTGTGTGGGCAGAATTTTCCCATTTATGAGACTAAGGGTGGAATCGGCCCAGATTTGCACAAAGTGCTGTAGAGGGCAGGGAAAAGGACATTTTACTCGCCGGCCGCAATGGTGGCTTTTCGCACCATATTGTCCCATTCCTTGCATGTCCTGCCTCATTAATAATGCATTCACAGGAAACACACCAGGTCGCAGGTGGGCGGGCTCAGATTTGCCTGTCCTGCCGTAACCTCAGCGCTTCCTCACTCCAGGGGCCATATTTGAGGCGCACATGAGCACAGCCTATTTCATATCTTCAGACCAGGATTCCTCCAGGCGACAGACGGCCCCGAAAATAAATAAGACAGCAGCCCGCACATTTAGTGATATCTCTCTGGGGTGCCTGTTGGACACAGTGGAAGGCCGTTGTGATGTCTCCTACGCCTGCTGCGGCCGCAGGAGCTCCACCAGTGTCAGCAATCCAGCCTGGGAGGTGGTCGCAGCTGTGGTCAGCGCCACTGGAGGAGGACAGCCATCCAGTGCAGGGAGAGGGTGAATGCTCTCATCCGTCCCACCAGGGTAAGTCAACCATGCATCGCTCTCAACTAACACACTCACAAACCCATCACACATCCACAGAGATCTCATGCCTCAAGGGACAACACCACTAACTCTCACACACACCCGCACATCTCCCTCAGGCTCATATCCTCTGGAGCTCGAGTCGTCATCCCGTCCATGGCTCCGCTCACCACACAAACGTTCCACGCATTGTCATGTGTCCAGCTCACACTCTCTCCTTCTGTTTTCCTGCAGGAGATGCCTGCTCACATCAGCAGGGAGATGTCCCAGACCAGGGTGAGGAGGTGCTGGAGTGGCCCACATTAAACCCCTCACTCATTCTGAGGAGTGTGCTATCGCATTGACTGGTAAGGATATGGACCGTGCCTATAGCAATGGTGAGGTTGGTGGCGAACACCCTCGTGAGGATCCTGCACCACATCATCCCTCCCTCAATGCAACTGTGAGTGCTCTCTCTCCTGTTTTGGTCTCTGCTGCCATGCACTAATTATCTCTACTTTGGATCACAGGGAGCTCTGCCAAGCGACTGACACTCTCAGCCAGCCAGTCCTTCAGCTCCTTCCACGTCCTCACCTCCAGCGAAGAGGACACCTCCTCCATTGAGGAGCTGGAAATAAGATTCTCGCGCAGCGCTTACCCACACCCTCCACCAGCGCAGTGACACACACCTCAGTGCGACCTAGATCTAGAGCAGGGTCAGGTTCACAATCTGTGTCTCTCCACCCCTACTGCAAATGTCAGGGCAGCACCTAGAAGAAGTAGTAGGCCTCGAAAAGTTAAGAAATTCTGATCACAAATAATTACACGGGTGAACACATTTTGTCACTTTATAATCTGAAAATATATTCAAATGTATTGAATAATGTGTTATGTTGTCTTTCAGCATCATTGACAGGCTTCATGAGTCCTCCCACTGCATCCCCCTCTAACGCTAATGCATTACCCCCTTCCTCACCCCCACTTGCACTTCAACTGCACGCAGCCGGACCACAAGTGATTCTGGAGGGAGAAGTGTGCGTGTGTCGGCCTTTCGGAGCCTCATGCAAGCACTCTCCCACGCACACGGAACCACCCTTGCCATCCCTTCTACAGCTACCGTCACACCCTCACCCTACCACACTTCCGACTCACCCTGTGCCCCGTCATACTCACCATTCCCTCCTGCCATGCTCACCCTCAGTTCGCTCCCTAGGAGACCGTCATTGACTCCACAGACCCCTCCCTTGCACGTGCATCTGGACATCCCCCCTTAGTCCCCCCCTCCACCCTTACTCCTTCTTTCATCCTGACTCCCTCCTCCACCCTTCCTCCTCCTGGACTCCTTCACCCCTCCAAACTCCTTCCTCCCCCCGGACCTCTTCCTCCCCCTGGACTCCTTCCTCCCTCCGAACCCCTGCCCCCACCACCTCCGAGCTCCTTCCCTTACACCTTCCTTCCCCCTTACACCTACCTCCCCACTTGCCGCGTTCTCCCATGTTACACCCTTCTCTCCTCCCACCTCCCAACCTCAACGACCCCTGACACCTTCGTTCCCTCCCTCCCAACCTCACCTCCCCAGTACACCTTCCTGTCCCACTCACAGCTAGACCTTCCTCTCCCCCACTTTGCCGATCAACCGTAGCAGCCCACGGCCAAAACCGTGATGTTCCAAAGCAGACCCGAGACGTCAATGGAGACCTCCCGCCTTTCGAGAGCTGTTTTGCGGTGGAGCCGTGTCCATGGGAATCCACCCAGCATACGATGCACATGTTCCTCCTGGGCCTGGTAGCTGTAGGGCTCCAGCATCATCTTCTCCTCAGGTATCCACAATCTGAGCAAGGCCCTAACACTAAGACCTGACTCCTGCATGTCTCACACTTATCCAGACATGTTCTAGACCGGCATCTTTTCTCACCAGTGTGACAAAAAATCTGGCATGGGGGGGATGATTCCGGTCGGGCCTTACTTTGCATCCCATTAGCGGGATGTAAATCGTGTTCACACCGGCCTCCAATGGGATTGGCGTTCCACCATGGCGGACACCATCGCTGGCGTGAAATCGATTTTTGGCCTTCTTGCCATATTGTCCCTCCCCGCCCGCCATGACACCCGACACCAGTGAGACTGGAAAATTCCAGCCTAAGTGCGGTGGCAGGTGGTTTTCAGGGGTGCCCACTCCACTGCTCGGAATGGCGAGAACTCATGCCTGATTCCGTGCTCGGAAGGTTATTAATTATGCACAGGCAAATATCGGGCCGAATGTCCTGGCAGGTCAGGAGCTGATTCGTCCGCCCCGCAATCAGCTGCAGGGGTCGAAGACCCGGCTGACATCATTGACCTCACAGAGGTAGAGGAGGCTGCACCCGGGTCACCGGGGAGGACAGGGATCTCCTGTGGGGAAGGGGAGATCAGATTGTCTTGGCAACCCAGTATGGATCACACCTCCATGAGTTCATTGCATCCTGACAATCACAGTGAGTGACATAGTCTTATATTCCTCATGCTCATCAACTGAAACTCTATTCTCTATCCTGTCGGCATTTGCAGATCGAGGTCCACAAGGGACACCACCAGAACTCCCAGCCCCCAGGCCACATTCAAAGACGGAGATGATGAAGAACCATCACAGTGCTTACGCACACCCTCCAGCAGCGCATAGACATGCACCTCAGTGGGGCACACCTCTAGATGAGGCTCTGGCTCACTTCCTGGAGAATGCTTCACTGAGACATCCCCGCAGCAGCCGGAGGCAGGGACAAACCTGGTCTCCAACACTCAGAGGGCTGCCCGCTCATTCTCAGCCTCTGGAAGCGGCCTTCCAACTCATGTTAGATAGTCAACAAGAGGAGGGGGACCATCATGTAGCAGTGTTTGAAGCCCTCAAAGAGGATGACCAATGAAGTCATCAAAGGCAAGAGGGCAAATAACTCTGAAAGCTGCCTGCACCCCTGCTGAGGATGTCAGGGCAGCACCCAGAAGAAGTGGAAGGCTTAGAAAAATCAAAAAAATTTGATCACAGCTTGTTGCATGGGTCACTAATTGAATGTCTGCAAATGTATTCACTTTCAATCTATATTGTCTACTGTTTTCTTTCTAAAGACTTCATGAGGCCCCCCATCCCTAAGCAGTTTTCCGGCATGCAGCCAGCCCACGACTAAATCTTCAGGGAGAAGGGTGTGTGGCAGTGCCTTTCAGAGCCTCATGCAAGCACTCTCCCATGCACGTGGAGCCTTCACCCATCAATCTCATCTCACTGGTTCCCAGCATATTCAATAATACTTGCTGCGGGTTCCCAATCTGTTGTCCAGCTAGGATGACCTGCATCTGTACCCATGAATGGGCCCAACTCCCATGCAGCACCTTGGTCAATTTGAGAACTTTCAATTTGAGAACAATGGTTGTGGTGACTTTCTTCATGAGCTCCCCCACAATTTCTCCTCCCTCAGTCACCCATGTCCTTTCCTTCATCACCATTGACCTCCTGGCATCACCTTTGACCTCCCCATTGTCACCCTCCAGTCCGAACCCTTCTCCTTCCAGAATGACCAGGGGAACGCACAGGTTCCCTTCCTTCCAGAGCATCCCAAGCCCATTCACATTGATCTCCCTGAGCTCCTCCTTCCCACCACCATGTCCGTGTTCCAACTAGCAAACTTTGCTACCCCTTCACCTAATACTGTCAAACCCTCAACCTCCCACCCTACCAGCTGCCTCTAGCCCCTGTAAACTTAACCATCCCCTCCTATCACACCCACCCTGAGCTCGTACTTCAGGAGGCAGAAGTGGACTCCACTGACCCCTCCCTATGAGCATGTTCACCTGGGCATCCGCCACCCCCACCCTTCAGACCTAGGCACTCCACCCGGCCTTGACCTTCGCTGCCCATCTGTACCTCCTGCTGCCTTCCATCCCGCAGCTCAAGGCATGCAGCCTCCATGCCAAAGTCCCTGGAAGATGGTCTGAAGCCTCAGCAAAGTCCCTGAAAGTCAAAACCTCAGTGAAGTCAAAGCTGCAGCGTGGAGTCCTCCCACCTTCTGAAAGCTGCTTCGCGGAGTAGCCATGTGGACGAGGCCCCACATGTGATGCACGTGTCCTCCAGTGTCCGGTAGCTGTAGGCCTCCATATCTTCTTCTCGTCAGATGTCTGCAAGCTGAGAAAGGCCCGAAAGGTAAGTCCCGGCTTGTGCACATCACTCATTTTCAAACAGGTTTGAGGCCGGTGTAGTTTCCCGCTGGCGTGATGTAAGGTTGGAAAACGTGAGGAGATTCCTGCCATCAGCTGTTTTATTGAGATGGGATGTTAATGAATGCTAATGAGTCGCTGAAGGGGTTCTGACTTTCTGGCTCCCGCTGGATTCTCTGCTCTCGCCCACCTAGAAACCTGCCAAGGGAGGGATGGGAAAACTTTGCTCTATAACCGGATTTTCCAAACTGCCCAATATAAAAATACCTTGGGATTGGGATCCACTGCCAAATTCATTACATTTAAAAAATACACTAAGGATGCATTTGATATTTAAGGATGGGGGCCCAGCTCAGTTGGCTACACAGTTGGCGCGTGAATCAGATTGGTGCCAACAGCGCAGGGTCAGATCGCCATTCCAGAGATAGATTCAGGATCTGCCTCCTCGTCCTACCTGCTTAAAAGAAATCACAGCACTTCACTGTGGCTTTGTGAATAATTTTCAAGGACCTGCCTTTGGGCAGAGAACTTAAGAAGCTGAAGGAGATCAATGCTAGGGAATGAAATCTTTTCTTTTTAAATTTGTGCATGAGATGTGAGCTTTGCTGGCAAGGCCAGCATTTATTGCCCTTGAGAAGATGGTGGTGAGAGTTAGTTGGCTGTGGCAAATGCAGAAACTAATACACTATGATACTTCCTCTTCACTTATTTCCATGTGAAATATATAGGTACAAATCATCAAATCAAACTTACGCTCACAGTGGAAGTGAGTGACAATAATGTCCTGAGGTTCAACCACATCCCAACAAGCCTATTAAACAAAACAGTACACACCACTCCCCAATATTAAATTTCTGTCATCCCTGCTGTCATGACCACCTGTCAAGCAAACCTCCCCTTTCATAAAAAGATATAATACATTTACAGCAGAAAGTCCAAGATTGCAGAGGCACAGCTGTCCATCTGGCTGGTCTGATAATTAATAGCTGCTACATGATTAACCATCCTAAAAACATTGATAATACATTCCCTGAGCCTCATCTTCTCTGCTGTGCACAATTGCAAACTCTTCAACCTCTCTTCTTGGCTCACAGGCTTTTAATCAGTTGTCAGCTTGGTTCCCTCTTTCTGTACTACCTCCAATAGCTGGTTATCCTCTACCTAGCATGATGGCCAGAATTGCATACGCTGCTCCAGGTTCGGTCAGTCTGGTGCCTTGTGCAAATCGTCTTCTGAGTTTGGCACCCTATTCCTCTGGCTTTAGATCCCACTATTGTTTTCTTCACTGCTGCCACGTATTATGCTAATTGGTTTCAATGAATTATCCACAAAGACACAGCTCCCTCTGCATATTGGTTTCTGTGGTTGGGTGAGAGGCTTTTCGTTTAGATTCCCATTATTTATTTCTTTTCAATCATATTATTATGCATTTGGCCATGTTATGTGCCTTTTGCCACTGTTCAAATTTATTGTTGGAAAAAGAGACATGTCAAAGCTTTTCATCTTGCACTCTTCAGGACACTTCGCAAGAATATCAATAAAGGGGGAAGAAGACAATTTATACTGTATGTGAAGAGAGTGCTGATGATTGGTTGGCAAGTGTGCTCTGATTGGTAGAGGTGTTGCCATGGAGAATGCACCAGGGTCAAGCTGCCTGGTTTAAATTTCAAACAATGCTTGGCAGTTAACTGTCAGTCACCATCACTGGTGCATTCTCCATGGCAATGCCTCTACCAATCAGAGTACACTTGCTAACCAATCAGCACTGTCTTCACATACAGTACAAATTGTTGTTCTCCCCTTACATTGTTAATTTTGCGAAGTGTCCTGATGAGTGCAAGGTGAAAAGCTTTGCCATATCTCTCTTTTCAGCGATACTCAAGTTCTGTACTACCACATGACAATTTCCAATTTATCCAGATTGCTTCATATTTGGTTTGTTTGTTCCTCACTGAAAACCATTTTGTTGTGATTGGCAAACTTAGTTTTGGGTCTGTCCTGAGTCACATCCATACATTTTAGATAGCAATAACTACAACAATGATCTCTCAGCACCCCCACTAGTGACTGCCTGTTACATCAACGCAGCTCCAATCACAATTAAACTACTTGAAGTCCACCACAGTGGCTTGCCTCCCATTCCACCTCTGATCGTATCATTTCATTCAGTAAAATATTTCGCACTAAGCAGATTAAATGAACGCTCTGAGTCACAAATTTTCAGAGCGATCTTGACATCTCGGTCCTTGCCAATTTGGCTGCTCTTTATGCATTCAGCATTTGGCCTTGTTTTCAGCTTAATAAAACTATTGCCAGAGAAATAAAAACAACTGCCACAGTAAAGGAGGGAAAATCAGCATGTCCATCCCTACTTATGCATCTCTTCATGCCCAGCTGTAAATCACTATTTCTGGAAGCCTTTCAGTTGTCCTCCAGTGAGTGTTACCCGCCAAAACAAATTTATAATCACACTGAAGGAAAACCAATTTAACTTGCTGGCGTACTTAAATAATGAGTAAACATAAATAGTGTAGAAAATACAAATATAAATGCCCTGCCACATGAAAAGTGATGAAATTCAGCCTTTATCAATGCACCTCTCTATTAGGTATGAAGCTATTGTATGTTTCTGATAGATTCACTACGGCTAGTGGATACCAAAATGTTAATCACTCTTTTCATATTTAACATTTTTGGATGCAGCACAAAAATTATATGGCACATTTTTCTATTAAAAAAGCAGATTGTGCAGATTAATTCTCGGTGCTGCCGATTCATTTTTAATGCGACATTCACCCGTCAAACCGTAAAATTAATAAAAAGAGAAAGCCAACTGCAATCTGTCCCATGTTCTGCTCAGCTAGACAGAAAATTACAACTGTAATACAATGGACAGACAGGCATGAGCCAACAGCACATCAGTTTTATTCCAATAGTTGACATAATGGAGAAAGGAGATACATTTTGCTTTTATTTCTTCAGGACACCGTCTCCCAAATGATCATCAGCAGGTCATTAAACAATTTGTTTAATTCTACTGAATGGTGAAAGGGCACAAACCATTACTTTGAATAATTTCTTTGCCCTTTTCCAACTCAACCCATCTGCACAGTCTCAGGGACTTTTGAATAACCCAGTAGCAGAAAATGGGTGCACTCAAACAGCGAAATAACATGGCCAGACAGCTGCACGCAAGAATTTCCTTACACATCTTAATGGGCTCCATCCTGTGCTCAAATTCACCTATGAAATGGAGTCGTTAAATGAGCTCCCTTTCCTTGCCTTGCTGGTTGAGAAATCTGCCAGCAGAAGCCTCTTCTACCATCTACTGCAAGCCTATCTTCGCTGGTCAATATACACATTGGGATTCGTACAGTACCACTTGCTATAAGATTGGCCTTATCAGCAACCTTGTAAAAAGGGCCAGAGCCATTTGCTCACCGTGTGAGCTTAATGCTGAAGTAGTGCGCATCAAAGCCATCCTGCAAGAAAATAGCTACCCTGAACAGATCATTGCTTGCTGTATATCACCCAAACTCATGAATGGGCCCAAGGCCACTACT